>NC_135497.1:462783503-463383503 GCF_052857255.1 Amblyomma americanum
ATGCGCGCTATTTCAAAGCTCTCTCGTCTTCCTGGCCACCTGGTGAATGTAATATTAAACGTCAGGATACATCGATGCACGGTGGGAGTAATTCAATGATCTCTGTTGCATTGTAGTTCGTTTGCCCCTCGCCATAGACTCAAGTGCTGCCACCCCACGCTGCTGGCTGGACTAGTCATTGGGTGCCATTTATGATGCGAATATATTAGGACTGATAAGGAAAGGTCTTTGGATTGTAGTAAACCTCGCGCATATATCGTAATAAGCCACTCATGCCACTTGACTTTAGCTGCTCAGTGCACAGTGAAGGTATCAGCTATGGCAGTCTGGATGTTACAAATCTAGCGCTTAAGGGTTCCTCACGGGTGCCTATTTCTCCTTCAACTTTCCTCGCGCGGTTTAAAATGAGTGTATCATGTCAAGAGATTGATTTGGGTCTGGGGGTGCTGAGTACCGTGGATGTATCCTACACTTAAATGAATACCAACACATCTAGAAGAGGAGAGAGTTACTACTATATCAGAGATGCTAGATCATCGCCGTGCATGACATGTGCAAGTAGTGGGTTTGGCTGCTAAAGGAAGCAAGTGGATTATCTCACATTGTCAGAAAAGCTGTTTTCGAAAACAATTACTTGGTTAGATTTTTTAAGAAGAATAAAATGATTCTCTTTCACTCAAACTCAAACTTCCACTGAAGAAGAACAAAAATATTTTACCTTGGCTTTTCTTGTTTCAAAGACTATTAGGTCATTTCGTGTATAGCCACAGAGACCCTCATATATTCTGTTCTTGTCTGCGCAAGCAACAGCGCAAGTATATTGACTTACGGTTTTTGATTCAAATGAACCGCACTGTGTGAAAACACACACCCTGACATTAATATTATTTTGTCTGCTTCTTTGTCGTCAAAAATAAATTGCTCATTTTCCGTCCGTCTTTATGCTCACCGTAACCGCATTTATTGCAATAGCATTAGCACTCGTATGAAGGAAAAAGCAGTGTGACGTCGGCGTCTCCGAGAAGCCTGCAGCTACCAACTCTGGCAGGTGGTGCGGAAGGAGATTTCCCTCTCTCTGCCTGCCACGTGCCATCGTTGTCAGGTGGAGAGAAGACAACCCTTCTACACACACGTAGGGGAGAGGCAGAACAAAGAGTGAGTTCGCAAAAAATGTACATGGCCAGGAATCACACATAAAATGTAAGTATTAGAAACGCTCACGAATAGAAATTGGATAAGAAAAGAACGAGAACAGGTTTCCCAGTGAAATAAACTGGGAGGCGCTTAAGGTTTGCCCTAAGCTATAGAAATTTCGGGTCCCATTCGCATCTACTACTCAGTTACCTAATTCCTAATTAGCACGCTCATAATTACTCATCTACGAATCAGTAAACGTCACTAAAATACTTCACTGGCTCAAGGACCCCAACGCATTCACTACATCCACCTTTATTCATCTTGAACCAGCCAGGCCTTCGCTAAAGTACTCAGATCTCCTAGAGCTTGCAATGTCGACTTTGATTGGACCTCTTCAAACATCCGGCTTAAGGGAATGGTCAAGACAATCACTCTACATGTGGTCCGCACGGTGTTGCAGCATTGCATCACACTCATGAACTGGCACTATTGTCCACTGACCAGGCAAAGGCGTTGGTTCGATCGAGTGTGCGATTCATTTTTTTTTTCTTTTAAATCACGTCAATATTGGTTCACTTCTTTCTTCTGGGCTACGCCTTTGTTTGAAAACCTGTTCCTAGCGCTTGATTGTAAATGGCTGTCTCTCACAACCAGTCTGCATTCAGTCCACTGTGAAACAAGGTTGCCAACTGTCCCCGCTCCTGTTCACGCTGTACTTGGAGCCACTTTGCATAAGTGTTATGAAAAGTAGAGCCGTCAGTGGTTTCCGTAATATGGGTCACGAACTGAAGGTATTTGACCTCGCGGTTTTTTTTTTGCGCTGGTAAGCCTAGCATCGATGAGGTAATTCGTTTAATAGAAGACTTTGGTTCAATGTCGGCAGCTCAGACTAATCTTTCTAATAGTTGCGGTCTCCGGTTTGGAATCTGGGGATTGACACCTGCCGAATACGCTGGTATGCGACGGAAACGGAGGCCACCCAAGTGCCTTGCCGTCCTTTTGAATGCCTAAAGCATAGTGCAGATTACTGGAAAGACCACGAGCCAGAGCTTCACCGCTTCGCTCTGACTTTTGTCCCCCATGGTTTCTCGATTTTTTGCAGGGCAACCGCATGCTTATTTATTTATTTATTTATCTATTTATTTATTTATTTATTTATTTATTTATTTATTTATTTATTTATTTATTTATTTATTTATTTATTTATTTATTTATTTATTTATTTATTTATTTATTTATTTATTTATTTATTAAGACCGCAGAGTTGCTTTGACTGCAAGCAGGGATGAGCGCAAAATATCTCAATGAAATACCATAAAAAATACAAATACATTGCGCCCCCAGACACATGATACGATCGTGGGCATATATCAGTATACACATACATATCAAACGAACACATTACAAAGTTCATGCACTGAAGGCTGTGAAGTTACCAAGCAAGGTTTTCATATTTGGGCTATCCACTAGGCACTTCGGCAGTTTGTTCCAGTTGTCAATTGTGTTCATATAAAATTAGTATTTAAATGTATTACTATGAGCTCGATACTCATAGAAAACACTCTATATCTAGCGTTATCACAGGGTTTTCGCCGCCACTTTTGTGTGGGATTCATGTCTTGAATCTGCGAAGCGTGATAACATTTTCCGGCCTGTAAGTGCTGGCGGCCTTGGTTTAGTCCACCTGTATGTCCGGCAGATAGTTTCACGTCTTATGTTTTTCCGTGACACTGCACACCCAATATCGCGCGCATTCTCGCAAGTCAATTAATTCATATTTTACCGTAATCGTAGGGTCTTCTCATGTTTGTGATCGCCTGTGTTCGTGGGGCTTAATGCATGAGGTGCATTTGGCTGTTCGTTTCCTGCTTGTTCTTTTCTCCCCTGAGTTTCTGTTTTCAGTCTCGAGGAAACAGTTGTACAAGGATTTAATCGGTATTCCCTTCCCTCCACCTATGTAATGTTTTATGTATTTTGGTTTAGAGGGAGATGACGCACTCACAGGAGTAGGTAGATGCCCCTATCGCCGTGTACCAAACATATTTCTATAAGCTACATAGCGAGACATTGCCCGTTGAAACATGGTAGAAAAAAGGGCTTTTTTCTGCTCACGGTAAATCGCCGCCTTTGTGATGCTCCAGAAATGATTGAGCGTTGTTTGTTCGATTGCAAAGATGTAGTACACTTTTGCAGTACACTGCAGCAGTCATTGAAAAAAAGACAATTCACCACCGCATTGTGTGCGGTATCTCACTGCACAGCAATTTGTTGGCGAGCGTTTAGACACGCTCTTTCTGAGAGAACTACAGAGCCTCTGGAAACGCGCATCATGGACGGTCATTGTGAATTTGTTGTTTCTACAGAAGACCACTGCAGCAAAATGAAGTAATTGTACACCCTGACTAAATTTAAGCCAGTCACAACTACCCCTAGTGCTCTGCTCTTCATTGCCCTCTTTCTAGTGTGTCGTTACTTAAGTGTATGGTATTATGATGTAGTAGTATCTGCCCTGCGTCGGGTCTTTTCTTGCACTTGGTTGTTTAGGTTTGTTGTATATGCATTCTGTTGATTTTTGATCGTTTTCTTCCTCGTTTATACATAGTTCTGCACATAAAACATTACTTCACTGTAATAAATACTGCGTTTAAAAAAAGCCATCGTGGACTATAGGTAGCGCCTCCGTCTCACATTCCGAACGTCCTGGTTTCGGTTCCTTCCGAAACGTAAGTTGACTGAATTTCCTTTTCAGCTCAATTTATAATTCTTCGCAACCAACGAGATTTTTCTATCCATGGTAAAACAGCGCAGAAAAGCAGGAAGACGGAACAAACACGACGACACGAGCGCTGACTTTCAACTGGTGATTTATTATGGACGTGTGTACATACACTATTCCCGCCAAAAACTAAACAGAACAAAAAATATTCGCCCCGCCGTGGTGGCTCAGTGGTTAGGGCGCTTGACTACTGATCCGTAGTTCCCGGGTTCGAAGCCGACCGCGGCGGCTGCTTGTTTATGGAGGAAAAACGCTAAGGCGCCCGTGTGCTGTGCTATGTCAGTGCACGTTAAAGATCCCCAGGTGGTCGAAATTATTCCGGAGCCCTCCACTACGGCACCTATTCTTCCTTTCTTCTTTCACTCCCTCCTTTACCCTTCCTTTACGGCGCGGTTCAGGTGTCCAACGAGATATGAGACAGATACTGCGCCATTTCCTTTCCCCAAAAACCAGTTATTTATTTATTATTATTTAAAAAAATATTCAAGAAACTCTCCGTCATCACTGAACATCTTAAATCTACCTCGCTGGAAATGCTTGCTCCAAACAGGTGATTTCGTGGTTAGCCAGTGATAATGAGGGCTTGCTAATGCGTGCTGCACCCCCTTTGTCAATGTGATATGCTCTACTAGTTCCCTTACGATCTGATCTTTATGTTTGAAGATGACGGATGTCTGATGAAGCAATGGGGCGCACGTGTGCTTAGGTTGCTTGCAGTACAGCGCCAAATTCGAACCGGCTGCCCTGTCCAAAGAATTGTGATGCTCCCTCAGCGCGGTCGTTGAGACATCGACCAGTCCGGCCAACATACCATCCACCGCATGAAAGGGGGATCTTGTATACTACACCTTCGACGCACTCAACCCTCCTCTCTACGTGTGCTGTGGTACACCCACCACCAATCTTTCTTCCAAGTAGGGACTCACGACACGTATGATGACACCGGCTTTTCAGCAACAGAGAGTAATTAATGATGTGGCATTAGAACGCTATCGCCTTTCCTCCCCATCAATCCACTTGATCATAACTACTTTTTCCCCGTAGGCCATAGTACTCCACCATTCTTGCGCCCTCGAGGACAGATCACCCTCACAGTAGGAGCCTTTCTTCCCGCTCGTTCAGCGGGCGTGCGTTGCATCATGCCTGTGCGAGGATACATTGTGGCCTCTCGCACACCGCGAAGGCAGCACGTGATCTTCCTCACCCGTCATGCCTCACCCATCATCACCACATGATCTGCCTCACCTATCATGACCACGGGGCACCTGGCGCCGGTTCCGGAGATCTACGTGCGGTACCTCGGGAGAAACAAAGAGAGCTGTTAGGTACGTGCTCAAAATTATGGAGGTGACTGTTCATGCAGGACAGAGAGGCAGCATCGACTTCTTCAAGAGTAAACTGCATTTCTGGTTTCGTATTGTTGAGGTGTAGAGCGGATGTATCCGATGCTTCTTTCTCCAGGACACAGCAGCTGTTCAGGTACCTCAAAAAAACTTTTCCTCAACTAATGCACAACTAGCTGTCATTGGGGCTGCAGTTGAGTACGTAGCCACAAACCTCCACATTAATGATCAGTTTTCACTGATTTCAAAGTAGTCCTTCAAGGCATACTAGCTGCTCTATGCCGCAGGTCGCATGAACAACTGGTTGCAGAGATTTGCGGGTTATACCACTGCGCTGTATCGAAAGGTCAAGGCATCATTTTCAATCGCTGCTAGAACAGTGCGGTATAACAGGAAAAAACCATGCGGACGACGCTACCCGATCTGCCAGCAATGACGGACTTCGTCTGTATTCCTATGTCAAGAGTTGACGCAACCTGTGAGCTACGCAGCTTGGCGCTGGAGCTCACACTTTATGTGTGGAACATTGGCCAGTTTTTCAACCGCTGACTTTAGGCATTGGACCTTGGATTGTGCCTTCGTCTTCCCCTTAATGTGCTACGTCGCGAAGCCGCATTGCTTTGCCGTCTGTGACTCGGGGCTGCATTTTCAAAGCATTACACGTACCGCATTGCTATGGCCGACAGCCCTGCTCGGGAAATATGTAGCTACGAAGAAACAACTAGATATCTCCTGCCTGACTGCATTGCTTTGGCGACGGAAAGACGTACGCTGCGTTGTGCCCTGGACCACCTCGATCCTCGCTCTTTAACAGAGAATAATATCCTGGGGCCTCGGCCACTGTAATCGACTGCCCTCAAGGCCAGCAAGGCAATTTTTCTTTATAAGCAATTTGAATGGAGCAAGGGAGCAAACACAAGAAGACAAAAAGATAAAAAAATGGCTAGCAAGGCGCTCCTGCTATCTTTCTACCTTCCTGTGTTCGTTCTCTTGCGCCATTCTAATATTATTATGAACCAACTAGCCCCACAGCAAGTACTCCAGTTTTGCTTGCTGAGGGCGACTGGCTTTAGGGACCATTATGACTGTTCCCCACGCCCCTTCTCTATTTCCTTTCTCAATCCCATCATCTCTCTTCCGCAATGCAGGGTAGCCAATCAGAACTCCCTTCTGGTTGAGATCCCTGCCTTCCATCTTCATCTTTATCTCTCTCTCTCTCAGCAAAATCTTTTAGGGCAGGATTTAGGTACACGAGGCTTGAGCTCTTCCGTTCTCAGATTGCCGGCCTTAGCTACTCCGCCCTTAACATATAGTACTAACCGTTGCGCGCATATATACTGACATACCCATAAATTCTCGACAAGCCCATTTTTCAGCGATAAAATATTTATGAACGCCATTTTTTAACATATCGTAAGATTCCACTGGAACAATCAATTATACCCACATCTCGCCTCGATAGGCTTGCAGTTTTTTGCAGTTAATGTTTTTCCTGTCGTCAAAAACGTTTCCTATTGTTTTTTTTTCACCGTTTTAACTACTCGAAGCGGTCGAACCAAGTTTGAAAGATGATTTCGCTATGCATTGGAATATAGAATCATTACCCTCGGTATTTCCACAGCCGTATTTTATATAAAGTGGTAAGTCGCACGATTAATGTGGACAGCCACAATCTTTGTAAGCACTGTGCTGTTCAGCAGTCCAATGTCCATGAGCGCCAGCATTAGCTTCGTTATCTTCGTCTTCGTTACTATTTTCCTCGAACGTCAGCGTCGCTGGCTGCTGGGCATCGGACCCCAACTGTCTTTCTTGCAATACCCCTCGGGTGAAAAGCGAATTCCTGGGGGCCTATAGGGACACAAGACGATAGCTGCGTCGTAGTAGGTTTTAGGTGGTCGAAGTTGGCAAGTGGGCGGTCGAAGCGGACAATAAGGGTCCTGGTATTTTCTCGGCAGTTTTGCAGACTGCACGGGCTGTACGAGGGCACCCATAGCCAAACCAAATATTCAGGACGATAAGATGGCTGGAAACAGGCAGGAGCGGTGCGGGTGGGCTTTTGACGGTGCTGGTCGTCAGATGTAAAGGAATGGGTGAGTTTACGGCATTCGTCGGCATGCGCGGCGGCTTGAAAGACGGCTGTAAATTTGGAGGAATCTGGGCTTCAAGAGAGGATCGTGCCATAACGGATAGAGACTCCCGTCCATAGAGAAGAAAATACGGGGAAAAGCTAGTGGTTGCTTGCGTTGCAGAGTTGTAAGCGTAGGTAACGAAGTATAGCATACGGTTCCAGTTTGAGTGATTAGCAGAAATATCCTTAACCACCATATCGCCGAGGGTCCGGTTAAAGCGCTCGGTTGTGCCGTTCGTCTGCGGATGGTACGAAGACGTTGTGAGGGTAACGATATGACACTCCGGAAGAAGAGCTTCCTCGACGCCGGACAAGAAGACGCGACCCCGATCGCTGAGCAATTCTTGATGCGCACCGTGACGAAGAATGATATTCTCAAGCATGAAACTCAATTCTTCACAGTTGCCTCACCATTAAAACTGATGTCCAAAAATCCTGGGCTTTGCTGAGAGCCTTGTCTGGAAGCGTTTCTTTGACTCGTTACGACAAGTTACGCTTCGCTATGATGCATATGGACAGTGCTGGCCGTGAAAGCTGAAAAACCCCCTTTAAAGGGGCACAAAGGACTTTTTTTCATTCTAAGCAAAAAGTGATTTTATAGCTCTTTCTGGCTAATTTTCTTCGGCAGCAACAGACATTTCTTGCTACGAAAATTGAATTTGAAAATGAAGCGCTTTCTTGCTGCCATTGAATTGAAACTCGCAACGTCAAGACCGAAAAGGACTCACTGATCGCCGATTTAAAATGAACTGCGATGCAGCATGGTCGCAGCGATGCGCGCACAAAAAACTGCATTCGCTTCTCTGCAGCTTGCTTACGAAAAGGAGGGATTGTGATGGTATTTTATTTTTTTCATCTTTTCGAGCTTATTAAAGCTCTGCTTTAAGTGAGGGTCGCTTTTTCTTTTTTTTTCTATCTGCACTGGTCCTTCAGCAAACGTTCAGATGCAATCACGTTCTAAATTCTGGCCAATGTGACTGACTCTGCTACCAAAGCGAATATGTGTCGTCTGTTAAAAAGCTTGGTGACTTGAGACGTTACAGGAGTACCGGAATACCGGAAATAACGGAGTGTTATTTCTTTGTGATGATCCGCAATGTATTACTGATCACTAATCTCTACGAGAGAATCGCATATGTCATGTAAACAATTCTTAATTGAAATTCTTCCCTCAGGTTGTTTCTGTTTCAACAGCGAAACGGTGGCTGTGATGTCAAAGTTAGTACAGGTCACGTAAGGCATAAGAAAAGCTGGGTTATTATAACTGCTTATTTGTTTGGGGTCATTCCCGATCCGGGGTAAGTTGATGACTTGGTGAATGAGTTCAATCGGATTAAAACGAGTGAAGTCAACTTGAACGCCAGAGCTACCATTCAGCTCTTGAAAGCGGCATAGCATGGCAGAAGATATTGGGTTATGAACTTCTTACCCGGTTCGTAGGCGAATTCTATGTGGTTATCCGTATATACCGATGTATTGCGGACGATTTTAAAGCGAAAGACGCGCCCCCAACTATTTGGTGCACGTGAAACTTTGCTTAGGTACCCTTCATTGATTATTGCGTTCCATTGCCGGTGGCTGGTGCGAAGCATTAAGGAAGCTAGGGACGCCATCGAAGTGAACACAAGACCGTTGATGGAAAACAAAAATGCGTAAAAAAGAAGTCCAGTGACCTCGGAGCATGCCACGCTTGTGTTCAACCGTGGCGTGCTGTCCATTTTTACACCGAGGTAAACAGCAAACACGTTCAGGTTCCTTGCAGCAAACGGCCGGGTATGGTTCCAAGCGCTCGTAGTGAGCCTTAAGCAAGAAGAAGCAGCCCTCTGCCTCCGCCTTTTTAAAAGCATGCAGCAATGCGAATTCTCTGCTGTAGGAGTCAGCAGTGTACTTGAAATCGTAGTTAATCGCAAAAGGCTTCGTCGGACATGTCTCCTATCACCTCGCTGGCGGTCGAATTTTTTTCGCACAGAGACGCTGTAACGCTCGTAAATCGCAGAATAGTTGAGATTTGGGCCAGTTGATGTATAGGCGAAAAACTAGTCGTAAAGATGAGATAGAAGAATGAGAAATGCGCACAATGACGACTGGACTAGCAACTGCGCTTTACTGAACAGGGCAGCTTCTCAGTGAGGCTCGCAGGACATGCGCAGCCGAACCAAACCCATCACCGGACAATGGCAACAGAAGAAGCAGCGGAACTATCGCCCACGCTACAAAAAAGCAATTTCTTTTTCAAGAAGGCCTACCGAAGTTGTGCTAAGGCCATCTTCACCATGCAACCTGATGTAGTAGGCTTCTGAAATTCCACGTCCTTCTTTTTCCGTACCTCAGCAAAGAATGCTTACGTTTCCAAACAGCGGGTAGCAGCCACACTCACGACAGTGACGAGACAAGTTTTTTCCATCAGTAATACCCAATTAGTTGAGTTGTTAGCGCAGCTGGTCACTTAGACATCGCATGCGAGGAAAAACGTATACACTACTCTTGTGCAACATTTCGTGAAAACATTTTCATGCTTTGTTGTACAACTAGGGATGCTCGATTTGCCTTGTGATAATGATGATGATGACGATGATGATGATGAGTTCCTCAGGCTTAATGAGACATACCCACGGCGGGGGATTGGCCAGGGTGCATTGCTTTGCGATATACGCGAGCACAGCCCCAGAGCTTGCAACTTCAACTTTCGTAATGTTGTGTGCCAGCCCGTGCACATAGGGCGTAACTTCAAATCTTTTATTTGTTCAGCGGCAACAACATCAACCAGCTTCGCATTCTCTTTTTTCATCTTCATCCTCCGGAGCAGGGATTCAGCAACCGATTTCAGGAAGAGCTTTGAAGTCGTACAGCGCACAAACGAGACACCTGAGGTAGACAGGCACCTACTCAAATTATGGGATCAGCATGCGAAACTCGTTCGCCGTTGGAAGACCCAAAAGTTGAACCGCCAACTTCGAACCCGCATAGTCGAGCTCACGGAAGAGGCACAAACGTACAACACGCAACTCTCGCATCAGAACTGGCAACAGTTCTGCGAGTCTCTGCGAGGCACTTTGGGCACGTCTCGGACATGGGCAATTCTCAGAAACCTGATAGACCCAACCAAGTCCAAGTCCGAAGGGACCCGTACACTCAAGCGGGTTTCCCACCTGTTCCCGGGTGACGAAGCAGCTCTTCTCGCAGCGCTCCGTGACAGATACATAGGAAGTGCGACTACAACACCTAGCACGATTACCTACCAGGGCAGCCCAAATCGAGCTTTGGACGCCCCCATAACGACGGCAGAAGTATACGCTGCGGCGCGATCCTGCGTTCGTAATACGGCGGCAGGTGCGGACAAAATCACCAACGCCATAATACGCAACCTCGGCAAAGACCAAATTGAGGATCTAACTCAGTACATTAACAATGAGCTCTGGGAAAAGAATATCATTCAAGAGTGGAAACACTCCGAAATCATCGTCATCCCAAAGCCGGGGAAGCCGCCCACACTTGAGGCGCTCCGCCCCCATCTCGCTCACGTCGTGTCTGGGTAAGCTCTACGAGAGGGTGATCCAAACTCGTCTGCAAAACTATATCGAAGACAACAACCTCTTCCCTCCTTCCATGATCGGCTTCCGATCCGGGCTATCTACTCAAGACGCCTTCCTTCTACTCAAGGAAGAGGTACTGGCGCACGTTCCCAGCGGAGGGGAGCACCTTGTGATGGCCCTTGATCTCAAAGGTGCCTTCGACAACGTGTCTCACGATGCCATCCTCAGAGAACTGAACAACCTAAATTGTGGGGAACGCGTCTTTCACTACGTCCAAAATTTCCTATCGAACAGAACAGCTACGATCGGCATAGGAGGTACACGGTCGGACCCCCAGGACATGCCGCACAAAGGCACGCCTCAGGGTTCGATCATCTCCCCTCTCCTTTTCAACATCGCGATGGTTGGCGTGGCCAGAAGCCTTCAAACAGTACCGAACATCGGATTTACACTGTACGCCGACGACATAACTATCTGGACTACCAAAGGCTCTCTGGCGACCAAAGAAGAAACTCTGCAGCAAGCTGCTACCTGCGTCGAGGACACGACATCCCAGTGCGGACTGCTCTGTGCGCCGGAAAAGTCAGAGATCATCCGCATAGAAGGACGTAACTACAAGTCTCCAGGAGACATTCAGGTCCTCCTACACGGCGTCCCCGTCCGGGAGACCCGACAGATACGCATCCTTGGCTTATGGCTCCAGAGTAATCGAAAAGCAACCCACGCTATCAAGCTGTTATCCACCGCAACACACCAAGTCGCCAAAATTATCAGAAGAGTGGCACGCAACCGGACAGGCATGCGCGAGGAGGACACGCTACGCCTCGTCCAAGCACTTGTGGTGAGCCGCGTTTCTTACGGCCTACCGTACCTGCAATTAACTAGACAAGAACTAACCAAAGTCAATGCCATGTTACGTACTGCCTACAAATATGCGCTGGGCATTCCTATCTACACTTCAAACGCCAAACTAGAGGCCCTCGGCCTCTCTAACTCATTCGAGGAGATCCAGGAGGCTGTTCTCCTCTCGCAACGTGCACGCCTCCTTCGCACGGACACCGGAAGGCAAACTCTGGAGCGGGTGGGCTACCCGGCAGACGTCCAGATAATACAGAGCACGACCAGCCTCCCAACAACATATCGCTCGCGGGTGTACATCTCCCGGATTCCCAAAAACATGTCGAGCGGAGCCGGGTCGGGCAGACGCTCAGCCAGAATAAATTACTTGAAGCGGACAGCGGCACGCAGCCCCCACACGGTGTACGTCGACGCTGCAACACACAGCGAGGTCACGCAGGCGACGGCAGTTGCGGTGAACTCCTCCCACAACGAGGTTGTCAGCGCCTCCTTGAAGCACACGACGATCACGGAAGCAGAGGTGGCAGCAATCCTGCTGGCGATCCAGTACGGCGACGCCCGCAACCAGGGTGTACACGTTATGACCGACTCCCAAGCAGCCTGTCGGCTCCTACTTGCAGGCAGAATACCCAAAAAGCTGTTGGGCATAGTAACCAACTCTATGAGCGCCCTTTCCTCCCTAAGACATCAGATAACGTGGGTGCCTGGTCACGCGGGATTAGAGGGCAACGAGGTCGCGGACGCACTAGCTCGAGGACATACCAACCGAGCGGGCTCCAACCCCGACTCAAGCTTTCTCCCCGAAGTTCCCGTCACCTACAACACACGACTCCACTTCCTAAGAACACAACGACAGCACTTCCCCCCTCCACATAAGAAGCTTAACGCTCAGGAAGCTCGGGACTGGAGGCAACTCCAGACCGATACTTTCCCCAATCTCTATAAATGCAGCATCATTTTCCCCGAGCGATACAGAGGCGAATGCCCGTGGTGCGAAGACCGGCCCGATGCATACCACATTACATGGGGATGTAAGGGCCCGAAACCCCCGGACATCACAACACATAGAACGAAGGAGCAATGGGAGGCCTCTCTGCTCAGCTCGGAGCTTGATCAGCAGCGCACACTCGTTGCGCAGGCTAGAGCGGCGGCCAAGGCCAATGGAGTCTTGAAATGAAGACACCACCCATTGTATATTTCTCTTAGTGTTTTTTATTTTCCTTGTGAATAAAGTTTTCTACTACTTGGAAACCCCGCTGCCTCCTAACGTAGGAGGTGTTTCTCAAAGCTGCTCTTTATAGAGTGATGGCAGCTTCTTTTTCAGTGCATGCATTGCGGAAATTATTCACAGCAATTCGTCTTTTCACAGTCTTAGAATGTGCGGACTCAAAGGGCAACAATGCCTTCTTGATCCTAGGCAGAAGACTTTGCACAGACGTCGCGCACTGCATTTGCGCAGCCAACGATAACTGTCGGTGCGCTGGTGATCCTAGCCCAGACAGCCTCAGGGGCAGTGCGGTAAATAAGCTTGGGCGCCATAGTTTGTGTACTTTTTCATCATTAATGCGAAATCATTGTATTCCCCAATCTCAAGGTTATGTCCGCGAAACATGAAGGCTTAAATGTGTCGCCAAATGTGTCCGCGCTATGACGCCACAAATATGTGTGCGAGTAATGTATTTGAATAATGAATTAATGGGTCGCGTAATATGCCGTGATAAAGGCTAATGATGACATTCATTAATTAGTTATTATGAGATAAATAATTAATCACAGTAATTATTGAACTAAGGGAAATTAGATTTAGCATGATAGCGATGATGGAAGTGATGATTATAATGATAAGTGCTGACCAAAGTCACGTGAAAGAAGACGCAAAAAATGACGAAGTCACTTGAGAAGTGATGGCGTCATACCAAAGTTACGTGACAAAGTCATGACGTCACACCAAAGCCACGTGACAAGATTACGGCAAAAAAAAACGAGGTCACGTGACAAAGTAATGACGTCAAGGCAGAAATCTAAGCTAGTTGATTGTGATTGATTACAAACGTAAGACTGCGCTCGTCCTGTTTGGTTCTTTTTTCTGTTCACGTCTTAGCGCTAGTCTTCTATTTATAAAGTGATGACGTCGTACCGAATTCACGGGACAAAACGACGCAAGGGTGACGAAGAGGCACCTAGGCGCACACAAGAGGCGCTTAGTCAATGCAGCAGCACATGCTTTCGCATTTCTCCAGAGCGGGTCGCCGCAGTGCTGTCAAACGTTTTTCGGGTAGCCTCCACCTGTCACATATCAAGTCTAATAGCTATCAAGACATGACAGACGTCGGCCCCTCCACAAAACGATTTGCAGAGCAGCTAAAGAAAAAAACTGTATCGCTAAAAGAAGAAAACATGACCATTGCATATTTTTTCTCTTCTTTAAACCTGGATCAACCTGTCTGAACGCGAGTCCTGAATAATATATGCTTTTAAAAAGGACTTGAATGCGGCTGCTGAAACTTTGCTGGGGGTGCTCGCCTCAGCGTGGCGATAACGTAACCGGAACATCTTGCGAAACACAGCGGTTTGAACTGATCACTGACCTTCATCACGCTGTTCATGCTCACTCTAAAATAGACGCCGTATTTGTATATTTCGCCCAATTATTCGATAAAGACCCACACATACGTCTAATAAAAAAAACTTGAGAATCTGAACTTAAATTTTAAGGCTATTTCTTGGATCATGAGTTTTTTGGCTAGTCGGTATCAAACAGTTCTTGTTAATGGGCGTTCATCATCCACCTCCCCCGTTAAATCGGGAGTACCGCAAGGGTCTGTACTCGGGCCTATCTTGTTCTTAGTTTAAATTAATGACATAAGCAATAACCTAAATTCTACAGTCAGATTATTTGCAGATGATTGCGTGATATACAGACCGATTACTGATCCTTCCGACTCAACTCGTCTACAAACAGACTTTAACAAGATGAATGATTGGTGCTCACAATGGAAAATGGAAATTAACACCTCAAAAACAAACGTTGTTAGATTTATCACAATATCTAGGGCCGAACCTTGTCATTACCATTTGAACAGTGTGTAGAATCAACACACATAATAAAATATCTAGGGTTGCATTTACCAGCAGACCTCTCATGAAACAGTCACATCGATACGGTTATTAACAATGTTTCAAAACACTCGGCTTCCTCAGGCGTAACCTACGTTTAGCTAATCCAGACACAAAGCTATTAACATACACTAGATTAGTGCGCTCAAAATTGGATTACGCCTTTTTGATATGCAACCCTCATCTAGCATACCTAGTAACAAAATTATTCTCTGCAAAAATAAAGCCGCCTGGTTCATATCTAGGAACTACTCGCGATCAGCGAGTGAAACTGAAATCAAAAATCTCTCAAATTATGTCTTCTCAAAAAACTTAGAATGCTTTCCATACTGCCATTTTACTACAAATTATATCTCAGTCATTCTACATTTGCTTTGTACCATATCAAGCCGGCTCATCAGATATTCCCACGCATTGATCACCGACTCAAAGTCGAACCCTTCTTTGCTAGAACTAACCTCCTCTTTCATTCGCGTTTCCTCCTCGCCATCCGACAATGGAATCTACTCCCTGGCGCCATTTCATCTGCAAATGATTACGAAGCGTTTGTAACCACCCTGAAACGCCACTTCGAGCTGTAACCTTCATCCTTCAATTTTTTTTGCATTCTTTTTGAAGCACTACTTTCGAAGACAACTTGAATGTTTGTTGCCATGTGTATTTATATTTTGAGTGTTTATGCTTTTCAACATGGTGTTCCCGGTCAACTAATTTTGTACTTATCGCAAATTTTTGTTGCTTTGTTTTTACTGTTGTTCCCCGCTCGGGTCGTTAGAGTATTTGAATAAATAAATAAATAAATAAATAAATAAGTAAAAATCGCGATCTTGAAATTCGCAAAATAAAGTCAAAATAGTATTAAAGAAACTGCAACTTCGAGGTACGTGGGGTAGGAAAGCACAAAGATTCAAACGTTATTAACGTCATCTCCCAAATCGGCTCGCTCGTAAATGAAAGCATATCTGAGTCTGACCTAGATGCCTGCCGCCTTGTTCCTACGCGAGATGTGATAAGAGCCTTGTCATTGTTCAGTTCAAGTCACCTGGGAAGCGCGACAGGGCACTGAATAAGGCCCTGACAACTGATGACAATGCCGTGACAACTGATGACAACTGATGACAAGGCCGTGACAACTGATGACAATGAGCTTATCACTTGCTGTCATTACAATGAAGTTGCTTGCGTCTTGTACCGTCCTCCACAAGGAATATCAAAGCGTTTCTGAATAAGCTTGATGACTTATTGGAATTTGCCAGCAGAAACAAGTTTTGTTTAACTGGTGGAGGCGACTTTATTATTAATGTTTTATGAGATAATAATCGTGCAAATGAACTTAGAAACAAGATTCAAGCTTCTGGCTTCACAAACCTGATGACCTCGCCAACCCGTGTTTGTTTCAAGCTGCTCTGCCCTTGACCTTCTAATTACCACGAACATCTGCATTGTTACCAGTGCTGGCACTATTTCAAGTGACATCAGTGACCACAGTCCTGTTTTTATGACCTATGTCAAAAACACAATCTTAAGCCAAAAACTAGCAGAATCATTCAGTTCTCAGCATATCTCGAACAACTCGCTTGGGTCGTTTAAAAATAGTATCAGCACGTGTGACTGAAGCCCTGTGTTTAAGGTAACTAAAGTGTACGAAGCATACTCCAAATTCATAGAAATATTTGCGAGAGTGTATACAGCACATTTCTCATTTAGAGCTCTGAAACGTTCTAAACAGGCAAAGAAAACTTGGGTGACACACGGACATCTAAAGCAAATCAAACAGGAAAACCGTCTTTACTTTCACTTTCTTCGCACACGGAAGGAGGAAAACAATAAATAATTTAAAACCTTTAAAAATAAGCTAAATTATACGCTTAAGCAGGAAAGGAAAGCTTATTACGAGCATCTTTTGTCCGACATAGGCCAAAAATGGGCAGATATTATTTGTAAAACAATAAATAATGTACTCGGCAGAGGTAAAGGTGATCCGTCTCCAGAAACTTTAACAGTTAACGGCGCCGACCAAAGTGTTAAAGTTCTTGCTGATCATTTCCATCATCACTTTACCAATGTCTCAAATCATAACAACTACAGCTTAACAACATTGCCCGCAATGAGCATCAATACCCCTGGAACCATCTTTCTTCGCCAGACGGACGAAACTGAAGTACACAGATCATTTCTATGCTTACAAAATAGCAAGGCACTTGATTATGACAACATACAAATAATTCCAATATTGTAAGCAATTCAATTCCTGATTCCAGTACTGCCTTATATATTTAACCTAGCATTTGAATCGGCTACGTTTCATGAGGGCATGAAGCGAGCAAAAGTCGCTGTAATCTTTAAAGGCGGAAACAGAATTGAAGCAACTAATTATCGACCGATTTCTATATTACCTGCTTTCTCCAAAGGACTAGAAAAGATCATTTACTTACGCTTAATAAATTTTTTAGATAAAATTAAGCCTTTGACAGATTGTCAGTTTGGATTCCGAACAGGCAAACCTACGGATACGGCGCTGCTTTCAATAAAATAAAATATATTACAGAGCATGGAAAAGGGAACATATACGCTCGGTCTTTTTGTTGACTTCAGCAAAGCTTTTGACCGACTCGACCATAACATACTTCTTAAAAAAAACTCATTTTATATGGCATGCGCGGAAAATCTCATGTCTTCCTTAACCCGTATCTCATCAATAGAAGCCAGTGTGTATTAACAACAGATAGTCGTTCTTGCTTCCAATATTTTTGTGGTGTACCACAGGGGAGTGTATTAGGCTCGCTTCTGTTTAAGATATATATAAATGTCATAGTTCATATTGACAACAGTGTTCAGTTCATTATATACTGTACTGTGCTTAATTCTGGTAATGATCCCAATGCCCTTGTGTTACATTGCAATGGTGTACTTGAAAAAATGTCTGTCTGGTCCCAATTAAATCGCATAAAAATAAACACCGAGAAAGCTCAAGCTATTTTATTTCGACCCTTAAATAAGAAATTCATTCTAGAAAATTCTTTAACGATTCAGTATAAAAATATTGACCTTGTCCTAGGTGTCTATTTTTCTTGCCATTTGAGTTGGGACACTCAGGTCAACTATCTTGCAAAAAAAATTTCTTCAGTGACTGGAGCTATACCGTGGTGTTGTACTGTTCTGTCGCAAAAAGTTCCACATCAGTTATATAGCGCCTTATTTGCCCCGCACATGAGCTACTGAAGTTTGGTGTGGGCAAGCACCACAAGAGAAAAAATTGAAAAGATCTTAGTTCTGATAAAAAACTTTTATCTAAAAACTTTTTTCCTCAACTAAAAAGGCAGTGACTCTCATATGTTCAGTTTTTCGGTATGCATTTCTATTTTGTCTTTGCTATGTTCATCTTTTTAAATTTCATTTTTGTTGTGTGTCACATGAAAGGTTTTTCCCGTGGTGTTGTGATTTGTGTTTTGTCATGCCCCTCCCGCTTGGGCCAACGCTGGCCTGGAGTATATCTAAATAATAATAAATAAAATAATAAATAAAAAGGTGCATTCGCTACATAGCTACTATTTATCGTCACTCTACGACAGGACATCTCTGTGCAAAATACAATATTATTAAATTTGACCATTACTATGAACATCGCTTGTTACATGTTTTCTAGTTTTCTCAGTATGAGAGCCAGAGTTTCCTTCGTTCGATGGCACTGCTGCAAACTGCAGCTACTCCTCCTTTAACTCGAATTTTTGAACCCTGGTTAGTCCAACACTTTCGCACTCAGTACAAACTGCAATCATTAAAACACAATCTGCCGGTCTTATTAAATAAGGAAAAACAGATAGACTTCAAATCCCAAAAAGAGCTACGAGTACACTTTTCTCAGTTGTAATTGAGAAGAATTGATAGTTGCAATATATCTTGCAGCCGCTCTCTACTTTCTTATGCTTTCTACTACACAGTTTTGTAATTAATGTTACCGTACTCTGTCATTAATGTCTGCTGCCACATTGTAAACGGCTCCAGGGCCCAACCAAGTTGTAGGAAGCAACTTTTAGCCCTGGAGACCATCCAGTATTCTGGTAAATAAATAGTAGGATTGAACTCAATTGTATTTTAGCATGTGTTTACCATAATTGGTACGACATTTGGCAACTTTCCAGAATTCAGGATGACGTGCGGGGTATGACACTATGCTTCTATTTAATTCGGCTAATTCAGCCACGGTTCGGATGTTTTTTATGAGGTGTTTGATCAGTGACATTTTCATAACCTAGAGCCATACATGGAGTCCACGCGAGTAACATTTAGTGTTTTGAATAAGTCGGCTGTAGGATGTTGGTATGGCACTTTACATGTAATTCTTATGGCACGTTTTTTCAATTCGACCAGCCTGAGCATGTTTTCAGTAGTTGAAGTGGCGCACAGTAGGATACCATAGTTAATCAAAGATATGAAGAGCGATTTAAAAAGTAGTGTATTAATGGATATGAGGAACGTCGGGCAATAGCTATGTATAAGACCAATGGTGCTAGATAATTTACCGGACAAATGTTCAATGTGTCTATCCCGTGACATGTTTTCATTGAAGCAAACTCCTAAAGAGTTATAGCACGGTTCAACTTCCAGTACATTATATTTGAGCAGGAGGAGAGGCAGTTCAATATTCGTGTTACGTGTATGAAATATAACTGCTTTAGACTTATTGCTATTAAATTTTAAATAGTTGTTACATGCCCCGTTATTAATTTGCGGAAGGGTGCCATTCGCACGAATACATAAGTCTGAGCCTTTGCTTCCCGAAAAAAACTTTGCTATATTGTCTGCATATAATATGTATTTGTCAGGTTCACTTATGAGTAGAATGTCGTTAATATATAACACAAAAAGAAACGGGCCAAGAATGCTGCCTTGGGGAATGCCTGTAGTCAACGTTTTAACATCTGAGTAGTGTCCATTTTTATAAACAAACTGTCTGGGATGCTGTACATACGAAGTTTACAGTGATGAAACCTTTCCACGAATCGCATACTAGTTAAGTTTGCGGAGCAATATTTGATGGTAAACGAGATTGAAAGCTTTTATGAAATCAAGAAAAATGTCTAGTACTATAGGCTTGTCCTCAAAGTTATCCAATATGAATTATTTTTGAGAAATGAGGGCAAATTCTGTTGATCGGTTTTTACGAAACCCGTATTGCGACAGGCTTATGATACTGTAGCGGTCGGTGAACGATGTGAGGCGCTCAAAAATAAGTTTCTCAAAGCGCTTTGAAACGCCTGGCAATATAATTTAACAGTACGCTGTGTTGGGCAAGTTAGAACTAATTCATTTTGAAGACTGGCAAAATTGAAATGGGACCATAATTTGATAAGTGATTCCGGTCACCTTATGTACTACTGTTACTTTGGCATATTCCATACGGCGAGGAAGAGGTACGTCTGAGATAGAGATGTTAAAAGCGTAAGCTAAGCAAGGCGCGATTGCATCTAAAACATAATTAACGGGCTTGATCTGAATTAACCTGATCATGGCTCGTAGTGGACTGTGGGGCGTCAAGTGACCAGTCTTCTATTAGCTTCACAATATTGTACCCTCCCCTCAGGGGTAGTGCTTCTGGCCCAAATCTGTAAACTATGCTACCTAAAAACCTTCCATGCGCATCTCCCTTGCTTTATATTCAGTTCACGTAGATCGGACAGAACTAAGTGTTTTCCTGTTTTTAAATGCTGCTGAACGATCTCTGTTCACTGTGTGTTCCGCTGACAGTATTAAAATGCCTTCCCCATTGTGAAGTGATGAATGTGAAGAAGCTTATCTCTACAGAAATGCTGCAAGGAAGGGCTTGCCTTACGACCAGAGGCCTCCAATTCGGATTAACTACAAATTTTACTCAGCGTCATTTAAGAGAGAAATTGCAATAGCTAAGGAGGAAGAGAATCTAGATTAAAATTCGTATGTCTGCAAACCAAGCTAAAAGAAAGCTCCATATAGATTCACGGAGTGCAAAAATAATTCCCCAGCCTTACACAGAATAAAATCTCGGGTGGTTTATCGACGGGAGGCCAAAGATAACCAGGAATTCTATTAGCAGGGTCTAGTATTACATTTTCATGAGCATAGAAGGGCCAGTGTAATCGGCCCCGTCCTTCTCTCCCATTGTGTTTAAATTGACCAGTGGGAACTGCTAAGCACAGTTTCATCGAAACTGTCTTCACTTCCAGGTTTCGATAGTATCAGGGTCTGCATGCTGCATATTTTAGCCCATGAGTTCGCTGAGAGCATTCTAGGTATTTTCATCTCATCATTGAAAAAAAACATGGGTTCCACAAAACTAGAAGGTGGCGAAAATTATATTCTTAAAAGACTCAGCGAAATTATTCGAAAGCGGCAATATTCGGTTATTAGCTTGGGCCTACACTTTGGTAAAGTTATTCGATTAGGTAGTACTCGGGCGCCTCTCAAGGCATGCTTAAGAGGTTCATGCATCAACCCACCACAGATTGGCTTACGGCAAGCTTACTCGATATGGTCTGCGCATGGCGAATAAAAACACAGAATCAGTTTTTTGATGCGACAACAGGAAGTGTCAGTCTTGGTGACGCTGAGTATTGCAAAGCCCTATGACAGCATAGAGCATTTATTTCTTCTGAACACCTGCATATTTACGCCCATCGATCTATCTCAGAACATGTATTCAAACATTTTTAAAGGATGCACGTCTCCACAGATCGACGCGCCTTCTCTTCTGACTCCTACGTTCAGACCAGAGCTGTGCCTCAAGAATCGGTTCTCTCGCTCTGCTTTTTAATCTTGTCGTACGAGATGTACCTATTCAGCAAGATATTCGGTTTCACGCTGGCAGACGACACTGCTTTTTCGCTCCGGCAAAGGATATGCACGCGCTGTATTGGTTATTGCAGGCCTACCTAATCGCTTTAGAAGTCTGGCTGGCCAAGCAAAACTTAGATTCTTATATGTGTGCAAAAGCAGCGAGCACGTGCTTGAAAGCGACTCCCCTCTGTACATCTCGTTATCGTATCGTTCAGACACATTTCAACGGTTTGAATTAGTCAGATATCTAGGTGTCCCATACGACCTTAGCTTGTACTGGGGGCCTCACTTCAGGCATAATGCTCAAAAAGGTGAACGTGACATTCCCCGCCTGGATTAATGAGCAGTAAACTTTAGTGCGCGTCGACACGTACTACGAGCTATTTATAAGACCTGCGTGACGCCAATTCTGTAGTTCATTTCAACCTTAATCTCTGGCTTCCCAGTTTACAAGCTTCAACTCTTACTCTTATTAGAAAAGCGCGTTTTGCGTCTCTGCCTCGGAATCTCTACATCGGTATCGAACTCGGTGCTCTACCTAAAAGCCTGTGTGCCCGACCTAAGATAAAGCTCGCACTTTCTCGTATTCCGAACCTTCTTACAGTAATCTGAGCCTGCCCCCTTAAGCTATTTTTGTTTCACACCCGGCCCTTTGTTTCACTAATCATGAGCCAAGGTTTCGACTTTCTCAAGTTGTATTTACACAGATGGTCTGATCAAGCATTGACGCAAATGTCAACTCTTTACAACGGGTTGGCTACGAAAAAGCTAATTTGGATCACGTTTTTCACTATATTTTCCCATCCAATGAGGCGCACTTAGCCGCTAATATACAAAGAGGTGTTTCATGTCCGTGCCCCACGCCGATTATTTTTCCTGAATTTTTTTGGCGCTTGGATTGACTCCTCAGAAAGTTCTTCGGAAGGTTTCGCAGGCCGTCGTTCTCGCATACTGCATGTCTTTAAATTTTCCTCGAAACCTCAGGGAATGCTCTTTTGAGCCGATCCTTTTTTTTTTTCTTTTCTCCACAATGTGAAAAAAAGCGGGCTTCTTCCTAGCCCCAGGGCACCGCGGCGTTTTTTCATACGAGGTCTCCCAACTTCTTAGCTTAATAGGCTCTCAGTGCGTCTTGTATTATGACGTTTCTGACTTAATAGTGCTTAATTCTGTCAGCAATGTCCTGTTTTCTGCGCTAACAACATACCTCTGGAAGTCTCCCGTGTGCTGTGCGATGTCAGTGCACGTTAAATATCCCCAGGTGGTCGAAATTATTCCGGAGCCCTCCACAACGGCACGTCTTTCTTCCTGTCTTCTTTCACTCCCTCCTTTACTTATTTTCTTACTGCGCGGTTCAGGTGTCCTCCGAGACGTGAGGCAGATACGGCGCCATTTCCTTTCCCCAAAAACCAAATTTTCCAACATACTTCCACCCGATGCCGTGATTCCTTGCTGAATACCACTGTTTACCAGCCCGTAATGCACCCTGGAATTGTATTCTCATTCGGTGCCAATTAATCTCTTGCGGTGCAGAATCTCCGGCCTAAATTTGTATTTATGCAGATGTGGATTCAATCCGACAGGCATTTGCGAATCGTGCTCAAAAGTTGATCATAAGAGCAATACATTCTCTCCTATCATCGGTTCACGCTTAAGAGGAGGTCGTATATGTGAATCCTCCTCGCAAAGTTAGGGCTTACTCTGTAGACTCCGATTCATCTCTCCTTCGTTGGGAACGCCAAGGTAGATTCACTGATCCCGATTTGTGAATATCTTCTCGACTTCATTAGAGAAACGGGCACGTGACTTTAGTTAACGGTATGTAAAATTGTACTACGCTTTTCGGTGTTCTTGCTATATTGTTCCAAAAGATTTCTGTGATTTTTCTGTTGCATTTATTTTTCTTATTATTTCACTCTAATTCATATACCTTAATTCAACTTTTTACCTTACCCTAGTTTAGATCATTTCTTTGCCTTTCCGCACCAACCAATCAAAGGTATGTCCTATCTCTTAAGGTGCAAAACACAACCTTGAGCCTATTCAAACGTGAAGAACGACGCGGTGAAAACAGACAAGCTTTCCAGAGGAAAACGCAGTATGTTGCACTATAAAATATGGCTTTCAAGCGAAAGTAGTTTCTATAAGAAAAAATAAACTCCGCGTGTCGCTGATATTGGAAACCAGGCCTGGGGTGGGGCCTCATATCGATGACCGGAACCGACAACACCTTCCTCGCCACAGCCGCATTTGGCCACAGCCACAACCGGATTAGCGGATAGACGAGAACTAGGCGTGGGATTCCTCATTAATCAGGATATAGCTGGAAACATAGAGGAGCCCTATAGTATTAACGAGAGGGTCGCAGCTGTCGTAATTAGGCTAAATAGGAGGTACATGCTGAAGATGGCGCAGGCTTACGCACCTACCTACCCCGGACTAGGACGACGTTTTCTTTCATTACGAAGTTTCTGAAAAAGCTGTATAGCTTTCCATTGCATCCGTATGGCTGCGATTGGGTGGATGCCAATGAGTAATTACTTCCTTATTACAAATTCACTCTACTTTGGGGTACGAATTTGTCCTAAGTTTTTGTAGTTTAAGCCCTTGTCTCCATGTATCGTTTCTGTTTCGTGCATGATGTGACATTGTACTCGCGGTGAGTTTAATTTTTGCTGACTGTGTATTTTGTTTAACTTTCTTTTTTTTTCTTTTAATTTGCATACACCTTTTTATATCAGGACTGCTTCGCTGTCATCTGCACGGGGTGCGGGCATTGTCAAACCTTTTTAACGGCTTTTTGCTTGCCCCCGCCCCCCTCATCATCACTTCTATCCAGTGCACGTTGGATGCTGAAAATAAAGTTGACTTTGACATTTGGCTTTGACTTTGACTTTGACAATGATTAAAGTAAAATCACAGTATACCGTACTGATGGGTGACTTGCATGCGAATGTAGGCGAGAAGCAGGCTGTAGGCGTCTATGGCATAGGATCCAGGAGTAGCAGATGGGAGTTTATGAGAGTTCACAGAGAGAAAAAAATTTTCGGATCATAAATACCTCCTTCCGGAAACAAAAGAACCGGAACTGGGCTTGGAAAAGCCCCAATGGTGAGTTTAAAAATGAATTAGACTTCATACTGTGCGCTCACCCTGGTATCGTGCAGGATGTGGAGGTCCTCGAAAAGGCGCGTTGTAGGGACCACAGAAAGGTGAGGTGTCTCATTAGCTTGAACTTGAAGAGAGATTGGAAGAAGCTAGTGAAACGAAATCCCATTAACGAGTTGGCGGTAAGAGAGAATGTAAAGGAATTCAGAACATCGCTGTAAAACAGATATTCGGCTGCAACTGAGGAACACGATCCTAATGTTCAAAAATGAAAGATAACCTCACAGCCATCAATACGGAGTGTGCAGTAGAAGTCGGTGGTAGGATGGTTCGACAGGGTACCGGCAAGCTATCTCAGGAGACGAAAGATATTATCAAGAAACGCGAAAGCATGAAAGCGTCCAAGCCTACGGACCGAATAAAACTGACAAAGCTATCGAAGCTAATAAATAGGCGCAAGGTTGTAGACATAAGGAAGTTTAACATGGAGAAAATAGAGCATGTTCTAAATAACAGAGGAAGACTAAATGTAGTGAAGAGAAAGATAGGAATAGGTGAAAACCAGGTGTATGCGCTAAGAGACAAAGAGGTTTGTGGTTTTATCGTTTACCGGGTTTAAAGTCCCAAAGCGGCTCTGGCTATGCGGGACGGCGCAGTGAAGGGCTCCGCAAATTTCGACCACCTGGGCTTCTCTAACGTGCATTCACAACGGACAGAACACAGGCCTCTATAACTTCGCCTCCATCAAAATTCGGCCGCTGCGGCCGGGAAGTGACAAAAATGAAATGTCCTTAACAATGTGAACAAGATAGTAAAAGTAGCCGGATAGTAAAGTAATCAGGATGGTAACGAGACAGACAGTAGAGCACAGCAATGCGACATCCCGCCAATAAAGAAAGATGAAGTGAAAGAAGCCTTATGAGCAATGCAAAGGAGGAAAACAGCTGGTGAGGATCAGGTAACATCACATCTGTTGATGAACGGAGGAGAGATTGTGGTAGAAAAACAAGCCACCGTGTATACAAAAAGCCTTATGACCTCGACTGTACCCGAATCATGGAAGAACGCAAATATTATCTTAATTCATACGAAAGGAGAGGTCAAGGACGAAAAATTACAGACTGATCAGCTTACTGTCCGTTGCCTACGGGGTATTTACTTAGTAAATCGCAAATAGAATCAGGATAACCCTAGACTTCAATGAACGAAATGATCAGGCAGGCTTTCGTAAAAGATACTCGGCAATAGACCATTCACACTAACAATCAGGCGAACAGAAATGTGCAGAACATAACCAACCCCTATATACAGCGTTCATTGATTACGCGAAAGCATTTCACTCAATGGAAACTTCAGCAGTCCTGCAAGCATTGGAATTGAAGGTCTAGAAGAGCCTTATCTGAAAATACTGCAAGATACCTATAACTACTGCACAGCTACCATAGCCTTTCATAATGCCAGCAATAAAATTCCAATAAGGACGGGTGTCAGGCAGGGAGACAGGATCTCGCCAGTGCTATTCACCGCCTGTTTACAGGATGTATTCAGAGGCCTGGATTGGGAACAGTTTGCAATAAGAGCTAATAGAGAATACCTAAGTAATCTGCGATTCACTGATGACACTGCTTTGCTACGTCACTCAAGTGATGAAGTGCAAAGTATGATCAATGAATTAGACAGGCAGAGCAGAACGGGGGCTGTAAAAAATTAACATGCAGTAAACCCCAGTAATGTTTGACAGTCTTGCTAGGGAGCAGCAGTTCTCAATTGGCAACGAGGTGCTGGAAGCGCTAAAGGAATACGTCTACATAGGGCACGTAGGGACAGCTGATTCGGAACATGAGAGGGAAATAACTAGAAGGATAAGAATGGGGCGGAGCGCATATGACAGGTTGTCTCAGATCATGAATGGCAGTTTACGAATATCCCTGAAGAGAAAAGCGTACAAAAGTTGTATCTTACCGGTACTCACCTGCGGTGCAGAAACGTGGAGGCTAAGGAAAGGGTTCAGCTTAATGCAGTGAGCTATGTAAAGAAACATGATAGGTGTAACGTTTATAGACCGGAAGCGGGCAGAGCGGGTAAGGGAACAAACTCGTGTTCATGACATCCTAGTCCAAATCAAGACGAAGAAATGAACTTGTGAGCAGGGCATGTACTGCGAAGGCAAGATAACCGCTGATTCTTAAGGGTAATGGAGTGGATTCCAAGAGAACGTAAGCATAGCAGGGGTGGCAGAAAGGTGGGAGGGTGAGATTAAGAAGATTGCGGGGATACGTTGGCCGCAGCTGACAACGGGCAGGGTTAATAGCAGAGACATGATAGAGCCATTTGCCCTGCAATGGGTGTAGTCAGGCTGATGATGATGATGATCTTTTTATACTTAATCTTATGCCTTGGCTGACACAAACGTCTTTTTTTTTTTCCTCTCCGTATTCCCAACGTAATGAGCGCATTCACAACTCTTAGTGCGGTATGAAATGGCTCTACTCTGGAGAGCCAATATTTGCACACAGTAGAAGTGAAACTGGCTTGACACTGCAAGAGACGTTCAAGTCCCAATTTTCCCTTGTATCCGTCACAACTTCCACGTTGTCCGCTCCTTCAGAGCGAACCGACGCCGACTGGCCCAGACTGGTCAGCATATTCACGCCTGTAGGTGTTGTTGGCCTGATAAAATGGCACTTATAGATAGATGTTCTTCACTTCGCGTTTATTTCCTTACAGGCTACATTTCATTAAAGGCCACAAGATAAAAAAGTTGACGGTCGATTTGCAATTATATCAAATTCGATTAGGTGCACTGTTTGTTCATTGTTTTGCACTGTCAGCCTTCGTTTGGAATTGTTTATCGTGGTTATGCTTTCCTTTTTATAAGATTATTAAGTGATTAAAGTGGTATATCAAGAATATCTTGTGTGTTGAGTGGGTTTGCATGGCAGGGATGAAGAACAGTACATGCATGTCGCAGTGAACATTTCAGTTGTTCTGAGCATGCATATCACTCACTGCTCACTTTCTGTAGAACATGCGAAGCCGTCGTCGTGGTCGCCGCCGTCATCGCCGGCCTCATGAGTGGGAAATCAAGTGGCCCCGCTTCCAGCTATGTTGTGTAACCTTGTGATATGGCCACAACCTTCCATGTATATATATATATACAGGGCATGCATAAACTCCTTGCGGGAGGTATTTTGATTGTAAAAAGTAAATTGTTTGAGATATGAACATTACATGTGGTACACGCAATATGTGTACACCAAGGACAACAGCAAAATAGCTACAACAAGAAAATCACACCTTTGCCTTTGACGCAGTCCCACAGACGATTCGGAAATGCGTCGACCACAGTACGCAGGTAGTCAGCATCGGTTTCCTCCCAGGCCTTGTGAAGGAGCGCTTCAGACTCCCCTAGTTGTCGAGAGGCTTGTCGCAGCCCTTATTCTCAAGTACTTACCACACCGAGTTGCCAAGCGGGTTCAAATCAGGCGAGTACGAAGGCCATTCTTTCGGGAACCTAGATGAAGACGGGAAACTGTGCGCGGCACCACTCCTGAGCGACTTTCGCCTTGTAAGCGGGTGTACAATCCTTTTGGAATGTCCAATTCTGACCTCTGAAGTGAACACAGCTCCAGGGTCGCACCACCTTCACCAGGATGTCGCTTAGGTAGTTTTGGCTGTTCGCCTCGACACCCTGATTCAAGAAACTAGGGGAGCGGGAGTCTTTTCAGATAACGTCACTCCGGCCGAAACAATGACAGGCGCTGTGTGTATTTTGTGAGTGACGCGTAGATCATGGCCATTTGCTTCTTCGAATGATGCAGCAAGGATTCTGTCGTTCTGGTGGTTTAAGCTCTGTTCAGTTGTGAAGGGTTTCTCATCACTGAAGAGCACGTTTCTGCCACGTTCCTGGGAAATCCCTACAAAAACTCACAGCATTTTTCGAGTCGAGTAGCCTTCATGAGCTAATCAAATGCGTGAGTATTCTGGTGCTTCATAGAACGCAAGCCTATAGGTTTTTGGTGAGGCTTTATTCTGATTTAGGGCTGATACCAAACTCCTTGGTCATTTTCATCAGACATCTCTTCAGATTTTTCTTGATTCGTTGTCGGATGATTCCGACAATATTTTTTGTGATTGCAGTACGAGATCTTCCACTCTTTGCGCAGAAAGTTGACTGACCAGTGTCACGATATCAGTGCAAAGTGAATTCGATGATCCTGAGATGCACGCCAGTGATCCAAGCGATCTTCTACGGAGTACCGGGCTGAGAGAGCATAACTATCGCGGTTCGCAAGCCTTCAGATACCATAATTTTGAAAAAAAATTCAAACAGTAAGCAAATTAATCAATAACCATGAGAACGTAACATCATCAAAAACCAATATGCAACGTTTCGTTATGATCCGTCTAAAAGCACCAAAATTACGCCTTGCATAAAGCAGCCAGATGACTTTCTCTGTACCTTGTATATATACGAGTTGTTTCAGGGAAGAACTTGAAAAATTTTCGAAATAGGCTTTTAGGAGCAAAAATATGGCCTTTGCGGCATACATTACCCCTGTTGGCGACAAAGAAAAGTCGGAGAATCTTTTTGTGTAGTAAGCTGGATAACCAATATTTAATAATTAAATATTTACCTTTTAAAGTTGGCGCCTAGTTTCAACTATAGACTTGTAGCCGGTCGTTGGTAATAGCCATATCAGTTTCTAGAATTTCCAAAACGGGATTAAGCTAGGTGCTGTGGCTGGAAAAAATTTGGCTACAGCGTGCTGAAATGCATGCTCTTTAGAAAAGCATGCAAGCAAAGCAACCTCTCCCGTGCACGTAACTAGTTAAAAAAGCCAAATTGTACTGGGCCACAGCGCCATGGGTAATCGAGTTTTCTAAATTCCAAAAACTGATATGACTCTTACTATCGACCGGCCACATATCTCTAACTGCAACTAGGCGCCTAAGTTTAAGAAATAAAAGTTAATTATTAAGAATTAGTTAGCCAGTTCACTGCTTAAAACGATTCAGCGGCTTTCTTGTGTCCGCCTACACTGGTAATATTATGCCGCAAACACCATATTGTAACAAAGGCTTCACGGACCCGGTTTCCGCTGCCAGAGACGCGCCTCGAAGGAACAACCCAAGCAATGACGATGGGTGTTGACTGCTGAAAGAGGATGAAGTCAATTAGATTCAATTCATCCCTATTCTTAAACTTTTCACAATGTTGACGGTCTCCCATGACGAGTCCTCGGAGCCGGCGGCAGGCAACATTGACAGCAGTACAAAAAATTGTATACAGAATATCGACTGCTATTCATAAATAAATAGTCACATTTTGCTAAAATGAAAGGTGCAGTAATTGTATAAAAGATATCAAAACGTCATACAAAGACTAGCCTTTAACATGCATACGGTATTACAACAAAGCTGATAATTGCACACATGTCTGATGAACTAACATAGGTATGTTTTTATTGGTAAAACACTACCACTTTACTCCAGAAACAGATAACACGGGTTAGTATAGAAACATTGAATGCCAAATTTTGCGCGTTATGAAAGCATTATTAAAACTAAATGGACTGAGCTTATTTAGCAGCACTGGCATAGCTTAATGACTGCAGAAGGTCATTGGTTCGGTGGTGTGGAATCAGCCATTTTTCAGAGGCATGTGTTTTAGAAATATTGCTGCTTAACGTTGCACCTGGAATTAGGAATTCGTTATACTTTCATTACCAAAATAAAAGTGGTAGAGGAGACGGTAAATATAAAGGGACCGGATATTGATAACAAGAAGCTTACGAAATAGCTCGGCTGAAGGATGAAAATATGGTACATTGTTTATGCAGCGCATGGCTTTTTTTTAGATGCAGAAGTGCAGTGACGTTTATTTTGGTAGTCGTCCTGCAAACTAGTGTACAATAGTTAAGGTGTGAACGCAAGAGGGCGCGGTAAACTTGTAGTCTAGCGGAGATCGCAAAAAGATCACGCCTGAAGTAAGGCACCGGCAGCAGATGAGAATTTTTTTAGCCACCTGCTCAACATGAATATCTCACGTCATTGCACTGGAGAAAACGACACCTTGTATTTTGTGCTGTTTCACGATATCAGTTTTATGAGGTCCTAATTTTAGCTCACGACTAGGGGTGAAGCGTTTATTTTAGAGACAAAATAAAATTGGTTTTGTTTTGTTTTTCACATTTATATTTAACCTGTTTGTTTCAGACCATTTCAGAAGTTTTCACAACGCATTATTCTCCATGTTAAACAAATCTTCTTCATTAGCTGAGCTAAAGAACAAGCCTGAATCATCCGCATATAATACAAATACGAAATTACCATCAGTAGACATACGATCATTTACACAGACATTAAATAATAACAGGCCAAGAATACTGCCCTGTGGGACATCGGATGAAATCTTCTCTTAAGTGGAACGGTAGCCGTTAATGTCGACCGATTGCGATTGGCCCGTGAGGTACGACTGCAAAAAATTATTTGTTAGCCGACAGACACCATAATGATCTAGCTTATAAAGGAGGGTTGTGTTACAAATGGAATCAATGTCTTTACTGAAGTCTATATGCATTTCTAGCGTAAATTTATTAGCTTTAATATTTTAATGATGACTTCTTTTTGCAACAGAAGGGGAGATCCTGTTGACCTACCCTTACGAAACCCATGCTGACACTCTGATAAGATATTGTGTTTAGTAAAAAATCCATCTAGTTGGGTGAGCATAATCTTCTCAACGATCTTTGAGAAGATTGGGATTATAGATATCGGTCTGTAGTTGCTTACATCGTTTCTGTTTCCTGGCTTCTATATAACAGAAACTTTTGCACGTTTCATGTCGTTAGGAAAAGTGTCAGATTCAAGCGAAATATTGAATATATGCCCTAAGTACGGACATAGGAGATCAAGAGCATTTTTATAGCCTTAATCTGAATGTTGTCACTTTACGCGCTATTTGTCAGGCTCAGAAACGTGTCAAAACTTCAGATTCGTCAGTGGTTTTTTAAAGCATGGTCTCAGGAAAATATTTCGTTACGCAGCATGAGACTTTACCGGGTGACGCATTTTTTTTTTTGGACTGGCAGCAAAGTGGGCGCTGAAGCGGTTATATAATGCAGATCCAGAAACTGGTTCAGCGTAAACGACGATCTCGAATATATAAAGACGGTTAGGGCACTTTCCAAGCACGTCGTTGATTATTCGCCAAGTTCGGTCGGGTCGACCCATAGACATGTCATTAAACAATTGTTGGTGATAATGTACTTCTGCTCTCCTCAGTTCGGCCGTAATCTTGTTGCGAAATTTTTTAATGCTGCCAACGTTAACGGATCCTTATTTCTCAAAAACGCACCGCAGAGTTCCTTCTTTTCACGAATTATCTGCATGTGTTCGGGATGGATCCAAGGTTTTTGGACATGCTCCTGAAGCTGAAGGTTTTTAGAGGAAAACAAGACCTGTAGACTTCCATAAGCATAGAGATAAAAGTATTGTAGGCTTCGTTAGTCGTGCTTTGCTTGAGAACCGGCGACCATTCGTTGTTCTGGATCTTGATACGAAATGCGTCCAAGCTAGAATAATTAATTATTTAATGCTAATTTATGGGCAGTCGTCGCTTTAGTCAAGGAGTGGAGCGCGAATAAGCTATGAATATGGGACAATGATCACTAATGCAAGAGCTTATAGTACCAGCCGTCACAACGGGAGTATTAAGGTTAGTGATGAACAGATCCAAAATAGTATAAGTCGTTGGAATTACACGAGTAGGAGTAACGATTACATTCCGAAAACCAGACGATGTTACACTGTTCATTAGTTCTTTGGGCGCAACGCTTTCAGTAGAAAGAATACTGTTTTTAGATCACCACCTAACACGAGCCTTAAACCATTAGTGGAGTCAAATTCAAGTACACGGTCAACAAAATCTTAAAAAGAACTAGTATTAGCAGAAGAAGGGTGGTACATAACACAGAAAAGAGTGTTGCTGTGTTCCGAACATAGGGCCTCATAATTTCGGTTTACAACAGTAAAATTGGGCAATTCATAATAAAATATTGTGTCCGAAACAAATTGCTATACTGCCTCTGCGCCTGCTAGTTCGGTGAGCAGAAAAAAACCTATAGCCCCTCAAATTAGAAGCACTATCCTGTGCAGAAAATCATGTCTCGGTCACCATTTTATAATAGCAAATTTGAAGGCAAACTGTCCAAGAAACAGCGTGAATTGATCAGTTTTGTTAGCAAGAGAACAAGCGGTAACATGAAGAACGATGTCTACATTTTGGTTGTCAGAACTAAGTTGCTGCCATTCGTGGCAAACTCCTGATAATCCTCGTGCAGAGCCATGGAAAATGAAAACTCCTACGCCGTTAATAGCCTTGCTCTGTGGAGTCATATTAAGGTTTTCAGCACAGTTGATTTCAGCAACCGTACTACCCTCAACCTGATGTGCGAAGATAAGCCCATTTCATTTCCAAACAAATTTCCAGAAAAATTGACGCTTTCTAGCAGCGTTAGTAGATAAAGCGCACAAAAGACAGCACACAGACAAAGAATAACACGAGACAGGCGCTACTTGCAACTGTTTATTAATTTCAGGACCTGCTTATTTATAGCCAAGAGGAAGGCGTCGTGGAAGAAAGAACAAGAAGAAACAACCAAAAACACCAGGTAAATTACATGTGCGACAGCAGCGGCCAAGGATAGAAGTTCTATCAAACGGGGGCATAAGTGCTCATTCTCATATAGTGGAGCAGCATTGACGGCACCGGCAACAATGTCGTCAGCACTGCCGTTAGTATTGACCTTAGCGCAGGTCTTGGGAGGGAGCAAGTCCAGCGAAGCAGTTGTCGGACGTTGTTTTCTAGCCTTTTCAAGAGCATGGTAATGCAGCCTGTGGCTTCCTCCTTTCCTTCCTCCATGCAGCCAAACGCTGCCTTTCGTGGCAACCAGGGCGTTACGAGTGCGCTTCCGCTGCCCTCCAGTGCTGCCCGAGCCCCTTGGCGGCGCGCGTGCGTGGTTTAGAATTTCCGCTGCCGCATCTTCTGTCCATAGTTCCAGAGTCACTCACCGTGTCTTTCCGAACGTAAACACACAGGGTGTCAACGCGTGACGTATCCACGGGTGAGGCGCAGTCCCAAGCTTTCTTTAATATTTTTTTCCGTCGCGTCGTAGTCTGTGAATTGAGAGAGCAGAGGAGGAGCGTCATATTTAATCGCCGATATCTTCGGTGTAAATGAAGTGCTGTTACGAGGGATGGAACATCTCAAGTATTTTCATTGTCTTTTTTACGCAACATGAGCGAGCGTAGTTAAATGGTCGCTCACAGGATGTACATCGAGATCTCGTCCTCTGCTGCCGAGTCGGCTTCACAGGAGTTCTGCTGCGATAATAATAAATCAATCAATTAATCTTTATTTTTTCGGTGCCCAGGAACATCCCAAAGGTCTTGGTGCTGGTACACCATGCCCACGCACAAAATTATAATAATAATGATCATAATAATAGTAATAATAATTTATTGCACAAAAAGAATACAAAGCACAAGAAACGAGCCTGTAAAAGCCACCAAAGACTATTAATAATAATAATAATAATAATAATAATAATAATAATAATAATAATAATAATAATAATAATAATAATAATAATAATAATAATAATAATAATAATAATAATAATAATAATAATAATAATTTTGTTTTGCTACCATCAATAGCAATACACTGCAGGCGATACAGGACGGTCTAAGCCTTTAGGTGGCTTGTAGGACCGTGCCTAAAAAAATACATAGTGACTGGAAACACGAATCATGCGTATATAGACAAAGAAAACAAAGAACAAAATGAAAAAGAGCACACTAAAAATTAGTAAGTCCATTCAAAAGAATATCGAAAACAGCATAAATGCGCAAATTCTAACAAGGCGAAACAGATGGCACTATTGCTAAAACTAACTTTACCATTCATTCCTCAATATATCTCTGAGCTTGCCTCTAGAACTAGCTCTAAAGATTTAATCCGGCAGTTTGTTAAGAGCAGCCGGAACATAAGCGCAACGCCTGGCCGCACCATAGCTCCTGTTTGAACTAGGAACAATGTAACGGTTATGTTCTCTAAGTTGTCTCGTCGGGGTAGTTTCCTGTTTAAATTCACTAAACCAATAATGCTTAAGAACAACTGTATCAATGAATAAGAATTTGAAGTTTTGGAGACCTAGTTCAAGGAAGATATCTTCAGCTGACAAAATGGGTGTGTTATAAGCAACGTTTTTAAGAATATTCTTTAAAATGCTGTCGATCCTGCATATCCAACGATCCGAGGAAAAGGAAAAGATGGTAATATTGTATCTTAACCCAATGTATGCCAAAGCTTGTACAATCTTTTTTTAAAGATAAAGGCACAAAACTTTTGATATTAAACAACAACCATGCCACTGACCTCAATTTAGAACGAACATTAGATAAGTGGTGATGCCAGGTTTAGCTACTGTGGAAAGACATTCATAGGTACTTAACAAATTCCACATATGCAATAGATAAACATTTACAAGAAACACAGTTTAAAATATGTAAGTAAACATGAAATTTAATAACAGTTGACTTAATAGAGAACGAAAACAGACGAGCTGTGTCTTTTGGGCGTTGACAGCAATTCCATTGTCCGCAAACCAGTGCATTGCATTTTAAATGTCATTTTGCAACAAACCAGAGGCCATTTTGTAGTATATATGTGTCATCAGCATATTGCAACACTAAACATTTGGAAATAGCCAAAGGGAAGTCATTCACAAAAATATTAAACAACAATGGAGATAAAATCAACCCCTGAGGTACATCCGCATTAAACGGCAATTTACAACTGAAAACTCCTTTATAACCGGTAGCGACCACTTGATAACGATTGCTGAGGTAGCCTTCGAGAATGTGGTAAACAGGGCCATGGAATCCTGTCAAATACAGCTTGCTTAACAAGATATGATGGTTCAGGGAGTCAAATGCTTTAGCGAGAAATAATAATATTAATAATAACGAGTTTATTTTTCCCCTTTTAAAGGAAAGGAGCAGCCGCGAAAAACTGCTTCGGAGAGCAGCTTCACGGGGCGACTGCCCCTTTACTGACGGCATTTGGCATCAAACGATAAATTGAATGGACTTTAAGTCAAGGCAAGAAGAAAGTCAAGGTGCATCATGTAAAAAGCACTCATGAAGACATGGACGAACTGTTCATAGAAACATTTGACGGATTTGTGCTACATGAACAACTGTAAAATCTTTTCTACTATTGCGTGAGTGTTTATTAAGTAGAACAGGAAGTCTGCAGCAAAGAATCTGCTTGCTATAGTTCGTTCGGCCGCCAGGCATTGTTCTAGATTTCGGGTGATATGTGTATTATCGTTTTGCTGAAGCGCCGCTAATAATGAAATTGTATTGTCCTTCTTGGTGATGGCCTGTCTATATATTGATGAACATGCGCGTTGTATAGCAGAATAATATTTGAGAGAGGAGGAACTGAAATATGCCGACGTATGGAACCTATAGTGCGTGAGAGCTTGGTAGTTAAGTATTCTATATGTTCATCCTGTCATATTCTCTGAAAAATAGATGCCTAACGTTTTGACACACTTGTTAACTTCTATTCTATTCCCCTAAGGCACGCACATTCGACCAGGAACGCATTCGTTAGCTGCTTTCACCTCTGGTGGGCATCATCGTTATTTGAAGCTCTCCTTCGGTTCAAGTATTTATTCCTTTCAATGCACCTGCTTTAACCGCAGGACCACTGGTGTGAAAAGCCTGCGCACCTGCACAATTGGACTACTCGGCAATGGAGAAACTTAGCGCTGCCGCTGGAGACGAGCGAAGCGGGTGCAGTGGTCCCCAGCAGGTGTCACATGCATGGCTGGGACGAACTTACGCGCCGCATCACCCTGTCCGACCTCACGAGTGACTGCTGTCTGTCCAACCTCTCGTCGGCACACACTACCTCCGTCCCTTGCTCGAGCTGGGAGTTTGACGATAGCTTCCACGAGAGGACAGTCTCCAGCGAGGTAATAATGCTTGTGCCTTTATCTTCGTTTGCACCAACGTGATTTCTGATTCCTGATTGTTCGTCCCGGAGTTACTAGCACGCAGGGGCCCAGGAGCCCTCTCTGAAATATTGCTGCGCGGCAGTGAAATGGGTATTTTGCACATGTAATTCATTTCCGCGTTTGTGAAGCCCGAAGAGGAGTGGGATTGCGAAGGCTTTATTAAATGTATTCACTTCACCTCCGCTTAGCCGCTCAGCAATATAGCCTCAAACAGGCCAATCATTTTGCCAACGGCATACGGCTCCCCAATGCGACTGGTAACCTCCAAATTTTTGGCGGTATATGCCACAACGCGTGCTGTCGTATTCGAACGAAAGCGCTGTCACCAAAATAACAATGCGCGTGCGAGTAGTGCTGTGTTCATGACCCTCCCCCTTCAAGTGACAGCAAGCAGCTAAGTTATTAGTATTCCCAAATTGCAGCTCCTGTTACTCCCTTCAAGCCAGGCATAATTCACAGATGGCCATCTCGACCTCATCTCTGTTTCGGCTTTGTGCACCTTAGCCGGCACAGAGATTGAAATCCGGCCGAGCGACGTTAGGTTGCAGCAGCACAAAGCTCCCAAAACAGAGAGGACCTTTAGAGGCTTACTGTTCTGTCATACTTCAGCGTCCTTTTAACTGGGCATCTGCAAAATGATCAGCGTCTGATCACGCGAAAAACAAAAGGCATGACTGCATAAAACGCGCGGTTTTAGTCTTAATCAATTACAATTCGTGAGGTTCTCGCAGCCACCGCTGCGGCGTGGGCTCCTCCGATATCCGGGTGGATGAATAGGCTCGTGAGCTTTCGAATATCTCATCGTGGAATTCACCCACAAGTTTCAGCTTCGGCTCAAATGGTACTATTTTGCAAGTCAGACTTTTTTCGCAGCAGACTGAATTGTGGAAGGGCTAACGGCCGCACGTTGTCTCATAGCGAAACGAATAAAACCCACGCTCCAGAATGATATTCACGCACTAAGACGGAAACAGAAGTGTATGCATGCGGAAAAAGTCAAAATTCCTGCTTTTCATTAATTCGTGGCCCTCCACCGAGACCTATATCTCCTATTTTAAACTCTTTATATGTTGGAATGGCTCACTATACAGGATTATGACACGCTTAGTTTGGTTTTATAGGTTTAACGTCGCAAAGCAACTCAGGCTACCAGGGACGCCGTAATGGACGGCTCCGGATAATTTAGACCACATGGGATTCTTTGACGCGCACTTGCGTTGAACAGTACACGGGTTTCCAGCATTCCGCCTCGATCAAAATGCGACTACCGCGGGTTCAATCGAACGCGCAGCGTTTGTGTGCTGTGCGGCGTGAATACATGTTTGAGAACGCTAATGTGAGAAGTTCGGCTAGTTGGTACGTATTCGTACCAACTAGCCCAACCAAGTACCGTTATGTCGAGTTTTCGTCGTCATCTCTGCGTCTTCGTCGTTTTTGCTCTCGTTAACCATGAATACATGTTAAAGAACCCCAGGTGGTATAAATTATCCTGAGCCTTTCGCTACGGTGTTCCTCGGAGCCGTAGTCGCTTTTGTCGAAGAATAAATTTTACCAGCCGAAGAAAGACGAGGGACAAGAGGAGAACTTACACAGGACAAGGCTGGACTAACAATTGACATCTTTATTGTGCACATTCCTTTTAGTAACTCTCACGCATGTGCCAAGCCAAAACAGACAACCTACGCTTAAATCGCTTAAGAAGTCAATCTCTTTCGTTGTCAACCCAATAGACGGAGAACTTACGTTATATTTCTTGGTTGTTACCATTTTACGGCACTAAATATTATGCTCAATAAAGATGCTACAAATTAACAGTACTCCTTAAAGCTCTCGATGACAAAAAATTGAAGCTCGAAAACACTTCCAGGAAACCCCTAGTTTCATTTATTTATTGCCTTCAATCCACCCAAATCCAGCCATACGGCTACAAAGGAAAGCTTTACAGCTTCCATAGAAACTTCGTAGCGTGGAAGCTGTATAGCTTTCCTTTGCAGCCGTATGGCTGCGCTTGGGTGAATACAAATGATTAATACTCCCTGATTACAAATCTAATCCACCTCGGGGAATTTGCCTGAACATCTGACCATTATGGTAATATGTAATGCCTTTTGAATTTGTTTCAACTAGTGAATTTGTATGCCTGCCCGGCTGCTGTGTTGTCGCGCTGTGCTTGCTGCCGAAACTGTGGAAACAATAGGCCTCCAAGCTGAATATCACCGCTCTTCCCGCTGTTTACCTTCTCAAGGATGTATGCTGCGAGAGAAAAGGATTTTTTTAAATTTTCAAATTTTTCAAATGGTATGCTGTAGAATGATGAGCAGGGTTAAACTTCCCAAAGAGCCATATGGGGCTATGACCTTTTTGAAAAGTATGCATATGTTTGAATGGGTCAGCACATAGGATTATGGAACATTTTGTTTGGTTTTTTACGTTTAATATTCCAAAGCGACTACGCAAGCAAGGCTGAATGGTGGGCCAGTTGCTGTGACATGTCGAAGAATAATTTTTACCAGCCGAAGAAATACGGCAGACAAGAGGAGCACTTACACACAACTAGGCTGGACTAACAACTGACATCTTTATTGTGCACATTTCTTCAAGTAACTCTCACGCATGCGCCAAGCCAAAAGAGACAACCTACGTTTAAATTTCTCAAGAAGTCAATCTCTTTCGTTGTCTGCCCAATAGATGGGGAACTGACGTAAGCATCACAGATGCTTGCGTTGATGTGCGTGTCACACCACATTAGTTAATAATTTTATTTCTCGATTTTGCGCAAGGACTATTTCTGATATTTTGTTTGGTAATAGTACCCCAGTTAATAAAAAAACAATAAGCGAGAGATGGAAGTTGAAAGGCGTTGTATATTAGGAGTTCAATTTTAGTCGGCAGATTAAGCCTTTTGCGACCTATGATTCTGTTTACTTTATTCATTATGTTTCGAACCATATCAGTCTGCGGATCCCAATTTAATTTATCAGAGAAAATGACACCCAGTCAATTTATGGGAGAGATGACTTGAATTTTGCTTAAACAAAGTAAAGGCTCTTCACCACGTATAATTTGTCTTTTTTTACAACAAAGTTTTGTGCCTTTTGTTTTAGTTCTGAAAACGTTTAAATAGTTAGCCTGGGATCAATTTAGAAAATGTTTTTAAAATTGGTTTCGACAGTTCATTATTGCTTCTACGTCCTTACCTGTCCAAAGCATTCTTACATCACTGGCAAAAGGCAATGAGACTTATCGAAATGTGAACTCTAAAAACGCAAGCTATATGCGGTAGAAATAGAAGGTCACCTAAAATTCTGCCCTGTGCAACGTCGAAATTGATCACCTCAATAGCTCACAAAGTGCTGTTGTAGAAAACAAAATGTTTACAAGGATTTAGTTACAGTGGCACCTGTATGACATAGTCGTTTAACTTTTTAATTAAGCGATTATACACGAATAAATCTAATACCTTCTTAAAATCAATAATCAAAAACCAATAACATACCATACCACACGCCAAAACGTAGGTACCGAACCATGCCATACCGTATTGTCACGCCATTCCACGCCACACCAACCCGCCGTAGTGCTCATGACTTTTCCGTTCGGCTGGAAATCTGAAGGCATGGGATTCAATCCCAGCAGGCGCAGCCTTATTTAAATGGACGAAAAATGCACAAACGCCCATGTGTTGTGCGAGTAAGTGAACGTTAAAGAACCCTAGGTGGCCTAAATTATTCCCCAGCCTCCACTACGGCGTCCCTCAAAAGCCATGGCTACGTTAAACCCCAATATTTACAATTTATCATAACATACCTTACCATCTACTTTTTTTTAATTTCACAAAGCGAAAGTATTGTCGTGCTGGTAGCTACAGCCTAGAGCATGGTTTATTTCTCTCGTAAACATGGTGGCAAACACATGAGTATTAAAGCTGTTCCCATTGCTTGCTCAATTGTTACCAATTAGGATCCTTGCTAAGAGAACGTTATAGTTACTCTTTTCAAACTTCTCCCCATTTAATCAGGACAGCAGCTTGGGCATGTTGGCTATTCGTTTGTGATGGAGCACCGCGAAACGACGGGACAAGACAGGAGACGGCGCTGACATGCAGCTCAGTTTATTTCAAAAAAACACGACTTTTTATGGCTTCTGCACAACCACATGCGTAACACCCATATCGCTCATGCACTCTAAAGCCGCACAGGAAGTTTCGCAGTCATAGAGCGGAATCGACGTTTAACATAAGAAGTTCCGTACTTGTTAATGCGACGGACGGTGCACTGATACAATGATCGCGCAGCCTCGCAATCTATGCTGCCTCGGTGATTTCGCGGGCCAACTGATCTTTGTGTTTCACAAGTATTTTCCATCTGCTGAGTTCAGGCGCACAGGTTTTTGAAGGGCAATCTCAGCAGTGGTTCCCTGCATTTCTGCGTGCTTGATTAAAATTAGTTTTGTGTTCTAGTAGTATTTCGTTCATGCATCTGCCAGTCTATCCAATGTACTATTTCCCACAAGTCACTGGCAACGAATACACCAGGCCCTCAATGCATTCCAGAAAGGGACTTTTGTGCATTATCATGAACCCCTGCTTCTCTTGCGTCGGAACAGCATTCACATGTCTGCAAAGGATTTTCAATTTTCTAGGGGAGTAAACACCAGATTCACTTCAGCTTTTCGTCCAATTCTTTTTAAGCGATGCGAAACATAAGGAATATATGGTATTCCCACTACCTTCCTCCTTTCTGTCCTTTCCTCTGGCACGTCTTGTTGCTCAGGTCTACCACACCTCAGGCACTTTTTTATCTGCTTGGCTATAGATACCAGCAGGTTAGAGGGGTAACCCACTCTATCAAACCGATCAGTCTGGCAAAGAAAGCTAGCTTCCATTTTGTGAACGCATGACTTCCTAAAGGCATATGTCAGGCACAATGTCACAATACCTCTTTTGGGCGGCTTCGAATGAGCCAATTGGAACGAGAGTGGCGCTTTCTACCCTCTAGGTTCATATGCACAACATGCATGCCCTCTACAAACTCAAGTCTCAGAGACCCTAAAACAGGATTTTCATGAGTGACAGTAAGTGGCTGCAAAGCTTTTGCAAAGTGACCCACAATCTCCTTCACTGTTTCTTCGGTATTCGGGCCTTAGACGTCATAAACAACAAGGTAGTCGTGGACGTACCTTAACATTTTTTTTAAGATTTGTACCAGCGAGGCTTATGTTAAGGGGCCTGTTTTTTCGGCACAAGTACAAATCACTGAATAAAGGCGCAAAACAGGAATCAATGCATACACCGCGTATCTTCAGAAACACTTTCGCCTCCCAGAGGACGTGAGTCTACCTCAGGCACACAGAGAGGACTTGAAAGAACCCTTGAATAGACATTCCGCAAACATCTTGAAAAGCGACCGCACCGCGCCTTTCTATATATTCTTCAACACACACCAATCGTTTGCCCTGTGGAATGTAATAGTATAAATCATTCACATCAACTGAGCAAGCCACAAAATCACTTCTAGAGTTGTCACTTAGAAACCTAACTAGGTCGTCGGAAGATTTTACCTGAAACGGGTCGGCAGTGGCTAATAGTTTTAGTTTGCTTGCAAGAACTTACCAAGCGCTTTTTATCATGTGCCGCCCTCAGAAATTATTACCTTTAAAGGCCTGTCCTGTTTATGCGTTTTCACAGCGAAAAACATGTCAGGGTATGATTTCTTGCAACTTTCATGCCTCGCAAGACGCCAATAAGCTTAAGTCTTTCAAGAGATCCTTAGCAGCTGACTTTGCCTTCCTGAGAAGTGATGTTTTGTGCTCGCCAAAAACAGAACTGATGGCTTCTAACGCCTTAGCCTTGTACAGGTCTTTAGGAATCACTGAAAAGCACCCCCTCTCTCTCAGACATCACCAACGCAAGGGAAGTGTCCTTAAAGTACCTCACTCTTCGTCCCACTGGCAGGTTTTTGTCACTCTGTGTGCAGCGGCTGACGACCTCGACCCCGTCGGAAACACCTTTCAGTTTCTGATTCAGGGCCTGCTTTAGCAACGCGTGGCGCCATAGCTAGCAGCGCCATAGACAGTACATGTGAGTTCTTATAGATCCCCACTTTGTTAAGGCTGCTCGACGACTTCAACTGGAAAACGAGAGACATGACCAGACCGGACGCTAAAAAAATGATCTACACTATGGCGTCGAGGTTCTGCGCCAGCCGGTCTGCGAAGTGTTAAGCATTGAGACGAAGTTTGCCATCAGCCTTAAGAAAGCATCGCCGGAGCTGATAGCTATGGTTCGACGCGTTTCCAAAGCAGGCCCTGAATCGGAAACTGCAAGGTGTGTTTCCGACCGGGTCGAGGTCTTCAGCCGCTGCAAAACAGAGCGACAGAAACCTGCCAGTGGGACGCACTGTAAGCTCATTGACAGACAATTTCCTCGCGTTGCTGACCTCTGACAAAGAGGTCTTCTTTGTAAGGATTCCTAAGGACCTCTACAAAGGTAAGGTGTTAGAAGCCAACAGTTTTGTTTTTTGTCGAGCACAAAACATCACTTGTTAGGAAGGCAAACTCAGCTGCGAAAGAGTTCTGCAAGAGACTTAAGCTTGACGGCCTCCTGCGAGGCATACAAAATTGCAAGAATTCTTACCTTGGCGTGTTTTTACTGAGAAAACTGATAAACCGGACTGGCCCTCAAGGGGAATAATTTCTGATTGCAGCAAATGACAAGAAACGCTTGTTAAATTTTTGCAAGCATAATTAAAACGATTAACCATTGACGACACTTTTCAGGCAACATCTTCGGACGACATAGCTAGGTTTTCAAGTGATAACTCTAGCATAGACTTTGTGGCGTGCTCTGCTGATGTGAAAGATTTATAATATTCCATTCCTCGGGACAAATTATTGTTATGTGTTGAATGCATAGACAGGTTCGGTGCGGTTTCTTTTCAAAATGTTTGCGGAAAGTCCATTCAGGGTTTCTTGAAAATCCTATCTGTGTACCTGAACTCGATTAACGTCCTATGGGAGGAGAAAGAGCGTCCACAGAAACGCGGTGTATGCATTAGTGCCTGTGTTGCACCTTTTCTGAGTGATTTGTACCTCTGCCGAAAAGACAGGACCCTTAACATAAGTCTCGATGGTACAAATGTTAAAGTGTTTCGGTACGTCGACTACCATGTTCTTTGAGACGTCGAAGGATTGAATACCGAAGAAATAGTCATGGAGACGATGGGTCACTTTGCTCAAGCTTTGCAGCCACTTGCTGTCACTCATGAATATCCTGTTCTAGGGTCTCTGACATTTTTGGATCTGAGACTTGAGTTTGCTAGAGGGCATGTTTGTTTGGCATATGAACCTAGAGGGTAGAAGGCGCCACTCCCATTCTAATCTGCTCACTCAAAGCTGACACAAAGAGCTTTTGTGAACTTTTGCCTGACCAATGCCTTCAGAAAGTCGTGCGTTCAAAAATGGAAGCTAGCTTCATTTCCAGACCGATCGGTTTGATACAGCGGGTCACCCCTCGTACCTGCTGGTATCTGTAGCCAAGCAGGTAAGAAAGCACCTGTTGAGGTGCTAGGCCTAATCAACAAGACGTACCAGAGGAAAGGACAGAAAGGAGGAAGGTGGTGGCAATACCGTATATTCCGAACGTTTCGCATCGCTTAAAAAGAATTGGTCGAAAAGCTGGAGTGAATGTAATGTGTACTGTCCCTAAAAAATTGAATAGCCTTCGCAGACGTGCGAATGTTATTCCGACAAAAGAGATGCAGGGGTGCACGATAAAGCACAAAAGCCCCTTTGTGGAATGCACCGAAGGCCGGGTGTATTCGTTGCCAAGAACGTGTGGTGAATAGTACATTGGAAAGACTGGCAGATGCATGAACGCAGGACTACTAGAACACAAAACGAATTTAAAGCAAGCATGCAGAAACAAAGGGATTCCTTGCAGAGATTGCCCTTCAGAAACCTGGGCGTCTGAAATCAGCAGGTGCAAAGTGCTTGTGAAACACAAAGATCAGTTGGTCCTCGAAATAATCGACGTAGCATCAATAGCAAGGCAGCGCGACCATTGTATCAGCGCGCCGTCCGTCGCGTTGAGAAAGAAGGAACTTGACATGTTAAACGTTGATTCACCTTGATGATTGCAAACCTTCTTTAGTGATTTTAGAGTGCACGAGTGATATGGGTGTAAGGCATGTGCTTGTATACACAGCATAAGAAGCCGTGCTTCATCGAAATAAACTGAGTTGTAAGTCAGCGCCTGTCCCCTGTCCTGTCCCGTCGTTTTGGGCTGTTCCATCACAAATTTCCATTCAAACCAGCCCTCGGTTCACACATAAAAAAATAGTATATCTACATTTTGGTTTGCATACAGCCCTTTTATGAGGCGATGGGAAGAATGGCAAACGAGCCCTTCGTTGTGTGGCTAAAATTCATTCCGCTAGTTTTTGTTTTCTCATGTCAACGATCCTAGTCTTTGCGCTTGTGTTTTGAAAACCCGGTAATTGAGCAGAATTTTCGTCATTATCGTTTGCGAATTCCATACCTACTGTTGACACCAGAGAGAAGGCAGGAAGAGCGGATTCCGGAGAACGCAGTACAAAATGAACAAGGGGAGCCTCTTTCCGCTCGCCAACGTTTCGACAATATATGACCTGTCTTCGCCTGGTAATGTGATTCGTTACTAAAGCTAACGGGCGCTAGACCAACTCATTAAAAACTTTCCTTGGAAGTGTTATAAACGTTGGCTAGGACTACAGCGCCCCGTCAGCGCTTGTTCATTGTGATTTGTTATATTCACTGTTAGAGCATGTAGGCCCTAAACGGCTCCATCTGTAATTCTTCCTCGTCGTGTTGACAAAATTTTGTATAGAGTTTTGTTTTCATCAAATTTCTCGACTGCATTGCAGAACTGAATTTAAAGCAGATATTTTGTGCACTTTTTTTCCGAAACCTGACGGTTTGTATTTTTCATTGTCTGCCTTTCTCGTGCAGTGGAACGTTGTGTGCGACAACCTATGGATGCTGGACATGTCGCAGTCTATACTCATGTTCGGCTTCATGGTCGGCAACTTCGTCTTCTCTCACATGTCGGACTGGTAAGGCGCCTAGTAGACACCGCTGCAACCTAAAGAGTAAAACAGTTTTCTTGCACGCGTAAAATGGGCACCAGACCAATGTTACAATGCCTTAACGGCACAAAGTACGTGGCATCTAATTACGACCATGCATGATTGCTTTATGGCATTGTTTTCGCTCATCTGCAAGCCCAGCTGCTTGCATTTCCCCTTATTATGTTTCATTTTCGAAGTGGCATAGGAGAACTAAGGCTAGGACCACCATGCTGTCTCACTGCAACGAGAAAAATTTCGAACACAGTTCCTCAGTTTCGTACCACTACCTTAGGATCCATAACAATAGCGCAATTAACGAGAGACAGTGGGGACGGAACAACACAGCGCTAACTAGCAGATGAAATGTTTACTGCTTCACCAGCCAGTATAAGTACCCCGCTGGCGGCCAGAATTCGAAAAACAATCCACACATGTCATGCCTAATGAACACAAAAATGCTGATATACAACTGGCCCGAGTAAACGTTCACGGTGCTGGTAACATTTGTTTTTCTCCAACAGCACTACATAGGGAGGGCGCTGATACAATCATCCTGAAGCCTAGCCGTCTTCTTCTTCAGTTAATGTTCTTGCCAACGAGTCCCGGCTTCTGCCTATCATGATGCACTCCTTACACAATATCTCGCACGGGTTAGTGCCATCGCCCTCTTCGCAGTCCCGACAGTTCTTTGACACTTGACCTGAGGCGTGGACACTTGTGACGTTGTTCTTTCCTTTAGACATGTCTGGTCGATTTTTTGTTCCCATAGAATAGTGGCAAACAATAGCCCACTTCTCATCTTAAAACCAGCCGGAAGACACAACACAGGCGAAGAGTAGGGCACAAGACGAGCCTGCACTAACAACTGAAATTTTATTGGAAAAAAGCGGCAAAAGAAGACCCGCAAAGAGATGCTACCACACAATACCACAAAGCAGTGAAAGGGCGAAAAAAAAAACACTCTAAAGCTTCTGGCGTACTAGTGAATCATCTGAAAAGGCAAATTCCTTACAGTGAAGATTTACCGACGGCTTCTCCACACACGTGTGCTTATCCTTACCGATTTAAAAAGCATCAACTACCCCTGACAGATTTGTTTACCGCTTCCATAAACTAATGACGTGTCGCAGAAAGCAGGCGTGCAAACAGACAGGTCGTCCTCTGATTGCATTCACGAGAAAGAACGTGCAATGCCAGATTAGAATTCGCTTTCCCCCTATAGAGTTAGTGTTCATTCAGGTGCATATTGAGACATCTGCCTATCTGTCCGTAGTAGATTCGACCAGAAGGTAGCGGAGCGCAATAAACCCCATTACTTTTGCAAGTTGTCAACCTCTTTTTTTATGTGTCACTCTGCACTGCGGTCGATTACCCGTAGTTTTATCAAGCCTCCTTTTAACGGCGGCGCAAAGGCTTCCTACCTTGCTCTCAGCTGTGAAGCCGTTCAATCTCGTGAATGCAAATCGGAGGACGACCTGCCTCTTTGTACGCTTGATTTCCGCGACACATCAGTGGTTTATGAAAGTGAAAAATAAATCTATCGGGGGATAGTTGAGGCTCACAACATCGGTAAGGATACCTTCGATGTAACGAATTTGCTTCTTTAGATGATTCACTAGTACGCGAGTGACTTTCGATTGTTTTTTCGCCCTTTCACTGCTTTTGGGTTTTGTGCGCGCGCATGTCTTTGTGGCTCTTCTTTTGCCGCTTTCCTTCAATGAAATTTCAGTTGTTAGACCAGCCTCGTATTCTGCTCCTGTCTTCTCCTGTGCTGTCTTCCGGCTGGTTTTAAGATGATCAGTGCCAACTCGCCCAGTTGTCAGCCTTGTGGAGCCCGCTTCATCGTGGCAACGAACGAAATTATCACCCTGCCTTTTCAGGGAGCTGCGTTTTTATCTGTAGAATTAACTTTCTTGACAAGACTAGGCAGTCGCTTAGGCTCCAAAGAAAGCAACACCGACCCTAGCACGCTTTCCAATTCTTTTCAGGTAGCTGCAGACCAGATGCAGATATGACAACCTTTTTTTCCGTTTTCCGCGCTGATACAACCGCTATCCATTTCTGATCGCAAATTGTACTGCGCTAGCACTCACGGCCACACTGACAGAAAAAGCCGTTTGTCCCTCTTGCTCTCTGGTTAACAGGTGTTTGTCACTTTTCATGCTTGACAGGCTGAAATGACGTCGCAAGGTCACGTAACCCAAGTGGCAGGTTCGCCGCTTGCTTTTCCGCTCACAGCGCCGCCGACGACGCCAGATTACCCGCAGAACGGGAGCCGTGACTGATATACATGCATACAACGACTGAAATAAACACTGCGTCATGCATCTACTGTGCTTCATGCCTGCCATGCAGACACAGAGGATGCTCTTGATATACCACTTTACTCGCTTAGGAAACTCATGAATAGCAAGGCATAACCACTATAAACATTTCGAAGTGAAGGTTAACATTGCAAAACAATGGCCAAACAGTGCTATTGCACGTAATTAGCATTTATCCTAAATACAAAACTCGGCCATCTTTTTTGTCTGCAGTTTTTATGACACGGAAACCAGAGCATTCGAAGGGTAACCGGCCTGCATCAGTCGACCAACTCGGTTATGCAAGCTTTGCTCCACTCTCTGCTTACATAATCTCTTTACGGCATTGTTTAGAGTAGAATGAACACTTGCTCCTTTTACGAGCTTCGAATGTGCTAATAAATGTGTAAGGATTGGCTTTTGACCACGGTATTCAAAAGCCCGGGATAGAGTAAACTGAAGCCAGAGAACTAAATGTTTAATAAAATCATGAACTGGTACTGCGTTGTTTAAAGCCTTTGAATTGAGACATTCTGGAAGCACTGAGAAATATAAGGAATTGTTGTTCGACTTCGTGTATTATAAGTTTGACAAATACAAATCTCGAATCTCGTATTTGTCGCACTTTAGAAGTACAAAGTAGTCTTCCACGAACCTACATATTTCAAAAAAAAAAAACCCTTCAAGACCCTTTCTCAGTTTTCTATCGTGCAAGGCCAGGGACATATGACAAAGTACCGGGGCTAACAACGAACTATTACAGATTCCATTTTTTTTGAAAATATACATCGTCATTTCATTCTATGGAAAGCAAATGCTGTGTCCCCTTCTTCACTGATATTTAAATCGTGTTGTATGAGCTGATTTTTTCTGCGCAATTTTATTTTTTGTTCTTTCCTTTTCTTCTTTCTCTTTTATTTTTCTCAGTTTCTTTTTTTTTACTGCTCGCATATGCTCAATGTGTATAAGTTTGTGCACTGTATACTGTTTCTTGCCGTGTCAGCCTGCGTCAAGCGTAAGGGGCCATGGACCTCGTCAAGCCGTTTGTGTGACTTTTACCCTACGGCCCTCAGTATCGATGTATCTGATGATCAACTAAAGAGTATTTGCATGTGAACAAATGAGTCGTGGTAAAAAGATAACACTTAAATAAGCTTCCAGTGGAAATGACATGATTTCTTTCTGAGGAACTGTGTAACATATACCGTCACAACAATTAACAATCCTGGAAGCTTCCTTTTCTGTGGCTACCTTTTAGGAACACAATTTCTTCATTCAAACTTTCTGCTTTAAATGTCCCCGAAAGTGTCGACATTAGGTTTTTCTTGCAGAAATTTCGCGACAGGCTTCTGTGCTGTTCCAGTTTCTGACTCTATGGCACGACACGGCCACTCGAGATTTTCGTTTTTCGCTGTAAAAAACATGTGCAGGCAGCATTGGCTACTACCCTCAATAAAACTTGAATAGCTGGTTCAAATGCAAAACATGAAATATTTTATTCACCTTATTCATGATTTTGACATTTACCTGGCATTGCGCAGCAGAAGATTAAAGGACCGTTTTAAATGGTTCCGTGTTTTTGGAATATTGATATTTGTGGCCGACCACTTCGTGAAAAAAAGTGTTACGACTCCGATGTTGAGCAGCAGTTACATCAAATTTATTCAGTGTTCTCCAAATGCCTCAAGACAATTTTTAACAAACCAAGTACCCGTTAATAATCTTATTACATTTTTCGGCCTCTGGCTTCACTTACCTGCATCCCACGTCTCCTCAGCTTTTGAGCCCCGCAATCCAAAGCACATCCTGCAGCCGCGGAGGCTCAGCGGTTACGGTGCTTGGCTGCTGACCCGAAAGATGCGGGTTCCATCCTGGCCGCGGCGGTGGAATTTCGTTGCAGGCAAAGTTCTAGAGCCCCGTGTACTGTGTTAGGTCAGTGCACGTTAAAGGGGCTACGAAACACCGCTTGAGCGGATGCCGGTTACGATTCAGATAGATTCTTTATGTCACACAGATGCTGACTAAAAAAGAATTACGAGAATCGATGCTTAGGAACGGGAGTTAATTATTCAGTGAAGAAATTTCAAAATACAAGCAAACAAAATGCTGCCCTCAACTCGATTTTCGGCAGCTTCATATTCCCATTTCACTCTCCCAATGACGACACACAGTGCGACCAATCAAAACAGCCTATCTTAGCACGTGGCGGAAGTTTGCACTCCATGGTTGCCTGTTCTCTGTACCTCATTCATGTCAAGGCTGGTAGCGCCGTTTGCATGATTACAAGTGAACGTCCAGCTGACCCAGCGATGCTTCACCGTCAAGTCGACGGTGCAGAAGGGAACGCTGATCAGTGACGTTCCCTTACTCATGGATCCGAATTCGAGCGCGAGATACTGCGACGGTGTGACAGCCTGCGCAAGATATCAGACACATTTTGCATAGCGCGTACCGCTACTGCTTACCGCCTACCATCGCCCGTCGCTCCTAGCACGCTGGTTGGTCACGGCGAGCAAAGAGCGCATGCTGTTAACGGGAACGTGGCGCCATCTCGCGCCGCCACCCGGTTGTCCTCCACAAGCTGACGATGCGCACTGCCTGCTAAATGTGAAACGAACGCATCCTTCCTTGGGACCGAAACGAACGCTTATAGGGTCCAATGGCTCGATCAGATCTATTCCGCAAAGCCGCTCTCAGATACATAGAGAGTAGCCATATGTGTTTAGTGCTAGGTCGTAGGATGTTTACAGAGAAGCGCAAAATCCTTCGATGCAAAAAGTAGCCAGTGCCTCTGGTGGCGTGTTTTTGTTTTATTTGATTTACAGTGCTTTTATCTAGGGCAAACAAGTTGGTTTTGATAATTTATATAAAACACAAAAACTTGGCAAAACGTATCTCCAGTCATTAACGCAATTTGCAGTATATTTACTCTTTGTCCAGTCATCAAGCTCGCACTAACTGATGTAATATCCGCTGCTAAAAACCGCCACTGTATAGTGACATCGTCAGCGCCACGAATTTGTTTTTGCAAGCTAATTAAAATATTAAAAATGGCCACGCTTAGCTTGGTTAAGCCAAGAAAGCGTTGCATATCTCGATGGAGTTCCGTGCTGCTCCGTTGACTCGATGGGGTATTGACTCGATCGCCATTGAAACTGCCCGTGTAGCAGCGCTCGATCGCCTTTGAGTCGATAGACTATCGGTTCGAGGGCCCTCGAAATGCCCGTGTGACAGGGGTATAATACTGTCCCGGCGAAGGAGCGCAGCTCTTTTATACATATGCCATGACGTCAATCATAGCGCAGCGCCCCTAGCGGGAGGAGCGGGAGTCAGGTGGTGGCTGCGGCCGCGCGCGACCGCGCCAGTTGGGGCTCAGCTTTCCCTCCGTGACGTCACGCGCCGGCGCAGCGCCCCTAGCGGGAGGAGCGAAAGTCAGGTGGTGGCTGCGGCCGCGCGCGACCGCGCGAGTTGGGGCCCAGCTTTTCCTCCGTGACGTCACGCGCCGGCGCAGCGCCCCTAGCGGGAGGAGCGGGAGTCAGGTGGTGGCTGCGGCCGCGCGCGACCGCGCGAGTTGGGGCCCAGCTTTTCCTCCGTGACGTCACGCGCCGGCGCAGCGCCCCTAGCGGGAGGAGCGGGAGTCAGGTGGTGGCTGCGGCCGCGCGCGACCGCGCGAGTTGGGGCCCAGCTTTTCCTCCGGCTGTCGTGACGTCCCGTCACGTGGTTGGTGGCTGCCCGGCCGCGCCCAAGGGCTGAACTGAGTGATTGCAATATGCAATGCATAAAACCACAGTATACGCGGTACGACTGATGCTAATAGCATCACTATAATTCATTCTATGCAACCAACAGGCAAAACAATTCACTGAAAATATGTTTCGGGGCCCCTTTAAAGAACCCCAGGTGGTCCAAATCATCCGGAGCCCTCCACTCTGACGTCCCTCATCGTCTGAGTCGCTTTGGAACGTTATTATAAAAAAACCCATCTTCGCATTTTCATCAGCACATTCGAAGCTCATAAAAAGAACAGTTGTTTATTCTGTCTTTGCCAACACAGTAAAGAAGTGATTTCAGCACGGCGGAGCAAAGCTTGACTCCGACCAGTGCATGTTGGTAATACGTAGTTTACGGGGAATACATAGCGCGGAATGACGAAAGACGAGGTCCATACAAGCGACACGACGAGCGCTTTCTTCTCAGCTTTTATTATTGCGGAAGCATTATATGGTTATGTCACGTCAGCAAAGTGTCTGCAAATTTTTCGCACGATTGTGTCGTTCTGTGGCGATAAATGTGCAAAAGTTTAATTGTGTTACGTAGTGCAGTAGTAGGTCTTGAAATGGGAAAAGTTCGGTTGATAAATTACAATTACTTAATCAATAAACTCAAAAAGTAAAAATAAATGGTGTGTTTGAAGCATGTTTTGTGTGACTGATTCCACGAAAAACGATGTGAATGCGTGAGAAGGCTTACTTATTCTAAAAATAAATAAAAAACAAATAAAAATATATAAATAATCAAAACTTCATACAGTAAAAAGTAAAAAATTGAACACTTAGAAATGAAGGGAGAAATGGAGGAATGGGAAAGACTTTCGCATTTCCGCTCTTAAGAAGACTGAAGTAGAATCCTGTAATTTTGCGGGTCCGGAGCATACTTATACACATCCGAATCCTTAGGAAGGAAAGAAGAACATGGAGAAAGCAGATTAAACACGGCCACCTGCCGCCTTCGCCATGGAATCAAGCTCTTTCCTTCATGGTGTCATAGACGACGTACTGACGCATCCATCACCGGTACACATGCTTTCAGGGTAGGTTCTACGATTTGTCAGGCCGTTGCGGTGGCGATACAAAATGATTCTCTTCTGATATGGCAAGCTGCTTTCGCGTCACATTTTTTACAATGAGCAGACAGTTGGCCGTCTGCAGCAATGTTACTGACCTTTCAGCTGCGTTCTTGCAGATGCACTCAAACATCTGCTTGTTTAACGTATGTAGTACCTTCCACATGAGAGTGGAATATTTTAGACAATGCCCCGCTTTCCTGGGACATAGGAATTTCTCTGTTTAGTGGTGCTGTGAGGTTTACACATTGGCGTGGACATTCTGTGTATTTTGTTTTTATTTTTCTTTGTTATCTTACGCTGTCTGTTCGTCCGTTACGCGGCGCTCAGTCTTCCCTCTGCGATGCAGGCTTTTGGAAACTGAAATAATAACATGCTTCGGGAAACACGCCGCCTCTACACGTCTCACCTGGAATTGAACTCTTTCTCCTATTAGATGTCCGCATGACTTGCAGAGAGCGCTCGACAAAGAATAATGCACAATATTTATCTTTACCTTTACCAACTTTTAATGTGCGGAGCTGGACGGTAAAGGAAGTTTATTGGCTCTATGTGCTCGCGCAACCAACACACGTGATCACCTTTACAACGCAGCTGCAAATCTGAAAACTTAATGGTGTCCCGCTCGGGCGATGCACCCGTAAAATTGGGCGGCCTAAAACATGCATGACAAGAGTAACTTATACGAAACATTAGGGTCACTAAAATCAAACGGACCGTCTAAACGAGTGTTGAAAAATAGTCAATAAAAGCAGATCTATCTAAAGCAATTAAAAAGCCATCTGCCTACCAAAATGTTTTTTTTTAATCCTAAGATCTCTCAGCTGTTAGAAAAGAGCCTTGCAACATCGAGCTAAAAATAAATCACTTCAACTCAGCGCAGTGTACGACTTTATGCAAACACTCCGCTTTCGCAGGTAATTGTTATTATCAGAGGCAATAAAGGTAGACGTCAAATAGAACAATGAAACCTTTAAAAAGTACCCATACTCACACCGCAGGCGTTTTGAAAATTGACAGCGCCGTACGTGTCAATTGCAGCCTCAACGCTGGACAGCACACCTTCGAGCGGTAATGAATAAAACTTTTTTTTTTGCGTCAACAGAAGAAGCTGATATTTTTCAGGTCACTTGCGATTCTAAAGTCAATAGCGGCACCAGGATCTCTGGTCAAGAACGGATCGACAATATTAAGAAATTTTAACTCGATTTGCAAGAAATCCGCGACACACTTCTGCCACGTACCGGACTTTGAGACGGTCACACGGAAGGAACATTGTCTCGTATGAGTCTTAGCCGAGAAAACCATTTCCAGACAATCATTATCGCTGCTATCTAGTTGCTTGACAACGTTCATGAAGCTCGGCTGTTCGCATAGTTTCTGCAAGAACACAATATAAAAGCCTATAACATTGCTACAGACGGAAAGCTGGCTGTCCATTGTACAAAATGCGCCGCAGACCACCCCGTTGTTTCTACAGGAAAAGACGACTGTTCTGTATCACCGCTTGGGAAATTGTGAAAGCTGCCCAGATAGCACGGGCAGGTGATAGCTGCGTCAATAGCCCCTATGTGGCACTATCAATGAAAGAGCTTCATTTCATGGTGTAAACGACACGGGGCATTGTTTTATCTGTTTTCGGTACGTTATTCCTTCTGTTGCAGATTCGTATTTGTATATATATGCACCGGATCAACAATAAACGCTAAGCTGAAAGCTAGGGCTTGTCCTGTCGCTTGCCTGGTCCTCGTCTTTCATAATTCCGCACTGTGCTCTGCATGTAACAGCCGCATATAGTCGCCTGACGCAGGTCAGTTACCTTTAGAAGGCTCATAATTCCGTGGCAGAAAAACCGCAGAAAAAGTTTATATCAGAAATGAATAGCGAAGCCATCAGCGAGGAAAAGAAAGGTTGCGACGTCTGCATCAGGTCTCTCGCAACCTAAGAGCAATTGGAAAGCGCGTGAGCGTTAATGCCGTTTTCCGGTTTCAGAAAATTCACCCTCATGTGTTTTCACCCCGCAAGAAGCAATAGAAACAGTTGGGACATTTGCCAAAGGATTAGAGTAGCGTTTCGCCTCTGTACTTCCTTTGCGCTCCGCGCTTGTGGCGTCAGTGGACAAGTTTCAGCTTGTCACCTAGATTACCCTTCCCGAGCTTTCCCCGATAGTATTTAGGTTACTAACAGCTGCTCCTGGCCCTGATAGGGTAACATCAAACTTGTTAAAGAACCTCTTTGAGGAGTCCCCTACATCCTTATTGCAGCTGGTTAATTTTTCAATCAAACATGCATGGATTCCTCCTGAGTGGAAAATCGCCAAAGTGATCCCTCTACCTAAAAACAATGGTGGTGCCATTCTCTGGATAATATTAGACCCGTTTCATTGACATCAAACGTGGTCAAGTTAATTGAAAGGGTCATATAATGTCCGTAGATCCTGTCAAATTGGGTCGCGTCAAAAATATTCCATATGGAATGCTCATACCGATCTTGAGAGTGGCATTCGTCTTGCGCGGCCCGAAAAAATGCATGCTGCGTTGGAGACATTAGACGTAGCCAAAGCTTATGACAGCGTAGAACACTACACATTATTGCAAAGATTACATACTGTGCAGTTTCCGAATTACTTAACTTGCGTGGATATCTGCGTTTCTTGAAATCAGACAGTTTTTTCGTATACAAAATGGTGTGAATTCTGGAAGATATAAACAATCCAGAGATGTTCCGCAAGGGGCAATCTTGTGGCCTCTGCTCTTTAATATTCTAATTAGTTCTATTCCCAGCCATCAAAACATTCGCACGTACGTCTATGTCGACGACATTGCATTTTTCATTGCTGCAGCTGCCATTCAATCTCTCTAAGTGCGCCTGCAATCGTACCTGAATTTGCTTGAAAGTTGGTTGTGTGAGTTACGTCTCACCTTAAATATAAACAAGTGCGCTGTACTTGTTTTTCAAATGAAAGATCCTGTTCATCTGTCTCTCAGTTACCAGTGACAAAATATTCCTCAAGTCAAGTCAGTAAAATATCTTGGTGTCATCTACGATGACAGCCTCACCTGGGGCTCTCACATTTACCATGTCGCAGCGAAAGGGGCTCATGCTGTGGGCATGTTGCGTAGATTAAGTAATCCCCGGTCTGGAATGCGGAGAGATGCACTTCTGCTGATTTATGTTTTGTACGTCCGGCCAGGTTTGGATCTGTGCTGTTTTCTGGTACGGCTGCTTACAAAATTCGCCCTCTCGTCCCTTTGGAGCGGGAAGGGTTTCGGTTGCGTCTTGGCCTCCCCAAATTTGTGGCCAATAACGTGCTTTATCTTGAAGCCCGTTCCTCCTTTATCATCTAGAATTCAATGGCTAACTGTTCAGACGTACCTAAGGATATATGAATCAGATTTACACCGCTCCTTGTCTGTTTTTTGTTGCCAACCGACTTCCTTTTTGGAGTCCACTGGCCTAGATTTCATACCCCGCAGGTAGTTAGGTACAAAATTTGCTTGAACCTTTAAATGTTCTTTTGTATAACATCCTTCCGACAAAAACCAGTGGGTACTCTGTAGAAATTGTTTGTGATGACATTTTCCCGAAAAACGCTAAGCATTTAGCACCCCGCATTTTAAATGGAATATTAGAAGACCATTTACAAAGTCTGCCTATTAGCTTCACGATAGCTACTGACGCCTCCCAATGTGATGAAAAGGCAGGGGCGGGAATATATTGCCCGCTTCTAGATTGGTCTTTTTCTGTGCGGCTTCCCGACTACACCCCAATTTTCTAAGCAGAGTTTCTGGCGGTGGGGCTTGCTCTTCGGAAACTAGAGCCAGCTTTCTCTTCAGTAGCTGTCATTATAGACTCTATTTCTTTGTGTTCGTCCCTTGCTTCGGCTGTAGATTTGCCAATCCTAAACACCTTCCATTCATTACTCCGTCCACATTTAAGCCTTGTTCACATGATATGGGTGCCAGGTCATAGCGGTGTGACAGCCAATGAAGTTGCGGTCTGCCTGGCAAAGGCGTCCCTCAATGGCCCCGTGCTACCTATCGTTCCGGCTACAGCGTACATTACAGCAGCGAGGTTTCGAAGCCGGATTTTTTTAAGAACGACAACTGGATCTCTTTTAAGATCTGATGATTACCGGCACCGGAGGAATTCGTGGAGCAGGCAATCATGCCATTCACGGCAGGTTGAGGAATCTCTATCAAGGCTCCGCTGCCGGATCCCACCCTAAAATTTTTATTTGCACAGGTCTGGGTTGGCGTTTAATCCCATCTGTGTATTCTGCGGTGAGCACGAAACCATAGACCATTTTTTGTTGTTTTGTTGCCGATACACAATAATGAGAAGATGGCTTTTAGAAAACCACTACATCTTGGCCTTTCTTTGAGCAGCCCAGTCATATTGTCGTTTGGAGCCACCATACTTGGGTACAGCCACAAGTCTGTTTTTACCGCCGTCCAAAATTTTTTAATGGAATCAAGTCGGCTCCCTTGTTAAGTTTTTAAAAAAATTTTCACTATTATTATTATTCTTACAATTATCATTATCATGTAACTACTCGGCTTATAAACATCAGTCTTGATCTCCTGCGTGTGTTATGCATTTCCCGTTTCGTTTCGTTGTTCCTTTTTGTTTACTTCTTCCTTCCATACCATTCATCTTATTTTCATCCAGGAAATATTTTCCTGAAAAACTCTCTGTGCCCCTCAATTCTTGGCCAATCCCCCTATGTGGGCATAGGCCATAGTATGAGGATATCAACAACAACAACAGTAAACGGCTTATCATTGATGAAGCCGCTCCTTAGATAGATTTCGAAGCCGAACGACGTGCACGGCGACCTGAACTTCCACGCAAAAGAAGACAGCGCCAGCGTAAGTTAATTAACCGATCCAGTGCGCATAGCGAAACGGCTTAAGAGCGGCGAAGACAGTATAACCTTTCTAAACGAGATGCGGAAACAGATGAACATCGAGAAGGAGGAGGAGTATGATGAAGTCGCCGGGGAACGTGCAGTGGGTGGGCATGTACAGGTGGCTTCAGAGATACCCGGAAGAAGGAACGGTGACTCGAATCGCAACAAGCAGCTGTGGTTTATCGTATGAGGAAAGCCGAGGAACGAAAGCAAGAACATTTGGGTGCAACTCGAAATCCCAAGGTTATAAAAACCAATAAAGAATGAACAAAGCTAAGCAAGGGCACAGGTGGTAGTGCACCGTGTCGCATTTCGCAAAGTCGCATTTAGCTTGACCAGATAAATCAGGGCAATCTTCTTGAAGTTATGGCCTTCAAGGGGATATTTATACCGACTGGTCAGACAATAAAGATTTTAATTGCCAGTAGGCGCTGCATTGTGTCCTCCTATTTCGTCTCTTCAATGGCGCTCCAGCTATACGAGACAGAAATCAACTCGCCCAACAAGTTATCTTGTCGGTGGTGTTTAGGGGCCGACATGCTGAACCTGATCACTCGTAACTACGGTTGATGACTGTTCACGCCTGTAGTTTTCGGAAATCGTGACAGCCTGCGTATACTCCGTAGCCAAGCCACTGGCAACTCCTTTACACCACGTTGATGAAGTTCACTGGTCACTGACCATGGTCTAAACTAGAAGGACGTGAATCAGCACCTCGTGTAGATTTTAGTTAGAATGCACGGAGACGTCCGGGGTGGCAGTACAGAAAGGCCACTGGACCTCAGATGAACGTTATAGCCAGATTGAGAGAAAAAATCAGGGTACTGTAAAGAGCAACAATGAGGGAGGTGCGCCTGAGAAAACGAGCTCGAATCGGTGATGTGTAAGAGGAAATAAAGAGGAGAAAATAATACTGGGCAGAACGCAGTGACACTTTTGGGCAACATGGTGGCGCAGCATAAACGTATCCTGGAGTGGCAGAGACATTATTCAATTTGCACGGGGCGGTGTAAGGTACGCACGCGAGTGGGCCTAGCTGAATGATGTTGATGGCGTTGATCATGGGACCAAGGTCGCGTTTCTGCTTCCTCGTGTTCACGAGCCGGCCGCAGCTGATGTTCAAAATTTTTCAAACCGCGCTTCAGAACTAGGACAGAGAAAGAGAGGGTAAACGCACACACACGGCGCTGAATTTACAACTGAATTTTAATATAACTAAGCAAGTCACTTTATACATACACGAGGCCTGCGTGCTTGCACACAGTCAAACACAGTAAAACCGTCTGAATAAAATTCATTTGTAAGTTCAGTGCCGTGTGTGTACCCTAACGTTCGCTGCATGGTTCTCAAGCGCTATCATGAATGAACACCAGATCTTTTGCAGCTGATGTAGCGCCACAGCCACACACGTGTAGTACCATGCAAACGCTGTGCCGCTCTTGGAATTTGCAGGTGCGGCCGACGGCCAGCCATCATCGCTACGACACTTCTCTCTTTGGGGTCGGGAGTGGCTACGGCGTTCTCTGGCTCTTTCCCATTTTTCAACGCATTTCGGTTCCTCGCCTCGATGGGTCACGGAGGACTCACCAACATTGCTTACACACTCGGTAAGGCTGCGCGCCTGTGGCAGTGCTGGCCGCGCGCTACTTTTTGGAAGTGAAATATGGACTGATTGCCAACGGCTTAGTACTCCCTTCTGTGATCAGAATCCCGTCAAAACTATAACTTGCCTTCAAAGTGGGTGCTGCAGCGAATACTAAATGTCTTTTGGCATTTGAACGTCCATTGTCATGCGAACGAGACCTGTCTAGCGTGTTATATATATGGTCATGAGCCACCTCCTTTTGTGGAGGGATTATTGGTCTTGGTCGCAGCGTTCGATTCCACAGAAACCACTGCCTAATGAGCATACGACGCCGTTCTTACACCACGGGCTCTTTGTATGCTTCACATTTGCCAGGTTGTTTCTAGACTGAAAAAGGCAGCAGCGGATTTTTTCGCTGTGGTGACATAAGCATGCAGCTGAACAGAAGAGGAATGATTTTAGAATGGCAGGAGACTGACAACCTTTTAAAGTCATAAGTGCGCCGGAGAATGAGACACGCGTCGCCACTCGCTGTGTCGGAAGCTACGCCACGATAAATGCTGTCCGAGGGGCACTTTGTGTGACAATCACTTTATGGCGGACGCCAAAATACGGCGGGGTGATCATGGCACCACTTTAAGCCTTGTCATTGCAATAGCGTACTGTCAGCATGCCACTGAATAAATAGATAAAAGTATTTCATTAGATGTCAACCGACCCCATAAAATTTATACAAACCCAATAGTTTGCGTGGCTGCAAGGCGCTGATCATCAAAAATTACAGCGAGAATTTTGACTTCTTGACACGCCCCATTGATTTCCTATGGCAATCATATCTAGTCGGTCGAACTCAGGAAGCGTAGGCTTTCAGTACCAACATCATCGCGCACCTCCATAAGTCACGCGGTGTTCGCTACTGGCGGTCGACAGATGACGCCAGTTGGCGATGCCCAGGAAAGCTACGTTTAGCTATGGAGTGGTCTGTCATGCCGAGTCCTTCGCTTTCTTATTCACGTACTCCCATGGGCTCGAGCTAGAGATTCACAAGCAGCCCAGCAGCTTCTGGTGCTGGCTCTTAGATATACCAAAACCTAAGAGCCATCAGCTCGTGGAGCTTAATCATCAAATGCATGCCACATGCTGGGAGCTGAGCTCCCCTGCAACGAGAACTCACCCTTTTTTTTGTTGATGCTTCATGCTTACAATGTTTTCTTGCTACAGCAATCGAGTGCGTGGCGCCGGGCAAGCGCGCCATGGTGTCCATGGTTCAGGAGACCGGCTGGGTTCTGGGCCTAATGATCCTGCCAGGAATTGCATACCTGGTCACCAACTGGATCCACATACAGCTCCTTATCAGTGTGCCACTCATCATCATGCTCATCACTGCCTTGTGAGTAGATCCGGCAATCTCAGTGAGCTGACAATGTGAATTCTTCTCACCATCCACTACAGCTCACGTTAAAGGCTTTCATTTTTCCGAACCACACGACATCCAAAGATCTCGCTCCAAGTATCGCTCTGTGCACTCCTATGCTGCGTCTGCCGCTTGAGACACCTGCGTGTGTCTAGCGATACCTGCACTCCGCAGCCAGTCACCGGTGTCTGGCAGGAGGTGGCCTGTAACCTCACCGATATCGTCAGCAGATGGTAATTTTAAGAAGTGTGCGTTGCGCATTCATTTATTTTAATGCAGAACTTAATTCTTGAGGTTCACTTGGCACTTTGCGCGTACGGTTCTTGATATGCACCTTGAATACCTACCTTAGCGCCAGCGCCGCTTCCGACCTGAAAAGCGGCTTCGATGGTAGGACATCTTCGTATCCGAGCATCTTTTGTGCAGCTCTCTTGAGGCAGAAGCGGCGCGTGAAGCCTTGGCGCAACAGCTGCGGTCGCAACTGCTGTAGTTTGTCAAGGCGGCTAGAACTTACACGACTTTCCGCGATAACGTCATTGGCGGTGTTGTGTCCCTTTCTTTTCCACATCTGTGAACAACCTTGACCGTGATTCGCGTGTTGGTCGTCAGCCCCGAGTCTGGAAAGCGTGATTTAAAAAAACATTACAGCCGATTTATTTATTTATTTATTTATTTATTTACAGAATACCTGCGTCGCCTCAAAGGAATTATCGCAGGGGAGACAGTTTGAAAGCAACGTGTTCGTTTCACAGAAAATCAACAAGAACATTAAGCGAAGTTAACATTAAAGTAAAACAAAACAATTAGTGAACATTATTAAAGGTAACAGATTGCGTTGTTAATCGAATGCGAGGTAGGTGCGCTAACACTGCCTACCTCCGCTATATTTTTATGCATTCTCACTCTTCCTAATGCTTCGTTACTAAAGATTCTCGTGCGCGCGATGCGGCGAGCGGCGCAGATCCGAATTCTAGAGAGCGCTGCGCGTACACGCCTGCTGTCCGCGTAGGCTTAGGGCGAATGACGCGAGGGGAGAGAGGCCGAAGTTGAGGGCGCGCGAGCGACAGACAGGAGTAATCCGCACTTGACACCTTTACCATACCCTGTACCGTATTGCCTTTAGCGCTACCGGAGTACCGCCAGCCCGCCCACCGACAATGCGCATGCGCAGATCGCCTCTGCGATCTGGCGCCACGTACCCGGCACCTGCACGCACGCCCGCCTCCCGCATCGTGACCAATCAGCGCATGCTCACTGGCAGTGGGCGTGCTCCGGTACTGCGGTAACGCTAACGGTAATACCCTCTTTACACGGGCAGCCTTAACCATGGTTGAGCTTAACTGTGGTTATAGGACTTAACTATGGTTAGCGCAAACCGTAGTTGTCCGCGCTTACACGCGGTTTAGGCATGTCGGTTAGTGTGACGGAAACCACCATGTGATCACCTCCATTGCGAATTTTTGACTGCACCTATACCAGTGTATTATTCAATACGGTTAGTTTAAAAAGGATAAATGAAAGAAAAAAAAGGTTGTTTATCGCACTACCCCCTGCGGGGCAGAGCTTTGGTTACGCATGTGGCGGACATTAACGAAAAGCAAAAAGAAGTCTACAAACGATGGTTTTAGCTGACTTTTTAGCCGGCATAATAGCCACTTGTAGCCACTACTGTGCTGGGAGCTGTCGTGGGAGCATTGTGCCTCTTTTGATTGCAAGCGCACCTCGTGTACGTGATCAGTGCAGTCACGTGCGGCGTCTAATTGCCTGCTTACGTTCTGTGTGTGCAATATCGTGTATTGTGAGTGTGTCGACATTCAGCATTCAGGCTGCGATGGCTTCACGCGGGCCTGTGGCGGACGGTGGGGACGACGCCGACGTTGAGTTTTGGGCTGTGTTTGCGGCGCATCAGGCAGCACTTCAACGTCTCCGCATGCAGCGGCTTGCTCTGAGCGCCGAAATCGACATGCTGGAAGCGAAAAGTAGGCGTCATCGCAGGCGATCGAAACGCCTTTTGTTGGCGGCGGTTCTTCAATGCACGCGGCAGCGAGCGTTATGGATGTATCCACGCCCAAACTCGTGGTACGAGACGACGCTGCCCCATCTTCCGGACAGCGGCTTCCGCGATAATTTCAGAATGAACCGCCCCACATTTCACTATATTGTGGGCGTTTGCGAGAACATGCGTCGGCAAGACACCAGCATGCGAAAGGCAATCGCTCTGGAAAAACGCGTGGCGATTGGCCTTTACCGCCTCGCAACGTCAGCTGAAGAGCGGACTGTAGCGAACCTTTTTGGCGTGAGCCCTGCCTCTGTGAACATGATTATTCGCGAGTTCTGCGCCGTAATTGTGAACAACTTGGAAGCTCAACTTGTGTGTTTCCCGAAGTTGCATGAATTGCAGGAGCACATGCGCCAGTTCGCTGCAGTTTGTGGCTTTCCTCAAGGTGTTGGTGCCCTGGATGGCTGCCACATCGAGGTGTGTCCTCCAATGGAAGAGGCGGGAGATTATTTTAACTATAAAGAATGGTACAGCATCATCCTCCTCGCTGTGGTTGACCGCAGGTACAAGTTTTTGTACACCAACAGTGGGAGTCCTGGCAGAAATAATGACTCTGCAGTGTTTCAAATCTCACGACTTCCGCGTATTTTAGACAGTGACCTGTTTCAATTAGAAACAAGGACAATTCAAGGGGTGCAAGTTGGCCCAGTGCTTCTTGCTGACCAAGCGTTCGCCCTGCAGAGGAATGTAATGAAGCCCTACTCCTTTCCTGGAACTGCTGGGTCGCCCGCACAGACCTTCAACTACCATCTGTCAAGTGCCAGACGTGTCGTAGAAAATGCGTTTGGACGTGTTAAGGCACGCTTCAGAATGCTGTTGAAGGGCCTCGAGTGCAGTATTCACAATGTGAACATTGTGGTCCGAGCTGCTTGTGTGCTACACAATGTCTGCGAGCAATTCAGTGATGGGTGTGATGCAGGATGGCTGAGTGCGGTGCAAAGTGCAAACGAAAGGCGTCCCCAACCAGTATATACGAGTAGCCGATTAGAGCCGTCAGGAGTAGCAATAAGGAATGCCCTGGCGAACCACCTTGCAGGCAACTGAAGCATTTTGCATAAATCTGGCAAATCTGGCATAAGGTGGCACAATCTTTAGCTTTTCGCGAGAGCTACAAAAACAGACGCTTAGTTTTTTGCTGATCAGCAGAGATTTGGTTGTTTCATTACCAGTTTATAAAAGAAGAGCGTCCACTTCTGAACAGACCATAGCAAAGTTAAGAAAAAAGTGACAACAGATGTGAATGGTAATGTATGCATATTCAAATAACCTAAAATGAGTGATATCACAAGACATTGTTGTAAGACTGGACACGGGCTTTAGAATCTTCAGACGCTGGCGCTCAACGAATAAGACGACGAGAAGCGCCAAACACTCCGAAGCTCGTGCGTTCTCTGGACTGAACGCGGTCTCTGATCTGTGCCTGGATGGTTCCGCTGGTTGTTCGTGACGCTGTGCTTATTACTGTGCTGTGCTCTTATTACTGTGCTGTGCTGTGGTGTGCTGTGTGTGCTGCATTAGTAGTGTGCTGTGTTCTTATTACAAGTGGTGGAGGTGCCAACGATCCCTCGCCCTGGAGCTTCGCACCCGCGCATTGCCTACCACCTACGGTCGCGGCCCTCACCTGCTGCCCGTCTACAGGCCACCTACCCGGCAGTTAGAACCCCAGCGACCTGCAACCCCACCTTACCGTCCGGTTGCCCGCCCCCGATCACAGCTGCAGCCACTCAACCCGTGGTGCACACAAGACAACCGCACTATTTGCTACGCCTGTGGCTTCGCTGGTCATGTGGCTCGTTTGTGTCGCAGTCGTGACCACCGTCCCTACGATTATAGGCGTGAGCCGACGTACGACCTTGCACCGTCGTCCTCGCCTGCGTGACACTTGCCGCCTCCGGATTCTTCTTCTCCTCGTTACCATCCCCGCTCCCACCGCTCGCCGTCTCCTGGCCGTCGTTTCCGTTCCCCAATGCTCCGTCGCCAACCCACCGTCCACGCGGAAAACTAACCACCGCAGTTCCGGAGGCAAGAACTGCGTCACCAGCGGCTAACTCAAGACCTGTTTCTGCGCCTGCCAATATTATTACCGTTTTCGTTGAAGGAGTCGCCGTCGAAGCACTTGTTGACACTGGCGCAGCCGTTTCGGTTCTCAGTCACACCCTCTGTCGCAGACTAAAAAAAGTGACGATGCCCCTTCCTCCCGTTTCTCTCCGGATGGCCAGCGCTCAGGACATTCGACCGTTAGCCGCCTGCACCGCCCGCCTGCTCATCGGCAACGTTCCCTACACAATCGAGTTCATTGTCCTCGCCCGCTCCTCTCATGACGTTATCCTTGGTTGGGACTTCCTCTCCTCACATCACCCTGTTATTGACTGCGCCCGTGCTCAGCTTGACTTGTCGCCCTACAGTGACGCCCCCTTGGACGTAACCGGTGCTGCAGCCGCTACTGTGGTCGTCTCAGAGGACACAGACGTTCCACCTTTCTCTTCAGTGCTGGTGCCTCTTTCTTGTGCGGTGCTCTCAGATGCAACTGTGACTTATACCCCCTATTTACGATGCGCTGACCAAAAGTCTGTTTTGCTGCCTAATGCTGTGTTGACAATTGTTCGTGGCTCCAGCGCTATTTATGTGGCCAACCCGTTCTCCTGCCCTACCACTTTACTCCGTGGCCAATCGCTTGGTAACGTTGCTGTTCTCGATCCCGCCTCTGCATACCCCCTCGTCGTTAGCACGGCCGGCCTTCACGTCAGCGCCATTACGCCTGTTCCCATCACGAATCAGTCGTGTGTCGATATTTTTCACCATTCCGTCGACGCCGCCCTGACGTCTACTCAACGAGACCAGCTTGTAGCCGTTCTGCAGCGTTTTAAAGCTTCGTTTGACTACCGGCAACCTTCCTTGGGCCACACCACCTCCGTTACCCACTGTATTGACACTGGAACGCATGCCCCTTTGCGCCAACGTCCGTACCGCGTGTCAGCCTCTGAGCGCAACATCATTGACGCCCAGGTGACCGACATGCTCCAGAGTCACGTGATACAACCGTCTCACAGCCCGTGGGCATCGCCAGTGGTTAAGAAAAAAGACAGAGGCCGATCGCCCAAAAACTGCATTCGTCACACCCGAGGGGCTCTATGAATTTAATGTCATGCCCTTCGGCCTCTGCAATGCACCCGCCACATTCGAGTGCATGATGGACAACATACTCCAAGGGCTCAAATGGCACACATGCCTTTGTTATCTAGACAACGTTGTAATCTTTTCCTCGGACTTTCTGTCTCGCCTCCAGCGCCTCGAGGCTGTTCTTCGCTGCCTGGCCGACGCTGGCCTCGAACCTAATTTGAAAAAGTGCCGCTTCGGAGCTCGGCAGCTCACCATTCTCTGTCATGTCGTGTCGAAAGATGGCGTTCTCCCAGACCCGGCCAAGTTGCGAGCTGTGGCTGAATTTCGAAAGCCACTTCTGTAAAAGACCTCCGCAGCTTCGTCGGCCTCTGCTCCTACTTCCGCCGCTTTGTCCGCAATTTTGCCACTATCGTCGACCCCCTGAACAAGCTCCTTTCCAGCCACGACCTTTCGGCCTGGTCGCCAGCCTGTGATGAAGCGTTTACGACACTCCGTCGCCTCCTCACCACTCCACCAATTTTGCGTCACTTCGACCCTCGTTCTCCGACGGAACTCCACACCGATGCCAGCAGCGTCGGCCTCGGTGCAGTACTCGCGCAACGCAAGCAAGGCTTTGACGAATACGTTGTCGCTTACGCTAACTGGACACTCACAAAAGCTGTAGCCAACTATTCTGTCACCGAGAAGGAGTGTTTAGCCATCCTTTAGGCGATTGTCAAAATTCGCCCCTATCTGTACGGGCGCCCTTTTGACGTTGTCACCGATCACCACGCCCTCTGCTGGCTGTCCTCTTTGAAAGATCCCTCTGGTCGACTGGCGCGATGGGTTCTGCGACTCCAAGAGCACGACATTCGCGTTATCTATTGTTCCGGCCGCAAACATGCCGATGATGATGCCCTCTTACGTTCCCCTGTACCATCTGAGGCAGCGCCTTGTATATCCGCCCTGCCTTCTTTGAAGTTTGAGTTCGCTGATATGGCTTCCGAGCAATGCAAAGGCCCGTGGATCATTTGCCTTTTTGATCTCCTATCTGGCCAATCGTCTCGAACTCCTTCCCATGCTCTCCGTCGTGAGTCCCACCATTTCGCCATCCGAGACGAGCTTCTTTACCGCCGCAACTATCTCCCGGATGGTCGCAAGTGGTTTCTCGTCATTCCGACACATCTGCGCTCCTTCATTTGCTCTTCCTACTACGATGATCCCCAGTGTGCCCATGCCGGATTCTTGAAGACTTTCATCCATCTACGACAGCGGTACTACTGGCGTGGGATGGCCCATTACGTCTGCCAGTACGTTCAGTCCTGCACTGCATGCCAGCGACGGAAACATCCACGTCGCCGACCCACCGCTCCTATACAGCCGCTGCCTTGCCCAGTACAGCCCTTCGAGCGTGTTGGCATCGACCTCTATGGCCCTCTTCCCAGCACATCAACCGGGAACCGCTGGATCATCGTTGCCATCGACCACCTTACACGTTACGCTGAAACATCGCCTTTACCATCCGCTACAGCCCACGACATTGCATCCTTCATTCTCCATCGCATCATTCTTCGCCATGGTGCGCCCAAAGAGCTGCTCAGTGATAGAGGTCCGGCCTTCCTCTCAGAAGTTGTAGAAGCTCTCCTTCAGGAATGCAACGTTGTTCACCGCACCAGCTCCGCATACCATCCCCAGACAAATGGCATGGTTGAGCGTTTTAATCGCACCCTCGGCGACATGCTGGCCATGTATGTTGCTTCCGACCATTGTAACTGGGACCGCGTTCTCCCTTTTGTCGCATACGCTTATAACTCCGCTGCTCAAGCCACCACCGGATTCTCTCCGTACTTTCTCCTGTACGGCCGTGAGCCTTCTTGCACAATGGACACCATTCTACCTTACCGCCCTGATGCTTCCGAATTTACAACTCTTTCTGAAGCCGCAACTTATGCCGAAGAATGCCGACAGCTTGCCCGGTCCTTCACTTCTCACGCCCAGCAGCAGCAGAAAAGCACCTGTGATCCCCCTGCACTTCCTCCCGCTTACCTTCCTGACTCTTTGGTCTGGCTCTGTGTACCCTCCTCAGGTCCCGGCCTTTTGTCCAAACTTGTTAGCAAGTACCAGGGACCCTACCGTATTCTTCAGCAGACATCCCCCGTCAATTACCTCATCGAACCCCTTACGCCATCCTCTGATCATCGCCGCCGAGGCCGCGAAATTGTCCACACGACCCGCCTCAAACCTTACTACAACCCCGCCGTCGTCACATCGCCCTAGGCTGCCAGGATGGCGCCCTTTCGCCCTGGGGGAATTGTAAGACTGGACACGGGCTTTAGAATCTTTAGACGCTGGCGCTCAACGAAGAAGACGACGAGAACCGCGGAACACTGTGAAGCTCGAGCGCCGAACGCTCGGTCGCTCGTGCGTGCTCTGGACTAAACGCGGTCTCTGATCTGTGCCTGGACGGTTCCGCTGGTTGTTCGTGACGCTGTGCTTATGACTGTGGTGTGCTGTGTATGCTGTATTAGTAGTGTGCTATGTTCTTATTACATTGTTTACATATAAATTACACAAAACTGGCAACAAAACTGAACTCCGATGTTGACCAGATTGTAAAATACTTGAGCTAAAGTAGTAACCTGTTTGAATGACCTGAGCATAGCTACAAAGGTAGTTGCAAAAAAAAATAAATACAATTTGTCACAAATCTTTCATATCCTGTGTTTTGCACTGTGCTTTCTATTCTTAAATACTCTGAAAGCAACAGTGATGTTACTGGTTACCTGCACCCACTGCTTATTCACATACTACTCTTGTAGTGCATATGCATGCTTACTGCTTTGAAGTTATGCCTGTAAAATATCGGTATTATGGCTGCAGGGCAGTGCGCACACCCGTTTGCGAACCTTGGTGAGCCTCTGTGCACTTCTCGAACAGAGGGGCTTGACGTCCCGTCTGTTTTGCATCAAGTAGTGCCGTGCAGTGACCGAACGCTCCGCGTGTGCAATCTCGGACGATTAACATCTGGGCACCCTGCTGCAGCTGTTGTGTGCAAACTGTTGTGCGCGTGTTTTTCCGTTCTTTTATTAACTCTGCACGCGTGCGACTTGTACAAATGTATTATGTAAATAGTGTATTTATCACCTCATCCCCTATCCTTTCTTACTGTCCGCTCACCTCTTTCATTTCATTTCTTCAAACTGCCTGCTGTCCTGTATTTCCGCTGCCCCAGCTCAGGTGCTTCAGTATCGATGACAGATACCGGGGCTGGCAAAAATCTTTTACCTTCCTTTTTGTTAATTTTAAAATAAACACTTACTGCTTATCACATGCTGTTGTATCATGAATGCAAACCAACAAATAATGAGCATTCATAATGAATGTTCAGTTTATTTATTTAAAATATCCCCAAAGGCCCTCATTCGAGGTTATTACACGGGGGGAGTGGAAGTGGGTACAAGGCATTGTTTCAAGGTTATAATAATGCACTAATCCAAACCGGTGAAATCACAAATATCTTTTTTTTATGGTGCAAAGGCATCTATGGCCAAAGAGCGCCATGAGACAAGGTAATTTTCTTTTTCTCAAGGTGGGGTCAAAGACGCATTTCCCAAGCATTTCACCCTAAATAAACCGAGCACCAGAGCAGGGGAAAGCTGGTACCCATTGTATCACCGGTGGGTACCCGGCGGCACTGGGGATCGAACCCCGCACCTCTCGCATACGAGACAGATGCTCAACAACTTGGCCACCGCTGTGGTTTCACAAATATCAATGAAAAATAGACATCCACATGAAGAGTCTGAACAATGCACATAGCAGCAGAATTTTAGGAACAGATAACAGCACCGCAAGGAAAAGACAACGCCGGAAAAAGTGCGCTGAAGTACATATGAAAAATAAAAGAAGTCAAGGCAGAAGACAGTACGCAGAAAAAAAACCTTTTTAGTTGTTAAAAAATGCGTGATTAAGGTGTTGGAACTTACTTAGGCCGCATATGGCAATGTGTGATGGTAAAGATCAGTTATTGTGCAGGGTAAAAAAGAATATGCATAATGGGATGACTGGTAGTTAATGTGTTTAACTTTGTGAGGATGATCACGACATGGAAAGGTAATAGGCAGTGGCTGAAAGAATTCACCATGAAGGAAAGGATGGTGATAAAGGTTACGGAAAGTGATAGGCAGGAAATTTTCTTACTCGGCTGTAAACTTAAATGAGGTGACACTGGTGTAACATGAATAATCAGAAAAGATGAATCACGCAGCACGGTTTTGCAAGGCTTTGATGTTACTTATGATATAAGTCTGATGAGGATCCCAAATGGCAGACGTGTATGAAGAGCCTCGGACTGAATAATGTGGTATGCGCAAGATTTTTTTACTTGTGTTGCGGCCTCTCAAATTATGTTTGAGAAGTCCGAAAGTACGATCAGCGGAGGCAAGAGTGAGATTAATTTGATGATTCCATGAAAAGTTGGACTGAAGGTTCACGCCAAGATACTTGTAACTTGTGGCGAGTTCTACACTATAGCTATGAAGAGAGTAGGTGGTAGGAACATGTGGCTTGTTGGTGAATTACATGACCTTAGGTTTGGAAAGATTTAATGGCATTAACCAATTAGAACACCATGTCCTTATCGCTCCTAGATCAGACTGCAGTAATTGGTTGTCAGCTTTGCAGGTTATACATCGATAAAGCACACAATCATAAGCAAATAGCCTGATTATAGACGTCACGTAACTGGGTAAATCATTAATATAGATGAGAAAAAGTAAACTGCCTTCCAGACGTAACATTAGCAAAACATGAGTTTGAGTTGTTAACTGCTGTGAACTCGATTTTAGATGAGAGGACATATGCTATCTATGCAATAATATATGGGTGAATGTTCAGTTGTGAAAGTTTAACAACCTTTGGTGAGGAATGCAATCAAATGCTTAAGAAAAATCGAAAAATATTGCTTCAACTAGAAAACCAGCGTCAGTCAGTGCATGTATGTCGTAAATAAAACCGGCAAGTTGGGTGTCGCATGAGTAGCCCTTGCGAGAACAGCACTGATGATCGAAGATAATGCTACGATCGTCAAGGTAGTTGATGATACGAGTATGTATGATATTTACTGCATTTACTGGTCATTTTACTTGAGGGGATGCTTGTAGCGCGACAAAAAACAGACAAGTGACAGAAGACGATTGGGACAAGTGCTACACTAAACTCGTTTTATTGAAAGTTCGATGGCACACATTTATACAATTTCTTTTTTCCTTCAAGAACACAATCACCAGAACACTCATGCGAATGACACACAAATTTCACACGCTTGCATCAGATCAGGCTATCTAAAAGCTTATACTCGTTAGAGTACATCTTCACCGAAGGGCTGCTGACGCAGTCCGACCTTCTTTTTAGCACCTGATGTAGAAAAATACATAACCTGTAGTAATCAAAATTTATATATACAATCAACTCGTATCATGTTACATGCAGTAAAGTATGCATAGTTGTGTGCATTGGCTGTATATTCGCTACATGAAGGATTACTTTTTCTGAAGAAGTAGAACTTTGTTTTAGTTGTACCCCAGACTAACATGCAATAATTTATATATGAAGAAACAAGGCATGATATATTTGGAGTTTAGCAGTTTGAGGAAGGATCATTCGGCAACGTGACAATATTCCAGTAACAGCTGAAAGCTTTCGCAGGTAGTCTGCATGACTGTCCCACAGTAGATGAGAGGAGAAATAAACACCAAGGGTTTTATGTTTCATTTCAGTTTATTTACTTCTTGCTACAGAGCAGTGGGCCCCGGGAAAAAATGCCGTAGCTTGACAAGCTCCCAAACCCCACAACATCCAGCAACAGTGGCACCATTGGTCACATGCAAACAAGAAAGGCATACATAAACCTAAGGCATAATTTACAATCCATGAATGAATAGTGGAAACACAAACTAAGCGCGCAATATAGCATAAAGAGCAAGTGATATACAAAATTCAAAGCATGCACTGGAAGCATGATTTAAACATTCTGTATGCAGATTATAGCACTTAATTTCACAGCAGTGAACACATTGACAACGTATAAAAAAGAACAATTTTCAACATACATGAATGAAGACAAAATGATTGGCGTGCTGTCGGGTTACGCTAAGCTTTCAACGAACCTGCATATTTCGACCATATATGTAACAGCCACAAACCATAAAAAAAGAGAATTATTTAGTGAAAGAACGCCCAGAGGTCAGCATTGCTGCATTTATTAATGTCAATGCCTGCATCAAAGAGGCGGTTGAGTAGTGCGGGTAGATAATATCTAAGCATCTGTATCCCGTAGTTAGTTCGTGGCGTGTTAAGGTTGTAGTGCCGCAGACGGCTTAGCGGGTATGTAGGTACAAGGAGCTCAAGCTTAGCGATTTGAGATATTGTTGAAATTTTGTCCTAAGTTTCCTGTTTGTAGCGCAAGGACAGACGTATATCAAAGAGACTAAATATTCTCGGCACGTTACTATTGTGAAAAAGGGCTGCGGAAGGATAGTCATAAGGTTGGTTAAAAACAATTCTTAAGGCCTTCTTCTGAAGGAGGTAAATATTTTGAAGAGTGGTCTTTGGAGCAGCTCCCCAAACTAGGTTTCTCTTCAAAGCACTTAAGAACAGAGGTAAACAGTTCTTTGTGGGGAATAGAATAGTAGAGATCTTCAACGTCTATGGCGGCAGCCAACTCTACCGGCACCAGCCCTTTCCTTATGCAATACGCCAAGCGTCTTGCCTTGCATGTCGTCCAAGTGATGTGGGTGATTAACACAGACTCTTGCGATGGAGAGGAAAACACGAAAGAAGGGCCACTGTACTAGAAATGAAGTTCAATAAAACTTTTTGCTGGGCAAGTTGGTTCATTTTTCTTGAGGCGATGCTTGTAGCGCGACAAAAAGCAGACAAGGCACAGAGATGAACGGGACAAGCGCTACTCTCAACTAGTTTAATTGAAAGATCGATCGAACATATTTACATAGTTTCCTTTTTCCTTCAAGAACACAATCACCAGAACGCTCATGCGAATGGCACACAAATTTCACACGCCTGCATCAGATCAGGCTATCTAAAAACATACTCGTCAGAGTACATCTTCACCGAAGGGCTGCTGATGCAGTCCGGCCCTTTCTTTTTGATATGGAACGCCTATATCAGTTCCCGCCTATATCAGTTCCCGCCAATGACCTCTGTCTTTTTTAGGAATGACGAGCATTTGCAAGACTTGCGGTGAACTACCGGATTCGTTCCACTCCCATTCTCGACGCATTTTTCATGCTCGCACTAACACGGGAACTGATAGAGGCGTTCCATATCAAAAAAAAAGGGTTGGAGTGCGCCACCAGCCCTTCGGTAAAGATGTACTCTAACGAGCATAGGTTTTTAAATAGCCTGATGTGATGCGTGTGAAATTTGTGTGTCATTCGCATGAGTGTTCTGGTGATTGTGTTCTTGAAGGAAAAGGGAAATTGTATAAATGAGTGCGATTGACCTTCCACAAAATACTAGTTGAGAGTAGCACTTGTCCCGTTCGACATCTGTCCCTTGTTTGTTTTTTGTCGCGCTACAAGCATCCCTTCAAGTAAAATGAACCAACTTGCCCAGCAAAAAGTTTTATTGAATTACCTGTCATTATTTTCTTTATCCTCTTTAGATTTCATGTACTTGTCTAACAGCCGAACCAAGCTGGCGTTAATATCATTGCCCTCTTGTGTAATTCTAAGCATTTTCTTTCTAAATTTGTGGGCCCTTTTCTCCGCTTTCACCGCCTGTGCGGCTTCGTCTTTATGAAGCGCAAGAAGCTGGTGCACAACGGAACTGCTGTCCCGCTTGCGTCGGCTTCTGCCGCCTCCACTTGTTCCACCTCGGTTGCTGCAGCCCATAGTTCCACTCGTACTGGGTAGCACAGCCAGGGGAGACGTGCTCAGCAGTTGGGGGTCCGCTCTGTCTCCGAGGGGCTCGTCTTCCCCTGACGCCAGTACCTCGGCAGTGCCTGGCACCTCAGTGACGACTGGCAGCTGCACACGACCAAACATAGTATATTGCATTTTTCATCTTCCCAGGTGAATGGTCAAAGTTGCCGTAATAGTATGCAATCATCAGCTGCCCCAACCTATGCCAGCTAGAACAAAGGGACAGTTCAAATCTTTTATCTGCATATAACTGCATAGATATATTATTGAAGAACTTAACACAGTCTAGTAGCTGCATAGATATATTATTGAAGAACTTAATTATAGAGTCTAGCAAAAACTAATCACTGAACAGCAATAATGAATAGCATGTTTAAAATCAATGAGACATCGATAGTGTCATTGGTAATATATAACCAGTCTTGTACACGTTGCATAAAATAAGTTACCAACTACAATTACAATAACTCCATCTGAAATGTAACTGATTACAGTGGTCAATTACCGCCCAAGTATGGCTAAACGGCTCTGTTCCTGAGACCTGGAAATTGGCCACTGTGATCCCAATTACAAAAGCAGGGAAGCCACCGACGGATCTTGGCAACTTCCGGCCTATTTCTCTAAAATCAACACTGTGCAAGCTCACAGAGTTATTTTAGCCGCACGACTGAGCGGCTAACATTATTATATATGTTACAATAATAACGCGGCTCAATTATTATATATGTTGATGTCAGTATCCAGGGCTGTGTAACAACAACTACAGTTTACTGTCCCTGCAAGCCTGCACTAGACAAGACGGTCAGGTTTCGATTTGCGGAACCTTCTTCCTTCTGTGCTGAGCTGGTTGCTATACAAGACTGGCTTCCCTCTGTAGCAGCAGTTACCTTGCTTCCCTACAGCCCACATTATCATCCGCACTGACGCCCTTGAAGCAATACGTCTACTCCGACGCGTCAGCCGCAGCCCAGAAATCTGCCAGAATATACATCGCCTGGTGGCTCGCATCCCGCAAGCCATTCGAATTGAGTGGGTCCCACGTGACCTAATCAATTCACAAAGCTTTGCAGATTCTGCAACCTGCTTGCCGACCCTACCCACATCAATGCCTCAATTCCTCAGTATAGGTGATGCTACCCTCCTCACAAGGAACACCTCCGGCGCCACACACGTGCTCTCGTCCCTCAGAGTGCGACAACCCTCCGCCCCACGGTCTTACCCGTGCAGAGGAGATTGTGCTCCGGAGGATCCGGGTAGGGGTTGCCCTCACTCCTGCCGTAACTGGGACGTGGCCTCAATTTCGCCACTTATATCGTTTCTCTTTTCTTCCCAACTCTCCTTATGCCCAGAGGCAATAAACAATGCTATAAAAATAAAGGATAACTGTATAACCCGTAATGTTAGTCTGAAAAAGTAATTGATTACAAAATTACATAAAATGTATTCAATTACAAGTAATAGATTACAAGTAATCAACTACGTACAACTTGGTATATAACCTTGGCAAGAGGCCAAACCAATGAACCAAAGTAGATAGAGATGAGGTGGTAACTGCAGTATGACACTTTGGATTGAACTGCTGTGGGTTAAGAACCTTTTGTTCGCGCTGGCCTGACAACTATGGTTGTACAAGTGTCGTTTTTTTCTGTGCAACCTCTTCCCTCCCTTTTCTACTCAGTTCTCTAGTATCCGCAGCCGGCGTGCCTTGTGCAGTATTCTGTACATTTAAAAAATTCATAGTGATGGAATTCCACAGTGACTGAGCGGTCTAATAATGGGTAATGTTTGAAATTGTAAATTACCTCCAAACTTTCCTCGACCCGCCCATCATCATTGATGGGTAGGCTGCCGAGGAAACTGTGCAGCTGCCAGTAGAACTGCCACGGGACACCAGGAGAGCCAGTGGCAGTTCCAGTTCGTCTCAGCTGCCTGAAAAGATAGAAATGATTTCAATAATAAATGTGCTCTTGGTGATCTCTTTAGGCCATCAAACTTCCTGTGAACACTGGTACTTAAGACAAATGTTACATCAATATGCAACTACCAACTGGCAGGTACTGGTGAAAATGTCACTTAACTGCACCAGTTGGAGCTTTTCAAGTGATTGGTTCAGCTGATAGTATTCTAGCAATATCTGCATAGTAGGCCAGTGAGGCCTAAAGTTATATATTTCAGAAAATCGAGAAATTTGCTGAACTGTTACCTTAGCTGGTAGCCAGAAGTACACGAGCACTCTATAAAGACACCTTAACTCAGAAAAAAAAGAGTGAAATTTTGAAGCACGTGTATTCGGTTCTGCACGCAATGCTTACACTTGAGCGGAAGTTCATTGACTGAGAATTTTGCCTGCCAATCAATCAGTGCAAGTTAAATAGGAGATAAGTAATGATCACAACGCTGACCATGCGTGCTGCCATGCGTGCTGGCGGCTGTATGGCAAGGTCACTATGTACAGCGCTCTGTCAGTTTGAAACAAAAGCTTTGAACGACAACAGCTGCCGCGAAAATGAGAAAGACAAAGTTTGCATGCAGAGCGGTGCATGCACGCGTGCACAAACGAAGACGAAAAGGTGCTTTTCTTTTTTATTAACTCAGTACAGGTGAATAGCCACCCGATTCTTGGCCGATCCCCCAGTGTGGGTATGTGTCATCTTTTGTTAGGCCAACAACTACGCAGTTTACGAAGAAAAAAAACGGACTGGCGCTGTGTCACTTACGCTGCTCCTGTCACAAGGCACTCTTTGTTCAGTTCTTATATGAGTACATACATAATTGAAACATCTTGGGCGCTCGCGAGGTAAACAATACGCGACGACGGCGAAAAGTTTGCACGTTGCTGAACCAACACACTGCTGCCGCACACGTGGGGCTGACGTCGCGCCATAAAAACAGCGCTAGGTGAGCAATGCAATGAGATTAAAGATAGCACTTACCGGTATTTTTTGTTCAGATTATCCATTTTTTGCTTGACCTGCTTTGCAGTGTAGGGGCCTTCGCCCGGCGCTAGCCCGGCGTTCAGCTCCGCCGCCATGGCAGCGTATACACGCGCATTGCGCGTATTTCCCCGCAGAGCGGGTAGCTGATCCTCCCAGATGCGAATCAAAGCCGCTGTTGTTACATCAGGCCAGTTGACACGCCTCTGGGAGGACGATTCCTGCGACACTGCTGCTGCTGCCTCCATGCCTTCAGCGGACGCCGCCATTTTGTCGGTTAAGCGCAAACGGAGGTTAGCCAGCTCGGTTTACGGTAACTACGGTTAGTGGCGTAACTACAGTTTGGCTTTCCGTGTGAGCGCGGCTAACTATAGTTAAGGGTAACCGCAGTTTACTTAACCATGGTTAAGGGTGCCCGTGTAAATGCGGTATAACACGGTATGCTAAAGCTGACTACTTCCAGTGCACGGTGACGGCCACAAGTGCGATGCGCGCCACTCTCTCATTGGCTGCAGCTGTTCGGCCGCACCGCCTTCTCGTTGCGCCGCCTGACGCGCGCGACGCCACCTTCTCTTTCACGCTTCAAGTTCACGGAGACAGAGAGAGCGGCCTCGGACAGACATCGGCGAAATCAGTGATTGCGGCTAGAAGTGTTAGGCCCGTTTCACATGCTGTGAGTTTTGCCGCACCGACACTGCAAATTCGGTGCCGCCGCTGACGCTGCAATGCGATTGCCGCTCATTGTTTTCGCATGCAACGCAGCACCTACGAATTCGTTTGGTTGTGACAACAGGGTTGCTAGATGTCTGCTTATCCAACCTGTGAACTAATGCGACAGTAATGTAACGTGGAATGTGTTTATGTTGTAGTCATGCTCACTGTTAGATACAAGGTAACATTTCGTATCTTTTTATCAAAGTAAACAGTCCGAATTATTCGAAAAGTACACGATGGCCAAAGCTAAGCCTGGCCAAAGCTTGGCCACAGCCAAGTCTGACAGAGAGCCAAGCAGTGGATGCTCCCTATTGGTCTGTCGCAGAGCGAACACACCGACGCTGCGAATGAATTCCAGCCGGACGGAAATCATTCGCAAGCGGTATGCGGCAAGAGCGGTGGCCCTCTCCAGCCGCAGACCGAACGAATTCAAAGTGCCGGACGGTGAAATTCGCAGCATGTGAAACGGGCCTTACTCACTAAAAACAGATCGGCCATCAAGGCGCCGCCTCCTTGTTTGGCATTCATGAGCCGTGGTACCATTACAGGAGCGAAACGTCACAAGCAAGAGATTTAAGACCGGTTTATTCGGTCCAACAAAAACACTGAAAGAGTCGTGGCCTCCGAGATCGGTACTGCAGGCAGGATTTCCTGAACCCGCTCGAGCAGTTTCATGGCGACCAATCTGTGATGCCGTGTCCTGCACTACTGACGCTGCCACAGTCGACTTCGTTCAGGCGCTGGCCCTCGATTCCTCTACAGCCCGCGCACACCGATCGCAACCGCACAGTACAGAGCATCTGTGTTGGGCCAGCTTTTCGAACAATCGACGAAGAAAAATATGGCGGGAATTATAGAACCTCGATGCTAATTGTTCTGAAAGTTTTCAAAAACATAATAACATATTCGATTCGTTTCGAATAGCACGAAAAGGCGTTATTTGATACCCTCGACAAATGAAATAGCAGAGCATTTGGTTTTCTATTCGAAATCTTCGAACATAGTCTCACACCCTTATTTATGAGCGTTTATGGTGTTCCACCTCTTCTTTACTGGAGCAATAAGTACCCTGTCACTTTTCGGTACAACTCATAGATTTCACAGTTGAACCGCTCTCATATGCACTACCTTTTGTGGTGTCATAACTGCCAAGTGACAATTACGTTTCTTATGATTTCTTTGCAATAGACTGGAGCACTGAAACCCACTGCCTTCCTTTTCAGTTACCTAGACGAGTCTCCACGGTGGCTCTTTATTGCGGAGAGGCCCGAGCAGGCGGAGAGACTGCTCATAAAAATTGCGGAAAAAAATAACATCAAGATTAAAGACATTTCCAAAATTGTGCTCGAAACCAAGGAGAAGGTGGAGCTGGTAAGTGTGCGCTGGCGTCAACACTGTAACTTCATCATTACATTGCAATTACTATCGCTTTGCAGTTTGAGCGCCAGTCCTGGTTTTTGTTTCCCCTAACGTTGAGTGAGGTCGTGTGATCGACCGCATTAAGCCCTGCACTTGCAAATATCAAAAATCACGTGGCGTGCGATCAGTATTTTTGTCACCGAATATACATAGTGTATCAGCTAATTAGCTGGAAGCTGTAAGACGATACTCCTCAAGCCGATAAAGGAACAAACAAGCAGGTACAGAATCATGGTGAAAGGGAAAAAAATCTGCGGCATTGGCGCAGATACCTTCTTATTCACTTTCTTGACACCCTCCAGAGGTTCATCAAATGCGCTGTCTCTGACGTGTGTTTAACAAATCGTGCAACCGGGCAAGTTTGACCTGCGCCACTTTTTTAAAGTCGGCATTTTCCTCTTCATTAGTTTATTTCTTTTTCCAATTTTATGTGCAATTTTGTCATTTACGCTCCCCATACAGCAAATTCATTCCGCTTTGCCATTTCTCCTGCGGAATACTCAGTACGAACATACCTGTTCTGTCAGTGGTATCACTGATAGCATGACTTGAGCTGCATTCCTCTGTGCACTAGGCAAAATGTATATATATATATATATATATATATACATGCCTATATTGAAGAAGATAGTCACATGAACGCCTTCGTTAGGGAATTCAATATACCACGTGTCCCAGCTAGATGTAACCAAGCTTTTAAAAAAGAGGAAGTACTCTAGCCCAGTGCAATCAGCTAAGGTGTTGCTCAGAGTCGCGTGGCCTAATCTACAGTATTTTTTCGTTCTTCAAAGTTAATTAATTAGTGAAGCCTGATTATCTAACTTTTTAATTATGACTTGAACAAAGTGTCTTAGTAAAAGTTGTAGATCGTCTCGAAAATCAGCTAGAAGCGCTGTTTTCATCAAGGTATTATTTACGTAGTTTTATTGATTGGCCCCAAAAGAAAGCTGTCACGTGACCAGCTCCCGGCTCACATCTTTGCTCCAATGTGCGCTCAAAGCTTCACCAAGAAGAGCACTTCGAAAGAAAAACGGGTTTTGTTCTCTAAGAGGCGTCTTGGGACGTTGAAGTGGACCACTGTCTGTCGTGTGGAAGCTTTTTTTTCTGTAAGCTATGGTGTAAGGCCGGTAAAAAAAAATCCGTAAACGGTACATTGGTTCAAATATTTAGGTCAGCTGTTTTTCAAAGCAATATACAACCTTGTCATTGACACTTTGTTCCTCAATTTAGCTGATATGGCTTAACAAGATAGTTAACTTTGAAAATCGAAAAATACTGCAGACTAGGGCACGCGACTATAAACAAGCCCCAGTTGGTTTCATGCGGCAAGGAGAGTCCGTGTTTTTTAAAAGCTTGATTACATTTAGTCGAATATATATATATATATATATATATATATATATATATATATATATATATATATATATATATATATATATATATATACATTCGTGTCACCCTTCTCCAGTCCGGCTTCCCTAGCACATATTACAGGGAACAAAGGGAGTCATACCTCATCCACATGTTTGGCACGTTCTCATATGGCATGAACGCTACTAACGCACGGTTGCAGGTTGCCGTTGCGGCGCGCAACAAGTGTCTCTCGTGCGCGTCCCCAGCAAGCCTCTCAGGATATGTGATAGGGGCCGCCCGCGCGGACCCGGCGGCGTCTTGCGGGAGTGTCGTTGAGAAGCAGGGAAGGGGGGGAGTGCGGAATCCCGGTGCGCCGAGAGCCATGTTTAACACACCTTTGCCCTAATGCGTTCTCTTTTTTACTCCTTTACTATTTCCTCATCCCCGTTTTTCTCTGTGTTTAATTGTAAGCCTGCCCTGACGAAGGGAATAAAAATCCCGAAACTGTTGGCACAATAAACCTTTAAAACGAACAGTCGCGTTTGTCGTAATACTGTACTTACACTTATAAACTGGCGCATTGGAACCCCTACTGAATATATATATATATATATATATATATATATATATATATATATATATATATATATATATATATATGTGTGTGTGTGTGTGTGTGTGTGTGTGTGTGTGTGTGTGTGTGTGTGTGTGTGTGTGTGTGTGTGTGTGTGTGTGTGTGTGTGTGTGTGTGTGTGTGTGTGTGTGTGTGTTACGAACGTAGGTTGCGTTGGCTCCACAGGATAAAGGTTTAAGAGACACATTCTACAGACACATTTATTTGTCAACGTTTCGACCGCGGTGCGGTCTTCTTCAGGACTGTAGTGGTCTCGCGTCAGATGGACGTTTTAAGCTTGTGAGCTGCAGGGGTGCGGGGAGCAGACAGGGAATATATTGGGGGAGGAAGCAAAAAAAATAGAAAAAAAGAAAAAAGGGGGGGAACTAGTATACTAAGAAAGGACGGGGTGAAAAAGGAGCCGGCGAAACGAGAGAAAGGGAGAGGAAGACGGTGCGGGGGACATGGGCAGCGCGGCAACCACAGGCGTACGAAAGCAAAACGTGCAAACAAAACACACAAACAAAACGCACAAACACAACGATGGGCGCCGCTGCAAATGCGTGGCCAAAGAAGCGCCGCTGCGCAAATGACACTGGCAGCGACGAACAGGCCAAACCAGGCGCCTTTTGGGGGTCTCACTAATTTCCGGTGATCCGAGGGCTAGAACGTTAAGGAAGGAGTGGGCTACGTTGTAACGAGCACATGTGTAAGAACTTACACAGGGGGTCTACATTTCACTGAACAGTGCATTCCTCTCCCTGGGCGGGTCGTAGAACCGACTTCGTCGGGAATACTTGTTTGTAGTGGAGGAGGGCTGGGCTTCGTACAAAGATTTCAAATTGTCGGAAAAAAGTAAGGAAAGAACGTCAAAGCTTATCAATACTGCACGAGCCAGGATAGTGTAAGTAAGGAGGGGAATGATTGCCTGGGATATACACTGGGAGTTATATGGGTATATTTAGGTTAGCCAATTGACGAGAAGTGTAGTATTATTTTCTTTGGAGGTCGTGAATGAAAGAAAGGGTACCAGGCTTATCGTTAAGACCTTCTTCAATGGTATTACACTTGTGGATAAAGTAGGATTCACGTTGTTTACGTTCTCGCCTGTTTTTGAAGCCCCCTTGAATAATTGTTACTTTTAGTTGGTCAAATGGGTGTCCTTCTGAGCTTACATGCTTGGATAGGGGAAGATTTGTGAGAGACTTGTGTGTGCGCGGTGATTGTTAAATCGAATGCGGAATGCAGTGTTTGTCTGTCCTATGTATTGCAGAATACAAACAGTGCACTCAAGAAGGTAAGTAATGTTTGATGAGTCGCAGTCAAAGTTGCCGTTGATTGAATGCTGGAAAACTGGCCGCGTACTAGTTGCGGAACACGTAGTGTGCATGTGTTTGCAAACTTTGCAGCGACCTTTACCACAGGGTTGGCATCCATATTTTGGGGATTTGTGTTCCTTGGAGTAGACTAGATGGTTCTGAATGTTTTTGGCACGCCTGTAAATCATGCGGGGTGCGCATGTAAATATTTTCTATAGTCGTTGACTTTGCTGGAGAATATTAAAGTGCTTATTAAGAATTCTTCGGTGCGTTCCTGTTAAATGTGAGAATAACGTTTGTAGTGTAATCATTTCGGTTATCTCTTCGGTGCCCCTGGTGTATTCGACTACGGTTCAGATTTGAAGCTCTGCTTATGGCGTCATCAATAAGGGAACTTGGATAGCGCTGCGTTAAGAGCACGTGGCGCCTGTGTTCGGAGTTGTCATGAAAGTCTAGGTCGTTAGAGCAGATCCTTCGAAAACGATGGGCTTGCGAATAAGGGATGCTGGTTTTGCAGTGACGGGGTTGGACGCTTTGAAAATGTAGATATTTTTGAGAGTCAGTTGGTTTTCTATTAACGGTTGTACGAACTGACCTCTTGTCCACCAGAATGTCAACATCAAGAAAATTGATTTGACTGGCTGAGTAGGTGTGCGTAAACTTTATGTTTGGGTGTACGGAGTTGAACCTGTCAATGAAATGGATAAGTTGTTGTTCTGTGTTTGTCCATATTATAAACATATCATCCAAATAGCCCTTGTAAATGTACGGATGAATTGGACAAGAAGAGAGAAGTTTTGAGTCTATATGATGCATGAAGATGTTGGCATAATTTGGGGTCATTCTTGTTCCCATAGCGGTGCCACTTACTTGTAGATGATATTGAAGATCAAATTCGAAGCTATTGTATTCCAACACAATTTTGGCTAGTGTTCCTAAGCCATTTGGGCTTGGAGATTCATGAGGTCTCTGCTGTTCATAAGATTCTAAAAGGGCTGCAATGCCGTCAGCATCGGGAATGTTTGTGTATAAAGATGTTACATCCATGTTCACAAGAAAGACTCCATCAGGTAATGTTATATTGTCTATCTGGCGGAGAAAGTGGTTTGTTTCTTTAATGTTGGATGGATGTGTGGCTGGAATATGGCTGATTAGAGTGTCAATGTACTTTGATATTGGTTCTGTGATGGTGCAGATTGCTGAAGTTACTGGCCGTCCAGGAATACCTGCTTTATGTAATTTAGGGAGCATGTAAAAACACCCAGGAGCAGGATGGGTAGCCGTGAGTGCCTTGCATAGTTTCGAGGAGATTTCATTGTGTTTTGTGAGGTGGAGGAGGATGTCATATATAGCTTTTGAGTGCTCGTCGGTGGGGTCGCCATGAAGTTGTTTATAAAAATTATTGTCAGAAAGCGGTCGGATGCCTTCTGCTATATAGTCATCCCTGTTCAAGATAACAATGCCTCCGCTCTTATCAGCTGGCTTTATGACGATGTCGGTACGGTTGCTGAGCGCCTCTAGAGCAGTACGTTCTCTTTTAGGAAGATTGTCTGATCCACACCTTTGGTTTTTTTTAAATTTCAATAATATATTTTGAACTGCCTTAATATAGATATCCAAGTGTTTTTCCCGCCCGTTGTTGGGAGTCCAATTTTGGTTTACTGGTTGGAAGTCGCAGTTTTGGTGGGGGTTTTCGGGCTTATCAAATAAGTATTCTCTCGGGCGAAGTTTTCTGGCGAAGTCGTCAAGATCTTTCAGGAGTGGGAATTCATTGTATTTGCCTGTCCGGGGGCAAAAAGTGAGCCCTCTAGATAGGACGGCTCACTTATACTCTGTGAGCGGTGTTAGAGATAGATTGGTGATGTTGTCTACACTGTGATGGCCCTGTTTTTAGAGTGTTTGCCCTAGGCTGACCTTTGACTGAGCGATATCGGGGTGGGGAGAATTTGACCCAACCGCAGTTAGTACTTCTTTCAGCCATTCGTCATGGAGAATTTTGTCCCGTGTAAATTTTCTAATTTTCATTATCCCTATTTCTGAAGGTTTTTTTTTTGTTTTTAAACGTTCTAGTTCCTCGGCCTCCAGCGCAGAAACAAGAAGATTATTCCGAACCCGACGCTCCTCTGTTCCCAGTTTCACCGAAGCTTTCTCAGAGTGCCGAATTTGGATTTTGAGTAACTCTAGGGAAGCTTATTTTAATATGTCGTTCTATTTCTTTTTTGTCTCCTGATAGATTATTCTTTGCTGGTATCAGCTTCACTTTCAGACCTTTCGGTACGATATATATTAGCCCGAAGGTACGTTTTTAAGGTTTCAACATGAAGGTCATGTCTAAGTCGCTTATCAATTATTTTTCGTAATTTAAGAAAAGCTGAAAATTTGAAAGAGGGCTGCCGGCGATATGAGAACAAGGGAGGCGGAGTACTCACGCGGCCTGTGTATCAGTCCCGGCGCACTCGCTGGGCGGAACCACAACGCTTTCGGAGGTCATACGGTAAAACAGGCGTGCTGGGGGTCAGTCCACAGTTATATGACGGGCTGCTGGTGGTGGGTTGCTGTTCTGGTGCAGAATCCACGGCAGGTTTCCGCCTCGGTTGTATACTTCTCTTCGGGCTTTCCTCACGACACGATGGCTTGTTTGATGTGCTCGCCTGGGCTGAGGTGCTTGCTGTAGGAGAATGTGCTGCTGCTGTGGCACTGATGGTCTGGGTTGGCTGTTTTAGTGCTGCGCTGCAGCGTCCCCTCGATGTCCGGGAGGTGAGCGGTGGGCTGGCGGTGATGTCTGGACGGCTGGCTGCTGCTTGTATGGTACACATAGCATTTTGGCCTACGACTTGTGCAAATGTTCGAGGCTCTGGAGTATTCATCGAATTTTGTTGCTGCCGAGGCTCTGGATGTTGTGGCGCGTAGTCTCTCCATTGCCCTAATGTGCGGTGGCGAATTCGGAGGAGTAAGTTGTAGATGTTCCAAGACAATAACGAGACTCTACCGAAGCTGGGGTGCACGCCATCTGCAGACAGAACTGTGCTAGGGCGGAATATTTCCATTCGGTGGTCTACGAAGAAGGTGTTCTGCTCTCGTCGGCAGATGTCGACAAGGAAGGCATTAAAGATCTGGGCCTTCTGGTTGATCTTTGCCACTTGAGGCCTGTTGGTTTAATTTCTTCTCAAATTTGGAGCTCGAGGTAGCACGAGCGTTGCAAAAATGTTAATAATATCACGTATTCCTATTCTGATTTGATGGATCAGTTGCACGTACCGGTCTCGGGAGGTAGCGGCATCCATGACTGCGACTTCGTTGCATCCGACGTGCAGGACGATGTCCGACACACCTCGTGGTACCCAATCCAGGAGGTTGGGGATGTCTTCAATTTTGGCACCAGGTTGGCAGATAAATGCTGGGGTGTGCAGAATTGCAAGACCGAAGTGCTGATGCAAGTATTTCACTTGAGAGTGCCCGATGATGGCGGCAGTTGGGCTCTCGACGGGGAATTTCCAAAGGACGTCTCTTGATGAAGTGTGAGCAGGAGCCATTGTAGAGAATGTTACAAAGGTAGGTTGCATTGGCTCCGCATGATAAAGGTTTAAGAGAATTGGGCACTTCTACAAAGGCACGTTTATTTATCAACGTTTCGACCGCGGTGCGGTCTTCTTCAGGACTGCAGTGGTCTCGCGTCGGATGGACGTTTTAAGTTTGTGAGCTTCAGAGGACGGAGAAAGGAGCATAACAAGCAAATAGCAACAACAGTTCAAAAATTGAACAAAAAATAAAAAAAAATAAAAATGGGGGTGCGGGGAGCAGACAGGTACAAGATTGGGGGAGGAAACAAAAATAGAAGGAGAAGAAAAAAGGGGGGAACTACTATAGTAAGGAACGACGGGGTGAAAAAGGAGACAGCGAAACGAGAGAAAGGGAGAGGAAGACGGCGCGCGGGACATGGGAGCGCGGCAACCACAGGCGTACGAAAGCAAAACCTGCAATCAAAACACACAAACAAAATGCATAAACACAAAAATGGGCGCCGCTGCAGACACGTGGGCAAACTGGCGCCGCTGGGCAAATGACACTGGCAGCGACGAACAGGCCAAACCAGGCGCCTTTTGGGGGGTCTCTCTAATTTCCGGTGAGCCGAGGGCTAGAATCTCCAGGAAGGAGTGGGCTACGTTGTAACGAGCACATGTGTAAGAACTTACAGAGGGGGTCTGGGTTTCACTGAACAGTGCATCCCTCTCCCTGGGCGGGTCGTTGAACCGACTTCGTCGGGAATACTTGTTTGTAGTGGAAGAGGGCTGGGCTGTGTACAAAGATTTCAAATTGTTGGAAAAAAGTAAGGAAAGAACGTCAAGGCTTATCAATACTGCACGAGGCAGGATAGTGTAAGTAAGGAGGGGAATGATTGCCTGGGATATACACTGGGAGATATAATGGGTATATCTGAGTTAGCCAATTAACGATAAGTGTAGTATTATTTTGTTTGGAGGTCGTGAATAAAAGAAAGGATACCAGACTTTTTCTTAAGACCTTCATGAATGGTATCGATCTTGTGGATAAAAACAGGATTCACATTGTTCACTTTCTCGCCTGTTTTTGAAGCCCCCTTGAATAATTGTTACATTTAGTTGTTCAAATGGGTGTCCTTCTGAGTTTATATGCTTGGATAGGGGAAGATTTGGGAGAGACTTGGTGTGTGCGCCGTTATTGTTAAATCGAATGCGGAATGCAGTGTTTGTCCTATGTATTGCTGGTTACGCACAGTGCATTCAAGAAGGTAAATAATGTTTCATGAGTCGCAGTCAAGGCTGCCGTTGATTGAATGCTGAAAAACTGACCTCGTACTGACCTCGTACTAAATAAAAACTTCGCCTGAGAGAATACTTCTTTGATAAGCCCGAAAACCCCCACCAAAACTCTGACTTCCACCCAGCAAACCAAAATTGGACTCCCAACATCGGGCGGAAAAAAACGCTTGGATATCTATATTAAGGCAGTTCAAAATGACACTATTGAAATTTTTAAAAACCACAGGTTAGGACCAGACAATCTTCCTAAAATAGAACGTACTGCTCTAGAGGCGCTCAGCAACCGTACCGATATCGTCATAAAGCCAGCTGATAAGGGCGGAGGCATTGTTATCTTGAACATAGATGACTATATAGCAGAAGGCATCCGACAGCTTTCTGACAATAATTTTTTATAAACAACTTCATGGCGACCCCACTGACGAGCCCTCAAAAGCTCTATCTGACATCCACCTCCACCTCACAAAACACAATGAATTCTCCCCGAAACTATGCAAGGCACTGACGACTACCCATCCTTCTCCTGGGCGTTTTTACATGCTCCCTAAATTACATAAAGCCGGTATTCCTGGACGGACAATAATTTCAGTAATCGGCACCATCACAGAACTAATATCAAAGTACATTGACACTCTAATTAGCCACATTCCCGCCACACATTCATCCTACATCAAAGATACAAACCACTTTCTCCGCCAGATAGATAATATAACATTACCTGAAGGAGCCTTTCTTGTGACCATGGATGTAACATCCTTATACACAAACACTCCCCATGCCGACGGCATTGCAGCCCTTTTAGAATCATATGAACAGCAGAGACCTCATGAATCTCCAAGCCCATACGTCTTAGGAACACAATCCAAAATTGTGTTATATAATAGCTTCAAATTTGATTTTTGATATTAGCTACAAGTAAGTGGCACCGCTATGGGAACAAGAATGGCCCCAAATTATGCCAACGTCTTCATGCATCATATAGAGTCAAAATTTCTTTCTTCTTGTCCAATTCAGCCGCACTTTTACAAGCGCTATTTGGATGATATTTTTATAATATGGACAAACACAGAACAACAACTTATCCATTTCATTGACAGTTTCAACTCCGTACACAAAAACATAAAATTTACGCCCACCTGCTCAACCAGTCAAATCAATTTTCTTGATGTTGACATTCTGGTGGACAAGGGGTCAGTTCGTACAACCGTTAATAGAAAACCAACGGACTCTAAAAAATATCTACATTTTCAAAGCGGCCATCCCCGTCACTGCAAAACCAGCATCCCTTATTCGCAGGCCCATCGTTTTCGAAGAGTCTGCTCTAACGACCTAGACTTTCATGACAACTCCGAACACATGCGCAACGTGCTCTTAACACAGCGCTATCCACGTTCCATTATTGATGACGCCATAAGCAGAGCTTCAAATCTGAACCGTAGTCGAATACACCAGGGGCACCGAAGAGATAACCGAAATGATTACACTACAAACATTATTCTCACATTTAACAGGAACGCACCGAAGAATTCCTAATAAGCACTTTAATATTCTCCAGCAAAGTCAACGACTATAGAAAATATTTACATGCGCACCCCGCATGATTTACAGGCGTGCCAAAAACATTCAGAACCATCTAGTCCACTCCAAGGAACACAAAACCCCAAAATATGGATTCCAGCCCTGTGGTAAAGGTCGCTGCAAGTTTGCAAACACATGCACACTACGTGTTCCGCAACTAGTACGCGGCCAGTTTTCCAGCATTCAATCAACGGCAACTTTGACTGCGACTCATCAAACATAACTTACCTTCTTGAATGCACTGTTTGTATCCTGCAATAGATAGGACATACAAACACTGCATTCCGCATTCGATTTAACAATCACCGCGCACACACCAAGTCTCTCTCAAATCTTCCCCTATCCAAGCACGTAAACTCGGAAGGACACCCATTTGACCAACTAAAAGTAACAATTATTCAAGGGGGCTTCAAAAACAGGTGAGAACGTGAACAACGTGAATCCTATTTTATCCACAAGTTTAATACTATTCTAGAAGGTCTTAACGAAAAGCCTGGTAGCCTTTCTTTTAATCACGACCTCCAAACAAAATAATACTACACTTCTCGTTAATTGGCTAACTGAGATATACCCTTTATAACTCCTTCTGTATCCCAGGCATCATTCCCCTCCTTACTTACACTATCCTGCCTCGTGCAGTATTGATAATCTTTGACGTTATTTCCTTACTTTTTTCCGACAATTTGAAATCTTTGTACACAGCCCTACCCTCCTCCACTACAAACAAGTATTCCCGACGAAGTCGGTTCAACGACCCGCCCAAGGAGAGGGATGCACTGTTCAGTGAAACCACGGTGTAAGAATAACATACTGAAGTGTTGACACTCTCCCCACGTCGCGCGCGAGAGCGCCGCACGCCCGCGGCCACAATATGTTCGGGGGGAGGGCGAAGGGTTGCCATGGAATCCGGTCGCTAACTTAGAGGGCGATGCGAAAGGCGGGCCCACGCTGGGCGGCTCGGTCCGGAGTGGCGCTGCACTGCGCACGTGTTTTTGGCACATTTCGGAGTGTGCGGCTGCGCTGCTGTGCTGTTTTAACAAGTTCTTTTATTTTGCACCAAGACCTTGTGTTTGGTTATCGTCGGCAGAGTATCCCAGAGCAGGTGAGTGCTGCGCACTGCCAAGAAAGGGCTTCGTGCCAAACTGAAATTCGGGCTACCGGACAAGTGCGGAGCGAGTGCCATTATTCAAAGCTCCGTCCGACAATGTTGTTTTGGAGAAGTGGCGCCGTGCGACTCCTAGGGCAGACCGGACGTTAATGCCCACTGACCATGTCTGCGCCAAGCATTTTGCAGAGGATGCGATATCCCGGGCATATTACGCGGAGCTCGATGGAACAATGCTACTTTACGCGGAAAAGAGGCCCGTGCTTCCCAGAGATGCAGTTCCTGTATTATTTCCGAACTGTCCCAAAGTATCTTACGCGGCCAAAGAGACACATAAAGCCACCCCGGAAGATGAACCCAACAAAACAAAACCTCCTGAAAATCTCTCTGAAATATCCCATCAGGACATTCGGAATGTCCCCAGGAGGTTCTTATTTTTCCCGAAACGTCCCCACAACTAGCCGTGTCCAAACATGTGTGCGTCCCAGGGACAGCCCCAAAAAGTTAATGCTAGATTTCTCGGTTCTGGCTCAATAAAATTATTTCTTCTCTTTCATGCAGCCTCCAGGCATCTAAGCGCACATATGTGCCAAATTTCAGGCACATGCTTACGTTACAGGTGTTGTAATACATCTGTCAACTCGCGTGAATGCTTGATGGCTAGGCCATTCAGACTTACCTTTTTACATGAAATGTGCTGTGACAAGGTGAAAATTTGGGCTAGTTGGTGCATGATCTTGTGACGAGAGCAGCGCAGCACGAGACAAAGAGAAAGGTGGGACACGACGCTGAAAAACTATCAGATTTTTAATGCGCTTTCGTCGAATATATACATCTCGCTCATATAAGAAGGAAAAGAAACAAGCGTGAAAAACGCATAAGATGTACACGTGGTTAAGTATTAAGACATCGCACGCAGATAATCAATTTCTCTGTCAAGAAGCGCTGTTGAAGGTATGCAGACAGATACGTCGCTCTTTGGTAAGATGTTGAAGGCTTCTTCAATCTCCCTGGTCCATTGATCAAAATACGACGGGATAACCATTGTGTTGATATGCTGCGGAGCGCATTCATGCTCTCTGCAATGTTTTGCTAATTCACTGCTGATGGCGCCCTTTAGGGATCTTTTGTGCTCTCGAAGCCGTTTAATCAAACAGCGCCCTGTTTGACCAATGTATGTGCGTCCGCATGACAGAGGTATTTCATAAACCCCGCTTTTCACACATTTAACATGTTTTTTCAGGTGTTTTTTCTTGCATTGATTTTTTCTTTGCTCGCTGTTGACTTTGGCGCACAGGCTCCTTAACTTGTTGGGTGCTGACATGAGCACTTTTGAGACTGTGGGAAATGCCATTAATGCAAGGAATGACCGCGTACGGCTTCCTTTATTCTGATGTTGTTGTGACATATTTTCTGCCTCTATGTGCTTACAGAATCCTTTCTGCGACACTGGATAGCAGTCTCGTCGGGCAACTCGCTGCTTTCAGCCGACGGTTCTAGGTGTCAAAACTGCCTTGAACCTCATGATGACCGGATCTCGTTAATGCGGCTCTCATGGCTGTTTTTTGTACCCCCGCTTGATGATCTTGGAGTGTGCAGATGTCTAGGGGAGCAGTCCCTTCTAGCTTCGTGGTCCGTACCGCCAGCATATGTGAGCGCCTAGAAAGGCTAGCGTCAAGTCAAGAAATCGTATAACGTTGTTTTCTGGGAGTTCACTTGTTATTTCTAGTCCTAATTCTTCTAGTCCTTCTAGTCCTTAGCAAAAGTAGCAATGAGAGTCGCATTGACGATATCCTGTCATCATGAAGTTCGAGGAAGTATTGACGCCCAGAACAGTCGGCTGAAAGCAGCAGTTTACCCGACGAGACTGCTATCCAGTGTCGCAGAAGGGATTCTGCAAGCGCTTAGAGGCAGAAAATATGTCACAACAACATCAGAAGAAAGGCAGCCGTACGCGGTCATTCCTTACATTAATGGCATTTCCCACAGTCTCAAGAAAGTAGGCGCAGGAGCTGGTGTAAAAGTACTCGTCAGCACCCAACAGATTAAGAAGCCTGTGCGCCAAAGTCAACAGCGAGCAAAGAAAAATCAATGCAAAAAAAAGCACCAGAAAAAAAAAAACCTGTGAAATGTGTGAAAAGCGGGGTTGAGGAAATACCTGTCATGCGGACGCACCTACACTGGTCAAACAGGGCACTGTTTGAATGAATGGCTTCGAGAGCACTAAATATCCCTAAAGGGCGCCATCAGCAGTGAATCAGCAAAACATTGCAGAGAGCATGAATGTGCTCCGCAGCTTATCAACGCAATGGTCATCCCGTCGTATTTTAATCAACGGACCAGGGAGATTGAAGAAGCCTTCAACATCGGGCAAAAGAGCGACGTATATGCGTCAGCATACTTTCGATAGCGTTTCGTGACAGCGAAATTAATTATCTGCGTGCGTTGTCCTAATCTTTTACCATGTGTTGATCTTAGGCGTTTGTCATGCTTCTGTCCTTTCCTTATTGCACGAGCGAGATGTATATATTCGATCGAACTTGGATTAAAAATCTGGTTGTTAGTCAGCGTTGATTCCAGCCTCTCTCTTTTTGTTTCGTGCTGCGCTGCTCCCGCCACAAGAACATGAAATGTGCTAGAATTTTACACACAAAAGAAACACTAATTCAAAAAGTCGCCCGATCCCGCCCATATAACAGGAAATAACAGCGCAATACAGACGCAATTTCACCTTATTAGATGTGCTCTTTGCATTTAAATGAATACAAACAGGAGACGCATATGTATGCACCATTTAACACGCAATGTACGGAGCACTACGACACCAGCAAATAATAATGGCTAAAATTTTCTCTAGCTCTAAGAAATCTGAAAAATGGAGCAATAAAAACATAATACCGGCTGAAAGTTGATGCACCTTAAGGAAACATTCCAAAGGGTTCAAAAGCATATATGCACACGCAAAAGCCCCCGCCGCGCTGGCTCAGTGGTTAGGGCGCTCGACTACTGATCCGGAGCTCCCGGGTTCGAACCCGACCGCGGCGGCTGCGTTTTTATGGAGGAAAAACGCTAAGGCGTCCGTGTGCTTTGCGATGTCAGTGCACGTTAATGATCCCCAGGTGGTCGAAATTATTCCGGAGCCCTCCACTACGGCACCTCTCTCTTCCTTTCTTCTTTCACTCTCTCCTTTACCCTTCCCTTACGGCGCGGTTCAGGTGTCGAACGATATATGAGAGAGATACTGCGCCATTTCCTTTCCCCCCAAAACCAATTATTATTATTACACGCAAAAGCAAACGCATGTAAAGGGCAACCTGGGTGCCAAAAGAAAAGACTATATGGGCGTACGATACAGATACGCGGTTTCAGGTTACGGATATTCTGCAGGGTGAAACCTCCCTCTCGCACGAGCCTCGGAGTAACCTAGAGCGTGTTATCAAAACAGGAAAAAAAAAATTAATTCTACGAGGCGACGTTGCCAACAGAAACTCGGGGATAAAATAAAATGCTGCAACTATATATATATATATATATATATATATATATATATATATATATATATATATATATATATATATATATATATATATATATATATATATATATATATATATGAGTGCAACGCAGCCTTCTGTTCTGCGCCTTCTCACGGCACAGCGAACGCTCAAACATACGCGTTGCATCCTCGTCACACCCCCGTTTTATTGTGCCGGATGGAAAGGGGGGACGTCTTGAGGTAGGAGCCCTGGCTCGCCGCACCCATGGTGCAGCAGACCACACGTGAGGCACAATACGGCGTGGGAGCCGAGATCAAGGTGATCAAGGCACAATTAAGTAATCCGGTGGGGGTTGGTTGGGAGTCAGCGACGCGAACACAATGCAAACTATACCGCTGCGACAGGACGGCAATGTAAGTAGAGCAGGTTAATCCATCGGCACTCGCAGGAAGAGTCTGGTGGGCTTCCGAAGATCTCTCCCGCCTATGACCGCAGTAGACGGCCACGCTGCCACCAACAACACGCCACAATCGTCAAAGGCGCTGAAGGATGCAGAGTGCATGCTAGGAGCCACCCATTGAATTGAAATCCGCTGCCGCGAACGACGCCTGTAAGAACGCCATTATGGTGTAGGGCCATGAAGCTGTTCAAAAGGCTTGCGATGCGCCGCGCGCCGCTGAGCCAGTTCCAGAAGGAATTATGTGGGCACGCCGAGGTTCGCGGGAAAGCTGCCATGAATCCGCAGCTACGAAGTTCACGACAGCCCAGTGACGAGAGCAAGAGCTCCTGCGCGCTGGGGCTTTCGCGCGAGCGGCTAGGGGCCGCGCGAATACGTGTGCGCAAGATGGCTTCCGTCCAGCGAGGAAGCCGGGCGAGCGACGGGAGGCCCATTACTGCACCTCTGCTAGACAGCAGCGCAACGAGGAGTGCTGGTAGTTGGAGATGCCTGCAAAGACCGCCACACCGTGCTGAAGTTGGAAACACAATTGAAGACGGGCACGTTGGTGACCGCTGCTCCCGGCGATGCGATGAAAGGGCAGACCGCCGTCGCCTGCCTGCCTGCAGCATGGAGCCAAAGACCCACGAGAGAGATGCGGGATGAACTGCGCTTCCTTCGGCTGTTCGAACAAAACTGTCTGATCTCTCAAAACGGCGAGTGCAAGCGCAAACCTTCTCTCCCCGTAGCTTTTGACGCGAGGGAGAGCGAAAAGGGAGCGAGGAGTCAATTTGTATTTTTTGTTGACAAGCATTGATCACAAAAACGTTCTCCCAGTTACCTTTCTGGGACCAAAATGCTATTATTTGTTTTTGTTTTTGCTTAACACCCTCGAAAAAACGTTTCTAGAACATTAGTGGGCGCACTTCCCTTTTGCTTGTTTTCTATGTCCTGCCTCTACGGCCTGGAAATGTTCGATAAATATTTTACTGGGACTGGGACATTCCATCCTTTCTGGGCGCTGCTGGGGAGGTACGTTGTTTGCTGGGAAACCTCCTGCGCAAGCATCCAAACTACGTCGGCCGAAAGTCAACGAAAACGGTGCGATGCAGCCTCTCCAATCTTCCTTGTGGTTCACACTAACCACATCTGTTGGGGTTATGAACCTCGTGCAAAAAAAGGCCTACTACCAGCGGTATCGGCGCATTCGAAACTGGTAAAGAGAGGCATTATCAAGTATTGCCTGACAAATGCGCTCAAAAGCTCATGTGAGCACATGATGCAAGAATGCTTAGCATCACAGATTAGACGACTGTCTGATTCTGGGTATCCTGGGCCACTAATTGTTTCTGTGGCTGAAGGCCTGCTGCAAAAAATGAAAAAAAGCACGATTGTTCAACAAGCAGGCAGGTACCAATGAACAGCAGGATCGCAAGAAAGTAGCTGTCATCCCTTACATTCATCATACATCCCACAACCTGAAGAAACTAGGAAAACGAGCAGGCGTTGAAGTTGTATTTTCAGCACCCGTAAAACTCTCCATGCTTTGCAAAAAGACCAATCCGTGCGGTATGCAGGAGAAAAAAAGATGTGTAATAGACCATCAGAAACGATTTGTCACTTGTGAGGAGGGTGTTGTCTATCGCGTACCGTTGTCTTGTGGCCATGAGTATAGTGGGCAAACAGGGAGATGTGTGAATAGCAGGCGAAAAGAACATGACTACAATGTTAATGAAAGCAAATCGGGCCACCTAAGCCAACACTGTCGTCATTGCAAGGTCGAGGCTGAGAAACGGGACCTTCCAAATTCGTGCATGCCACTTTTTAAGAAGAGCCAAATCATAACCCGCCACAATGATAAGATTGTTCGAGAGATTATTGAGGCTCGAAGTATTTTGCGTGCAGGTAACAAGTGTGTGAGCGTGGCATCAGTGGCATTGTCAGCTAAAGAGCTCTCCTATCTAGAACGATGGAAACCAGCGAAAGGCTGACTCATCAATCTTTTTTGTTTTTCGTTTCGAGTTGTGGCTCATGTATTTATACGTAGCGACAGCAAGAAATAAACAGTTCATAGTTAGCGCTCGTGTCGTTCCGTGTCTCTCCTTTGTGTCCTGTTTTGTTACGCGCTGCTCTATTTTCATGGATCACCAAACTGGCCCAACAAGCAACACTTCTTAAAAATAGGGTTTTTTAGTTAGAACAGTGATTTTTTTCGGCATAGCATTGTAGACGGTGTAGTATATCAGGATGCAACTAAGACGTGCTAACTAGCAGGCTGGTTAACTAATACTGAGTATTTAACTTTTAACTATTACTTTTAGGCTCCCTTATTATTGAAAGGTATGTAGCTCACATTAAGTAATATTCATATGAGATTTTACAATTTCGAAAACGCGGTTACCCTCAGCGCTGCGACCCAACAAATTTTGGCTCATCGCAACAAAATACTTGGGGTTTCGAGAAGCTTGCAGGCAAAGCAACCTCTCCATTGCACGGAACTCGTCGAAATAGCCAAAATTTGTTAGGCCACAGCGCCGAGGTAATGGCGTTTCCGAAATTATAAAACTATTATCTATATTACTTACGGTGGGCTAGACGCCTTCTAATAATTAAGGAGCCTAACAGTATTTGTTATAAGTTAAGTGTTTAATATTTGTAAACGAGCCTGCTGTTAGCATGCCTTAGCTGTATTCTGATATACTGCACCGCTGACAATGCTATGCCGAAAAAAGCGTTCTTTTAACTCAAAAAGCCTATTTGCATAAATTTTGTGAATTAAGCGCTAACTCCAAATATGCTTCCTGGGCGTACGCGCCCAGCGTCGGCGCTCTTGGCATACGCCAGAACCGGTCTACGCATGTGCACTGCAGCCGACGCCAGCGAACCTCGGCGAAGAATATATCTGTCCGCGCTAGATATTGGCGCCAGCTCACGGGCGCTCACGTACGCATCGGAAGCGGGACCGGTTCACAACGATCGGAGGACCGCAGTGCTCTCGGCGACTCTTCGTGGCTTGGAGCTCTTCCAGGTCCCCCCCCCCCCCCCCTTTTTTTTTTCGCGGTTTAAGTTGTCCGTCCTTTCGGCACCCCGCAAGCACCTTTTCTTTTTCGGCTGGAAATTCTTTCGGTCGGTTAGAGAGGGGGATCGGGCCAGCACGGGAGCATGCCCCTTTTCGACTCCACTTCCGGCGCACGCCAAGAGCGCGGATGCTGAGCGCGTACGTACGCCCAGGAAGAGCCCTTTGAGTTGGCAGTTTAGGCGAAACACCCTGTATATACACAAAGGCGCATAGGGGAGTGTTTCTGTCTTTGGTTTCATTCGTGGCATTCAATAGCAAATAGTAGTCTGGTTAATTTTACGGCGAGATAACGAATCAGACTATGTACTTGCTCAACACTGATGAAGCCTCTGAACCTGTCTCGTTGTTCAGAAGAACTACGTTTGCCAAACAGTGAGTTCTAGTTAAGAGTAATGATAACAACCAAGCTAGATAACCCCGAGCTTTAAGCATCATTTTCCGAATGTGGTATCGTGTCTTTACTGCAGAACATTAAGGTACATTGTGCCCCTGATCCAGATGGCATATTAAATTTTGTCCATAAGAACTGCGCGATAGCTATTGCTCCGTTTTTAGTACTACTCTATGGAACCTCTCTTGAGCAAGAAGTTTTACCCCTGACTGGAAAAATGCAATCATAATTTCGGTCCATAAGAGCGGTGACACGAACGTAACATGTAACTACAGACCTATTTAATTAACAAGCGTAGTATGTAAAAAAACTTGAGCATGTCATTTACACTAACCTAATTAATCACCTACAGAGTAATAACTTCTTTTCACCAACGCAGCACGGTTTTAGGGCTGGGTTTTCTTGTGATACGCAATTAATTGAATTTATTCATGATATTGCAGCCTCAATTAACTTTGGTACGCAGGTGGACTGTATATTTTTAGACTTTCGGAAGGCATTTGATTCCGTTTGTCATGCACTCCTGTTACACAAAATATCCCTTCTTAATATATCGGCCAATCTCATAGCATGGATTTAAGCATACCTGTCTGAAAGAAAACATCGCGTGGTTCTGGACTGTGAATGCTCATCAAGTGTGTCTGTATTATCTGGTGTACCACAGGGGTCAGTTTTGGGCCCTCTACTTTTGCTGATTTATATCAATGACCTTACTGACCGTACCACCAGCCGTGTTTGATTGTACACGGATGATTGCTGTATCTACCGCGAAATCACCAGTGCGGCACAGTCAACATTGACACAATGACGTAGACTCCGTTTTCTTGTGGTGCCAGTCCTAGAAGATGTCCTTTAATTTATCCAAATGCAATCTGGTAAGGTTTACAACTAAAAAAACAACCAATGCTTGCTAATTATGTCATGAGTGGGACTTGCCTGTCGGTTGCAAGAGAATACAAATATTTGGGGTTTGTATTCCCGGCCAATTTGTCATGGAATACTCATATACATAACTCTGAAGGCTAGTCGAATGTTAAATTTCCTCAGACGAAACTTTAATCAGGCAGAAACTAAGCTAAAGGAAACATTATGTCTGTCAAATGTACGTCCCATTCTTGAGTGCGCTTGCAGTACTTGGGATCCGTCAACCCAGTGCAACATCGCAAACCTTGAACGCGTGCAGGCACGTGCTGCTCGCTTTGTGTCAGGTAATTATGACTTTTTGAAAAGATCTCGCGATATTTCCAAAAACCTGGGGTGGCCGCTGCTGGAAACCATAAGAAAATACCTGCGCTTGTCGCTATTTTATAATATCTATTACTCTAGAACAGGCATCGACAAAGGTAGATATCTAAAGAAACCAACATATGTATCTGCACGAACGGACCATTCCCGAAAAGTCCGTGAATATGCTTGCCGGATAAACTTATTTAAGAACAGTTTCTTCCCTAAGACAATACATGAGTGGAAAGGTTTGCCTGGAGAAATTGTTTCTGGGACCCCTTCATCTTTTATCCAGGATCTGGAAAAAATCCCTTGTTAATGGGTTTTAGCAATCCTTTTACCTTCTCATGCCTGTTTTTCCACTTCCCATGATACAGTGTGACTAAGTGACGCGAATATCAAAGCAACTACGTGTATACGTATCGTTTTATTTTTCACTGCTTGTTTCATGCCTTTCAATTTGCTGCTGAATTTGTATTATATATCATCAGTGCACTCATATTTTTTTTATTTCCACCCTACACGAATGCCCACAACGACCCTGTATGTATGTAAATAAATATATAAACAAGTATAGTGTTGGATCGATATGTGCGTGTCTCTTTTTGGTAAGATGTAAAAGTCCCAGGAAACTTACCCTCGTGTTCTTGGCATTTCTTTGGCCCTTTGCGAAAGTAGACAAATATTTTATTCAACCTTTCATATCGTTTCACTTCCATACCTCATATCTGTAGCTTTCAAAGAAATGTTTCAACAAGGGCTAACTTTTCTTTATTATTTGTTGCGAATTGCAGTTGGTGGTTGATATCTCCAAACCTCCGGTTAGAATAATCTGCCACAATTTTTTTAAGTGCTTACTGCGGAAATGCTTTCGCCAATAAAATGTCTGCACCGTTTCATTCGCAGGAAAAAAAGAAGAGGAAGTCATCTTTTCTCGACTTGTTCCGGAACCGAAAGGTCGCCATCATCACTTTGTCAGCATACATGCAGTTGTGAGTGACGTATTGGCTAATGTAAGCTTCGCCGCCGCGGTGGCTCAGTGGTTATGGTGCTCGGCTGCTGTCCCGAAAGACGCTGCTTCGATCCCGTCCGCGGTGGTCGAATTTCGATGGACGCGAAATTCTAGAGGCCCGTGTGCTGTGCGATATCAGTGAACGTTAAAGAACCCCTGGTGGTCGGAATTTCCGGAGCCCTTCACTACAGCGTCTCTCTTAGCCAGAGTCGGTTTAAGAGGTTAAACCCCCATAAACCATAAACCAATATAAGCTGCACCCGAGAGGCAAAGTGTCAGTAAACCGGCTGTCTGAGAGCATACGTTCCGCCAGTAAACAGAATAAGATAGACAGGATAGATGACTCCGCTGATCGGAGTGGTCAGAACTGTTACACAAGAGCAAGATTATAGGCGCATCCAGTAGAAGGTCACCTGATTCTTCTCCGTGGCTAGCGTCATTACTCCTGTCAGAACGCTCCCGTTTTGCCGCCGCATTCATAGGGCTTCGGGGAGATTTCATTTCCAGAAGCTTCTTTTTCTTCACAGTTGTGAAACCTCCCATAATTCCCATGTATTAAAAAAATCTGACTGCGCCAAAATTCGAGACTGTATGGATTGTTGTGATACGCGTGGTCAATAACGTAAACTCCGTTCATGCTTCAAACATTTTGAAATTATCGATAAACGCACAACTGCCTTGCAACAAAATCAGTGAGACGGGAAGTTGCAAAAATTCGTAGATATAACGGTGCGAGAGGTATACCAAGTGGTAAAACAAGAAAACGAAACACGTTCTTCAGAAGATAATGCCGAGCTTTTATTGGCCCCTTCCAGATGGCGCCGCTGTTCGTAGACCTTACTATCAGGGATGCAGTTTTGTGCCTAAGGGCAGAAGTTCTGTGAAGATTAGATATAAACCAGACAGCTGTTGGAAGATTATAGCACTCGCTACACATGGCAAAACGTGAAACGAGGCAGCACAGGGGGATATGGGCTGGGCATCGTTCGAAGCACGGGAAGCTCAGAGTAAAATACTATAAGGAGAACGCCTGAGGAAATTGGACGATAACAGGTGGGCAGCTAAGGTATTTAAATACCTATACGAAAATAAGCGTTGATTCACAGTGACAAAGAAAAAACAAAAAGAAAATAAACAAGCTATTACGAAACCAGGGCGGAGAAATAAAGAGCTTCAAAATACAGTTCAAAAACACAGAGATATAGGAGATACATTTTTTATTAAGAAAAAGCAGGTCTAGGCCAGTATAAAAAAATGGAAAAGTGAGATCTTGGGGACAACCCGCTTTGTGTAGCTGTTTTTCTTGCTCTTGGAAACTAGCTTCTATCAAGTGCACACGTGGCTTTTCCAGCGCCTTCTTGAGACAGGTGGTCTATAAACTTCGAGTGTGCCGAATGATACCAAAGCGGGGATTGGTTAGTACGAGGCGCATAGGTCCAGCACGGTGCTGGATGGGGGTTCGGAGTCGCTCCCGACGAGACCACGGGTTAGGAACGACGCTTGCTCCAACCGCCGCCACCACCGCCTGGACAGGACTGCTGAGGAGTTAAAGGAGTTGGATGATGGGAGGAAGATTATTGGAGGGTTTATTTACATTATTTACATGGAGGTCAAAAGGAACTTCTCTTCGAAGAGAGGATCTTAAAAGGAGACTTAAGGAGCCTTAAAATGGAGCATGATCCCTAAATGAAGCACACAATGGGAGCACCCAAAAGGGAACACGACTGAGCGTTAAGTGGGAGCACAGAAGAGGAGCACCAAATGGGAGCACGATTTTCACTGCACTCGCTGTCCAGTTTTATACAGTTCTTGTTCCCCAGATTCCCCAGGCTGATGACGTTTCCGCCAGGGTGGGAGTGGCCTATCTTGTATTAGCACGCACAAACACGCACCAACGTACATAGGGACACGCCACTGTCATGTGTCGAGCCAGGGAGAGAGGAGGATGCCCTTGTGTCCACGTCGACAGCGGAGGGGTATGATCTCGAAGCCAGCCGAAAGATTCCACGCACCACCGACACCTGTTCTTTAGAAGTCAGTCGACGCTCGGACAAGAACGCAGGGTCGGGTCTAGTGGCCAAAAGGAGTCGCTTCGGCTTTTGCACGTCTGCGAAGATTAGCGGACGACGACCGCCATCCCGCTGCCGTAGTCCGGGAATGAGGCCACATTGGTCCCTTCAGCTTAGTCACGGCCATAGATGATTAGCTGCCACTCGATCCTTGCGGCGGCCTCTCCGCTTCGCCAAGAGTCTGTCCAGTGTAGCAGCACTCGGTGCTGTCAGGTGCTCGACGCTGGCTGCGGCGGCGTTCCGCGGGCCCTCGCTTCCCTTGCTTGGTTCCCGGAATCCACCTGGGCGACGCTCTCGGTACTCGGGTCTCGAACGTGGGAGCGATTCGTACCGCGTGGCTCGGAACCATACCGGAGAAGCTTAGTGCTGGTTTCCAGCAGGTGAGCCTTGCTGACCACGCTGCCAGCACAGACGGGCGGGCGTCGGAATGTAACAACGTGTGGTCTTCACACACTAGCTTGAGATGAAGGAAACGAATTTTCTTGTTTTCTGCAAATTCACAGCTCATCTGAATCTGGAAAAGTCATACATGCACCTGTTGGAAGCTAGTTTACAGGAGGAAGAAAAACGGCTACAGGAAGCGGGTTATCCCCTAGATGTTTTGGTGTAGGTAGCAGAAAGGACGATTCGCAACGAGCGTGAAGGCGAGCCGGAAAAATGTAAGAAAGTAGCAGTAATTCCCCATATGCATGAGATATCACATAATCTGAAGAAAACAGTCAAGCGAGCAGGTCTTCAAATTGTGTTTTCAGCCCATAATAACCTTACAAGATTATGTAATATGAAAAATGCCCTCCCTGCAAAGAAACAAACCTGCACAAAGAAGCACAGGAAGAAATTTGTTGGGTGCACAGAAGGAGTTGTTTACTCCCTGCCACTGTCGTGTGGTAAAGTTTATGTAGGACGGACCGGATGCTGTCTTAATGACCGGTGGTGTGAACGCAATAAAAACTTACGAAATCGTGAAGGCGTGTACTCCAAGCTTTAATGGATGTGATGTCATTAACAGAAACAGTAAACATCTAAGAGAGATCATGAAGGCAAGGCAGATAAAAAGACTAGAAAGTAAATGTTTGAGCACGCCTTCTATATTTATATTAAAGAAGTAGATGTTTTTTTCTTGATTGCGCGAGGTAAAGTTAGAATGTGTGGCGCAAGTGAATTGCAGTGTGATAGGCTTGCTGATTATTTTCTGATGCACGCATTCTTTATAAGAAGATATGCATGCATTGAATAAACATTCAGCTGAAAGTTAGCGCACGTGGTGTCTCCTTCGTGTTGTGAGTGTTGCCGAGCGCTACCTTCTTCATAATGAAAAACCAATTAGCCCAATCAACCACCCTCAACAATCTTATTGTTCAAACATTTTACGATAATCTAACAGCTGCCATTGCGGAGTGGGCAGTAGAAGTACGCGGTAGGAAGGTTCGATAGGGCACCGGAAAGCTGACTCAGGAGAACAAATATGTGATGAAGAAACGCCTAAGCATGAAAGCGTCTAACGCTGCGTACAAAATAGACCTGGCAGAGATATCAAAATTAATAAATAAGCGCAAGGCAGCCGACATGAGGAAGTTTAATATGGAGGGAATAGAGCATATTCTAAAGAACGGGGAAGCCTAAAAGCAGCGAAGAGGAAGCTAGGCATAGGCAAAAACCAGATGTATGCTCAAAGGGACAAAGAGGGCAATGTCATTAGCAATAGGATAAGATAGTAAAAGTAGCCGAAGAGTTCTACACATATCTGTACAGTAGCCAATGTAATCAGACCTAAATGAGACATCCCGCCAGTAACAAAAGAGAAAGTACAGAAAGCCTTAGGAGCAATGCGAAATGGGAAAGCAGCTGGTGAGGATCATGTAGCAGTAGATCTGTTGAAGGACGGAAGATTGTCGTAGGAAAACTAGCCACCCTGTATATTCAATGTCTTATGACCTCGAGAGTACCAGAAGCTTGGAAGAACGCTAACACTATATTAATTCATACTAAAGGGTACGTCAAGGACTTGAAAAACTACAGGCCTATCAGCTTACGGTCCGTTGCCAACAAGGGTGACGGAGTGTATTTCAAGAGAAGTCAAGCGTAGCAGGGAGCGCCAGAAAGTTAGTTGAACGGATGAGATTAAGAAGTTTGCGGCGACACGGTGGCCGCAGGTAGCAAAGGACGTGGTTAATTGCAGAGACTAGGAGAGGCCCTTTACTCTGCAGAGGGCGTAGTCATGTTGATGATGACGATGAATTTAACGGGAGTGTTAGGAATGTTGTTGTATCTTTCAGAGCATTTCTTAGCGGATTGTATCGAGAAAAGTGTTGTTATGGCTCCATCCTGTTTTCTGCCGAACAATAGCCAGATCGAATTCAAAACAACATGCCGGTATTCCTGCGCCCCTCCGTGATAAATGGACTACCACAGCGCCCCTTTTCGCTAAAGGCAATTTTGAGCAGCTGTGTTCTTCACCCGCTGGTGGCCCCGCACTTCGTTCGCAGCGATGCTAGGAAATGGCGCGTCCACTTGTTTTTACTTGCGAGGGGGCTAGTGAAATAGATAAAGCGTGCACAAAGCCGCGTCGGTGAGCGGAGAGAGTATACAGCGCAAAGCTCCTGGTACCCGGGACGCTGGGTCGGCGTTCCTCTTTATCTTACTCAGTGCACTAGGCAATGCAAATTTGCATTCCGTCTGACTGAAATCGCAAAAACTTCCCTAGAAACTGAAACGGTTTGTTCATTAGTCACGCCAGCTGGGAAACTGGACTTTCAACTCAGATGCTTCATGACAAGCCCTGCACTTAGGAAGGAACTAAAAGAAAAATACAGCTTGATCACACTTTGGTGGTAGGGCGAATAATGAGCGCTAGTTAGTTCCCCTTTTCTTTTTCTGATTACTTATCCTGTGATTTATAATTCTGCGTAAGTCGGGAACTTGATTTTGGCACGAGTGCCTTTTGCCTAGCGGGCCCGAAATTGAGGACCCTCACGTCTTTCTCGGTAGGCACCTGCTTGAAGAGCCCATACTTGATGACCATGGCATCTTTCTTGGGTCTCTTAAGCGCCTGCACTTTGGCTATTCGCACGTTTGTCGTCGCCGCACGTTTGCCGGTTGACATTGCCTTGAATTCAGCCCACAAGCCTCAAGAAGCGACGGCCGCGAGGAGTGGACATGGCAGTGAAGCAACGCAGCGTCGACACAAAATCGCATTTTCTTTACGGACAGCGTGCGCAGAAATTGCCTGTCTTATATATGGGGGTTTACCGTCCCAAAGCAACTCAGGCTATGAAGGACTGCGTAGTGGAGGGCTCCGGAAATTTCGACCACCTGGAGTTCTTCAACGTGCACTGACATCGTGCAGCACACGGGTCCCTAGCATCTCGCCTCCATCTAATGCGAGTATATCGAAGCCGGGATCGAACTCTCGTCTTTCGGGTCAGCAGCCGAGCGTCATAACGACTGAGCCACCGCGGCGGCAAAATTATCTTTGAGTGCTGCAATAGCCTTTTTCTTGGCAACGCTTTTTATCTGAACCGGCTATTCGAATAGCCTACGGAGACTTCGGCAACCGGAGTTCATGTCTCATAAAAGGATGACGAAGCTCACGGACTTACGTCGAAAAAGAAAAGACGTTTCGAAACCCGTACGACCCATGGTGAATCTGCCAGCGCAAAAGACAGGGACGAGAGAGTCACCATGACATCATACCAACTTGTCCATGTTTCTGTCCTCCTGCTGTTCTCTTAGTAACAGTGAGCAGGACAGCAGCGACAACTGAGGAGAGTTTGTGTGGGCGCCGCATTCGTTTTGCCCATTTCTATAGAGAAGCTCACCGCCTACTCCGCTCTGCTCCACTTTGCACTATATTCCTCCCCTATGTTCCAATTGCGATCCGTCCGGCGTATGTGTTGGGAGCCAGAACTACTACACATAGGCCGGGTACCTTTGCCTTAAGAGTTGGCGCTTTAAAACCGGTCGCTTCTAGCAAAAAATATGGCTGCGTGTATTCTTTAGGATAAAATAATAACTGAAGAGGAAATACATTGCCACTCGTATCCGCAATGTTTCGAGGCAAAGTTGCCGTCGTTTAACAGTAAGACTGAAGACAAGCGGTAATTTCCAGCCTTAGTGAAGACCACGAATGCAACGTTTTGGCTTTCTTCTGCGAATCGAGAGGAAAAGAGCTCTGCTCTCTCTCTCGCGCGCGTATAATTCAAGTGGTCGTGCTGTTAAAGATGGGTGCTAAATATAGCATCATTTTGATGTAATATGCTTTTCATTAATAATATCATCGTCGAAAGAAATCTTAAAAAGCTTTGCAAATAAGTGATTTGTGATATAGAGGAAGCTGCCGGTGCAGAATGACACTGCCTTAAAACTGCGTTCAGTTAGCGACGATCACCGTGGACAAAATTCAACACAATCATCAAGAACTAAGTCTCATCAGTAGACTACTCCGACGTTCAACCGGCATCACGCATTCCGTTTCCTGCTCGTCTATCAGAAAAATACCAGCATAATGAGCGCAGCGAAAAGTCGGCAAATTATTTTCAAATGGTAGCACTGGAAAAAAATCACCTGAACTGCTGAAGGACCTGAGCAAAAAACGTTTTCAGGCCTGGTTCCGCGCAGAATTCAAGTGTTGCGCTGTCTAACCTCTTCTCCCTTCCAACGACTGTGCTCTTTTCTCAGCGCCGTGGTGGTCCTGGTATACTATGATCTCATCTACAAGATCTCAGACTTCGGCGGCAACCCGTTCCTCAACTTCTTCCTGGTGTCCCTCCTGGAGTTGCCCGTCATGCTGGTGAACGTGCTGCTCATCAACTACGTTCCACGGCGCATCATCTGCTACCTCCTCTATGTTCCGGCTATGCTGGTCTGCCTGGCGCTGATCTTCGTGCCCGCCAGTAAGTGCGAGCCCAGTATTTGCAGTATCGGCGCTGTCATGCACGAAAGCCAGCACTTGAACCATGACTGCGAACTAATGGTTGCAGCTGCATCAGTAGTGAAGGAAATAGACAACCACCACGGATTAAGTCAAGACAAAGCGTTCGACGGATTGATAAACGCACTGTCCGAAGCAATATTCATTCGGACAATATTTCACACGGGTTTTGAAACTTCCGGTAACAGCGCCGCAAGCGTACTAGGTTGGTTGTTCTTCGCACGATCCGTCAATGCCTCTTTCAAAAGGGCAGCAGAAACTTCTCATGAATTTTGGAGTCAAGTTCTCGGGCAGCTGTGTTACAAAATTAACCTTTTTTCCTTTCAATTTTGTACACAATCACAGGTCCGCATTCTGCCACAGAAGCCGCTTGCGCTGCGTGTCACATATAGCCTAAAACTATCAATGTGGTATAAAGCGCGTGAGGTGCAGTTAGTGCGAATTCTTTATCAAAAGGGGTCCACAAAGCACCCAGGAAAACAAAGAATGGGCTCACTTGTTCACAATGGCTGCACATGAAGGCCAGCGTTGACCCCATTTGCGGCCGTTATATTTATGGGCAGAGATACGGCTTATTCCAGTAATGTCAATTGCGCGGCGCGCCTATGCAGGCAACTATGGCGCGCAACAAGATGGCAGTCGCCTCCAACGAGCCCAGACAGTCCTGTTGTCCTGCTTATTCGATAATTACCCCGGACCTAAGAAGTGGCGGAGGGCGCTTTTATCAGCCCCCTTCGCCACGCCTATTGGGGAAGCTGGTGCGCTAAGCCCTACCTATCTCCCTTTGTGCAGCGTCTTCTGAGCCGGAAGCATCCCTAAGTTCCGGCTTTTAGTTTCGAACCTCACGACAGTATGGTGGATGAGAGAGTGCCCAGTTGCCAGTCAGGACCCTCCTGCCACCCGCCAAATCTGAGAGTGAATGTGGTTTACAAAAAATTCACAAACTGTCTCATCGTCTAAAGTAAATGTAAGCAAGAAACGCACTGCATGAAAGACGTACCGTAATCTAGGTGGGCTCACAGATAGTGGTAACCGCACACAGGGAGCGGCCCTCAGTAGCCACTCTTACTCGCTTTAGCTTTACTTCGAGAGCCACAGTGCATCCGCGGCTTTCTTTGCCGATTTTCGTGTATGGTGACTCGCGCGGCCAGCGCTCGCCACGTACCGAAGAGGCGGTGCCAGCAAGGCTATACTAAACGCTGTGACAATCGCCTCGTCGGGATGCCACAATTTTTCACTAACCTCCTTACCTCCTTCCTCTCAAACTCCCTTCCTCACGCAAAAGTTGCATGCCAGTGATTTTTAAACGCCGGCTAAATTCTCTGTTTTTTCATTAAAGGCTTCTCTCGCTCTCTCTGTCTCTGCCTGCGAAAACTAATGGAGCACGTCATCCTTTACCGCCTGCATTAATGTGTGGAGGACTGACATTTCCTACCGCACACCATTATCAGTTTTCGCCTATCTATGGAAGACGTCCTGCTCCAGCTGTATCACCAGACACTGCCCCCGACGCTAAAGCCCCCGGACGTGAAGGTGGCGTGCGGCACCGAGAGACGTAAACTGTTAGATGCGGTGGCTCGCTCCCGTTATGGCGAAAATTTATTAAGCCACAGCACCCAGGGTAATCGGGTTTTAGAAATTCTAAAAACTTATTTAGCTATTACTAAAGGCCAGCAAGAAATCACCGGTTGCAACCAGGCGCCTAAGTGTAATAGTGAAAATATAACTATTAGAGCTTAGTTAGAAAAGTCGTAGTAGCGCAAAAGGCAACCCGAACGTAGTGTTCGAAAGCGCTCGTCCTCTTTCCTCACTACGTCCATGTTGCCCTTTTACGCTATTACGTCTTTTCTAACTATGAACCAACGCGCCCAGCTACAAGCGCTTCTCAGAGCTTAACTAACCAGTATACTAGTCAGCAAGATTCACCTCAGTCCTGATGCTCGCCACCAGTGCTATTATAGTCCCACAGAAGCCACCTGTGTACCTCAAGAAGCGTATTTTTAAAAATTGTGGACCAACTTCTCTGGAGCAGCTTGCATATGTACCTCATACGCACACAAACTCATATGTTAAGGATTCTCACCAGTTGAAAGAATATTTTAACCTGCAATACTACTCACTTCACATCTAATGAAATGCACATATGTTACTTGTGATGTGACGATCATTCACTCTCCGCAAAGCAACTCTTTCAAACAAAGCAAGAACAAAAGAGGGTGTGCTCTGCAGTTGTAACAGTCTTGACGTTACGATACTCTGTAGCTGGTATAGACCAATATTTCAAAACTTAAGCACGCCTTTCCATTTAGCAAGTGGGTCAGGCAGGGAGACACAATCTCTTCAATTCTATTCACGGCCTGTTTACAACAGATATTCAGAGGCATTGATTGCGAGCGACTGGCGATGAGAGTTAATGGAGAATGCCATAGTAATCTGTGATTCTCTGATCACATTGCCTCGCTAAGCCACTCAAGAAAGGAATTGCAAAGCATCATTAAAAACTTGGACAGTTAGAGCAGAACACTGGGTCTAAAAATTGATATGCAGAAAACCAAGGTAATGTTCAACAGTCCATCAAGGGAACGCGTGCTAGAAGTGGTAGGCGAATACGACTACTTAGGGCAGGTATATGATGACCACCGATCCGGATCACGAGATGGAAATAACTGCAAGAATAATAATGGGTGCGGGGGGGGGGGGGCGCTTTTTGCCGCTTTTCTCAGATAATGAACTGCAGTTTGCCGATATCCCTAAGGAGAATAGTATAAACAGCTGTATCTTATCGGTACCTCACCTATGAGGCAGAAACATGGAGAATAACAAAAAGGGTTCAACTTAATTTGAAGACAAAGCAGCGACATATCGGACGAAAAATGATAGGTGTAACATTCAGAGACAGGAAGAGGGCAGAGTGGGTCAGAAAACAAACGCCTGTTAATGACAATCTAGTCGAAATCAAGAGGAAAAAATGGGCATGGGCTGGGCATGTTGTGCGAAGGCAATATAACCGCTGGTCCTTATGGGTAACGGAGTGGATTCCCGGAGAAGCAAGCGTAACAGGGGCGGCTGAAGGTTAGGTGGGCGGATGAGATTAGGAAGCTTGCAGGCATAGGATGGATGCAGCTGGCAAAAGACAGGGTTAATTGGAGAGACATGGAAAAGGCCTTTGCTCTGCAGTGGGTGTAGTCAGAATGATGATGACTTTTCCAACCCTTAATGATAACTATAGTGGAAAAAGCACGACTATGTACACAAAGCAGTAGCACTCGACCTACAAGGGGAGCCATGTGCCAGTATGGCGGCGCTACGTAGTTCTCCCTCTACAGGCAGCCTCGGTGAAATCTCGTTTGTTTAAAATTTCCCGTAAGGCTCACGCTTTTTTACCGATGGCGGCAACATCGTCTGAGACAGTCTTTGATTTCTCTAGACTTTAAAGGAGTAAACTATAGACAACTAATAAATCGCTTTCGGGCGTTTGAACACAGTCAGCGTCAAACGGAAGTGGTAGTCGGTCGACGAACGCTATAGCGAGAATTTAAGATCGATGACATCGACGATGGAGGCTGTTGTCTACAATGAACAGGAGAACGACAAAAGTAGGCAAGCAATTTCCCGCATTTAACACTGCAGGCCAGCGCCACCCAACGACAGTCTGCGATTTGGTGAGGGCTTGCGCTGCCAATCCCTGTCGCTTGAGGAAGGGCTGCCTTTTTGTTTTCCTTTGGGCGCATGACTTATTGACCACGTGTTATTTAAAATACGGCTACCAATTTCTAATCGTCTTGAACACATAAAAAGTGAGAACAATGAGGTCGGCTTTCCCGGGCATTGTTTTGTAACATGTATTGAATGTAGCTACGCTATTAGAAAATCATTTTCGTTTGATTTTATTTAATTCTTACCGACAGTTCTCACTGATGTCAGTCACAGCGAGGGAGCCGACCAATCATCAGTAGCGTGACTACGCCCTCTGCGGGGCAAAGGCCTCTCCCACGTCTCTCCTGTTAACGCTGTCCTTTGTCAGCTGCGCCCACCCTATGCCTGCAAACTTCCTAACCTCATCCGCCCAACTAACCTTCTGCCGCCTCCTGCTACGCTTGCGTTCTCTTGGAATCCATCCGTTACCTTTAAGGACCAGCGGTTATCTTGCGTTCGCAGTACATGCCCTGCCCAAGCCCATTTCTTCCTCTTGGTTTCGACCAGGACGTCATTAACGCGCGTTTATTCCCTCACCCACTCTGCCCGCTTCCGGTCTATTAACGTTACACCTACCAATTTTTTTTTCATGGCTCGCTGCCTTGTCCTTAACTTAAGCTGAGCCCTTTTTGTTAGCCTCCACGTTTCTTCCCGATAGCGACGTACCGGTAAGATGCATCTGTTATATAGTTTTCTCTTGAGGGATATTGGGAGACTGCCATTCATGCGCTCCCCCCAATTGTCATTCTTGTAGTTATTGCACTCTCGTTATCCGGATCGGCGGTCAAATAACGTAGTGCAAAAAGAACCAGAATGGAAGGGCATTCGAATTAAATTATCTTATCGCTCCCCCCCCCCCCCCCCCACTTTTCCATGGCCAAGAAAGCACTTTACCACCCCGTGCACGCATGCTGTAAAAAGTAAAAAGGATTGTAATTAGGGACACAGTAAGGCACAAAACTGTTTGACCTTAGATGGTGGCCTCCGCTAGTCAATTGTGCTCACCGGTGTTTGTTAAAACAAATAGTTTTTGCATAGGCCCTTCTGGTCCCGGGTACTCATCTGCTTCGAAATGGATGCTGAGTACCTGATAAGCATCCCCCCCCCTTTTTCATGATTCTCCAACTATATTAAAACTGCGGAAAGATTTCCTGGTCCCAAGCTCTGTTTGACAACGAAGTTTCTGGGCGAGTTGGTTACGATATACCATGACTACAGTGAGACGAACTGGACATAGAAGAATCACACACGCATGGACACAACACAGCGCTAACTCACAACTTAAATCGTTATTAGCTGGCCAGCCGGAATAAGTACCCAACTGGCGGCCAGAAACGGAAACTAATGCACACAAGTCATGCAGCGAAAACAAAAAGTATCAAAAAATCTTAAAATAAAGCACGCACGTGTCCACATTCGTAGTCGAGGTAACGTTTTTCTTTTTCTGACAGCATTATGGACCGAGCGCTGATACATTCTTCCCGGAGCCTTGCTATCATGTGCGCTACTATAATTTCTTTTGTCAGCGAGTCGCTGTTCCTACCTATCCCATCGCGCTCGTGCAATGGCTCTAGGCATCAATATCATCTTCGCCATCATCACTTTTGCAGTTTCTGCAGTGTTTCGCTACGTGGCTTATGATGGGGGCACGTGCGACATTATAAACATGCTCTTTTAATTTTTCGTTGATGCAGTTTGGCCGACGTGTAGCTTTCCACATGATAGCGGCAAAGAGCAGACAAAGAGGAGACAAATTAATTTGCATATCTTTTCAAGCAGCCGCGTGGCTCACTGTTGGCCGAAATGACTTTCTTCGCCAGGCTGGACAATAGGATAGGTGCCCAAAACACAACGTCAGCCCTCACATGCTTTCCAATTTTCTTCTTGTGCGAGACCTGATGCAGATTGGCACAACGGAAACTTTTTTGTTTTCCTCCTCTATAATTTTGCTGTTGACATCAGACCTCAACTTTTTCTGCAGTTTTTCTGCGACGGAAACCAAGTTTTCTGAGGGATAACGGCCTGTGTCAAACGATCTACTTGGTATTGGAACCATTGCTCCAACCTGTGCTCATATGTTTTCTTTACAACATTGTCAAAAACTGAGTGCACAATTGTTCTTTTCCAGAACTTGAGCTGATGAATATGGCAGGATGGGTTTTTGACCACGGGGCTCAAAAGCCCAACATGCATAGGATGAAGTGAATTTAAGTGAGAGGGCTAAAAACCTGACAAAATTATTAAGGGGTACTTCGTGTGTTAAAATATTCGGTTTCAGGCGCTCCAAGAACGCTGAAAAAATATGAAGAAACTGCTGCTCGAATTCAATGTTGTCACACTTTAAAAACACGAAGTAGTCGTCAACAAATTTAAAAACGCCACAAACGCGGCACCCTTCGAACCGCTCATTTGTGAGTCAGCGCTGTGTTGTGTCCCTGCCTATGTCCTTCTTTGTCCCGTTCGTTGCGCTGCAGTGAGGGAAGTTGTTTGTATTGCTGGCACCAGTAAAATTGCGCAGTAACTCTTAGCGGCCCTTCTACCTCAATGGCGAGCAAATATCTCATATAGCAGCTGCCTTTAGAATGTTTAAAAAAAAAAACTATGACAGCAACGCCCGAGTGCTCCGGCAAAGCGATCGCAGAGCAATAAGCGACGTGTTTCCGCACGCGGCCATCCTCTATGTCGACAAGCTTGCGGCGCAGCCGTCCCATGGCGTCGATTTCGCAAAAATCGCCCATAGCACGTGAGTGACCTCCTGAAGACAATAAGCAGCTGCGAAATAAAATGAAAACGTGCGCCTAGTTCTGCGTGAAAATATTCCCATCTGCGACGATGTCGCGTTGCGACCAGCAACTCTGAAAACTTATCTTTTGGAGAAGTGTACACTGCCATTTGTTGAGCCAAGATTGCGTGCGATACATTTCGCATGTCCTGTTCCAATAAGCAATGAAATGATTATAGTGAAGGAAGCACGCAATTTTCCACAGATTGGGTAGCACACTATCGTTCAGACCGGCAGGGAGGATAGGTGCCGCCGCGGAAAGCAAATATTTCCCGAACGCTTTCAAACCTCTGTCGGGGCAATACTGCACGCCACACGGCCGAGAAACTCGGTACAGTCGCCTGGAGAACAAAAGTAAAGGCAGCACACTTTCTAAGTCACTTGCAGAAGATTTCCAGTCTTTTCTCAGGACCATGCTCTTCCCAGAGAAGCCGATGGCCTGGGTACCTTATGTTTTACAATAGCGTTAATTATTTACACCCCTATTGGTACGGTATGGTATGGTATGCGAGCATTAGCGTCCCTAAGCGACACGAGCGCTATCAGAGTCGCCGTAGTGGACTCTGGATTAATTTAAATCGCCAGGGATTTTTTAACGCAGAAAGAAAGTCAGCGCAAAAGACGGAGACACAGAACAGGAACACTGGACGACGATTGACTATCGACTGCATTTATTTCAGAAACGATCACATTTATACCCTTCAGTATCACACCACGCTTGCGCACACATGAGAGGTTTACAAGAAAAGGTAGATTGCTGCATCACTGACAACCATCAGGACCTCAATCATTGGGCGACACGTTACGTTAAGGAGTTCGAAAATCTAATTTCTTTATCTAATAGACTAACCGTCGTGTCACTTACACAGCGATCTGCTTGTTTAACGATGTGGTTTGCATCTAGAATTTCGCGTCGGAAACCAAGCACAAATGCACTCCGCTCTTTAAGAAGGCTTCAATTTTTGGGCCAGGTAAAACTAAGAGTCAACGCGAAATTCTAGAGGCAAACCATATCGTTAAACAAGCAGAACGAAGTGTAAGTGACACGACGCTTAGTCTATTAAAGAAATTAGATTGTTGAACTCCTCAACGTAACGTGTCGCACATTGATTGCGGTCCTGATGTTTGTCAGTCTACCGTTTCTTGTAAATCTGTCATGTGTGCGCAAGCGTGGTTTGATACTGAAGGGTATAATTGTGATCGTTTCTGAAATAAATGCAGTCGATAGTCAAGCGTCGTCCTGTGTTCCTGTTCTGTGTCTCCGTCTTTTGCACTGGTTTTCTTTCTGCAATCATGTACCGACTCGCCCAGCTCACCACTCTACGGATTATTTAACGTGTTCTGATGTCGTACAGCAATCCACCGTTATTTGCATTTCGCCTTCACCGAAATTCGGCCGCCGCAGCCGGGAATCGTTACCGCGTCCTTCGGATCAGCGGCCGACACCAAAGCCTGTGAGCCACCGCAGCTGGTCCTATGCCTCTACTGCCACCACACTTGCCGAGAGAATGCATTGAAACAACTCTGCACGCCATTAACGCAGTTCTAAAATAATATCGTGTGCGCTTTTGACATTTGACATGGAAGCGACAAAATCACCGTCGCAGCAAGTGTATTTGAGAGAACTTAGGTAACGCAGTAAACGCAGTTTGCGCCTGCGCGTGCGTGCTGCGTGCTTTCTAAGAACTCGGATGAGTTCCTGGGGGTTCACATTGCTGGCCTGATCTCTTCCGCGTTCCTTGAGCTTGCTCATTCAAAGGAAAAAAGCAGCACGGAAGCTCGCGCTCAGGTCAGAAATCGCACCTAAATCGCTGTTCCTTGAACGACTTTTGGCATCTTTGGTATACTAGCGTTGAGTAACTCTGCTCCCTCCGCGCCCCGCAGACATGGTGTGGCTCCAGCTGAGCCTAGTGATGGTGGGCAAGCTGGCGGTGCACTGTGCCTACAGCACCCTCTGCGTCCAGGTCACCGAATGCTTCCCAACCATGGTCAGGGCAGTGGCCCTGGGCAGTGCCCTCACTGCCAGCCGGGTGGGCGCCATCGTCGCGCCCTTCTTCAAAGACCTGGTGAGTGCCGTCAGCACGGGGTCGTTCTTAGGCGGGTTGGGGATCACCACGCACACATGGTTGTGACCACTGTGCTTCTGGTTCCATCGAAAGAGGGTCTCTAGGAATTCGTGCACAGGTGGAGAGAGAAATAACGAGTGAGAGAGAGAAAGCGGCCGGCAGCCTGTTTGACACGTCAATTTAGACAACGGGGTGTAGTTACAGTGTACCAACAACTGCATACGTATAGAATGAAAATAAACAAACACACCAAACCACAGGACCACCCCACTTCGAAGAAGAAGTGGCGACCGGCCCTCCTCCCCTTCCCCCACCTCCACCCCCATGAAGTCCCGCATTTCTGCCGCAAGGCTAGGCCTATTTTATGCAGAAATAAAGACGTATAAAAAAATAGTGGAAACTAAGAGTGGAAACAAATAGTGGAAGCTAATCAGCCGGGCCAGTTGATGCATGACAAGAAAAATTCAAAAGCGCTAAGGACGGGACAAAGCACTGGCATGTGTGTCTCCTTTCACTTTGCCCCGTCCTTAGCGCTTTGAATTTTTCTTGTAGTGGAAACTAGAATCATCAATATGCCTCTCTGGGAAGCGGGAAACACAAAGAAAAATGTTATAACGGCTCAGAAACATTTTGGATTTGTAGCGGGGGGCATTCTAGCGCAGGAGGTCTCGATCCCTCGTGAAGACCCCCGAGACGTTCGTGACTGTTGTGACTGATTAAAACAGAGATATCGGCGAGTTGGTCACTATGCGCCACTGCGCAAGAATGGTCGGGATGTAGACAGAGCGAGCGCTCACTAGCAACCAATTCCATCACGCATATTCAGAGCAGCACACGCAGAGAACAGAACTGCGGCTGCTGTAGTCATGTGTCTTGCTCAGCGACATTGCTGAGCGCTTTTCACGATGGATTGATCGCATGACTGTTTTCAGGTAAAGCACGTGAAGCACATCGCGTTGGTCTGGAAAGCACCGCATCATTCGCTACCCAAGCGAGTGGCTTAAATACCTTTGGATGCGCAAATGCTGGTGCTGCGGCTGTTCTCTGATTTGCATGCCCAGTAAATTGTGAGCTGCAGTGGAAGGAAGCTTCCGATGGGCCATATGTTCATCTCCGCGAGGTGGCAGCTGCAAAATCCTGACATGCGCGCACAAGAAGTGCGAGTAAGAAGCCATGTATGAAAATCTCTACAATACAGTGTGCGGGTATCTTGTAATAAGAAACACCATTCAGTTTACGTGGACGACGTATGAATCGTTAAATATATTTTGCGTGTGAAGTTTTTACTAATATTGGTGAGATGCCGAGCAAAGTTTTGTATCCTTGGATGACAGTATGCAGAACGTTGCCCTTTGCATCACACTAGCCGGAGTTTAAGTGCTTATAGAGCATTAGGAGTTGTATTTTTTAGCCACGCATGCAGCCTCGGGGTATTTAGAGGTGAAACTGATGGAGAGTTTCTTATCCCTTTTGCCTAAGAACATGATTATGATCAGAGAAACTCAATAGGTTGAACCACTTACATCTTTGAATAAGGCATTCAGCGAAACGAATTTGGATGTTACGTAGGTTACTGGCCTCAATTACGTGTCTCGACATTTCTTTAGTAGTTTCTCGTTCACAATATACAGACTTGTGCTGTCATTGCTCTGAAGTGCTCTTTTTGCGCTGTACAGGTACTCAATACATGCCGACTGTGCCGAAGGCATAGAACTGTGCTTTTTGCAGAAAGCATACAATCTACACTTCTGGCCTCCCAAGAGTAAAACGCGCCACGGTGGTGAGGGTTTCTAAAAAATGGCGTTTCGAATGCCTTCTAAGCTAATGTCACTCGACACGACTGCCGCCTTGCGCTGCTTGGCGATTTTTTTAACGGCATTCAGCTGAGATACATTCTAGTCAACGGAGCTCCACGAAGGCATTTGAGATTTAGGTATGCCTCCGAAACACAGCCCGCGCTTCCCGCACCGACCAACAGCCGTCGCATTCGCTTCACTCCGCCCACAGGAACGCCGGACCAGCGTTACTTTACAGTAACGTTGCGCCGGACTGCATCGGTTCTTTGGATGTTGATTTCCAAGTGTGTTGCTAAACTTTTTTGTATTTCTCTTTTAGCAAATATTTTGTCTACACGCTTAATGAGTGCATGAAGATCGTAGTACACCGCTGTACATTTACCGCTTAAGCGCGAAATTTTCTCAGGAATGCATCGATGAGGACGACTGCACTTCATACTCTTGTTAACAATGCTGTGCACAAACTGCTAGAGCTCGTTTGCGTGACATAAAACGCACGCTGAGAATTCATTATCTTAAACAATATCATGCTTTCACCGGTTGCACCCTTGCTTGTTTACGCAGTGCGACAACTCTGTAGGAAGCGCCGACGCGAGTCGCGCGCCTGGGAAAGCCTTGGTGGCCGGGTTGCTGCCATCGCGTATGGCCGGTGCTTCTCGTTAATTGGACCTGTTTTCTCCGATAAGACGAATGCTTTGCTTTCAATCGCTTTACCCAGCTATATGTTCGGTGACAGTTAGCATTCGTTGAAACGGCCTTATTTATTATCCACAAGCGACGGCGACGACTGCTGATGGCTGCCAAAAACAATGAGCGGCAGTCTGGGTCCCACCGACGCTTCCCGTTCACTGCATGCGCGTCCTGTAATGTAAGCAACAATTGATTTCAGCTCACTGTTGTCAAAACTACTCTCGTTGGCCATTTGCATTCGCTAAAACTTGTGAATTTGCTCTCCACAGTCGCCGAAACTGCACACACGAACCTAGCCGGCTCATTAGGCCTATCGCTGAAAAGGGTGGGGGGGGGGGGGGGGGGGTTGACGCTTGCATAGCGACAATAGCTGTTCAAGTGTGCGCAATATTTTTAGTTCCTGGTGATTTAAAGCAAGTTCTCATTAAAAGGCGCAATCAAGAAAATATGGTTAAGATTGTAAAGAACTTGTACTTCTCAAAACATTTTTTTTAATATTGAAGTACTGTTAAGAATACACACTCGCCTTGTCAGACTAGGTAGAGTGAGTTCGCCAAACGCGATACGGGGAAAGTAAGTTCTGCAGCGAGTCTCGCTAAACATCGTCGTGTGACACTGCGCGAATGACACTTTAGGCGAATGTCACTCGTTGAAAGTGTCAGTAGATGTTCCTGTGTGACAGGGGTATTACTCGTGTGTTATTTCTTTCTGTTTAGAGCAGGATCCATGGAACCGGTTCAGTGCTTGTGTCTTGTCCTTTCTTCGTGTGTGGTAGCATGCTTTCGCGCTACTTCTTTTCGTAGTTTTACTGGAACCACTTCGACTGAACATTGCCCCGCGGAGAACGGACCGGCCACATCGCGAGCTCGGTTGTCTCCACCCTCACGTTACTCTGCCTGACAGCTTCCGTGGTGCAAGCAGCGATGGCGGTGGCGATGGGCGGGCACGGAAGAAAAAAAAATTATTCCTGGCATGAGGCGCTAGCGAGTCTCTCGCACCGAAATGCGCCTGCTGACCACAGACCGAAAGCTCCCGGCAGTTCTGTTTTCTTTGTATATATATATATATATATATATATATATATATATATATATATATATATATATATATATATATATATATATATATATATATATATATATATATATATATATATATACACCAAAAGTGATTTCTGGCAGCTGAATTGGTCTATATAATATAAAATCACCAAAAATTGAAGAAACATAACAGGATTTTTTTCACGACGTTTCGACTGGAGGAACAGCTTTTTTCGAGTGTAGTACAGCGTTTGAAACACGCAGTTTTTATTTTCGTATCTAGCTCTTTTTTCTACAACCTTTCTTAATGTTAAAAACTTTTTCGAAACAGAAGTTTCAATCAGTTCACCTTGGTCTTTAACAGATAGTCAGTTCTTGGATGAATTTTCGACGACGTCCTTGTAGCTCCGCAGGGAGTAGCGCGGCTTTGGCTCAGGTGTCGCAGTGGATGGATTCTGCGTCGGTGGCGGTCTGGGTGTTTTGGGAGTGCCGTGGGCATGGTCAGACCACGTTGCTTGTGCCCTTCTAGTAGATTTCCGGAGCAGGATCTGCTGGAGGTGACCCGCTACTATGGCCACACCTTCAAAACTGGGATGCAGGCCATCTGCGGCCATTACTCGTGCAGGTGGAAGCCACTGCGTGTTTCAAACGCTGTACTACACTCGAAAAAGGCTGGTCCTCCAGCCGAAACGTCGTGAATTAAATCCTGTTATGTTTCTTCAACTTTTGGTTATTTTATATTATATATATATATATATATATATATATATATATATATATATATATATACATATATATGTGTGTGTGTGTGTGTGTGTGTGTTACGAACGTAGGTTGCGTTGGCTCCGCAGAATCAGGATTTAAGAGAAGTGGGCTTTTCTACAAAGACACTTTTATTTATCAACGTTTCGACCGCGGTGCGGTCTTCTTCAGGACTGTCCTGAAGAAGTGTTCCAGAGACTTGATTCTGGGGATCGACTTTCTGCAGGCGAACGGTGCTGTGATTGACTTTACGGACGCACGTGTCACGTTCTCAACCAAACAGGGCGTGACCCGCTTTGACTCCCGAGACCCTTACAGCAACGCTCTGCGCATTGTCCAGAATGACGTCACGGTGCTGCCGCGGTGCAGTGTCCTGGTGCTCGTGCGGAACGACCTATTCCACGACTACGAGAGCCTGGCAGATGGCCGCACTCCACTGCTGCTTGAGCGGGGCCTTGTTGTTGCCCGAGGTCTCGTCCAACTACGTGACAGCCATACCAACGTCCTCCTGACCAACTTTTCCAACGAATATCAGCACCTCGTAAGAGGCACGGCTATTGCCTTCCTTAACGACGTTGCTGAGACCCACTCCAGAGAATGCTGGCTCACACCACGCTCTTCAGTCAGTCAAAATAAATCCGGCCTTGCCATCTGTTCAGAAGGATCTTCTGTCGGACCTCTTGGTAGACTTTGCGAACTGTTCCGCTACGTGTTCGAAGGTCGGCCGCACTCCACTCGCCAAGCACCGTATCATCACTGATGCGACTATGCGACCCGTCTGCCAGCGCCCCTACCGTGTTTCGCCGATGGAGCGAGAAGCCATTCAAAATCAAGTTGCCGAAATGCTTGCGGACGATGCCATTCAGCCGTCTACTAGCCCATGGGCATCGCCTGTGGTCCTTGTCAAAAAAGGCACAACACTCTGCGTTTCTGTGTTGACTATCGAAAACCTAATAACGTGACAAAAAAGGACGTGTACCCACTGCCCCGGATAGACGACGCGCTCGACCGATTGCGGGACGCCCGATACTTCTCGTCCTTAGATCTTAAAAGTGGGTACTGGCAGATCAAAGTGGACGAAAGAGACCGGGAGAAGACAGCTTTCGTGACGCCCGACGGCCTCTATGAGTTTAAGGTTGCGGATTGTTTGTCGCGTGCACCTATCACAATCGGTCCCGAGGAACCCGCCGATAATTTTCCTTTCCTGGGCGCTATTAGTACCACCAAAATGGCACAGCTTCAACGGGCGGACTCGGAATTCGCGCCGCTCATCAATCACCTCGAAGGCGTCGACGCTCGCATCTCGCAAGTTTTTCGTCGCGGGCTCCACACCTTCACTTTACAATCTGGTGTTCTCTACAAGCGCAACTTTTCCAGCAACAGAGAAGCGTTCCTGCTTGTCGCACTATCACAGCGGCGGCCAGAGATTTTGAGTGCTTGTCACGATGCACCCTCCGCCGGCCATCTCGGAGTAAGTCGTACACTCGCGCGCATTAAGCAGAAGTATTATTGGCCCAGGTTACTCCCATCAGTGCGGGCCTACATAAAAACATGCCGCGACTGCCAACGTCGTAAGTCTCCTCCGTTGAAGCCAGCCGTATGTCTTCACCCCGTCGAAGCATCGAAGACCGCTTTTCACCAAATGGGCATGGACCTCCTTGGCCCTTTTCCGAATTCTTCATCTGGAAAGCGTTGGATCGTCGTTGCCACCTGACACGGTATGCTGAGACCACGTCTCTTGTCAAAGGCACTGCTGTTGAAGTGGCGCAGTTCTTCGTACACAACATTGTCCTGCGTCATGGAGCCCCCGCCGTTGTTGTTACTGACCGGGGAACTGATTTCACTGCCCGCTTAACCCAGTCCGCGATGACTCTGACGCACACCAGCTATGGACGTGCTACGGCCTATCACCCACAGACAAACAGATTGGTAGAGCGACTCAACCGCACTCTAGCCGACATGCTTTCCATGTATGTTGACGTCGAGCATCGAACTTGGGATACCATTCTCCCGTACGTAACGTTTGCCTACAACACCGCCCTGCAGGAGACAACCCGTCTGACCCCCTTTCAGCTAGTCTTCGGTCGGCAAGTGACCACTCTGTTGGATGCTATGTTGCCCGTTGACCCCTACTGTGACTCTGACGCTGACCTCAACGCAGACACCTTCGTTCAGCGTGCTGCGGAAGCGCGGCAATTGGCACGCCTGCGAATTAACCGCCAACAGGAGACTGACGCCGCTAGGTACCACCTCAGACGCAGCTTCGTCTGTTACGCGCCTGGCGATTTGGTGTGGGTGTGGACACCTGTTCGTCGCCGCGGCCTTTCTAAAAAGTTGCTGCGCAGATACTTCGGCCCTTACGAAGTAGTGCGCCGCATCAGTGATGTGACGTATGCAGTTACTCCCGTCCAAGCGGCTTGCTCATCGCGCCAGTCGCACCGTACTGAAGTCGTGCACATTGTTCGCATGAAGCCTTGCCACGGCAGACTCCCTGACTGAACAGCGGTTCACTGCAGCTGTATTTTGCTGATATTTCCGTCCTAGCCGCGTCGTTGCGATGCTGTAGAAAAGGGGGCAGTGATACGTACCACTATGGAAGAAGAAGAAAAAGCGCCTGCATCCGTGGAGAAAGAAGATGTTCCTCTCCCGCTCGCGCGCTCGGACCTCTTAGGGACCGCCACAGTTTTACGTTTCGTCTCCGGAGGTTCTCCTTCAAATTGCTCGTAACAATATATATATATATATATATATATATATATATATATATATATATATATATATATATATATATATATATATATATATATATATATATGGAAAAAAGAGATGGAAAATTTCATGCGGGTCCTAAGGAGTTCGCTTGTTCGGGCTCGTGCAGTTAGATTAAAGGTGTGGTTTACAAGGAATTCTGGAAAACCTCTACCTTCAGACGCATTTTGAAAAATGATGGATAATTAAAAGCGATGAATAGGAATCACCGTCACGTGGTATCAGTTGATACCTCTTATAAATCACTGCTAACCGCTTGGCAGCAGAAGCTGCGCGACTATATCGTTGCTAGCCTTCCAGCTGTGACGCTGCCCCTTCCCGGACGCCTGCGTGCGTACCAGGAGGGGCACGGGCCTTCTGGCGGAAACAGTTTCTTCACCTCACCTTATAATCTAGCAGCGTCAACTTAGAACGGTCGTATACGGTATTATTCAGAAAGTTTCGGTGAATCCTTCCTCTTTTGATCACTGAGACCATTATTTCTCATATGTTCCCCCGATTTTGCTTGTTTCCCCAAGAAATTCGATTACGATGATCCTTTTTATTGCTCTTGCTATTTGTGTTAACTCCTTGCCGTGTTCGGATGCAGTTGTTCTCGCGTGGTGCGTGCGGTGTTTTGCCGCCAATTCTGTAGCGTTTTGTAGAGGGGACGGTGGAAACATGCTTCAAGTCCAGGAGAGAAAGAGAGAAAGACGGAAAGGCAGGCAGGTTATCTAGGCAGCGCCCGGTATGCTACCCTACACGTGGGAAGGGGAACGGAGGGAGAGATAGAAAAGGGAGAGAACAAAGGTTTATGATCACTTTTCCACATGTCCGTTGGCCGCTACTTGCAGGGTACACAGGGCGCACACTGATAGTTCTCAATCTTGCACTCAGTCCTGAGTACTTAAGCAGACGACTTTCCTTGCTTCATCGGTTCCCGCCGCCACGTGTTTTCGTGTTTACGCGGTCGAAAAAAACCCCTGACGTAGAGTTAAAGGTGCACTAAAGAGGAATCTTAAGTCGTCTTTTTACCGCGGGAACTCTATCTACACGTTCCGGGAATTCTTAGACCCGTCGAATTATTGTGCTGTGCGGCCGATTGCCGTAAATAAATTGGATTAAACCTCCCAGCTCCCGCCTTTTTTTGAACTCAACGCGGTAGGTAAGAGGCGTCAACCAGCGCGTCAACCAATGCCGTGGCGGCTTGCCGCTCTGCCATCAGCGGAGTGATACGTAAATCAAAGAGTCCACGTGTATATTATTTCCGTGGGCCCAATTTGCGGCTATGTTGTCTGTGACAAACTATTTATTCAAAGAAACCTAAAAAACAAAAATAAAAGCGAAAGGAAAGCCGCCCCTGAACTGGCTGAAAGGCACTCCACGCGTTGGTTGACTCCGCCTACCTACCGTGTTGAGTTAAAAAAAAAAGACGGGAGCCGGGACTTTTAAGACGATTTTATTAGTGCAATCGTCAGCACAGGACCATATTTTGATCTTTAACGTGCACTGACATCGCACAGCACACGGGCGCCTTAGCGTTTTTCCTCCATAAAAACGCAGCCGCCGCGGTCGGGTTCGAACCCGGGAACTGATCCGGAGTTCCCGGGTTCGAACCCGACCGCGGCGGCTGCGTTTTTATGGAGGAGAAACGCTAAGGCGCCCGTGTGCTGTGCGATGTCAGTGCACGTTAAAGATCCCCAGGTGGTCGAAATTATTCCGGAGCCCTCCACTACGGAATCTAATTCTTCCTTTCTTCTTTCACTCCCTCTCTTATCCCTTCCCTTACGGCGCGGTTCAGGTGTCCAACGATATATGAGACAGATACTGCGCCATTTCCTTTCCCCAAAAAACCAATTATTATTATTATTAAGTTTCTAAGACTGCTTGGAGCCTGTAGATCGAGTTCCCGCTCTAAAAAGACCAGTTCAAATTCCTCTTTAGTGCACCTTTAAGTGGGAGCAGTGAGGGCCCGGCTAAACTAGTTTTCCGGTGTCCGCCGCCTGTCAAGGTCGCAACCTTGAGGAGGCCCACTGAGAGTCTACATGACCCGATGCTGCAGCGAACCGGTTCCTCGCGATGCTCGTGTGAAGTAGGCCCTGAGGGGCAGTGACCCGCCACTGCGCCGGCGTAGCTGGGTCCCTGCGGAAGCGGATCGCTAATCGCGCTAAGCAAAATATTTCTATAGTCGGATACAATTTAAGAACGAAACAGATTTTCCCCGTCAAATGACCCCCTTCCAGCCAATGGCGTCGGCCGGTTCTCATGATCCTGCTAGCATGACTGTGCAGGGAACGGCCCGACAATGCAAAGTGGGGACTGTATCCGACCATGGAGGGATATAACTATCCCTTTTCATCTGCCACTCCCTGCACTGTCATGCTAGCGGGATCATGTGAACCAGCCGATTCCATTGGCTGGAAGGGGGTCCTTTGACGGGGAAAAGTGGCTTCGTTCTTGAGGTTTATCCGACTGTAGTGAGACCCTACACTTCCGGTAGCCGATGTTATTTTCCGTGCGCACCATGAGAGATCTTTCTAAGCTGCATCCCTCAAGGTTTAATATAATTTCTCACTCCAAGGCGTGGAAATGAAATATCAGTAGCCAGAACTGTAGTAACTGTTATTAAAAAAAGAAAAAAGAACAAACGGCCTGAGCTACCATACTTAACTGCGTTAGTGAAAGGTGGGTGTCTCGGCTATCATAGCGCCGAGAATAGTCACAACATCATCATGTTCGCGTCCAAAGGTACCGTGCACTTACTCAAGCCATTCGCATGCCTCGAGGACGCGGTGCTTGCCACAGCCATCATCACATCTACCGTAATCTTACTGAAAGGCTAAAATTCACTGTGCACTCTCATGCAGTTCTCCGCGAAAACTCGGAACAAACGTTATTCAGCAAGCCCTACGCCCAGCCGTGGCAGCGCAGAGCGGGCTGCAATAAACAGCGCCACACTGCTCTCAATATAGCGATGTTCAGGTCTTTAGCAAAGGAAATTAAGTAAATTAATTCAGTTATCTTGTTCCTGTTGCATGTTCGTGCCTACTCTTGAATAAAATCAGTTTGCTTATCAGCGCTTTTTCTACGCGGTGATACACATTATAAACTGCAACTGTTAGCCTCTAGTATGGCAAATCTCCTGGAACTTGACGATAGCCATCGGTGGCAGCTTCCATGTTGTCTTTTCTTTTTTGACTCTGAGACAGCATCCAAACTGTATCCATCACATCTCTGTTACTCTCTACCTTTGTGCGCGCTCAGGTATGCTTGGCACCGGCACTCATGAGCTTGAAGGTAGCTGAGGTGCAATGCACTCCTACGCGCCTTGTAGCCAGTCTTGTATACACGTTACAGAAAATAAGGCAGTGGTGAAAATATGATTTACTCCGTCTGAAATTTAACTGATTTCAGTGGTCGATTACTGCCTCATAAAAGAAACTGAACAATTACACACAAGTAATCGATTACTTTTGCGGTTTTTTTTTGCTCCCAGTTTTAATCACCATAACACAAATTAGGGCTGCAATGCACTGCTGCGGCTTGCTTGATGTTTTCTTACACGTTGTCAATTTTCAAGTGCAGTTAGATTTAAAAGTTGACGGCACTATTTTCCCCAAATTTCCTCGTGAAGATAGCCGCTACACTGGGCACCCTCGCAATATGTGTGCCGGAGGGATAGGCAGTATTATAATACCTTGCGCCCCAGCTCGTGCTTGCGCATTGCTTCGGTGCCAAGTCCTCAGTGAGGTTCCGCACTTCGTTGTTGCTCTGTACTTTTTGTGCAAGCCTCCGAGTTGGTTGCAGTGGGAGGAAAGTTGCAGCGCCATCTGAAAGGGGGGCGGAGGTCCTCGGAAAGCGGTCACGTCTCGGGACGAGAGCTGCCGTAGACGATGGTAGCGAGCCGGCTGTGGTCGGGACATGACCGCGCGCGATGCTTCTCCACAGTCGGTCCGCTGTGCCGCGAAGACACCCCGTGCTTAACGTCACGTTAAGGTTCTAAAAGTTTTATCGTTGTTTACTGCTTGTTTTTGGAAAAAGAAAGTAACTGAGTAATCAATTAGAGAAAAAGTAATTGGATTATGCGAAACGCTACCAGTGAAAATAATCAATCAATTATTTACAAAATTACAAGTACATGTATTTGATGACGCAGCTTTCAATGACCATGCTGGCTCTACCTGCGGCAATTTTTGTGAGGACATAAAAGGAGTGGCGTCAGTGTCTTGTGAATTTCAGCACACTATCAGCTGTGTGCAGTATGCTGATCACAGTTTCCCTGCTTCCTCTTATTCCTTTTCTTTTTTTTTTGAATCCGTCTATACATCTTTGAGGCGCAAACTATGTGGCTTGATCGTACTTTGATTCTAGTGGATCGCCATGACCCTTACTTTTTGCTAATAGGTTCTCTCAATCCTATAATCTGCTAGGGCATCTCGAGTGCCTCGCTCTAATACCAAAGTACGAACGCAAACAACTCGTATCAGCTCAGTTAATTTCTTCCTGACCGATTTGCTTGCCTCCAATCGTCTGTTTTACCTTTTCATATTTCAGGGAAGGATGACACACCCCTGGGTTCCCACGCTTGTCGACATGCTTCTAGTGGCCGCTTCTCTGCTGCTGTCGCTGGTAGTTCCTGAAACCTTCCGCAAGAATCTACCGGACACGTTCAAGGATACGCTACGGCTTCGTGACAAGTAATTTCTTTCTTTTCAGCATTGGTCGTTCATGCCAGGTTTTGGGGCGGCCGGTCTAGGAAACACGCAGCGTTGCGTGACATCCTTTGCTTTAATAGTAAATCGCGCAGCCACAAACAAGGCCTTGGGATTCTTTCGCAGGTATCGTTTCAGGGGCCTGTGACGTGGTTTAGCTCAAGCACTCATCCCCGCTATCAGAATGCTTAGAAGAAACCAGCAAGGCAGTTTAATATTTTCATTAAAGCGCGCGAAACCAGAGGTATGCACTGTTTAACGTCCCTGAGCTACATGGGGCTATCAAAGACGCCTTTAGAAGGCTGTTAGAATAAATTCTATTACCAGGGGTTATTCAACGTGCATTAATATTGCAGATCACACGGCAGTATTTGCTTTCGCCCCCATCAAATTGCGACCGCGGCAGCCGCTATTTGATACCGCGACCCTGGATTCAGCTTTCCACGTGCAATGACGCTGCCGCAAGAGAATAATTTTTATATTTTAAGCCTACACTGCTCAAATTCGAATGGCAAGGCTGCAATAGAATGCCAGGGAGCATGCAGTACCCAGTGTCTGCGCTCCTGCTAGCCCAGCAGCTACTTCCAAACTCAACATGTTGCTCACATTGGGCGGCACGCACCAACCATCAGGCTGCGTGTTTTCTTCATTCAAATATGTATACGGGGATCATTATATGGAATCTTCCGCCGCCACAGTGGCTCAGTGCGCATGGCACTCGGCTGTTGACCTGAAAGACGCAAGTTCGATCCCGGTCGCGGCGGTCGCATTTCGATGGAAACGAAATTTTAGAGTCCCGTGCATTGTGCGATGTCAGTGCACGTTACAGAACCCCAGGAGGTCGAAACTTCCAGAGCCCTTCAATACGGCGTTCGTCGTAGCCTGAGTCGCTTTGGGAGGTTTAAACCTCATACCAAACGAATATGAAATCTTCCATCGCGCGGTAAATTATTTACAGTTATTTATTTTCATGCGCTGTTTGAGTTTTAACTGCAGCTAGGTAACGGTGACGATAAAGTGGTTTCAAGGTCTTTGAGGCATAAAAAATGTGATATTATCGCTGCATCATGATTTCAGTTCACTGCTTTCTTCGAAATACGTTTTAGTTGGAATTACGGCATGTGGATAAAAAAATGCATACACATTTGTTTGACGACCATTGTGTTCTTTTCACAGAACTTACGAAAAAAATTCTGAGGGCGCTTCAGTCTGCTTGCGTGGAGGAATGCGAAAGGATGTGTTTGATCGAGATTTTTTTTTGCCTTATGACATAGAGTACGGCATTCTGTCATTTCCGGTTACGACATAGTGCACCAGTTCACCATTTCCGGTTACGACATACTACACCACTTGGATATCTACGGTTACAAGATACTACACTTCGTCCTTGCCGGTTACGGCATACTACACCAATCCGACATTCCAGTTACGGCATACTACCCCACTTCGTCATTTCTGGTTACGCCAAAATTTAAATAGTAATAATTGGATTTTTCGGAAAGGAAATGGCGCGGTATCTCTCTCATATATTGTTGGACACCTGAACCACACCAAGGGAAGAGATAATGGAGGGAGTGAAAGAAGAAAGGAAGAAAGAGGTGCCGTAGTGGAGGTCTCCGGAATAATTTCGACCACCTGGGGATCTTTACCGTGCACGGACATCGCACAGCACACGGGCGCCTAAGCGTTTTTCCTCCATAAAAACGCAGCCGCCGCGGTCGGGTTCGAGCCCGGGAACTGCGGATCAGTAGCCGAGCGCCCTAACTACTGGGCCACCGCGGCGGGGACTATTTTAATTCGAAAATTGGTTTTTGAACAAAGGAAGATGCACAGTACCTCTCACATCTTGACATCTCGGTGGACACCTGAACCGCTCCGTAAAGCTTGCAACTGAATGTGCATATGTCATCTGCCCGAGCCCCTGTCACAAGCTAGCTCCCAGCTTGACTAAATAATGTAGGCTATAGGCAAAGAAAACTGTTATGACACCATCCGGAATGCCGTACGACGAAAGGTTGCTCAAAATTTTGGTGCGAATGTGGTAGAAAATGCTGCCACCACGTTGAGTTCAGCCAGTGATGCCTACGATGGGATTTTACCTACATCTTAATGGATTACGGGGTAGGGAATGGGGTACGTTTTAAAACCAGCGTCAATATTGTCTCGTGGCCTGAACTCTTTTCCGTCATTTGTCACGTGACCTCAGATTATCAACTTATATGATTTGACAGGCACACGCTCCACCACACTGACCAGGATGGCTCAGATCACGACCTGAATGTGAGTCCACTATCACCCCGACTCAGACCATGATCTGAATGTGAGCCAGGACTGACGACTGAGATCATGTTCTGAACGTGAGTCCGGACTCACTCACGACTGAGATCATGGTTCGGACTCACTCGCGATTCAGGTCATTATGTGAACGTGAGTCCGGGCTCACTCACGAGTCAGGTCTTGACCTCAGTGTGAGTCCGGGCTCACTCACACTCAGATCATGATCTGAATGTGACTTCGGACTCACTCACGACTCGAATCATGATTTCAAATGATCCTGAGTGAGCCCGATTGAGTCGACTCATGAGAGTCCGCCGACCTATGGTATGGCGTCACATTACTTTCTTGTCGCGTGATTTGGCATGACGTCCTATTACATCGTTGTGTCACATTACAGCGTTGTCACGTGACTTGGCATACGTCATATTACATCGTTGTGATGTGACAGTGTGGCGCTGATTTGTGACGTCACACGGTGCCGTTTTCTGCGGACACATTTTGCGTACAAATACCTTGAACTGAGCCACATAATGCTTTCGCATTAATAAGGATGATCAAAACGGCATGAACAATGCTATCAACATTGTTTTGAATTACTAGTACCAATAGCGCATGGTTCTGAATGCTAACAAAAGTGTTTATCTTCCGATAACCCGGAAAAACATACCACATAGCTACATTTAGAAATTACGTTCGTGCCCTCTTGAGCAAATAATAAAGTATAGATACTTGAGCCTAACTATACGAGCAATCTGTTGTGGAACTTGCATATAAGCTGTCGATGCTTCTCCTCATTTCGCAAATTGTGCTGCTTAAATTGCAAACTGAAAAATCCCCCTCCTAAGATTGCTACTTTCCTGTCCTATAATACCACCTAAAGTCGAATATGCGTGCCTAATGTGGCACCTGTATACTGAATCTAACATAAAGAAACTGGTAATAATACTTACGAGAGCTACTAGGCATGTTTGTAATAAATATACAAAGGCTGCCTCAAACTAATTTCATGCAAAATAACAAAGCCGAACGACTTGAATTTCAAAAAAAATTCAGGTTAGAATTTCCTACTGTTTTTTTGAGACAACAAACTCAATCGGGACCCCTCATTATACTTAACGCCGTTATCAGCTAGGCGAATTCTACATTACCAACCTAGCTCTCGAACCCCTATATTCACTTAAATACACACAATTTCTACTCACCATAACAGATTGGAAGTAGATAACTAAATCATTTCCGTTCATTGTACTTTAAAGGCGCCAAAACCACACACACACACACACACACACACACACACACACACACACACACACACACACACACACACACACACACACACACACACACACACACACACACACACACACACACACACACACACACACACACACACACACACACACACACACACACACACACACACACACACACACACACACACACACACACACACACACACACACACACACACACACACACACACACACACACACACACACACACACACACACACACACACACACACACACACACACACACACACACACACACACACACACACACACACACACACACACACACACACACACACACACACACACACACACACACACACACACACACACACACACACACACACACACACACACACACACACACACACACACACACACACACACACACACACACACACACACACACACACACACACACACACACACACACACACACACACACACACACACACACACACACACACACACACACACACACACACACACACACACACACACACACACACACACACACACACACACACACACACACACACACACACACACACACACACACACACACACACACACGCGAGAGAAGAGAACGGGACAGAGAGCCACTCACAACTGGTTTAATTCGCAGAAACCACATGCATGCATGTATATACAGTCAGCCAGCTCCTGCGTAAGGAACATATTCACACATCGAGTCGTACACGATAAGCATCGCTCAAAAAACTGGTTTTCCGCCTTGTACAAGGATATTGATGTTTCGCTGACGCAAAAACTGCCTTTCTTGCTGATACAGAACGCTTAAATCAGTTCTCTTCGCTCAAAAAACTGGTCTTCCGCCTTGTACAAGGATATTGATGTTTCGCTGACGCACAAACTGCCTTTCTTGCTGACATAGAACGCTTCGATAAGTTCTCTGGCCTTTACTTTGCTACTCCTGGCAAGAATCCGCACCATCGAAAAACATGGCTCACAAGAACGTGAAGGGCAGGATCTGATATGCTTACGTAAATTTGGGCCCTCTTTATTTTGTTCCACGTTTATTTCGTGTTCCCTGATTCGCTCATTGACACAGAGCCCGGTTTGTCCAATGTAGGAAAGACCGCACGAGAGGAGAATTTCATAAACTACCCCTTCGGTACATTTCAGGAATAGTCGCCCATGCTTGGTTCCGCAGCCTCTTTCTTTTTCTTTTCGATTTCTTTTTTCCACTCGAGGGCAAACGCTTCCGAGCTTCAAAGGGGCTGAGAAGACGAGCGGGACACCGTGCCTGCTCGCAACCTTGTTTAGGTTGTGGGCCAACTTGTGCACTACGGCATCGCCACAGGTCTCACCTCTTCTCTAGGGACCTCTGCCCAAGCTCGCACTGCCCTGGACTTCACCTTCCGCAAGAAGCTTTCGGCGAGCCCTGTCAAGAGCGAACCAGGGAATCCGGCTGAAGCCAGCCTGGCCAATTGATTGTGAAAACTCGACCGCATCTTGTAAAAGCATGACTTCCTTATCGCAGACTCACGACACACTGAAGCAATTCTTCTTTTCAAAAACTTGGAATGCGAGGAGTAAAATGGCAGGAGGCCTTCTTTTACTCGCGGAGCGTAAGCCCAACACACATGATCCGTACAGAACTGAATGTTAAGATGTAAAAACTGTAAAAAATTGTCCACAGGCAGTTCACATGCAAAATCCAAGCCTTTCCTATGTTGTCTAAATAGGGATAAAGCATCGTGTGCATCTTCAGCAAAGTTCAAGCTTGCGTCCTTGGTTAAAATAACAAAAAAAATGTCCACGTATGTAAAAACTTTAAAAACTTTGTTAGCTGGTAAAACCTGATGAAGGACTTGGTCCATTTGTGAAAGAAAGATGTTACACGATACCGGCGCGACACACGATCTTATACAAATGCCCGCTTTCTGCAGAAAACACCGCTGTTCAAATGTTATAAAGTGGACTCCAAGGAAAACTTTAAAACAGATAAAAATCATCAATATACATACCGGCAGAGTTCTGGGAAGCAAAAGGATCATTTCTTTGAATACATTCCCTGACTGCAGTAAATATGGCAGCGTGGGGCACAGAATGATATAAATCAAGAACCAACATCCACACCCAACCTCAACTTCAGATTTCCGGAATTCACAAACTTCTTTTCCCTAATCTTTTCCCTAATAACAAATCTCTTATATCTAGTTTGTTAAAATTCTTCAACAAGAAAATACTGATCTGCTTCTTCCAATTAAGAACCCTTTTCCGTAACTATCGTTCTGAACGGTAAGCTATGCTTGTGCGTTTTAACTGCAAAGAACACTCTCAGCGCTTTATTTTTGCTTTTTTCGATTTCTTTAGCAAGGCTGACCAAACCCAGAGGTTAACACATTGCCACTGCGCGGCTTTTTACTTTTGTAGACTTCTCAGGGATAAGCGAAAAATTCTTAATCGCTAGAGCTGCTCTTATCGGCAAGTTATCCCCAGACATAACTACAATTAAGCCAACCAAATAGCCCAACAAGTTCTCTTAAACCATTTTCCCTTGAGGTCTAACTGATTTGTGTCTTTTTTGCAGTGTTGCTTTGTGATTCCACAAACGTGTACGCATAGGCGTACAGAACAGTGACACTTTTCAGGGTGGAGGTCAAGTGAGTTTCACGGGCTGGGCGAAATAACTCCGTTTCCACAGATGCGACAAAGCCAGTTGGGTACTCGTTGCGTGAAGATTCTTGCTGCACAGTCTCATGTCACTTGCCCTGTCTTCAGTAGGGCTGAAAATGACATTTTCTCGTTTGAACAGAGTTTTTTTTCAACTGATTTCTTTTGTGTGGCCGGCTGAACTGGTCTCCTTTTGTAACAAACTTATTTAAATGTGTGTTTTACTCCCCTCAATAATGCCCCACGGGCCATGAGGGTATCTCAAATAAATAAATAAATAAATAAATAAATGAAGTTGAAGAATCTCTGGGTATTGGTTTGTCTCCTATACGCTCTGAATGAGAACTTCTTGCTATCACGTTTTTCCAATGCGCCCAGAAAGGGCCACGCACCATTGGTTTTTCCTTCAGTGGGGAAGTCAATCGTTTCTCCGCACAATTCCAATGGGTTAAAAAGAGAAACAAAGCGCCTTTACGAATCAAGAAAAAGCAGTCTTCCACATATGTGAGAAAATTCTTAGCGTTAAAAGACGAAAGACAAAAAAGTAGTTTCGCCCTTCCCTTCAAAACTCTCTTCATTGACCCCAAGCGCTATTACTACGATGCATCATCAGAAACAGTCACAGAAATATCGTAGCCATCATCTCGTGATACCAGAGTAAGAAACTGTTCCCATCCAACGCCTCAGCACAAGCTTTCATTTTTCATTATCTTTACTAACAATCGTAGCTTTCTTCCGAAACGCGATACCGTATTCAACCTCACTCATCATCCGAAAGTAACCTGCTCATCATAACAGAAACTTGGTTGACCAACGATGTTAGCGGTCACGAAATACAGACAGACTTTCCCGGTTTTGACATTTATCGCAAAGATCGTAAAGAAACACGAGGTGGGTGGGGGGGAGGGGTTCTAATAGCACAAAGCCAACAGTTGTCACGCACGCCAATTAACCTTGCCTCAGATGTGGAAATTCTATAGCTTCTCATTCGAGCCTCGCCCCAAACAGTATTTCTTGGCGTCTGCTACCGCCCTCCAAACAGTAATCCTGATTTCTGCGCAAAATAAATCAAATACTGTGTGACGTTGCTACATAACACCCTAACGCACATATTGTATTATTAGGTGACTAACTTTCCAAACGTTTATTGGTGTACCCAAACGGCTGCTAACACTGAATCAAATTATTTTCTTGACGTGTGCCTTAATTTTAACCTTATGCAACTCATTACGGAGCCGACACGAGTAGAAAAAATCTCCGCCAGCATTCTCGACCTGATACTAACAAACCATCCGGAAACCCTAACGTCTATTTGTTTCCTACCAGAGATCAGTGATCACAAGGTAATCCATGCCACATTTTCCTTTGCTCCAGCACCACGTGTCACTCACAAAAAAACTATCGTTCTGTACGACAAAGGAAACTATGAGGCGATATAGAATGAACTAACTGCCTTTCTTCCATCCTTCGAAGCATCATTTCATAACAGATCTCCTGAAGACAACTGGCTTATCTTTAAAACCAAGGTACACGAATTAACAAACAAATTCACTCCGAAAACCACTTTTCGTGAAAATCGCCACAAACCATGGTTAGCAAGATCAATAAAACGAATAGAAAATAAGAAAAAAAAGACTTTTCCGCGCTCTCAATCATAGGCCGAGCACTTCAGCATGGAATAAATACTACGCAGCTGAAAAAGCTTATCTAGCAGCCATCCGTGACGCAAAACTCATTTTTCCGAATTGATTTGCCTAACATCCTACGTCACAGCCCAGAAAAATTTTGAAAAATAATACACCCCCAACAGCCCCGTGAAGTTATTATCTATAACGAATGTCATGAGATATCGCAGATGCTAACAGTGCTGCCATGTTCAGTCACGCATTTTCATCTGTATTTACGAAGGATACCGGCATACATTCAGCGCCTACCCTTCCCAGAAACATAACGAATAACATGCCGGCCATAGCGTTATCTGGTGATGGTATTGTTTCCCAAATTCAAGATATTAAAATCTCATCATCAGCCGGCATCAACAAAATCAACTCGAAAGTGTTAAAGAATATCAAACATACCTCTGCAAAATTTTTGTGCCTCATATTTTTGCAGTCATTGTCTACAGCTATTTTGCCTCACGACTGGAAGGTGGGAAAGGTCGTTCCTGTCTACAAATCAGATAATAAAAATTCCCCTTTGAATTATCGTTCCATCTCACTAACCAGCGTGCCGTGCAGGATCATGGAACATGTCATGAAATCATGAACTCACAAATCATGAACTTCTTAGACACTAGAAACTTCTTTCACCATTCACAACATGAATTCAGGAAAGGATTTTCATGTGAAACACAGTTGGAACTTTTTGTACATGACCTGCATGCAAATCATGACTGTAACATCCAGACTGACGCTGTATTTTTAGATTACGCTAAAGCATTTGATAAAGTATCCTACCGACGCTTGCTGCTAAAACTTTCACTCCTAAATTTACACCCTCGTGTCTTAGATGGTTAGAACAGTTTCTTACTAATCGTTCTCAATCTGTGCTCATAAACAGCCAGCCGCCTAGCCCCCTACCCGTAACCTCAGGTGTCCCACAAGGATCCGTCCTGGCTCCTCTTCTTTTCTTAATATACATTAACGATTTACACTTGCATGTGCCTTCCTCAATCCGCATTTTTTCTGACGATTGCGTCATTTATCGTACAGTAACTAACATCTCGGACCAGAACGCTCTTCAGACTGACCTTACAGTGTACAAGAATAGTGTGATGAGTGGTTAAATACTCTTAACCCTACAAATGTGACCTCATGTCATTCACCCGAAGTCTTAGACCTTTTCGTTCTACTTACACAATAGACAACCTACCAATGGAATCTGTGCTAACATTTAAGTACCTAGGCTTCACACTATCAACTAACCCATCCTGGGGTGCGCACATTTCCAACATCATTTCATCGGCCAACAAAAAACTAGGTTTCCTCAAATGCCACATACGCCATGCACCAAAGGTCTTGAAACTACTAGCATAAAAGTCACTGATAAGACCTAAACTTGAATATGCATTCGCCATCTGGGGTACCCATTAAACTATCTGAAGGATAACCTCGAACGCGTTTAAAATCGCGCTGTTTGATTCATTCATTCCGCATATTCATACGACATCAGTGTATCGTCTTTGAAAGCTGAAAATAACTTATCAGTTCTTTCCCACCGCCGGCGAATTGCTAGCCTCTGCCTTTTTCACAAATTATTCTACAGTTCATTGCACGAAGCGCCCTACATTGTACGCCGCATGCACATATCTCAGCGCACTGGTCATCCGCTTCAAGTTGTCCGTCCACGCTCCCGTACTACTGCATTCTCGGCCTCCTTGTTTTCCCGAGCACCATCTGACTGGATTGGCCTTCCTCACCAAGTCGCAGGCATTATCTGTCCATCAAGATTCCGCCAAGAGTTAACGCAGCTGATGTTAGATTGGAACCTCATGTTATATCTGTAGTCCCACCCCTTATGTAAAACCCCTAAATAGGGGTCTTTAATAAAATAAACTGAAACTGAAACTGAAACTGCAAATTTCAAATGCAAGGACTTATTCCATAGTGCGGTTCGCGACATGCAATCACGAACATAGAGGCTGCTATTGACGTTCTCTGAACGTTTCAGTAAAAGATCTATGGAAGACGAAATAAGTGTTGCCTAGGCGAAACTCAGGAGCCTGCGGACATCCAGAACGGGCTCTTTTAGGGTAAGGATTTGGGTTTAATATAATTGACTCCCACTAGGTGAGCTTGAGTCCAATTATCGACTGGAACAAGTTAGAGTATCGCACTATTTTATGTCTCATGTGACCTGAATTCCACTTCGACGTTGTGCCACGGTTCGGCTGTCGAAACCGACACCAACTCAACATGAGGGAACCATTTCAATTGCAAATTAATTATAGGACGCAGGTGAAATCAGTGTTTGGTAATGTCTTGCTCATCATTAGAACACACTAATAAAGTTTAGTGTGACTTCTCCTTTAAGTCTGCATAGCGTTACACTGCCTTACTACTGGCCACGTTAAAGAAAAAAGTTGTATGATTCCTGTGTTCAAGCACTGCCCCTGACTCACTGCCAATTTGTGGTGCCAATAGGGGTATCGTTAAGAACATTTTGGGTCAGTCTTTAACAGCAGCATTTTTGCGCGTATTGCATGCTTGAAAACCATTAATCGAAAGCAGCAATGTAAATCTTCAGCACAGATTAAGAGTTGCGCAATCCTTGTCCCTCGTCATTCTCACCTTGTGACAAATGTTTGTCCTTCAGTCTGGTTAAATTGCCGAGAAAAGGACGCACAGATGTTCATTTATGTGCCTAAAAAAGTGCAGGAAGGTGCGCTTTTCGCATTGCTGCAGGCTGTGTGCAAGGTTCCTGGTTTAAGGCGGGAAGCCTTTTTCTTTTCATGAGTGAGGAACGGTTTCATGCTTTGAACAGATCTTATTGAAAAAATCACTTAAATATATCCCTACAATTATCATGCATATCTTAAAAATTTCTATTGCCTTCCAACCGGCAACAAAGGAATGAGTGCTCTACAACTGTTGTATCTGTCCGTTCGCATGGGAGTATTCTAATAGCAGGAAGCTGCAGCCGGCTTTTACCTACAACTTTGCATGAGGCTTTTAATTAAAGCCGAAACCCCATTCAATGAATACTTTATGAGAGTTAGTAGGGTGCATAATGAGCAAATAATGAATTGCTAAGTTGGTTCAATGAATGCCCTTTCATTTTCTCTACAGGAGTGACGCCGATGCGCCTACCGAGGTGGAGCTATTTGATGAAGAAGACAACGAGAATGAGGCCTCAGAACGCGGAAACGAAGGAAATTTGTGCATCTAGGACTTTTAAGGCTCTAGTCCTTACTTTTATGGTTACTATCGCTAGTAACGATATAGTGATCGTATGTGCGAGTTCTAGTCGCACTTTGTATAGACAGTGAATCGCTATATTACCGGCGCAATTGTGTCTGTGTTTTTATGCCAGTTCACTGTGAGCTGCGCGACACCGAGCAGACCACTGCATGGCAGAAAAACGAGACCGTACAATCGCGGGCATAAGTCTCCAAGACACGGGAGAAACAATCAGGGTGCATTGGTGACACGTCTTCCAACGACGACCACATTTAATGTGTGAAGCCAGCGGCTAGCGGCTTCGGATGCCACTCGTGGAGACTTCTTCTCCCGACAGTAGATGCCTTGTCATAGGAGAAAATTACCCGGTTTCTTGGCTTTGCTGGATTGCTTGCAGACGCAGTGAGTTACATGCATAGCGTGCATAACCAAGGAAGTTTTATATTTACCATGAATGCTTAGATACTTTTCGCTGTGTTGATGCATGCACAGTATTGTTCACAGACTTTTTCATTTCGTAATGTAGTCGCACAATAGCGAAGTGTTACCAATCATAATAAAAAATGTTCTTAAGCAATTCTTTTCGCTCCTTCTCGTGCGATCGTAATCAATTTCCAAGCTATCACAGTCAACTATGCATCACAATGGTTTTCATTTCTTCATTAAATGCCACTATTGGCAAGTTATTCATACACATAGAAACATGCACATTTTTTCTCCTTCGGATAAAGGAACGGACAGCGCCTTCGTGAAAGCAATGCAAGAAGATAGAGAACGTTTCTCTATCAGCATAAGATCGACTCAATATCTGCTCGCCGGCCTCAGCAGTGTTAACAGGAGAGAGTCTACGAGGCTAGAAACTGCACCGACGCAAAGTTAGACACTCCGCTGCTGATTACGGCATGAAGAGAGAAAGAATGTGGGTTGAATTGGCGCTGCATTTGTCCAACACGATAGGAAGGCGGGCGAGTTGGTGATACATATTTAAAAATAACAGCACAGGAAACGGGGTCTTCAATGGTAGAAAACACAGGACAAGCGCTGTATTTTTTCGCGTATTCTCAACCATAGGGAAGCTTGAGACTTCATAAGATGAAACGAATTTCTGTGACAACTGTTCCTTTTATAAACGCGGGTTCTACTTCATACAGGGCGATAATCCGCTGTCTCGTTCTCAGCCCGTGTGTCATTAATGCGAGAAGTCGCCAAATGCTAGCGAGGCCTGATGGAACAACAGATACATTCCGTTTTGCAAAGAGTTTCATCCATGCTGATTATGGTCACTTCAAGGTTTAATGCATGTAAGAGCGTGCCACGAAAACCTTTCTATTGTCCCCAGCTAAATTTTGACGACATATTGCACTAATATAAAGAAAACTATACCTTGTCTACATAAATGAAGTCGCTGTAACAAATAATGCAGAAACAGCTGAGGCATCAAATCATTATTTCTCTTCTTTATTTACCCATTATTTAGTACTTTGATTGTATCCCGGCTGCCTCAGACTTAAGCGTTAGCAAGGAACACCCTAAGACGAAAAGAATTAATAGGGGGCGAAGGGTAAGTCTTTCTGTGAACCAACCGATTTCTCACAACCATTAGTCCTTTCAGGGATCAACTGCAAAAGATGCAACTGTTGGTCCCCTAAGAAAGGAGTGCAACAGTTAGTCCCCAGGAGCAGTTTTTTAAAGAGAAAATGCAAACGAAGAGCAAATTCCTGCGCAATTTAGAGTGGTATAGTCTGGGCGCAAGCACTTATGACGTATTCCAAGAAAAGAGCCACAAATAAACGAACAAGAAAATACCAGAATTCGCACTCGCAACGTTTGGGTTGGGATCCAAGCACGGATGTGATCACGCCATCACAGCACACGTTCCGGAGTAGAAAATAAGCGCCTTATATACGAAGCACATGCATTCCTTGCGTTTATCGTTCGTATTAACACCTCTTTTTGGGCTAGTTGGTACATACTTAAATTAGAGAAAAACTAGCGATAAAAGCATGCAAACATCAAGAGAAGAACGAAGACGAGACACAAGAAATAACTCAACTGAATTTTATTGAAGCCACGATGCAGCTTATATACGGTGAAGCTTCAAGGGGAGAGAAGGGTTCAATAAAATTCAGTTGAGTTAGCGCTTGTGTCCCGTCTTCGTTCTTCTCTTGTGGTTTGCATGGTTTTGGCGCTAGTTTTTCTTTAACTTATCGTTTGAAGTTGGAGGAATATATTGCTATTCTGATCAAAGTATAGTGCTTTTGCTGTCATATGATTTTGCAACTAGCTAAGGGAAGGCTTTAAGTATACGCACAGCGGTTTAAATAGCGTTTTTGGCCAAAAAAGAAGTGTCGGACTTTGTGTACTTTCCGGTCGGTGCATACATATATACAGGTTTTGTTTTCCGGAAAGAAGTGGAAGGAGGCGGAGGGAAAATCCATACATTTGCGGCTTGAGAAATCCTCCGCCCCCTTACAGTGTACATAGCAGCAGAGAGGGGGAATAGACAATATCAGATTTTTTTGTTGCAAAGAGAAAAAAAAGCAATATACCGCATGACACAATAATATAAGCATAAATAAAAGTTTCAATGAGCACTGTATTTTGGACGCCTGGAAAACTTTTTTTTTTCAAAAATAAAACAATGTAACGTAATTGCACATAAGGATAGACCTTTGCGTTCATTCACAAAAAAGAGCATGAGCAGCAATATATTTGTATATATTTGGAAGAGACATAATTAATACATCAGTACCTTCTTTTTCTACAGTATTCAATAATAGCGGAAGATTATACCGGAGTGTCTGTTGTCCATAGGCAGTGCGACATTTTGGAACTTTCCATCGTTCTGGAGTTCTGATGCTGTAGGTGGGATAATCAGGTTTTAGTTCTGGCACATGACAAACACAGATCCGTGTTTTCTTTTTTTTGCGCATAAGGTCGTCTTATTTGCAGCAACTGGCAGCTGCACCTTGCGGCCTGTTGATAACAAATACAGAAGCCCGTGGATCACTTAGTTTTTTTTATTATTGACGGGCAGCGGCGTTCGGGAATAGAATATATGCTGCTCATCGTTTCGCTAAGTGTCGCCGGTACTTACGCATCATCAGCTAAGCTCGTAAACAAAGGGCAACGAAATGAAACTGCTTATACTCGTTTAACGCTACGCCTTTCAACTCACATTCGGTACGTATTGAAGCTCACAGTTCTTGTTTATGCTCTTTCTCAGCTGCCAGTCGCTTCGGTTCCACGAAGCCTTTTTCTCACGCAAAACCGCTTCTGCGCGGACAGCAGCGGAGCGGTCAGTGACCTTGTGGCTCAAACACATTTAGGCATTCGGCGGCGAGCGCGACCGAAATCTGGTACCGCCGAAGTGCTGCCTCGTTCACAATTCCCGGTCGCGACCTCGCCGCTCTTGGCGTACGCAGATGTGGTTAGAAAAGTGTATAAATCGACGCTGTCGACGTACCATATGCGTATGCAAGTTTCCATATATACGCTAAACGCAGGTATTGTGCGGGACTTTACGTCATATCTAATAATCCCTCATTTAGTTCAGTGTGTGCAGAGACGCAACTATAAGCTCAGACTAGTGGCGCCGTCTGGTCGTTGGGACGGCAAACATTTTGTCAACAAACCGACGCACCTCTTAAGCCTAGAAGCGGCAGAATCGTAACTCTAAATGAAAAATAAAGGAAAGTTATCACTGTAACGTTTGTGACAGGGGAAATGAGACGACGCGAAAGACCGGTGCCCTATTTATCTGCAGAGAATGCAATGAAAAGGCAGTAAAAATGACAAAGATGAAAGCAGTCTGAAGTGAGAGGCCCTGCTTTGAAGGGCACCGCCATGTTTGTTTGGGGAATAATGCCGAAACAGAGGGAGCAAATTCTGTCCTTCGTCCTTCAGTTATTTCTTTGCAGGCCAAGGACTAAGTATTTGGTCCGTGAAGTCTGCACACGGCACGCACGAAGTCGCAGTTGCTCCTTACGCGCTGCTCACAGAAACTAACTGCTGCTATTGCTACCACGGGACTCATTTTGGCTCAGAGTGAAGGCGTGTTGTCCCTATAACGTAAACATTAAGGCATTTCAGAAATTGACACCATGCCAAGCACCTTTCTTGTTCCCTACGCCAAATGGTCTGCAAAATACCTGGCCCCAATTTTTAAATCTTTCGAGTTGCTCAACTGCCACGGGACTGGAAATACGAGCAAAGATCACTCCCGGCAGATAGTCGTTCACTTCTTGCGACATAAATACCAATTTTACTGCTTTTTACATGCGCCAAGCTGCTTGAGCATAGTATATCTATACACATTGCAGCTTCTATTGAACAGCATCACATTACCAACAATGAGCAACACTGTTTTTGCCGAGGCATTTCACTTGTAACGCAACTAAGTCGAGCCCGCTGTTCGATGGGGGGCTCGGAGTCTCTCTCTGCCGGGACCACAGGTGGTCAGGAACGACACTTGCTCCGACCGCCGCCATCACCAGGACAGGACAGCCGCTGAGTGAAGGAGTTTGTTAGTGGAGAAAGATGCCTTGGTTTTAATTACATATTTACAAGCGAGTTCAGAAGTGAACTTCTCTCCGAAGAGAGGATCTTAAGGTAGGATCATAATGGAGGATGCAAAAGGAGGCTTGAGGAGATCATCACTGCACTCGCTGACCAGTTTTATACAGTTCTCCGTCCCTAGATTCCGCAGGTTGAGGACGCCCTCGCCAGGGTGTGAGTGACCTCAAACTTGCATTCTCGCGCACAAACACGCACCACCCCGCATAGGGACACGCCCCCGTCCCATATGTCGAGCCAGGGAGAGAGGAGGATGCCGTCGGGTCTACGTCGACTGCGGAGGGGATGTTTTCTGGCCAGCCGAAAGTTCCCATGCGGTGCTGACGCCTGTTTCCTCATTCGAATAATCCGACTTGCAAGACCGGAGCTCCAGGTCGGCCTACATGACGCCAAAGTGGTTGTGCCATTAGGGCTCATTCACACTTGAGAGTCGCAGAGAGAGCGCGACCAGCAGTCGCCTGCGACTACACCGCAGTTTGACAACACCGATGTTCACACTTCCAAGGGTTACCTGCGGGTCGCCTTCTCGTTCGATTCCCGTTTGAAATGGAACTCGTGGAAATGACGCCATTCGTGCGCTTTCGAGAGTTTCGTCTGCTTTGGCCGCGTCTCCTGCGCTCGCGCTTGGCGCTCGATAGTGCTCTAGTCCCTCGATATTAGCAATGTGCTGCGACGACCTGAGCGCAGAGGAAGATATAGCGGCAATGTGCACTGCGGCCGTACAAGCGGCCTGCCAGCCAGCCTGGATGCCGGCTTCTAGCGTCAGAAAAATGCGCTAGTATGTTGTTTGTTCGCGTTCATACCATGCTCTGGGAAGTCGAAATTCAAAAATGAATCAGTTTTGAGGGTTGTTGGCTAATACTGAGCTGCTGGATGCAAGCAAATTTCTTCTCATAGCCGCTTGGCTGCTGTTGCCAAAAGCGGCTAGATCGCCTGGCGTCTGCTTGCTCCGCTGCTGGAGGCGTCGCGGAAGTCGAGCATATTTTTATATTATCATGACGCGGGGTTCACAATAAAGCCGTAACGAAAGTAGCATCTTGGTTACAGCACTGGTCAGTTCCGAAACGCCCTCAGCTGCGCCATCGATGTGAAACCGGCTAGGCTTAGCGACAACTACGGCAGCCAAGGAGCAGATAGCGCAGTTCGTCGCTCAGCGACACCTCGAGCGGCGTCGTTGCCGAAAGCTTGGCTCGCTCGCTGATTGGTTCAGCGGTTTGCGACTCGCAGTCGCGAGGCTGCAAAATCGAGCAACGAGCGACAGGCCCGCGACTGTCGCTTTTCCACTAACGCGACCGTTAATAATAATAATAATTGGTTTTGGGGGAAAGGAAATGGCGCAGTATCTGTCTCATATATTGTTGGACACCTGAACCGCGCCGTAAGGGAAGGGATAAAGGAGGGAGTGAAAGAAGAAAGGAAGAATAGGGACCGTTTGCGACTATCGCTTTTCGACCAAAACAGTTGCGCGACCGCTGCGACTCTCAAGTGTGAATGAGCCCGGAAGGCCGTCGTACGATCGTTTTGGAGCGGCTTCCGCCAGGCCCGCTTGGCGAGCGGGCCGCTCGTTTTTGGCCGCCGGGCGTACGTCAGGCGGAAAGGTGTTGTACGATCACTTCGGCGCTTGCGAGCGAGGCGGATGGTCCCAGCATACCGATTGGCATTGCCCGGAATTGCCGTCTGTCCAATAGCCTTCTCCGTCTGATGGCAACCTAGTCAGCGCGAGAACGTGGTCACGTAGTATTTTTTCTGTTCCTCGGCGATCTGCACCTAGGCTGAGCCTCGGCGTCGCCATGGCGTGCGTTTTGAAGTTCTTGCTGTTGTCGGCGGCTCTCGTCAGCGACCAGATGAGTAGATCTTGTTCAGAGATTTTGCGTGGTGACATGGCCAACACAAACAGGGCGAACTTGCAATTAGACGCAGAATTCGTCCCTGCCGACGCAATCGTCCAGCTGCAGCGTAGTTATTATGATGTCATCAGAGAGTGCGTTGTTTCGCTGTGTCCCCGCCTTCCTGAATCGTCACTAAGAACCTCATTTCCGCACGCAGAGTACCCGTCCATGCGCCTAGCGCAGAAAAAATTCGTCTGCTATACAGGCAGCAGTTGCAAAACATGCGCAGGCGCTGCTGCGATACCACGAGGGCGGTGCGATTTGCGTTGAGTTTGCAAGTACGAAAAGACAATGAAATATTTAACGAAAACCACACTTCCTCCGGCAACAGCACGAAGCACAATGCACACGCAACGGTGACGGCACGCGGCGAACTGGCTTCAAAGCGAACCGTTTCGTGGATATACCCCTTGATGCCTTCATTCCCCTCTGTGCCCGCGCGTTGAACCGCTGGGAAGAGCCTCCCTACTAGTGGGGCACGAGACGGAAGGGGAGGACACGGACGCTTGTACAATGCAGTAGCACTCGAAATTAAGGCAGGCTGCGGTCTGTACATGACAGCGTGAGCGAATTCGGGAGCACATAGAGGCGGTATTAGTAGCGTGGACCGATCCCATGGATGCCGAGATGGATGCGCGCAATGCCAACACAGCTTACAAGGGGCATTGAAAAGAAAGAATGTCATACTCTCAGAAAGGAATGCTGCGACGTTCATACAGTGACAAAGGATAATGGAATAAATAAAAAAAAACAGTTGATGAAGCCTGCATTTTTGGGAGAAGCTCAGAGGGCAACTAAGACAGGTGGGAAATGACATTACGGAGGAACATGTACGAGTTAAGAGCCTCAAGAGGGAAGAGTTAATGGTTTATGAACTGAGGGGACTAATCACAAGCACCGTCCCCATAATAGGACAGAGGTTCGAAAAGGCCCAGGGACAGTACCTGAAGGCATTTCTGAGGTTATAATCGAAAAGAAGGATGAGTAACAGCCATCATGGGTGAACTGCTGACACCTACTGTAAATTATTGTATGCAGTGCTGCACAGTTGTATGCTAATTAAAGCGCATGCATTTGAACACTGAACACGTATAGTGATGAAAATGGGGCAACAGCTCCTAGGCGGTGTCTGGCAAGTATGTTACCGGGGGCCAGTGTTCTGAAATAAGAACCAGTACGTACAGCATGCACTACATATGTGTACACACTGGTTCCTGCACTTTGTCTGTAACCATGGGTTTTTTCCACACGGTTATCTGCGCTGCTGTATGATAGCAGTGATGTCGGGTGAATATGACTCGTTATTTTTAGCTGGTGAACTTCTATGAAATCAAGTACGTGCGTATAGTGAGTTTCCATTGTTTGCAAAAGGAATTCAACATCCTGAGTGAAGTACATTAACACTGAAGTTGGCTGTCTGCATGCGACATAACTGCAAGTAAAAAAGTAATGGTGTATATCTGACAATGCTTTGCTGGCTTTGAGGAAGGTAGCCTTGTGACATACATTTTCCTTTCAGGATGTCCTTTGAGTGGAATGGTCATGACACAACTTAAAAATAAATGCTTGGCACATATTAAACATCTGAACATGCTACAATTTCTGTAATCGAAATTTTATGATTCCGATTCACACACTACGTAACTTGTGTAGTGTCCAGCGATAACCTCTGACAACCAAAAATAGAAACTAAACATTCCTTATTGGCTTACTTTGGAAGCGAAATCAATGTAAACAAAAATATTTATTCTAAGGACATATGAGCATAGCTAGCATGGAACTAAAAAGAGAAAACCCACAACAAACACCTCATTGATACTGTTAACTGTCCAAAGCGATGTCACGAACAGTGTCTGCTGGGCTGTCCTGCAGAAGAAATAGTGTGCAGCAGATGCCTGCATGTTCTTAGAAGGGAATTGTACGGAGGCTTATTCCATACTATCGGTTCTGACGTCAAGGTGACCTAGGCAACATTGGTTATTGCATCTGTAGAAAAGGCATCTACTCTTGCTGATGGGGACTGCTTGTTCATGACCATGAATAATACTCTGTCACAGATCACTTTTGCTCAGCTTGGTTCTTCAGCTGTGGGAAATCCAGAAACACCCGTGTATCATTCTTCTTGTGTCCTTGTTCACTCCTGCCACTGTTCAATACTATCTGCATCATCGTATGTGTTGTCAAATGACAACAAACACACTACTGTCTCTCATTAAACAAAAGGTGTATGTATGTATTATGCATGCATGAAAATTCGCCATATTTTATCACGTAGCTGTCAAACATGAATGCATCTATATATGAGGATATCACAAAGTTCCCAACATTTAGGAACATGGAAGAGCGATGGTAAATGCAAGTGCATGCAGTCTCACAAAAAAATGACGAAGCAACAATACTGATTTCTGCTCGTCATGTTTTTCAGGCCAATACGAAAGCCGGAATAGAAATATCACTGCGATGCTACAAACTGGCAACGGTGTGCATCACAGGACTAAAGTGCACGGTTTTTTATTCTGCAGTGATAGCAGGCAGGCCACTTCATTTTACCAGTGCTTCCTGAGCTGCCTTTCTACGAACATTGTGCAAACGAGTATGCAGCATTGTGAGCAAGTGTGGGGTGTCCTGTTGAGGGGCAATCAATGTTAACATGTACAGAAACAAGGTGGCGTTTAGTGCTTGCGGCCACAAAGCATTATTTTTAACTGTCCCATAATTTAAAAACAAAGCGGTTGCTGAGTACTGCAGAAAAGCCTACATGTGCCTTCCGTAGTAATGTATACATAATTAGGTACAGGAGTAAGTGCACCGGCTTACAGGTTAAGGGAATGCAAGAACAGATTTCGAAGGTTTACAATCAAATCCTGCCTGCAGCTGGGATAGAGTCCTTTCTATAGGATTTTCAGAACGAGATGTATTATGGCGCCTGATAGAATCAAATGAAAAATAAGCTATTCAAGTATGTTTGGGGCATACATGCATACGTTCTCCAAGGCGACAGCGGTGGTTCAGTAGTTATGGCACTTGGCTGCTGACCCGAAGGACTCTGGTTCGATCCTGGCCGCTGCGGTCGAATTTCGATGGAGGCGAATTTCCAGAGGCCTGTATCCTGTGCGATGTCAGTGCACGTGCTGCAGCCTAATGATGACAGCTTTAAGTTTAAGATGAGCCAACTGCTCAGTTAGTATTATCCTCAGTATACGTGAATATATAACAGTTACACGCATATGCATACACACGTACAAACCTCACTGAGCCACATTAAGAGGTCTATGCGTTGCTTAGCTGAATAGAACAGACAAGCAAAAAGGAAAGACTGGTTAACACAGATTAGCGCACTAATGCATGTTTACCTTTGCAGTGTGCAAATGTAGGTAGATAGAGCTAGCTTGTGCAGTGTGCAGGTTCTCCCAAATGCTAATATTGTGTACATCTGCCCCGATATTGCTTGAAATAAATTATATAGAAAGGTCTTGACGACCACGTTATGCATAAGGCAGCATTGTATTGGTTTGCCGAGGTGACCGAGTGACTACACACCATTTTTAGCATGTATCATACCTTAGTGGTCCTAAATGACATACTTGAGTGGCGAGCTTTGAAATGGTGTGCCAGGTAGGAGCTCGAAGTGTTCGTCATTTATAGCATCACTTCTGTAGTGACCACTTCGAAGGACACTAAGTTGCACAGCCTTGTGGGGTGCAAGACAATTGCAGTCTTTCGTGGCATGAACAAAAATGAATATTGAGATGCACTGGCATGAGCTAAGAGTGTTAGTGCGGACAGTGCAGAAGGAACCACGAGCTGGAACAGATTAGCTGGACGTGTGTTGGTAAGGAGCACAAAATCCTGCAGTTTCGACAGAATATCAAGAGATTTAAAGATGCACGTTTTGTGCTGTGACACTGGACCTCGAAAAATAGTCTGAGAGAATAAAACAAGCGGATCGGGCTTGAGCTCATCCCAGGAAGCTTGATTTTTGAAGCTTTATTTGTGGCATATGGAATTACAATACCCAACCTGTGGCTACACAGGAGTTTTGAAAGAGACTTGGAAGATGATAATGCTAAGGACATGCGTAAACGTCCTAGGCTGTGGGTGGTTGTACAAGGATTTTTAGGTGAGAGCACGCTACACTGTGCGCCTTATTAAATGCCGAGTAATAGAGCAAGTATGCAGTGAATATTCCTTGCTCAGCAAGCCCTTATAAGTAGGCACAGTTTAGTTATGCTGACAGTAAAAAATGTTAGTGCACACTGTCTTCGTAACTTTGGGAAGTGCGCTATTCAAGTGCATCCAAACGGATGCTCTGCAGAATTGAAACACTGGTATTAATTGAAAGATGGCAGACCACAGTGTTACCAATCAAGAATTGTTAGACGAAACATTCAAGGGGAGGTTGTAATATATGTAATAAAAAAGCTGAGGGCCAAAGGCAAGGCACTGCGCGACACCCGAGATTGCAGGAAAAAAGCAGGATGAGTAAGAATTAGTACGGTCAAATTATCGACGCGTGGCTGCCAATAAATGGATCCAGTTAAAAGTGATTAGATGCAAGTTAAAGCAAGACTGAATCAGCCTACTCAGATGAGGGATCTTATCACATGCTTTTTGCAAAACCCAGAAAAAAATCAAGGGGGAAGTTGCAGTCAAGGTGCAAGTGCATGTCACGAAGAACGAGAGCATGTTGGCTAATTACAGGGATGCTTTCTAAATGCATGCCAATTCTGATGAAACAACTTAATGGGGCAAAACAATTAAGCAGAGCAATATTAAATAATATAATTTATGATTGCAGCGCACACCAATGGCAGAAGTAGGGCGACAGGTGCTGGGTGATCATTGGTAGGACGCAGCTAGAGGGCAAATTGTGCTGAGACAGGAAACTGTCTGTACAGCGTACAATAAATATATGTTTACACTGCTGTGTGACTGGCTTCAAACGGAGCTAGAACTGCCACCTTGTGGAAACTGTCTGTACAGCGTACAATAAATATATGTTTACACTGCTGAATGACTGGCGGCCAACGGAGCTATAACTGCCACCTTGTGTAGTGGTCGTGTTCTTCCCATCATCTGTGTTCCTAATGCAGTTGTACCACCTCCACAAGGCTCATTTTGTAATGTGTTCGTTAAAAGGGCTGTAAGGTGAAGCCAAATATTTTTCTTCAACAGCCAGACTCCTGTGCCACTAAACGCATTCTTCAATCAGCTTTCAAAGTTTGCAAAGATGACTTTACTTCTTGTGTCACATAGTTAGGACACACAAAAAATTATTGCTGCTGATATCTTGAGAACTAAATGATTAGCCATAACTTCATCTATACAGTCATGCCTCGGTAATACGGAACTCATGAATATGGACAGGAATTAGGGTCACTTTTTCTGGGGACTATACTTTTTGAATGCCTGTACGCCTCATTACGACAAAAAGTCGCACACAGTGGACAGGGTGAAATGCATACATCCCATTGTTGTACGCATTGAGGCGAAAGCCTTTAATGGCTCATACTTGCAGCCATGACCTTGTCTGGTCTCAGTTCATGCCCGGTCTCAAGTCATGTCGCACCGTTGACATCATCAGCGGAAAAAAGTCGTGCACGGCGGGATTGCATCCACTATCCTTCCGATCCACAGCCGAGCGAGCAAACGACCACGCTACTTCCTGCCAACGCATGTGCAGTTCTCCTTTTTTTCTCTGACGACACTAATATATGTCTAGCGTAAGGACGCTGGAGAGTGTTTGTGGACAGGCGTCGAAGCAGACAGATGCCCCTGAAACGCCCTCCAGTGTCTCCAGCATTTAAGGTTCACAAGCAATTGTGTGCTTAATCAACATCTTAACCACACATCAGACACAAGCAGCAACACAGCACTAATATTTTTCACCTCACCGCACTTTAGGTCAACAAAGTGCCGCCTGAATTTTCTTTTCTCGTGTTAATCTACGCAGCAGTGTGAACAAAATCTCAACTCTGCTAACAATACAATAATATACATCGCAAAGAGTGCTACAAATGTTTAGATTTGAGTGGACAAGCCAAACACAGACTAAATCATTACATTTATTGCACTGGGTTCTTCATACTGTTCTTACCTCAAACCCATGAACTGCCAGGCACACTGATTGCTCCTGCTCACACTCTTTCTGGTTTCCAAAGCACTTCTCTTTCTGGTATCAAAATCATGGCCACGGCTCGGCCGCTCACTACCTGGTACACACTACTCATTTCACAAAACAGATAAATCTGCTGAAAAAGAAAAGAACAGAACCGCTTCCTTACTTTACAACTTTTATAACCTCCGAGATGACTCCCCGCAGCCCACAACACTAAGTTTAAAGGCAGCGCACTGCGAGACGAAAAATGCAATGCTCTGGTTTCAGGTGTGCACGTTAGGCAGAACCAGAACTTGGTTCCAGTGCAAAGCGGAGAATCTGAATGCTAATGTCCACAACCATTACAGCCGATCCCAGCAAAAAAGAAATTGGTTCAATTTATATCTGGTGTCAGCCTCGACTGATCGACTGTTGCATCAATACTGCAGGGCTCGCAGGGATGAGTGAGCATTGGTATCGCAGAGCCAACCACCACGAAACAGTGTATAGCACATTTCAAAGAATTAAAAAAGCCTTGTAACTGTTGTTTGAGAACATGTGCAGGGATAGTGCTGCCATGACCATGAAACAGATGTGATCGGGTAAGTGTTGCAGGCAACTTATCTGCTAAGTGAGTAACGTGCAATTATGAAGTTACTTATGAGCAAATAAATTTCGGCCAATGGAAAATGCGAGGAGGGCTAAGAAAATTTTGGAAGCATACTACATTGCCGACACAATTTCTTGCAGGCCAACCAGTGCTGTCAGTCAGCAGGCAAATAATCTTGTTTATAGGCAGTCACAAACAAATGAAGGCAACAGATAAACATGAAAATGTGCATGGATTACATCTCCTGCTGAAGGCTTCGATAATGCCTCATCAAATAAACTAATGCAGCTGATAGCATTAAGCGCTGCTGCGGAACAACGGCTCGGCACTTACAAAATCGAGTCAGCAAACAGGCCTCCAACAAAAGCATAGAGACAGCTTAATCCAATTCGGTACCTTTGATTTGTGGCACACACACACACACACGCATACAAAATGACGGTGCCTCTGAACTGAAATTAGCACTGCGCACCGATTTTTTTCACACAGGCTACATAATGCCGCTGGCACACTGTCTCAACCTGCGCACCCATGATCATAAAACGTACCACTGTATCGTGCACCAAGACGCACAAGACTGGCGACGCTGCTGTTGTCGCAGCAGAAAACACTGCGACGGCCGTGCAGCCAAGATCGTGTCAAGTCGCACACGCAGCAGTTTGCTATGTAGCAGAAACAACGTCGTGGGCTCGCCTCGGTCACGATCACTGCAGCCATCGCAACGGAAGCGACCAGCTGCACAGCTCCAAGTTCATTTCAACATTCGGAAAACGGTGTGCGTCGCGAGTTTATCGCAGGCGAACATATCGGTGACTTGACGGGAAAGCACTCGCACCGACCATAATCACTTTCACTACGTGGACACTTGTCGCTATGCTGTGAAACTTGCGCACGCACAGGAAAATAACTCGCAGCAGAAATTACAAAACGCTTGCAACAACCACAAACAGCTCCAAATAAACACTTCGTGACACCGCCACTGCACAGGTCTTGCGTCGGTTTGAAGAGGCGCTCTGTAAACTTTGTCAGCGTAGATAATAATGATAATAATAGTTTATTTCCATCACCAAGCAGTGTTGGAGGGGATGGGGATAAAAGCGGTTAACGCTTGACAAGGTCCCCACCCCCGTAAAGCAAGTGGGCAGTGGCATGCGACGGCACTTCACTGAAAAAAAATACAGAATCACCAATGTGTGTAGAAAATCAATAAGGGTTAAAGCAATAACAATAAAAGCAACAAAAAAGAAACAAAGAGCGTTGTTATAAAGACTTTAAGAAGAGCAATGTTCAAAGTATGAATACTAGGAAAATGTGGCTTCAAAAATAAAGTAGTTGAGGAGGTCAGAGCTGCTAATGTTTTCTATATCAATATTTGCAGCGATTAATCAATTCAGAAGTGACGGAAGTTTTAATGTCACCATTTGGCGTCCATAGTTTGTTCTCACTACAGGTACTACACAGTGTGGTTTGCGACGGCGTGGGTATGTGCACTGAAATAACTGAATCGGGGCTAAGTCAGATATATTTTCTTGCATCTTCTTTGTTCTATTTTATAGGTGCGCAAAAGTTTATAAGCATACAGGTTGAAAACATTAATAATCTTGTGCCTGGAAAATACGTTTTTAGTTGAGCATCTATGTGGCAGGTTATTAAGAATTCTGAGGGCCCTGTTTTCAAGAACAGCAAATTTTTTCAGACTCGTTCGTGTAGCAGTACCCCATACTAATGAACAGATGTTTAGATGTGAGCGAAATAATGCACGATAAAATAGAAGTTTTACATTTTGTGGGAGACAACAATTAAAACGCGTCATAAATCCTACGGCTCAAGATGTCTTTAATGCTATATAATTTATGTGGTCGTCCCATAGCGCATCTTCAGTGAATATTACGCCAAGCGATTTAAATAAATTTACTAACTCAATCTGGTCTTGGTTGTAACGTAGTTCACCGAATTCGCTGAACTTTTTGTTTTTTAGATGAAGAAGTAATGCCTTAGATTTGGTTGCATTAACTGAAAGAAGATTGTTATCGGACCACGTCTTTATTTTTTCCAGGAGTATGTTTGCATTTTCAAGTAACTTACTACCAGAACCATCGGATAAAAATAAACTGGTGTCATCCGCATAAATTATAAAGCGAGCGTTGTCATCCACACTAATGATGTCGTTAATATACAGGTTGAAAAGCAATGGTCCAAGAATACTTCCTTGGGGCACTCCGCAGGTGATTGTTCGAAGAGTTGACTTGTATTCATTTATTTGGACATACTGTTTTCTATTGGACAAGTAAGATTTAGGTAAGAGTAACGCTGTACCTCTAATTCCATATTATTCAAGTTTTTCCAACAAGATGCTATGGTTTACGCAGTCAAATGCTTTGCTGTAATCTATGAAAATTCCCAAGACCAGGTTCCTATTTTCAAAATTCCTCAATATATATTCCTTCTGGTGCACGAGAGCAAGTTCGGTTGACCGGTTTTTTCTGAAGCCATACTGGCAGCCGAAAATTATGGCGTGTTTATTTAAAAAGCTTTCAACTCGTTTAAGAATCAGTTTCTTAAACGCTTTAGAGAAGATGGGCAAAATACTAATTGGTCGATAGTTTCCAAAACTGTTTTTGTTTCCTTTTTTGTATATGACTGCTACTCTAGCAATCTGCACTCTTGCAGGGAAGGTGGAAGTTTCTATGCGTAGGTTGTATATGTACACCAATGGCGCAGCTATAATGTCGATGACATATTTAACTGGACAAATCTGGATATTATCCGCATCACACGAGGTACTGTCCTTTAGGTCACTAAAAGTTGATAAAATTTCTTTCGTAGAGAAAGATTCAAGGAACAAAGACGGTGGGCGCCTGTCAATGGATATGTGAGATATATCAGCAGAGGGGTTCAACGCAGGAGTAAAATGCTTATTAAACTCTTCTGCGAGACGGTTACCTGTGTATTCTACGCCGTTGTTAGTAATTTTATCGGGAATACCAGCCTGTGAAACGTCAGAGTCAAGTGAGCAAATTTTACGCCAACGTTTATCAGGGCGATTAGCTGTATCTGCGAAGTAGTTCTCGTAATACTTCAATTTTGCCACTTGTATGTCAGAGTTTAATTTATTTCTATACTTCTTGAAGCGGTCAAGAATAAGGTGATCTTTGGTGTGAATAAATAGCTGATATAGTTTGTGCTTTTCTTTAATACGCGTATACAGTTCGCGTGATATCCATGGCTTTCTTATTGTTTTTGGTCGCCTCTTTCATTTTGAAACAAAGTATATGTTGTAAGCATGAATAAAGTTCTCTAGAAATAAGTCATAAGCGCTCTCCACTCTAGCCTCTTTGTATATAACGGACCAGTCCACGCCTAGAATATGCGCTCGAAATCTATCTAAAGCTCCTTCTGTTATATACTGACACATAACTTTCTCACGAGGGTCACGCTTCGGAACCTCCTTCTGGCAAAACAAATATATGCCCATATGATCACTTATGTCACAGCATGTAACTCTTGAGTGAGTAAGTGGAGAATCAATATTTGTTAAGAATAGATCTATGCATGTTTGGGAATTGGGAGTTATACGGGTTGCTTTGGTTATCATATTTGTAAAGCTATTAACATCTCAGTAAGGCATCAAAATCCGCGCTGCTGCTCGTTGAACATGACATATCTATGTTAAAATCGCCTCGATTAATTACATCATATTTATTCCTAATTACAATGACTAAATAAGATTTCATTATTTCAAGAAACATACCCATATCACCAGACGGTGGCCTGTACACCACAGACATTACAATGTTTCCTGATTTAACTGAAAAGATTTCAACGTCATCGAACAGGAAACACAAATCGTTTAAAATTTCACACTGAAAGTGGACATTAACAAGTATGCATACACCACCTCCACGAGAAGTTTTTCGATTTAAAGAAAATGTTGTAAATGAAGGCAATTTAAAGGTATCGCTGTCGGTCAGCCAGGTCTCCGAGATCATAATTAGATCGAAAGGGAAGATGATTGCATCAACTAGTCGAACCGTCGCTCGCCACAGCCGAACTAGGCGAAGTTCGCAGTCCCTCTGAGCACTCGTAATATCAAGATGTGGCCAATATACTATGCTTCGCGACATCGGTGCCACTGCCCAGGCCTCGCTCCCTAATTCAGTCGATGGACGGCCATCTTGCCCCGGCACGGCAGAACCGAGGCGGAGGGGCTCGAGGCGTCACTGACGTAACGGAGAAAGCAGCCAATAGCTGAAATCCGGTCGCCGGCCGGACCCGCTCACCCGCACGAAAGTTGAATTTGACCCACTTTCCATCCGTTCGCCGGACGGGGCGGATCCGCTCACCCGCTCGCCAAGCGTGCCTGACGGAAGCCGCTTAAAAACGATCGTACGATTAGCCGGGCCGGCGAAGGTATCGGACGACGACCGCCAGCCCGCCGCCGTCTTCCCAAGCTGATCATACTCTACCGGGACAGAGGCCGCATTAGTTCCTCCAACTTAGTCACGGCCATTGGGGATTAGCAGCCGCTCGCTTACTGCGGCGGCCTTTCCGCTCCGCCCGGACTCCCCCCTGGAGACGCTCTTCGGTGTACTGGGAGCGGTCCTTATCGCGTGGCTCGGATTTCATTCTCACTGATTCCACCGCGTCACTCTCGTCCCGCTCTTCAAGAACGATGCCCTCGTCCGTGCACGCTTCCGCGGTGTCGCGTCGTCATCGACAGACATAATATAATTCCAACAAATGTCATGAACCCTCAGGTCGGAGTCGACGATGCGCTGCCACAAATCGCGCCGGGCTGGTCATCTTCCAAAGCGTCAGGCTCGGCATCGGACACTGTGCCGACGAAGCCGATCTTGCGGAAGCAGTTCCGCTCGCCAGCACCGCTCAGGCCGCTTTCATCATTTCTAGCGCTGAATACAGTGGAAATGGGCACGGTGTTCCCGTCCGCCATCCCGAATTACATCCAGGGCACGAGATTTGGACGAAGCAAACGAAACGTCCGCACCGCAGCATGAGTGACAAAAGCGGGCGATGGGGTAGACGTGCAACGGGAACAGGCGGCAATCAAGCCAATCACGCTAATGGTACAGACGCACAGCATTAGCGGAGAGACCAATGAGGGGCGTCCGTGAGCATCACTGCAGCCATCTCTTGGCTCCCACGGAAGGCCTGCTTCACGGAGCGTGGCCGATTTGCAAGAGAGTGATGATATGGGAGCGGAGGTGCGAGGGGGGCGGGGGGGGGGGGTCGATCTTGGAAGGCGCGTCGGCGGGGAAAAGATAGCTCGCTTTGAGAGCCGCACGAAACGGGGCGGGCTGTTCGCCTGCGATGAGGCTGGGGAAAACATACCACGCGCTGGGCGTACAAAGGGGTCGGCGGAAGGTTATCTCGCAGCGCCGGGCTTACGCCGTTCGTTCGCTGTAACCGATCAGCATAGCTTAATGACGTTCGTTATAGGTGTGACTTTCTGCCATTGAAATATTGCATATTTTGACGGTCACGCAGGTCTCATTCGTTATAAGCAAAAGTTCGTCTTAAGTGGGGCCGTTATATGTGGGCTTGACTCCACTACCTTTCGTCTTCCTTGGACAAAGCCAAATGGACATCACAAAATGGTGGTTCTTAAATAAAAGCCAATTCTTAGAAATGACACCATATTCGCGCTGACTGAAGCTTCTTATAGACATCAGGCTGTTAAAATCGGTGGTCTACTTTCTAGCTTTTTAATGAATGAATTAATGAAGAAAACAAACGAACGAATGAATGAACACACGAACGAACGAATGAATGAATGAATGAATGAATTAAAGAATGAATGAATGAATCAATAAATCAATCGACGAATTTTATTTTCCAGTTTATAGGTTAGGAACCGCCGCCGAAAAGCAACAACATTGTAGCTTTGAAAGTGTCCGGGACCCAGTAAAGAGGTAACATAAATAATAACGTGGCATATAGGGCAACTCGCAAACAAGACTAGCAGTTCCCTTACAAAAATTTCCTTAGACAGTCCATAGACTGTCTATAAACTTTAGTCTAAGAAGTCTATAGACTGTCTATAGACAAATCCTGGAGACCAGTCTATAGACAGTCTATAGATTTATGGTCATACACTTTTAGTAGACTTTTGTCTATAGACAGTCCATAGACACAGGTCCATAGACAGTCTACAGAAGATTTATAGATTTACGACCATAGACTTCCTATAGACTTCTGTCCATAGACCGTCTATAGACAAATGTCTACTGATAATAGACACAGGTCTATAGGCAGTCTATAGATGATCTATAGACTTAGGCCATACACTTCCAGGTTCTGTCTATAGACAAAAGTCTACTGGTCCAGTAGACTTAGGTCTATAGGCTGTTTATAGACATTCCACAGTTATGTGGCCTGGCAATGCTGTAGACATTTGTCTATAGACAGTCTATAGAGCTCTGTCTAAAAAACAATAGATCATTGCCTGTAGACTGCCTATAGACAGTCTACAACTGTTGAAAAAGGTCACCACATGGTCTTCACAAATGACATGACGTTCAAGATACTTACAATTTAGTTTATTTCCAAGCTAGGCAGGCAAGGAATATGCAATACATGCACCATAAGAATGCACTGCATAAAAATAAATGTTGAAAGTAATGGTTCGAATATAGGTTCCTCAGAAGCAAACTTGGGACCTGTTGACTGCAGTCAGTCATCCGGGCATGTTGACCTGCACAATGGAAGGAAAAAGTAAGAGGAAATGAAAAAAAATTCCCACACCATCTCTACAAATGTCCTTACAACACAAGGCATATATATCCTGGCTATCCCATTCAAGAAAGCTAGTCGATGTTTTGGTTTGGTTTTATGTGGTCCAAAACCCAAGGTGACTCAGGCAATAAGACGCGCCGTAGTGAAAGGTTGCAGAGTAATTTCGGCCACCTGCGGTTTCTTACCGTGCCCTGACATTGAATAGAACACAGGCAACTAGCACTTTGCCTCTATTGAAACGCGACCGGCTAGACCAGGATCGAACCAGCATCATTCAGGTTGTAGTAGTGTTTTACTGATGCAGTAGTAGTACAGTTTTTTTTTATTGGGACAAAAAATATACAAAATTTGTCCTGGGTGAGAAGGCTAAAGGCATTTTTGCCTGATGAGGCCATCCCACCCCTGACAGCAGTGGCAACCACTATAGGCATAATCGAACACATTTGCAGTACAGTACATCGTACAACAACCAATATGTATGCAAGCACACAAAACAAAACGAATGGACAACTCTGAGGACTGTGTGCATGCTTCTGCATATGAAAAAAAAGGTTTACAGATTCCCGAATACTATTTACACGTACAACACACCGAAATATCATCCATGACACAAAAGAAATTCTTTGACTTATTATTCCATTAGGTACATATGTCTTAGTGTTTTCTTTAGGTAGTGATGGGTAGATTGGTAAAAATTCAAAGATGGCTGAATATTGATTCAATAAATTTGCTATTTGTATACATAATCTCACATTACCATAGTTGGTGCGAGGTCGGGGCACCTGTATTTTGATCTTCTCTAAGGAGATGTGGAGTGCGTTTCTTTTTGTATTGAACCTCAATATTTGAATGGTGTAACATATACTGGTGCACGATTTCCAGAAATAACTTATTTTTGAATAGCTTACTGATCTATAGTATGCCACAGATCTTAAAGTATGGCAAGCAATTTTCTATTTTTGTAATTTTCGAATACCACATATTTAGCGCTTTTGCAGAGGGTGAAGCTAATCAAGGTTTCTTTGTGTTGTGTATGGCGATACCAGGGAGCAGTATGCTAAATGTGAATGAAAGAGAGCATAGTAAGTGTGTTGCTTCACTGGCAACCTGTTTAATATGCCAAAAACACGTGAAAGTTCAATTCGGAGAGCTTCTGTGTGCGAATTCTAGAGAAACGTTTCATGAAAGATAACACCTAGAAAGCAAATCCTCTTAGACTGGTTGATAATGTTATTCCGGAACTTCAATTTGAACTCACTATCTTTTTTGCTACCTTTAGGCTTGAAAATCAGGTATTCCGTCTTGTTTATCTTTAGGTCTAGTTTATTAAAGGTTAACCAAAAGTCTAAATAGTGAAGCCATTCATTTGCTTCCCTGTAAACGAAGCTTTCATTGCAACCTGAAAAAAAAATACATTAGCGTCATTTGCATGTAATACCGTTTTAGAGCAGCCTGGGGTGTTTATAATATCACTCATATATATCAAGAATAATATAGGGCTTAGAATGGATCCCTATGGAACTCCGAATTTAATAGTGCCTTGATCGGATTCGGTGCTCTTTATTATGGTGTATTGCTCCCTGCAAATTAAACAGCTTTCCGTCAGGGCATGTGGTGTACCTTGGATTCCATAGAACGATAGCTTTATTAATAATATATCATGATGGACAGAATCAACGGCTTTCCTGAAATCAAGAAATAAACCCAAAGTAAGCTTTCATTTCTTAATTTTGTCAAGAATTTACTGTTTAACATAAAGTAAAGCAGTTTCAGTTGCCTTGTTCTTTCTGAATCCAAACTGCTCTTTTACTATCAAGTTATGCAGAGTGAGGAAATCGATAATTCTTTTGTTCATTATGCGTTCAGCAACTTTTGAAAAGCCTGAAAGCACTGACATTGGTCTATAGCTGTTCAAGTCTTCAAACGCACCACCTTTATGAATAGCTGGAACACGCGCAAGCTTCATTTGGTTTGGAAATATCCCTACTTGAAGTATGCAGTTGCATATACACGTAAGGACTGAAGTTATCAGTGCGGCTACAGCTTTCACGGGGGAAACTTTCACATCATCGAAGGCTGATGCACAGTTGTCTTTCAGAGTCATGATTATGTTGAGGACTTCCTCGGCGCAAGTTGGAGTGAGAAATACAGCTTGAGGACATTGAATATTCATGTATTGTTCACATGATAATGTACCATGAATATCATTTGAGGCACCAACTTCTACAAAGTGCATGTTGAAAAGATTTGCAATGTTTTCGTCAGTTCAGCCCTGTGTAGGTAATGCACAGCGGTAATGTCGTCTTGTGTAATAGCCTTAACTTGCAGCTTTTCTTCAATCTCATTTACTTTGCTTAGCAAGTCCTTATCCTCGGTTTTCAGTCAATATATGAAGCTCTAGGGTTAGAAAGCGACTACGCCACTCCAAATCATCTAGGTCCTGCTTCAGCTGAGTTATATCACTACCTACATTGCTAGATTTCAGCCCTTATACTCGCTTCGTTAGTTGTTTTGTAGTTTTTTCTTGAACAGTCAGGTGGTTCTGAACGTCGTCAAACTTATCAGAGAGCAACTGCATTTGCGACTCAAATGAATCAAACTTTTTTGACAAAGGCAAAAGAGCATCAAGCTTCGTTTCAGTCTGCAGCAATCTGAGTATCACGTCGGAATCATGCTGCGGATTTTCTGTGGTGCTTGTGCCTTTGTGGTTGCCTCGACAAGAGTCACATTTCCATGCTTTCTTTTTGGCTTCGCGCTTAGCATTGAAAGATTCTTCTGTTATTCCCGCACACGCACCACGATGAACATTAAATTTGCACTCTGAGCATGTTGCAAAGATGCTATCAGTGAGTGGAAGGCGGCAAGCACAACAACGAGCTATAGTACGCTCAGATCTTTTACAAAAAACCCATCCACTTAGCAGCAGCGATGACATAAAAGGAAAACAAAATCACATTGAGTAAGGCATAATTATGCACAAACCTGCACAAAGGCAGAGACGGTTAGATGATGCTCGCAGTTACGGTCACCACTGCCAAGTGAGGTCCCAGTGGAAGGAATCTTCTCTTATAGCCCACAGTGAACCGTTGATGCTGTGCCGGATTTCCGGGTGACACCGACGACCACGCCTTCCTGGTCCGCTGCTCGAGACTACCGTCCGTCTTCAGGGCACGTGCGATGACCAGTGAGATGTACGGCTGCACAGTGGGTAATCTGCACAAAGGCAGAGACAGTTGTGATGCTCGCAGTTATCGTCGCTACTTTGCAGTGGTGACGATAACTCGACGTAGCTTTACATAACATAACTGACGACTTGGCATAACTTCAGCATCTGAAGAACACGATAACCAATGAGCCATCGCGCCGGATTCATCATTTCAGTAAATATGCATGACAAATTCTAAGTGGCTGTCATGAAACATTGTAACTAATACCCACATTCCGTTCAGCACTCTACCTCTGCACTAAATACCTACTGCGAATACTGACCTCTGTATGCATTCCCTTTACATTAATTTGAATAGAATACTTAGAAAACTTGTGCCACTTATCATCATTAACTCGCTACGAGGTGTTGAGAATGCTGCCCCATAAAACGTACATTCAGTGCTCCTTGCAAAAGGATCCCAACTGGAGAATATTCAAGCATTTGTTCTTATACCCGCTACTTAACAAGCGCTTCAAAGTACCCTGCATGAAGTCTGGTACGTACGCCGATACTCAAACGGGCACAAGCCATGCAAAACCTACCAGGCAGACTACGAACCAGTTCACCATGGTTTTGCGCCTACAACTTGAAACACTAAGACGAAACAGCATACTCATACACGAGCGTGCGCTCTTTGGAACAAGCGGCTTACAGCACTTCCATGCCGTGCTCATTATCCAGAAAAACTCGAACAGCACATAGTGGCTGCAGCAGCGCAATTCCAGAACCATACGTGAGCTTCAGACAAAAAGCTCATTATTGTAAGGATGAAATACCATCTCAAATTTAGTTAAGTTTTTACTTCAAGTGCAGCCCGGACAGAGCAGTAAAAAGGAGACACTTGCATGCAGGTACCCTAACCTAACGCTGATAGAAAAATCAACGAAAGCAACGAACACGCTCCAAGTAAGAATTATTTCATTGAAACAATAACGTGTTCATCAAAAGGCGCAGCCATAATAAAACAGCGCGAGCAGAATTGCATTCGCGGCGAAAATAAGCGCCAAGTTACATTGGCGTTTTTGTAATGTAGCAGTCTGAGATCAGAAACGCATACTCTGCCTCTCGCACAATTGGTACTAGAGAAATTTGTGCACGCGTAAGCGGGGTTCATGAACGAGCCTCTCGGAATGAAATGTAAGCCATCTCTTGTCGAGGCGACCTTTACTCAGCTTTCGAAATGAATTGCCCGCAGGCCAGCAGCGGCGTCCAACGGCTCGGATAACAGGGATGTACGAATCCATACGTGTGCAACGAAAGGGGACACGGGTTGCAGCTCGTAGGTTCTTCGCGGTGTTTGTACACGCTCGCCATTTGCTCCGGCTACCACTTTTTTTTTAAACCATCACTCTATTAGCATTCCTCCACAGCCGCTTGACTACAACCTTGACAAGCGCCTAGAGCTCTAGTCAATAGAGTTACAAAACATCTTTGGTGAAACGTCGCTGCCCACGACGCGCACCGAGTGAACGGCTACAACAAACAAGCAATTAGTGCACACCTCTCAATGAACAGCACTCCATGGTCCCGACCGGCGATAAAACAAAGAGTAAAAAATAAATGTAATCCACCTCAGAACTTGATTGTGCGTTTCCGCAGATGCCAAGTAAATCGTGCTCACACGGCTCCAACGCATAGTTTCATTTCGGCCTTCACTCACGGGCTAAGCGATATTTCTAGCTGTACACCTACCTTTCAACACGGAAAAGCCAGTAGAGAGCTCGCGAGGAGGGCTTACCGTCCCGGGTTTCGCACCGAGTGCCTTTCTGCGCGTTAGTAAAGAGATAGCGGCACAGACGTAAGCGCATTATACGAGAACATGGCGGCTGCCGCTGCTCACACAAACGTGCTTACAAACGCAGCTTACAAACGTGGATAGGAAGTTTGTCGCTGCGCACATAATCTGCTCTGCACACCCAGCACTGCTTAGAGTGGCTAAGGAGACCAAATGAATAAAAATAATCGTGTAGACTTAGCGTAAGTGGACGATTAAGTTGAATTTCAATCAAAACGTAATCCACGAGAGAAAACGCCGCCGACGCCGACACACCGGCGTACACAGTTGTTTGCTGCCCGGATGATTTTCCGCCGCCTCCGGGAAAATGGGTAAAAAGTGAAACAGAAACCAACTTCACGGTCATGTCTATATTGGTTGCGGTTGCACTCTTGCCAAGTGTAGCTAGCTCTAGCATCCAAGAACACAAAGGGCCATTGGTTTAAAGCATAAATACTGCACTCGCGCTTTAAAAACCTTATTTATTTCGCGAAAACCAAAAACGGAACCTTACTACTATGTCCATGGGCGCCGCATTCCCCATCGAATAGTATGTGGCGCCCTTTTCAAATAATTAGAATGCTGCATAGCATAACGTCTTTTTGGCGTGTACTCGTGTTTGGAAAACCGCTATGGAATACAGCGTGTTATCGCCTCCGATGCAGCAGGTGTATGGAGAACGAATATATACCGGGTTTCTGATTGTTGAGTCGCAGCACTTTTCACGTGAATGCAAACTGCAAAGGCATAAATGGCATATCTTAATTCCGCAGAGAACCATGATTTTTGAGACTTTTAAAATCATGTTTCTGAGAAATGGGCACATTCTTGAATTTTCAGCCCCGTTATTCCCCCTTATTTTACAGGAGGTTTTAAGGAGAAATAAATGTAGTCTCTGATGAAATGCTTCTTAATTAAGCGCGTTGAACAGTAACGATAGAACGATGTAATGGTATATTCTCGAGCGATTCCTTTAAGGGAGAGCGTGTTCGTTTGATGAAGTACAGTTTGCAGCACCCTTACTTCAGAAATGGGTGCCGTTCCTCGCTCTACCTGTCAGCATTAAAGATTATTGAATTAAATTCTCAATATGCGTCGCGGATTAAGGAAAATTAGCTCTTCAAAGCTTCTAAAAACAATATACAAGAAGGTATTGCATTGCCGTTGGACAATATTTTCTTATTCTTGAAATAGCAGAGGAAGCGGAGGAGTCTGACAATAGTTGCGGTCACCCGATGTAGTTTGGTTCGGGGGGGTTTATCGCTCCAAGCCAACTCAGGGAATGAGGGACGCCGTAGTGAAGGACTCCGGAAATTTCGACCGCCTGGGGTTCTTTAACGTGCACTGACATCGCACACTACATGGGCCTCAAGAATTTCGCCCTCATCGAAATTCGACCGCCGCGGCTGGCAACGAACCCGCGTGTTTCGGGTCAGCAGCCGAGCGCCATAACCACTTAAACACCGCGGCGGCCCGATGCAGTTCTACTCAGCATGCAGTGCGAAAAGTGGGTATTTCATGGACTTAGTCAAGAGCCAGTGTATACATTGTTAGATAAAATTAGGATTGTTATAAACAATAGACAATAAGTCTATAGACAATAGTCTATATACAGACTAAAGATTGTCTATAGACTATAGAAAATTAAGGCGGTTAGAGATTTTGGTCTACAAATTGTCTATAGGTCGTCTATAGATAAATGGCTGCTAAGCTGGTTATAGACTAGTCTATTGATGGTTTATAGATTGTCTATAGACAAAAGGAGATTATGGCGGTTTTAGGCTTTAGTCTATAGATGGTCTATAGATTGTCTCTGGACAAAAGGTAATAAGGCAGGTATAGACTTTAGTCTATAGAAAATCTATTGACCGCCTATAGGCAAAGGAAAATTGTCTACTATAGACTTTGGTCTATAGATGGTCTATAGACTTTCTATCACACAAGGAAATAAGGCAGTTATAGACTTCAGTCTATAGATAATCTATTGACCGTCTATTGACAAAGAAAGCTTTTGTCTGTTGCAGACTAGTCTACAGATATTCTATGGACCATCTATGGACAGAAGAAAATTAAGGCGGTTATAGACTAGTATATAGATAGTATATGGACCACCTATAGACGGAAGGAAATTAAGGCTGTTATAGACTTTAGCCTATAGATAATCTATTGACTGAATATAGAAAAAGAAAAATTGTCTGTTATGGACTTTAGTCTATAGATGATCTATAGACAGTCTATGGACAAAGGGAAATAAGGCTGTTATAGACATTAGTCTTTAGATAATCTATTTGATCGTCTGTAGACAAAGGAAACTTATGTCTGTTATAGACTTTAGTCTATAGATAGTCTGTGGACCATCTATAGACAGAAGGAGTTGATGCGGTTATAGACTTCTGTCTATAGGTAGTCTATGGACCATCTATAGACAAAAAAATTAGGAGGGTTATAGACTTTAGTCTATAGATTCTCTATAGACTGTCTATCGAAAAAATCAGTCTAAAGGGCGTCTATAGAGTCTATAGACCATTTTCATAAGGGGTTAGTAGGCAACAAATATATATAAAAAGAAAAAGAAAAAAACACACAGAAAAACTACATTGCAGTGCCATAAAACACAACAGTAGACCCACACCTGAAGCTAATCGGTTCTAATAAAACGTAGCATCAATACCGTTAGAGTTAAAGCCATCATTACCCCTCTGGGCAAATTTGTTTAACAAATGAGGCAATGAGAACTGTACGCCTGTCTTCCATAATTTGTTCGTAGGCGTGGCAGAACCCATTTATCAGGGCATCGGGTGAAGACATATTTCTCTTTTGGTTTTAATTTAGTGAGGGTCATGAGAAAAGCATCTACCGTGGGAGAAGAGAACCTGAGATAATTTACTAGCCGGTATTCAAAGAGGACATTAATACGAATAATCTTGTATTGAAGGAAAAAATCAACTGTGTGAGCTGTGTAACCGGCCACGGAAATTAATCTAACCGCTTTCTTTTGAAGCATTATTAATTCATTAATGTTAGTGCTTGATGTGGTGGCCCAGACCAAAAGACAATAGCTGCGATAAAATATTGAATTATAGATTATCAGCTTTAGATCTGGAGGAAATTCTAAGCAACATCTGCAAAGGACACCAGCAGACATCAGACTGCGCCACTCTCTTTGCAATACATGTTATGTGTTCTCTTCATTTCATGTGCACATCAAAGATGACGCCCGATGATTTACAGTTGTCGACAATTTCTATTGTGTTATAATTAAGTGAAAGCGCGCTGATAAAGCAAATATAAAGTTGAAAGAAATCTGCTTGAGGTTTCTTAGTATCAGCAAGTCTGTTTTATCTGGACCATCTGTGTAAAGAGTGAAGAACACTGTTCCGTCTTTTTATTACAATATCTGTTGATGAGTCAGTAAGAAAAACAACTTGTGTCATCAGCATACTGAACATATGTAACATAGGAAGCGATTTCAACTATATCATTGATGTAAGCATTAAAAAGAAACGGATCTATAAGGCTACTCTCCGGAACCACAGATTGTACACGTTTTAGATCAGATCAGTTACCCCTAATAAAGACAGTCTGTTTACGCTGCCTTAGTACGAGCGAAACAGATTAAGAGAAGAGCCGAGGATATCGTACCTTTCTAGTTTATGAAGTAATATATTAGGATTTAGGAGATCAAACAATTTATTGAAGTATACAAATATACCTAGTGTATATTCTTGCATTCAATACCCTCTAAAATATTTTTCCTGCAACAGTACAGCAGACTCTGTGGACCGTCCATTAAGAAAACCAAGGTGACTGTCACTTAATAAAGATTGTTTAATAAATTCGGCAATGGCTTGCTTCATGCTCACCACACGGGCAGCAGTAGTTGCAGATCTCTGGTTCAAGTTCGTCGATCACTCCAGTGCTCTCAGGACTGCCGTAGGGCTGAGTCCTCGGGCCACTTCTTTCTCTTACATATTTAAATTACCTCACGTTCGACTCTCCTCTGCACGTTTTTTTGCAGACGACTGCGTAATTTAGCGCAGAATTTTCTCCGAAGGCGACCAGCTAATTATAGGTAACTATTTAGGTGCTGTTAGTAATTGGTGCAACAACTAGAAATTGTCGTTCAATGTTAGTAAGTGCAAGCAAATGACCATAAGCAGAAAAAAGTTCCATTGATGTACTCTAACAAAATTAACAGTGTCTCTCTCAAGCGGGAAGATGAATTTAAATACATTTGCGTAATGATCATTTGAATCTAAGTTGGAGCCCGCACATTATTATCAGAACCTCGGTGGCATCTAAAAGACTATGGCTATTAATATACCGGCTAAAACATGTTTCCAATAAAAGAAATCTTGTGGCGTCAATTACTCGAATATGCTGACGTATTGTGGGACCCGCATTCGAAAACGGATGCCAAAAGTATGGAGCGTGTCCAAAGAAGAGCACTACGTTTCATTTTTCAACGCCTACGGAAAACAGGTATCGATATCTGATCTTCTTAGCCGTTCCGGTTTTCCCACCTTGGAATCTCGTCGCAAAATGCATTGCCTGAAAATGTTATTCGGCATCGTCAATAATCACACCAGAGAGAGAGAAAAACTTTTTTTTTGCCCATTAAGGGCTTAGCGTTCGCTCTTCATCTTCATTGCTGCAGACTAGACTTTCACACTTATATGCAGTACAACAGAACACGACAAGCTCGGCACGAACACGATAAAACAATTGTAGTGCCCAAATGCAGAACCACTACATACCAAGCTGTCGTTCTTCACAAGAACGATAGCCGATTGGAATGCGTTACCTCACGAAGCGGTCACCTTATGCTCCGCCGAAACATCTTTTTCTGTAATCAACCCCAGCCGGTGAAGTTATGGTATTTGGTTCGATTCTGGAGTGTTCACCTTGTCGCGTTTTGGTTTCGATTTCAATGTAAAGTGTTTGATACTCGTCTATTATTTGAGTTGTTCCGCAGAAATTTTGCTGCCTGCCTGCAGGCTTTTTTCCCTTTTTTATTTGTTGACAAGGCACTGTGCAATTGTATACCCACTCCTTCATTGGCCACCAAAAGGCGGCTGGCAGAATTGAATAAATAAAGGAAGTATAACTTTCTCTAGGGCCCTTTTGAAAAAAACAGCAAAACGGAGATTGGTCGGTAGTTAAATATTTAGATCTTGCCTCCTCCCTTTATATAACTGAAACCTTAGCATTTTTTCATTCTTGTGGGAAAATGGCTGATGATTTTAAGGAGTTTAAAATATGCTCCAACTAAGGCGCAATGATGCGTACTACAAAATTAAATCGGCCTTATTTAAAGGCCGTAATTATCAACAGAAAGAGTTGATTTAAGGTTCATTGAGACGGAAAACACTTCCTAACATTCTGCACAATATAGAACACGATAGAGCCTGGGGTGGGATTGGTCAAGAAACTAAGGGCTAGAACTTCGCGTTGGAATAAAGCCGGTGAAAAAAAAGGCCGCCACCGTCAGGAAGACGCTGAAGTAACGAGCATTAGCTTTATTGGCCGTGCGTAAAACGAAAGTCTTTCCGCATCTAGCGGGGCCAGTGGGGGTGGTGGTAAAACTTTATATCCCACAGTAGGGGTCTTGAAGGGCACTCGGCTAGGCGTCAGGTGTAGAGGGCAGCTCCCACGTCGGCCCAGACAGCGCGAAGCTCACCGCCGCAGCGTGGGCCTCCTGGACAGCCCGAAGCTGGTCGTGAAGTGAAGCACTCTTTAGCACTTTGTCCCAATGTTCCTTGTTTTTGGCGTAGGCGTCACTTGATACACAACCACACAGCATATGGTTCAAGTCTACACGTTCACTGCACTGTTCACACAGATGTCCGTCGTATTCTGGGTCGATGTGCTTCGTGCGCCAGGGGTTGGCGTATGAGTTCGTTTGGAGCAAGCGTAACGTGACCGACTTGCTTCGGGTTAATTTCTTATCCGGGAGAGGAAACTATCGTCTGCCTAAATAAAACTGCTTAGCGAGCTCGTTGTACGTGAATAACTGATCCCAGTACTCGATATGTGGGGTAGCGGAGGAAACCGGAGGGACGCGGTCGATGAGTAATCGCGCCGCCTCGTGTGCGATCTCGTTGAGATTCCGCAGACCGCCCCTAAGCTACCAATGTGTACGGGGAACCATACGATGGAGTGATCGGTGAAGTTAATTCCGCATAAGATTCGTAGCGCCGTCTTGTCTATTCCGCCCTTGGCGAACGCCCGTGTGGCTGATCTAGAGTCGCTGTAGACAGTTGTGAAGCTCGTGTCTTTGAGTGCTAGTGCTATCGCTGCTTGTTCAGCTACCTCTGGTTTCTTTGTGTAAAGCGTGATGAAAACCGAGAGTGGTTCGGAAAAGTAAACCAAATTTTCCACCTAGCGTAATGATCGACGCCTACGCCATCTATAGGAGAAATTACGATGCACGTCTACCCGTTGTCGAGTTGCGCCGCCCCATACGGAACTTGCTTCGTTTGGCGCCTCCACTCCGGCACATCTTTCTTCCTTTCTTCTTTCACTCCCTCCTTTATCTCTTCCCTTACGGCGTGGTTCAGGTATCCGCCTATATGTGAGAGAGATACTGCGCCGTTTCCTTTCCCCATAAAGCCAATTTTCAACCAATTTTAGTTTGGGAGGTAGAGATGGACCTAGATTTAGGCTTGCGGGGCAATATGGTAACGCTTCAATTAGTGATTGCATGTTTGGAATGTTTACCTATTATTTATTTGCGGTTTTATTTCTATACCACTACCAGTAGGGCTTTATTTGCCTACCAAATTCGGTACACAGCTGTCCCCGCATGGGTGACCCTTGTTGTCGCAGTATCTACAGCAGAACAAATGCATGTGTTGTAGACGGCGCTACAAGTCTCAATGCGAGATGTGCTGTTTACTAGTTGCTGCCACAGATGGCGCTGCGGTCTCACGGTGGTCAGGATAGATGGATGGAAGATAGGAGCATGCCCTTTGAAGCGGGGCAGTGGTACTTGCCACCATGCTCAGTTTTTTCTTCCTTTATTTTTGTTTACCTCTGCTGTGTGTTGTTAATAAAATTCCCCATTTTCGTTAAAATACGTCTTCCAACACTTTAAAACTTATGCCACCTCTCTGCTTTTCAGCAACCAATCCTCCAATCGCTTTTTGGTAATTTCCACCGCAGATTTATTTACATGACTATTGTTATCTCTAAACCTTAAGGCCTCAGGAAGAGTGACGGTGCCTGCATCGACATCGGGATGCATACCATCGCATTTTAGGATGAGGTGTTCTATTGTTTCTACAGATTTACCACACAGAGCACATGTGTCGTCTTCGTTAAATTTCTTTTTGTAGCTGCGCGTTCTAAGACACCATGACCTAGCTTCAAAGAGGAGGGCACTGCCTCTTGAGTTATCATAAAACGTTTCCTTCCTGATCTGCCTTTTCCAGCATCGATATAGTTCAATTTTATGCTTTTTTCTCATTTAATCTATCCAATTTTTACCTTCGACGATTTTAACCTGTCGTTTAATGATCTTTCTTTCTCCTTCCTCGTCTCTGGCAAACTTAATGGCCAGCTTTCTAGTTCGTTTCCGCCACTGTGTGTGAAAGCTCTTTCTGTACAGGTATTTAAATACCTTAGCTGCCCACCTGTTATCATCCAATTTCATCAGGCGTTCTTCGTATAGTACTTTACTCTGAGCTTCCCGTACTTCGAACGTTGCCCAGCCCATATCCCCCTGTACTGCCTCGTTTGTGGTTTTCCCGTGGGCACCTAGGGCTAATCTTCCAACAGTTCTCTGATTTACTTCTAATCGCGACTGAACTTCAGCCTTTAAGCATAGAACTGCATTCCCGAAAGTAAGCCCCAGCACCATTATACCTTTCCAAATGCCTCTGAGGACTTCATACCTGTTGTACCCTACAATGCCCTATGTTTCTTTATCCCGGCATCTCTTCGCCCTTTTGCTATGAGAGACTGTTTGTGCTTTTCCGTCTGCATCTGCCCTTCGTTTACCCATACCCCGAGATATTTGTATTCGGCCGCTCGGGGTATTTTATGGCTGTGTATTATAAGCTCCAGATCAGTTGTACCGTTGAAAACAATCACACCTGACTTTGTTCCGCTAAAACTGAAACCTAGACTGTCTCTTTCGTCTCCGCAGCAATTCACCAAAATTTGTAAATCTTCCTGGCTATCTGCTAACAGTGAAATATCGTCCGCATACATTAAACCCGGTAGTCGTTGCTCAACAACCTTTCCGCATAATGTGTACGACAGATCATAACCTAGATTGCTTCCTGGTAGCCTTCTTTCCATACTTATCATATAAAGCATGAACAGCAGTGGTGCTAGAGGGCAACCTTGCCTTAATCCTTTGTGTACCTGGACTGTTGTTGTACTCTTAATTCCTTCCCATGTTATTTCAACTTCATTTTCTGGATATATTTCCTGTAGAAAATTAATTACCTCATGACCGACGGCCTCAGTGCCAGCGCCGCCGTTACGGGGTGGAGACAACTTAAGCGACGCCGCCATGTTGAATCACAACTGGCCTCTCCCATGTACCGCGAAATGCTCGAATTGTAGCCCAGTGTAGCTCCCGCTGTAAAAAGCCATTCAAGTTAAAGCACTTTGAAGCGCGCCGAGAGCATGAACGGCGCCGTTACAAACGCCAGCGCCGCTGATCCCGTGTGATTCAATATGGCGGCGCCGCTGAAGTTGTGTCCACCCCGGCGCTGGCAGTGAGGCACCCTAACGGTGGTTGTGAAACCCCACGAAAACTCGAAACATAATGAGCAGTTGCTGCCACAGATGGCGCTGTTATCTAAGGTTGGCAGCAGACCCCACGAAATCTCCAAACGTGATGAGGAAAAGCCAACGCTCTTAAAGGTTACTGAATTCGTCCGCCAAAGAAGAACTAGATAACTTGCTAATGATTTAAAGCTCACCCACATTTGTACCCCCTCATTTTTTAGATAGATATTGTTTCAAATTCTCCAAAATCCCCTGGGATCACCTTTATTGTTTTCAAGTAGGTGTTTTCGGTATTCCTCTTTCTCCCTTCTTAATTAATTGGTTGAGATATAGCGATGCCACTTACGCGAAGCAAGGTCTACAGGTTAACGGGTGCACAGGAAACGTTTGAAAAGCTTATTTTTACGGTTTGTACTCTTAAGATGGAGAGAACTACCCCGCGGCTTTCGGACCTGTAGAGCCGGGCATCCCTCAGGACTCAGTCTTGGATCCACTCCAGTTTCTGGTCATCATTAATAGGTCGCTACTGGCATTCCTGTAAAAGTAAAATAATTCGAAGGAGTTTATGTAATCTACTACAAATTACCTGCTTGATGATCAATGAACATTAAACTCACCAGAGGCTAAAATAAACATCTGGGGTTACACGTGGGAAATGGTCATTAATAATAAAAGAACTGTTGCGATGACTGTCACTCGGAGTACCGAGAAAGAACCATTAAGCTTCAGATATCACGCCAGTAATCTACTTTAGATGGAATCACCATATAAGCTGTATAAAAATGAAGCAACATAAAAGGTGGGATATCCTCGGAAGTTAAACTGGCCACGTACAAGACATACATTACACCGCTAATATAATACGCTGGGATCGTATGGGGCCCTTTTACAATAAGAATAGCGACACACGTGAACGTTCACTTCAAATCTGTGCATTTATTTGTAGCGTAAGCTACACTGGCCGAGGTTGAGCAGTTTCGCGTGGCTCCTGGAGAGCCGTGCTGAGCATGCGCGAGGAGCAGTGACGTCATACAGCGCACAGCTAGCGCGCCGTAGCCGCCGCCGCCGCGCGTGCCTCGCCAGTCTGCGCAGCCTCTGGAAACCGCACCACGCGACCAACCGCGTGACGAACCTCAAACACTCCCATATAACTGTCATTTCTCGGTCAACCAAAAATCTCCTCACTGCCCCTAAACGCTAGGTTGCTCTCAGCTAGAAGCTTAACTACAACGACTACGTGCATCAACTCCTCTCTCCAGTAAGCGGTCTCAGTGACAAGATGCTTAACCAGCTCCTTGTCAATTGTGCTGCTCGAGTAAGAGCGGGCGAGCCATGCTGCCGCGCAGTTCCAGTGCCGCGCAGTTCGGGTGCTCGACACTATTTTCATGTGCGCAAACCTTTTGTTCTGCTCTTTTGGAATCAGAAAAGCCGTGCGTGGTGAAAGCTCTAGGGTTGCTTGAAATCGAAAATAGTTTGCACATGAAACAGTAAACGGAGCCTTTGGACTCCGAGTACATTAATCAGTGTCGCTCGTACGCCTTAACATTTACAGCCTTTAGCACGAAAAGATGAGGTGACATATAGCGTTTCTGAGTTTTGTATTGCCTTTCGGAAGACGGAAAATTTTCTGCCAGATTTTGAAAATACGATAACCCCAGCTGAATGCATGCACTCCAAATGCTGTCAGTAATAACGTCCGGCCACTTAGAAAGATCACTTCGGAGAATCTCACAACGTACCTCTTGCTTAGGGGGTGTCTGTACTTCTCTGTTGCCGCAACGAGAAGCCATCTCATTACTCGACTCTCGAGGCACACTTTGTGTTTCGGATCATGATTATTTGAAGGCAAACTAACAGGGAAAAACTGAGTCGGGTTTTTTATTGTTGTTTCCTGGCGCTCGTCAGTAAAAGGGGGCTCAACCGGGTAGGTTTGGCACCCGTTGATCAGCAGTAGTAGAAATCGGGCGTGAAGGACCGGACACCTGAAACTTTGTGGAAGGGGGCCGGCCGAGTGGCATAGACGTTGCTGACTCAGGAACAGGGCAGGGCTCGGTTAGCTTCGGTTGCTCAGAAATATAGAAGACCGAGGTTGGCATCGTTTTGACAGGATCCAGACAACCAAAATGAGTCAAACCTTGCTTCTTGCCATGAAACCGTGGTGATGGAGTTGGCATGTCCTCCACAGAAGCACAATCGGTACTACTGGGATTTTGACACGGACACTGGGTAGAGCGGTCATACTGCTCCGCGGAAGCTGCATTGAGTAGGTGCTTTGTCATTTTGGTAGGTTCTTTTCATGCTCTTCTCTTTCTAACTTTGCCTTTCGTTTTGACGCACCACTGATGCTTCCGACCGAGCATTTTCGCGTGAATGGATGCTGATTGTTCACCGCACCGGGCACTTCGTCTGTCCGACTCGACCGCAGGTGTCCAATGGTGGCCGTCCCGATGACTGGCGCACGCTGCCTGGATGGCCCGTGGCTAGCAGAGAGTGATGCGTGCCCCGAGAGCTGCTCAGCGGGCGGGCTTATGCAAGCTTAACGGGCGGCTCGGGGCTGAATCACAGCCCGCGATCAATTTCCTTTCATAGACGTGCGCCGTGACTGTCTGTTACTAGCGCCAAACCAGGCGATCACATACGCATAGAGTTCCTTGTGCAAATTCCCTCCTTCTCCGCACAAACTCACTCCTTCTCCCGTCCCGGTCTCGTGTTCCAACTGCCTAGGAGCAATCGTCGCTTCTGGCAGGCTCTCGATTTTTCTTTCGCCTTGTCGACGCCGAGCGCGACAACTAAGGGAAGAGGGCGACCCCTAGCGCGGGCGAAGTTACGCGCCCTCCATCGCCTGTGAGTCATCTTTTTCTATTTATTCCTGGAATGTTCGGCAGCCAGTCTGACCTACTTTTTCCGTTGAGCGCGCGCGAGGGTTCGCAGCCAACCGGCATGACTGGGGACTGGAGACAGGCCTTTGTGTCCAGCTCTCCAACTTCTCCCTTCACTCTTCCACAACCCTAGCCCAAACAGTGAACATTCAATGCCCCACGGCACGCGGACAAAAGCACGTGTGACGTCTTCTTCCCTTCGTGCCTAGACTCTGCCATCAGACTCATCATCTGCTATTGGACTCATCCTCCCCCTCCCAAATTACCATCACGGTGAAAAAAAGTCAATGGGAGGCACTGTCGGGTACTGCAGCACATCCTTTCAATGGGAAGGATAGCGGCGGAACTATTTGAGAGGTGGATGGTGGCGTGGTGGTGACGAGGGGCAAGGAAGATTTAGGTAATCATCCAGCATTGCATGGTTTAGGTGTCTTCCCTTTGCCCCTGCTCTTCAACCAGCGCTAACCAACGTATTCGGTGGCGCCATCTATGGGAGCCACTGAAACCCCCCGCCCACTCACTGAAAAAAAAAAAAAACATATGCCGAGGTTCGGAGTAGAACAAAGGGCTTTTGGCGTTTCAGGCGGAGACGCTACCACTCCGCCACGATGGTTCATGGTTTTTCTAAAGAATAAAGCCGCATCTAGTGAATGCACTCTTCCGATGCAGAAGTCGCCGCTCTTTCGCTACGTCTATCCTGGCATAACAGACCTAGGCCATCCGCAATATTTCGTTAAGTTCGCTGGCGTGGAACGCAGATAGCAGTAATACAATTACTGGAATTTAAGTAATTTAATGTATTACTTTCTCTGGAAAATGGTATTTTAATGCATTACTTTTATGGTCGAGGATTTTAGCAATGTAATGAATTACTTTAGGAGAGTAGTTTCACGGCAAAACTAATTAACTATTTAGAAAATTACCTTTGTTATCAAGGACATATATTAGGTTGGGGCAACATAAAAAGATTGAAAGATACTAAGCCAATGCCTGCAACTCTGGTGTATAACAGGCCTAATCTCAATATGAAGATAAAAGAGAAGGCCCGAGGGCAGTGGTAATTTTACCACCCGAAGGTAGGAAAAATGGAAAAAAATGAGGGGGAGGGTGCAAAGATACATAGCGACCCACAGCCGGGGGAGCGGGCCCCGGCAGACTCCACTCGTTTTCCCTGGGACGTATCGGAGAGGGGTGAAATGGATAGGTTGTGTGGTTGTTGGGAAAGGTGTTATGGGCATAAAGATGCGAATGTGGAAAGCCAGTATTTTGCACTGATCATCCGAATGTCTTGACTCCATTGCTGGCCTGCCTGGACAGGACAGGGAGGAAGTCAATATTGCCCAATGGTGCGGGCCCGCTCACGGTACGCCCGACCACCGACAAACGTAACGGTTTCCGACCGCCGGAGACAGGAAATACTAACACGGGGTTAGCTTCCTCGGGCCCCTCCGCGACTTTCAGAGTTTTTTTCCAGCCTGCCAGCTACTAACCATCGAGTGCTTTTCGAGGTTTTTCAGACACGGTAAGTATGTGTTGTGTGATCCGGCGAATAGAGGCTTAGGTCGTCCATTTATGCAGTGGAGAGCCGGTGATTAATTCTGATTGCCTGGAGATCGTAAACGTGTACCGTCATTGCAGAACTGACGACAACTATTTTGAATTTCACATCAATATAAATTCGATCGCCGGGGCCAAGATTGAAATATTTTGCGGCTCTGAGAAGTACCGCACATACAGGCTACGCTTGTGCCCTTAAGGACGGCTCGAGATTACGCCAGCTGCAATTAAGTTTAAACATGTGGGCAAATAAGCACAGTTAAGATGTGTTGAAAAGATGGCTGTGTTTCTTTTTTGCAGGATGGAAAAAACTTTTTTTTTCCGGAGCCCTAAGCAACGACACCTCTTTCTTCCTTTCTTCTTTAACTCCCTCCTTTATCCCTTCTGTTACGGCGACGAGGTGTCCACTGACATACGTGAGACAGTTACTGCGCAATTTCCTTTACTGAAAGCCAACTTTTTTCCTTTTTTATTGTGGTAAAAGGTTTTCAGCTGACGTTCTGCAAGTGTCTACATTAACGGGAACACACACTTCCAAGGGCACACACACACAACCTGTGGACAGCTCTGCAGCCGATTGCAAGGTACAATGTAAAATGGGATGACCCGTCGCGATCGCTCAGTGATTACGGTACTCCGATGCTGACCCGAAACACGCGTGCCCTATACCGGCTGCCGCGCTGGCATTTCGATGGAGACGAAACTCCGTCCGTCTGCTGTGCGATGTCAGTGCGCAAAGAAGAACCCCATTTGGTTAAATTTATCAGAAGGCCTCCACGACATCACCCGTTATTGTCTCCGTCTCTTTGGGGGTGTAAGACCCCACAAACATAACAAACCTAAACTGGGATGGCAAGGCGTGTTGATGTGTGTAAATCATTTTTCCGAGCCAGAAACAAGGAATTCCAGGATATTGCAGGCTTCTGCAGTGCGTATGCGTAATGTGAGCGTCAACGCCACGGTGCGGAGCCCAAGTACTTTGAAAAACCACAGTTTCTTGCAATTTCCATGTCGTAGTCGGAGCCACTGACACCAGCCCTACATTGGGCCTGATGGTTTACCGCACTTCCTTCTCCCTTTCCCCTATTCACTAGAGGCGCAGGTATGCCGTACCCGCCACGGTGGATGAATAGTTAGAGCGCTCGGCTGCTGAGCACGAGCACCAGGGTTCAAACCCGGCCGCGGATGCAGCGTGGCAATAAAGCTTTTCACTCCCTCCGCCTTAGCTCGCCGCGGTGACTGAGTGCTCGTCTACTGGTCCGGAGTGCCCGGGATCAAATCCAACCGCGGCTGCAGCGTTTCGATGGAGGCGAATGCGGCGGCTCAGTGGTTAGCGCGCTCGGCTCCTGATCCGGAACACCCGGGCTCGAACTCGACTGCGGTGGCAGCGTTTCGATAGAGGCGAAACGCAGAGCCTCCCGTGTGCTGTGCGATGTCAGTACGCGTTAAAAATTCCCAGGTAATCGAAATTACTCCGCAGCACTCTAGTACGGCACCTCTCCCTTCCTTTCCTTTTTTCACTCCCTCCTTTATCCCTTCCCTTACCGCGCAGTTCGGCCCGGGTGTCCACCGATATATGTGAAACAGTTACTGCATCATTTCCTATCGTCAAAAACCAAGGTTCAAACCAATTTTCCTCCGCTTTTCCTTTCCTCAACAGAATTTTTTATGCTGTTAAAGTTTCCCAGGTTGCCGAAATTATTCCGGAGACCTCCACTATGGAACCTCCTTCTCCTTTTCTTCTTTCCCTCCCTCCTTTATCCTTTCCCTTAAGGCGCGGTTCTGGTGTCCAACGATATATGAGACAGATACTGCGCAATTTTCTTTCCCCGAAATCCTATATTATTATTATTATTATTATTATTATTATTATTATTATTATTATTATTATTATTATTATTATTATTATTATTATTATTATTATTAACAAGTTTAATAAAATATACTGCGCAACACTTCGAGGTCCATTCACGGCTAGTTATGGTTTAGTCGTACTGAAGAATAAAACCTTGCGCAGATTTCATATGTTTCAGCACACCTTCGTGCGTCAGGTATGATGGGTTTTGCAGTATTTCAAATGAAGCAGTGGCTCCGAATGCACTCTTTACCACAGTTGTATGACCGCATGCGCTCCTTCGTGAATACTTGATGCGGTCACATTAGCACGGTGACATCCGCCGTAAAGAGAGTTCAGAGTGCGGATTATTTGCCTTCGAACGCCTAACAGTGCATAACTGCCGCGAAATGCGGAGACGTATCATGACACCTTTGCCTTAAGGTGATGCGACATTCCCGAACTCTTTGGATGCATGAGTGAAAACTTTTATTTGGCGAAAATAAAATCTTTCAGGGTGGTCTACTACAGGTGCAGGAGTAAACGGGCTTGTGCCTCACATAAGGCCCGATCCATCAGCCATTCCTGGCCGGCTGGCTGAACGGCCCGTAAAGCAGCCTCCCAGGAAGAATGAGTGGGATTGGGGATATGTGTACTGCCTGTCGAGCATGGTAAATGGTATGGTGAAATAAAGCAGTCCGTCTGCAATTGTCTCCATGTGGCACTGGATAAGGACAGCAAGGAACTGTGAGGTGGTGGTAATGTCATGCCGTAAAAGAGTAATTAGTGTAAAAGAGTTTTTAGTAAAATTAGTAGAGTAATTAGTACAGTAAAATTATAAAAATAAAATAGTAAAATTACTAAGTTAGTAGTGTATCGGGCTTGCGTGATAACACGATAACAATGTGCCTGACATGCGCAGTGCGTAAACCGCGCTATCACGAAAGCTATATATATATATATATATATCAATGCCCTGCAATAAACTGGATTCTTCTTGTTCTGGCCTTCATGCTGTCGAGTGCCGTCATTGCGAACTGATACATGGTGTCAGAAGTGGCCAGTTGGGCAGGGCGTAGCTCGGAGCGCCATGGACCTGCTGAAGCCCCCGGAACCTTTGCAGCTCTCCGGTAACCTGTCGCAGAATTGGAAGCGGTTTAAGCAAAAACTGGAACTCTTCATCAAAGCGACCACGCCAAAGGACGACCCAAGAAGCGGAGCAGCGAAAGCTGCACTCCTGTTGAGCGTTGCCGGAGACGAAGCACTTGACGTCTTCAACACGTTTACGTTTGGTGAGCAGCAAGACAAGGAAGATTACGACACCCTGGTCCAGAAGTTTGAAGCATACTGTGCCGAGGTAAGCAATGAAGTGCATGAGCGGTATGTTTTTCGCTCGAGAAAACAAGAAGACGGAGAGCCGTTCGAAAGATTTATTAGAGACCTCAAGAAGCAAGCAGCGCAATGCAACTTCGAAGGACTGCACGATTCAATGATCAGGGATCAGATCGTCTTTGGGACGAATAATTCCAAACTGCGTGAAAATATGCTGCGGGAAAAGGGCTTAACGTTGTTAAAGGCTGAAGAAATGTGCAGGGTAGCGGAATCAGTGGCACAAAGAAATCAGGTCTGGGCCAGGCCCGGTGACAGCATTGACTCCGTCTCTCGCAGTAGGGAATCGTGCCACCGCTGCGTAGACCGGCAAGAGACCAGTGCAGTAAACGGTAGTTCGTACCGGTGCAAGAAATGCAACCGACGGCACGAGCCGAGGCAGTGTCCTGCTTACGGAAAAAGATGCAACACTTGTCGAAAGCTGCATCACTTTGCGATTTGTTGTCCGGCCAGGGCGGTCGTCAACGAAGTCGGCGCACAGTTCAATGATGAGTTTGTTGTTCTTGACGTCTGCATCGACAGCTGCATTACTGGTGATTGGACTGTCGAAGCCAAAGTTGGGGGTCGTAAAGCATTATTCAAGGTGGATACCGGAGCACAAGCAAGCCTCTTACCATTTTCGATATACCGCAAGTTGAAAACTGCCGAACTGAATCCTACGAGCTCTGTGCTGCGAGCACACAATGGAGGCATCATCACCAACTTCGGAACAACAGTCCAAAAAATAACCGTTGGAGATGCTGCAACTACAGTGAAATTCTACGTGGTGAAAAATGGACGTCGTGCAATACTGGGGCTTCACGCATGCGAAGCTCTAGGCCTTGTGCAGCGCACAGTGGACACTGTCAGCACTTCTGCTGAGTACGAAGCGATCAAGCACTTCAGACACGTCTTTGAGGGTTTAGGATGCCTAAAGCAACCATACAGCATGGTACTACAGCCAGATGCTACCCCAGTCGTCCAGCCAGCGCGGCGGGTGCCCCTATCTTTGCGCCAACCGCTTCGCGACGAGCTTCAAAGAATGGAGAGAGCTGGTATCATCCCAAAAGAAGATGGACCTACCGACTGGGTAAGCCCTTTGGTTTTGGTCAAAAAGAAAGACGGCAGTCTTAAGGTGTGCATGGACCCGAGAAGGATCAATGAGCATATAAAGAGGCAACACTACCAGCTTCCCAAGCGAGAAGATATTGAAGCAGAATTGACCGGCGCTTGCTACTTTAGTTGCCTAGATGCAAACTCTGGATTTCACCAGATACCCCTCGACGACGCAACATCAAAAATTTGCACTTTTGCCACTCCTTTCTGTCGATACCTTTACTTGCGCCTGCCGTTTGGCATTTCATCGGCACCGGAAGGTTTTCACAAAATGCTGAGTCATATGTTGGACGGGCTGCCAGGAGTTTACTTGTATATCGACGACATTTTGGTGTGGGGCACTACACGTCAAGAGCATGATGAACGGCTAGTAGCAGTTCTGAAAGCTGCCGAAACAGCAGGATTGACAATAAACGCCGAAAAATGCAAGTTCGATTTAACAGAGGTGCATTTTCTGGGTGACGTTATCGGACAAAAAGGAATTTCCCCGAACCCGAAGCTGGTGCGCAATCTGTTGGAAATGCCAACACCAAAAAGCAAAACCGATCTACAGCGCATGTTAGGAGTGATCAACTACTTCGGAAAATACGTGCCAGTGTTGTCAGAACGAACAGCGATGCTGCGAGCGCTTATCCAACCGCAAGTCGAGTTCGAGTGGACCGAAAACCACGCGAAGGAATGGAAATGCATCACGCAGGCACTTGCGACATCACCCTTGCTAGCAATATTTGACCCCAATAAGAAAACAAAAATAACTTGCGATGCGTCCAAGAACGGCGTCGGAGCGGCGCTTTTACAGTGCCACGGTGGTCACTGGCGACCGGTGGCATATGCTTCACGAGTCTTAACACCACCGGAGCAGCGTTACGCGCAAATTGAATAGGAGACGCTGGGCATTCTGTTCGGTTGCGAGAAGTTTCATCAGTTTGTGTATGGACAGACGGTCATTATCGAGACCGACCACAAGCCACTTCTGTCAATCGCTGCTAAAGGAATTTGTGACATGCCCCCACGATTGCAGAGATTTTTTTAAGGCTTCTCAGATATGACTAGGTTCTACAGTACGTTCCAGGGAAGCACCTGGTCTTGGCAGACATGCTCTCACGATCGACTACACCCGGGGGTGTCGACCATGCTGGTGCCACAGAAGACGTCGACGTTCACGCACTACAGCTCCTGAACGGTATGGTCACGGCAACAACGCAGCAAAAACTGGCAAAGGAAACTGCTCGTGACTGCTACTTGCAGACTGTCGTCAGCAACTTATCAGCAGGAAAACCAATTCAAGGTGAGCTGAAGCCGTTTTCATCTGAACTGTCCGTAATCAACGGAATTCTGTTCAAAGGAACAAAAGCTGTCATACCGAGAAGCATGAGACAAGAAATGCTAACAAGAATTCATGCCGGCCACCTTGGCTTAAACAAATGCAAAGAAAGAGCAAGACTTCTCGTTTTTTGGCCAGGCTTGACCAACGACATCGCAGTGCTTCTCCCAAACTGTTCTACATGCAGAAAGTTCGCGTACCAGCAAGCCAAAGAACCGCTGATAATGCGCCCGGTGCCGCAGTGTGCGTGGTATAGGGTCGGAGCGGACATCTTTTGTTTTGGGGGAAATTCTTACGTTGTCGTATATGATGCTCTTTCCAACTTCCCAGATGTCGAGAGGCTTCCAGACACAAGTGCAAGAAGTGTTGTTGCGGCTCTCAGTGCTATGTTTACTCGATACGGCATTCCTATCGAACTGTGCACTGATAATGGACCACAGTTTTCAAGCCAAGAGTTCGCAGCCTTCGCTAAAGAGTATGATTTTGCGCACGTCACGTCTAGCCCACACTACCCGCAGTCTAACGGCCTTGCCGAAAAAGGTGTGCAAATTGTCAAGCGGATAATGAAGAACACTCAAGGCGCACGACACGACTTCTGGCTAGGCCTTCTGGCCTACCGATCAACGCCACTGATTGATGGTCAATCCCCTGGCGAGCTTCTTCAAGGCAGGCGCCTTCGATCTAATCTCCCCGATTTTGGCGGTATCAAGACTATCGAAGTCAAGAAGCACCGCGAGACGCCCAAAGGACAGCCGTTGCCTCAACTAGGTAAAGGTGACGTCGTCAGGCTGCGAGACACAACTTGGTCACAGAGGGGAAAGGTGGTTGGGGAAGCTGCCCCGAGGTCCAACCACGTTGTACCTAAAAGTCGTCGTGTTCTTCGGCGCAACAGGCGACACCTGCTTCATTCCAGCGAGCAGTATGCTGAAACAAGTGACGATGACACCGACGACGACTGCGCAGACGAAGCTGACCCAAATGCAAGGAACAGTCCAGGGAGTGTGGCACCGCAGCCTTCTGGCACTACAAGTGCAGCACCCCAGCAGCCTCCGGGGCTCTGTGACCAACATCTAGCCCACGGTTCGGCTTCGATTACCCATCCAGAGCAACCCACAAGTGTCATCAGTCTGAGGAGGTCGTCTCGTACCGTGAAGTTTCCCCCACGTCTTCGTTATGACGCTGCTTTCAATCAGTTATCATGAACTTGAACCACTGTCTTGTGCTAACCTTGGAAGGATGTATCGGGCTTGCGTGATAACACGATAACAATGTGCCTTACATGCGCAGTGCGTAAACCGCGCTATCACGGAGGCTATATATATATATATATATATATATATATATATATATATATATATATATAATCAATGCCCTGCAATAAACTGGATTCTTCTTGTTCTGGCCTTCATGCTGTCGAGTGCCGTCATTGCGAACTGATACAAGTAGAGTACATTAAAATTAATACAGTAAAATTAGTAAAGTACAGTAAACCTGGTAGAGGTAAATTAGTAGAGTAATTAGTGTAAAAGAGTAATTAGTAAAAGCGATTATTATTAGTGGTTTTTGGAGTATTTTCCATGTATAAAATGCACTGAACTGGCATCGCAGTGCATAAGAGCGCGAGTGGCTCTTTGTCGTACGCGGCTGCTTGCTGTAATTGCCCCGAATCCGGTAGCTTGATTGACTTAACCCCCTCAAGCAATTCGGCATTCGGGTTTCTTGTGGTCATTGCCTCAATCTGCTCCATCGCTAGAGTACACATTAGGAGGTCATACCATGTCCTACAAATCTCAAAGGAAACAGATCGCGTCCACGGGTATTTTCAGCGAACGTTACGTCCAGCACCAACATTGTTGAGATCACTAGCCTATCTAACATTTGTACGGCCTAAACCTGAGTATGCATGCGCTATCTGGGACCATAATCAAAATACTCTTCCTAATACATTAAAAGCAATTCAAAACCGCGCCGCTATAGGTTCATCTTCTCTGCTTATTGTTATCACGAAAATATCCCCAAACTAAAACGCAATGCTCACCTCACATATTAATTAGCCCACGTCACATCGCAATATTATGTTTATATCACAAGTTCTATTATCATGCTCCGCACGAGTTTTTTTATCATCCCAGCCTGCCGCACTTCAAGCCACACGAGCCATGAAAAGACCACCTATCGCCCGCCTGCCCGAACATCTGCTCATCTGTCCTTTTCTTTTTTCGCACCGCGTAAGACTGGAATGACTTGCCCGGCTTGTATGACTTGCCCGGCCACGTCATGCTTCATGCTGATCAACCATTATTCAAGTCATCAATAGAACCAATAATATGCCCTGTTACCCACTGCCTCATATAAGACCCCTTCAATGGGGCCTTTGAGGTAGTAATAAATAAATAAGTATAGGTGTTCTCGCCTAAATAGGGTTTGTATTACGCATTGCAGCATAAATGCATGCGGTAGGGCACCGTTACGAGCACTTCTGTTTCCACCCGGCAGCTACTTATATGCATACCGGAAAGCTGCTGTTTTAAGCCTTTGTGTGGAAGCTGTGGGCGTTGCTGTGGACCGAAAATCCCATTTTGAGCTAGTCCAGTGCCAGAAAAGATATAGCACCGTCGTCCTCGGCGAAGGACCTCGATAAGAAAAATGCATATCAGGCCGGCGGCAGTTTATCAAACCTTGCACATTTGCTTACCAAAACGCTGACCATCCAAAATAAACCAGGAGGCCCATCTGTTCCATTTATTTTGGAAATTCGTTTCCTTTGGGAATTGTGTTCGTTCTCTCAGGACCAACGCAGATTTCCGTTCTGTATTTGCAATCGGCAACAGAGAACATGCATAATCCCTTGTGCTCAAAGGACGAAATACACTCCAAGAGTGTCACAATCGCGATACTCGTCTTCAAGTAACAATCGAGAAGAAATAAGGCACCCTTATGAGGTTACAGTATGTATGCGGAGCTGCATACCATCAGAAATGCTCCAAACGCGACGATTTTCCAGTTGTTTACAGAGTGTTTAAGGAAATTGAGAGCTACACTGCATGCCGCCATCTTCCCGCGAACTATACTGCCAGTTTCCATCTCCGTTCTTTGTCTAGATTTTGCAAGCGTCTTAAGAGCTGTAGTCTGGAGACGCATATAAACCTTTGGATTATGGTGGTTCTCTCGCGTTGCCCATTGGCACGTATGGGAGTAATGCGCAGCTTTTCCTCTACATCAATGAAAAGCAAAACTTTCGAACTTTTTCACGGTGTCCACAAAGTAGCGATAAACAATATGCTAATCGTCTTGCAGACCGCCTGGAACCTCGGAGGAGAGCGGTCGCGTTTCACAGTGCTCCCTCTGAAACGTCTCCCAATCTCGGCGGCAATCGCACCCCTGCATCCGGCCTGAGCGTTCGCGCGCGCGCGCCGTTTCCTGGATTACAAGCGCGCTGCGCCAACGACTCCTCTTGTGTCCGCGCTCGCTCATGGTTGCGCACCCGTGAACACTCCACCATGGAGGTGCAGGTGCAGGGAGAGATTCTTCACTCCCGCGTTTACGACACATGGGACTGGACTCACATAATTAGTGTGCCTGCCCGCTTCAAGGACCGCCGTACGTCAACAAGCCAGGAAACCGCAGCGTCTGCAAACGGTGCCGCCATCTCACCTACTGCAGGCCCTGACAAGTCGCACCTGCAAGCAACGCGCGCAGCTGCGCAGAGTTCGCGGCAGCAGCCGCCGCTCCCGGCTGCCGACTACAAGATCATCTTCAGGACTCGAGGCAGGCTGAAGCTGGACCTACTTCCGCCCCGACTACTACGGGAAACCATCCTCCGAGCGGCGTTCCAGCTTCAAGAACCAACGCGTACCCAAATCAGGGTTGACCCAGTCAACAACACGTGCACAGTAAGCACGCCCCTAAAAGCTGACGCACTCGCGCTGGTTCGCGTAACCCAGATCCAACACCAAGCCAAGGACTTCGCAGTCGCAGCTTATATAGCGCCACCGGAAGGAGCGGTACGCGGAGTAATCTTCAATGCATACTCGAATGAGACCCCGACAGCTCTCCTCCGGGACCTCATCACCGGCAACTCGGAAGCCCCCATCGTGGACGCCCGTCGAATGGGGGCCACGCGTTCCATTGTAGTCACCTTTCGTGCTGGACCTGTGCCACGCGTCATTCTATATGGAGAAGCCCTCAACAGGTGTACACCGTACCGAGGGCATATAGACGCCTGCACGAACTGCCGCGTCCCAGGCCACCGGACGGATGTGTGTGTCCACTCAAGATCTCATAAATGTTCCCGCTACGGCAGATCCCATCCCAAAGAAGATGTGCCATCATGAACCCCCAGCTGCATTCTCTGTGGGCGCCCACATATGACCGGAACTGGGAACTGCAAAGCACTTGGCCGAAAACTATCGTCCCCGAGGAATGCTCTCTGTCCTCCGTCTAAATCGCGGCTGTCTCGCCGTGATCAACAAAGCACAACCAACGGACGCCGCTCGACGGCGTCCCGGTCAAGTTCCAGAAACCGACAGAACAGCAGCAAAAACTCCTCACGTCTCACTTGGGCAGACCGCGTTTCAGGCAACGCCACCCGTCATCCCCCGCCACCTCAGTCCTCCCAAGAAGATTCGAGAGATCTGGAACTCCGGGCCTTGCGCGACGAGGTAAGCTGTCTCTCCTCCCTTTTAAGCAGCCCCACCCCTTCTCTGCCCACTCAACCCGCATCCCCTCTCGTTAATCCGACCTCACCATCCACAGACACTTCAAGCACCCCTCCTGCAAACAAGCAGAGCGCCTCAGACGCCACACTGCCTCCCATACCCCTATAAATAGACGCTAAATTTGCTGCACTGGATGCCAAATTTACCACAAACAAAAAGAGCTAGACGCCCGCCTTGAGGCCACATTCAATCACCTTGCCGCCACCTTCACCGAAAAGCTTTAGCAGCCCATGGACGCTATGCTTACCAAGATGATGGAGCTCATGGAACATAACCTTACCCATCGCTTCACCCAAATTCAGACCACCTCCAATTCCCCCCCCCCCCCTACCTCCACAAGCACAAAGCCCTTTTGCTGAACACATACCAATTGACACCCGTCTCACTCCCTTCCTCAACCCCCCTAATCTCCAATATGGCGGGGAGGAACACAAATTCTCTCCCTAGTTTAACTTGGAACTTCCGCGGTTTCCAGGCCAAGCGTGCACCTCTGCAACTTCTCCTTCCCACCCTCACGCCCACTCCCCATATACTTCTTCTCCATGAGACTGCACACCGGGCAACCCTACCCAGCTACACATCTACACACTCAGACACCACTAGCAAACCCAGGGCGTCCACACTCATCCACCGCAGCCTCACCTATAAAATTCAAGAAATTTCGTCTGAGACACCCTGCGTGATCACTGAACTTATACATAACACACATACATTTCCTTCAATCTTTATAGCAAATATATACCACCCCCCCGTCCCAGCCGATGGCCTCGTTAGAATCACTTCTGCGAGAGCTATACTACCAAGCAGGGAAACATCCTCTAATAATTGGTGGGGACTTCAACAGTCAGCATACTGACTGGGGATACACAACCACGACACATCGAGGTCGCAGGCTGTGGCTGCTCCTGCGAAACCTCCAGCTCAGAGTTCACAACATGTTTCAGATGCCCACGCGGATCGGCAATAATGTCAGCATGAACACCTGTCCGGACCTGAAGCTGAGCCGCTACATCCGTGGTGTAGCGGCTCAGAAATCAAAATAGTGGAACAGAACTCAAAATACATTGGGCAGTGATCATTACAATATACAAATCACTGTCCCGTTCAAACATCCCCGTCACTCCTATACAACACATAAACTGGTTAACTAGGATGCACTTCGCGCTGCACGCTCCGCCCACCCAGACACTTCTATCACAGAGATCGACGCCTGGGTGCAATCACTCAAGCATGACGTTCACCACAACACGCAACGCATTGAACGACCACCGAAATCCCTACCCCGGACACACACCTAGCCCAAGTCTGAGAGGCTTATCACAGCCTCCTGGAAGGCTGGAAAGGCAATAAATATAACAAGACACTTAAAAAGCGGCTGGCCGCGCTGCAGACAAAAATCCAACAACACTCGAAGGAGCTGTGCTGATCCAACTGGGGAAAGATATGTGACGGCATCGCCGGAACCCTGTCCAGCAAACGCGCATGGCAACTCCTCCGATACCTCATCGACTCCACAAACACCAAATCAAATCAAATCTTCAACACAACACCACGTGACACGCCTCACACACCAACATATTGACGATCTCGAGGCCCTCATCAACACACTTCAGAACGCATACACCCCTCCGGGTGCCCCCACACCTCTACCCACCCACACAGGACCAGCCAATCCAACACTCGACACAGACATCACTGAGACGGGTCAGAGCGGCCCTCCTGACACTCCGAACCAACTCCGCACCTGGTGCAGACCAAATCACAAACTCCATGCTCCGTAATGTGGATGACCAATCGATCACACAAATTACACAATACTTCTACCAGTGCTGGAGGGAGGGTATCCTCCCGCAGTCCTGACGCCACGCGAAGGTAATATTCATACCCAAACCAAACAAAACAGTTACACTTCAAAATATTCGCCCGCTTTCGCTAATCTCATGCCTCGCAAAGCTCTTCGAGCATGTTGTGTTTGCAAGACTCGCAACGCACATGGCGGACAACAATCTATAGCCGCATAGGATGGTGGGATTCCGCCCCCATCTGTCCGCACAGGACGCCATGCTGCAACTCACACATGACATTTTCTACCCGCTTCTGCCTGGTCACACATAGGCAGTCTTAACTTTGGATCTCTCCAAAGCTTTTGATCGCATCGAACATCACGCGATCATGACTGCCCTATTTCCATTGAATGTGGGTGCGCGCACGTACGCCTACATTCAAGCATCCCTCACTGACCGCACAGCTGAGATACATTTTGGCCCTCTCCCTTCCCCCTCCTACACGCTCCAGAGTATCGGAACCCCTCAACGGTCCACCCTCCCCTCTTCCTCTTTAACATCACCCTCATCCCCCTCGCCCGAAAATTTGCAACTATTCCCCACCTTAAGCACACTCTTTACGCCGACGACATCGCACTGTGGACCACCCACGGCAGTGACGGCGGCATAGAGAACACCTTACAGGAAGCAGCCACCCTCACCCAAACTTATGTACAGAACATCGGACTGTCTTGTTCCCCACAGAAGTCCGAACAGTTCCTCATCCGGCCTAAGAACCAATGATCCCCCCGCTCCCCCATTGCCATCGAACTGAATGGAGACCCGGTACCGGAGGTTGACACCCTCCGCGTATTAGGCCTGCACATCCAGAACGATAGCAAAAACATCACCACCCTCAAGAAGCTCAAGTAGGTTGCAGGCGCGATATCGCATCTCATCCGCAGAGTTTCGGGCCATCATAGAGGCATGAAGGAGCGCGACCTCTGTCGCCTCATGTCTTTGTCCTCAGCCGTGTGCTCTACACTACCCCATACCTAGAACTATCCAAACGGGACATAAATGCTTTTTTCGATGCCTTGATCCGCAAGGCATTCAAAGACGCACTTCATCTTCCCCTCAACACCCCCACAGAGAGATTACTAGGCCTGGGCCTCCACAACACGATCGGGGAACTCGTGGAGACCCATCGACAGGCCCAATACATAAGGCTCACACAAACCTCCACAGGCCGTTATAACCTGGACTCCCTCGGAATCAGAATACCGGCCAACGACCCAACCCTCCTCCCCATTCCTCGTTTCCTTCACCGAGAGCTGGTCATCAAGCCACTGCCAAAAAATATGCACCCCTCCAACCATGAGCAGCGCCGCAGAGCCCATACGAAGGCACTCCACCGAGTGTACGGCTCCGAGCCGGACGCCGTATGGGGGGACGCCGCCTGCACGGGTGACGAAGCAACCGCAGCCGTGGTGGACTCCTCCTTATCCGTCTTCCTCACACTACCTCTCCCCCCAGACACCACCCCAGAGGCTGTAGAGGAAGCCGCCATCGCAATTGCCATCACCCGCATGGAAGCCCAGAACATTTTAACAGACTCTAAAACTGCAATTCTAAATTTTGCGTCGAGGCCGAGTCCACGTCGCTGCTTTTGGCATATTGGGCTCGCCCGACGCACCCCAACCCCGCCATGTAGAGCTTATATGGGTGCCTGCGCACTCCAGGAATCCCGGAAACGAGGCCGCCAACCTTTTAGCCCGAGGTTCTTTAAACCGGGTTCAGGTGGCCTCGGATCGGGAATTCGTGAGGGGGCGAATGCACTCGTTAAGCGAGATGACGCAGGGCTACAGAACCTCGCGCCAGCTCTACCCCCGCCCCACCCCTCCCTAGATAACAAACACGCAACATTCTGGCGCAAACTACAGACACACACACTACCCTCACCCCTCAACCTAGCCCACTATCATCCCTCCTTCCACACTCCTGCCTGCATCTTGTGCCCAGAACCATTCGCCTCTTCCCTCCACATCCTCTTTCTCTGCCCGGCTTACCCTCCCCCGCGCGGCCTAGAGGACCTCAAGACCTTGGAGGACTGGGAGACCCTGCTGCGCTCGGTGGACACGGCCGTGCAGGCAATCACCACCGGCCGGGCTGCCAGTGTTATGTTCCTTAGGGACATAAACACTTGAGTGAAGTGGGGCGTGCGGAGACCCAGGGGCGTGCCCCGACTTCCTCTCCAACAATAAAGTTTTTCTCTCTCTCTCTAAATTATTCTGGAGCCCTCCACTACGGCATCTCTTTCTTCCTTTCTTATTTCACTCCCTCCTTTATCCCTTCCATTACGGCGCGGTTCAGGTGTCCAACGATATATGAGACAGATACTGCGCATTTCCTTTCCGCAAGAACGAATTATATTATTATTATAAAGGAAATGGCGCAGTGTCTGTCTCATATATCGTTGGACACCTGAAACGGAGCGTAAGGGAAGGGATAAAAGTAGGAGTGAAAGAAGAGAGGAAGAGAGAGGTCCCGTAGTGGAGGTCTGCGGAATAATTTCGGTCACCGGGGGATCTTTAACGTGCACTGACATCGCACAGCACACGGGCTCCTTAACGTTTTTCCTCAATAAAAACGCAGCCGCCGCGGTCGGGTTCGAACCCGGGAACTCCGCATCAATGGCCGAGCGCCCTAACCGCTGAGCCACCTCAGCGGGTTCGTATTATAAAGTTCGTTAATGACATCACGTTTTATGCCGTGCGGCACATTTAGCGTCCCAAATAAATAAATAAAGGAACGTTATCAACGCCAACGGCAATAAATACAACGAAGGTCGTTGTTCTGTAGCTTCAGTGTCGAGTTGCTGCTTCAACGTTGTGAATGCCTACGCATGCAGCGCACATCTATAACTACCGCCACGTAGCTTAAAGTGTGACTGAGGTCTCCACACTGCCAGGGTTACAGTTATGCGCCTTTCCTTTGCTTTCGCGGAAAATTGAAGATTTGTTTTTGAAATGGGTTTGCAGGAAAGGAAATGGTGCAGTAACTGTCTCACATATATATGTGGACACCTGATCCGCGGCGTAACGAAGGGATAAACGTGGTTGGGCTGAAGGTCTAACTCCGGCGTACGCGAAACGTGCCGCAGCTAGCCAGCGTTCGCTTCAAAAGCCACCGATAAGCTGAGGGGACTTTGTATAGACCTCCCTCACCGTTGTTTTGTAGCGGGAGCTAAACTAGGCTACCAGTCGAGCATTTCGCGGTACACGCGAGAAACAAGTTGTGCGCATGCGCCGTTACCATGATATATGGGAGAGGAAAGTTGTGCGCATGCGCCGTTACCATGGCAACCGGGGAGGAGGAGTGGGTGCGCCGCGCGCTTCGTCGCCGCCGTCGCTGCACATTCTTCCGGAGTCCTTGCCCCGCCGCGGTGGCTCAGTGGTTAGGGCGCTCGACTACTGATCCGGAGTTCCCGGGTTCGAACCCGACCGCGGCGGCTGCGTTTTTATGGAGGAAAAACGCTAAGGCGCCCGTGTGCTGTGCGATGTCAGTGCACGTTAAAGATCCCCAGGTGGTCGAAATTATACCGGAGCCCTCCACTACGGCACCTATTCTTCCTTTCTTCTTTCACTCCCTCCTTTACCCTTCCCTTACGGCGCGGTTCAGGTGTCCAACGATATATGAGACAGATACTGCGCCATTTCCTTTCCCCCAAAACCAATTATATATATTATATATCCGGAGTCCCTCATTTATCCCTTCCCTTATGGCGGGGTTCAGGTGTCCGCCGATATGTGAGACAGATACTCCGCATTTCCTTTCCCCCAAAATCCATTTAGCCTTACGCCCGCGGACTACGGTTGCCGGTCCCCACGCTGGCGTGGTATGGATCACACCCACCACTCCGCAGAACGCATCAAAGTGCACCGGCGTTGTATGAAAATTTGGCCTTGGGGGAAAGGAACTGGCGCAGTATCTGTGTCACTGTATCGGTGGATACATGAACCGCGCCGTAAGGGAATGGATAACGGAAGGACTGAGAGAAGAAAGGAAGAAAGAGCTGCCGTAGTGGAGGGCTCCGGAATAATTTCGACCACCTGGGGAACTTTAGCGCGCACTCACACCGCACACCGCACGGGCGCCTTAGCGTTTCGCTTCCATCGAAACGCAGCCGCTGCGGTCGGGTTCGAACCTGGGTACACCGGATACTGGACCGAAAGGAATAACCTTGTGTATATGAGAGAAAGCAAACAGTCTAAATAGTGTGTTGGCAGCATTGAGACAACTGCGTGTCACTTCACCGATCATCGGGCAGTGTTTATCTTTGTCAAAACAATTGAATAAATAATGCCTCACAGAATACTTCTTCAATGATTAACATTTTAGTCTCAGCAAACTCGACAACGTGCGTAACCAGCGGAGAACTACACCTCTCGCTACGTATATCCTGGCTTAGCTGAGCTAAGCCACTGCCATTTTTTTTTCAAAGCACGACCGTAAATCTACATGCATATTCAATTAACGCCGCCGTAGGTGATGAAGGCTGCAGTCTCTCAGCGTGCTCCTCCGGTGCTGACCAATTATAATCCTGAAGCAAGTGACGAACTTGGTGCGCACGCAAGCGGAACTAGCACAACCAACGGCTTAGGGCCTGGGCAAGGAGACTGCGCTCCCAGCAGCGTTTCTGTCACTATATACTAAAGACGCGCACACAGCAGTAGGGTGGGATCAAGTGACAAAAACCTCTCCTCTCGGAAACAGTCATTCGGATGCCTCCTTTCTTCAAAACGCTAAGGCGCCCGTGTGCTCTGTGATGTCAGTGCACGTTAAAGATCCCCAGGTGGTCGAAAATATTCCGGAGCTCTCCAATACGGCACCTCTTTCTTCCTTTGTTCTTTTACTACCACCTTTATCTCTTCCCTTACGGCGCGGTTCAGGTGTTTAACGATATATGAGACAGATAGGGCGCCATTTCCTTTACCAAAAACCAATTAATATTAATAATATTATTATTATTATACATGGCTTGCACCGACGTCATCAACAGGAATGCTGGGATACGCGGCCGCCATATTCATGACCCACCGCCGCTCCGTGCGCACTGGAGTGGTCGCGGTAGTGCCAGCTCGTGTTGTTTTCCGCGTGTGCGTAAGCGTTGCAGTCTCAGCATGGTCAACTGCGCTGTTGTGGGCTGCTCCAATCGCAGCGACGTTACAGGCAGAAAGAAAAGGCCAACTAGCGCGAGGTTTTTCTCTCTGCCGAAAGTGATCGAAAACCAGTGCGAGCGAACCAAGACTCTGAGTGCGAAGCGCCGCAGCTTGTGTTTAGCACGCATGAAACGCGCTAATTTCAACCACGAAAGCCCCAATGTGCGCATATGCGGTGTGCATTTCATAAAAGGTGAGCCCACTGTATGTATCTCCGTTTTATAGAAAAAAAAGCCAACACGACTACGTGGAACGCTTTGAAAACAGCTTTGCGTCCGCAGGAGAACCGTCCAACCTGTTCGACGAGACAAATCCAGACTGGGCCCCGTCTCTCAGTCTCGGCCACGGGACCAGGCATGCTGATTCCGCGCGGCACGATCGCAGAGCAAAAAGACTCGCTCACAAGCGACGGGCCGATGTTGAAGCGACAGCAGTGGCATCGGAGGCGTCGCGCGTGCCTGTCCCGATTCCCCACAGCCACCGCAAGCCGAGGAAGTCAGCGCCGATGAAAATGAGACAGGCCAGTAGGCATTTTTTTTTCATAGTAATGCATGGTCATTTGTTTTTGCTTACGATGCATTCCAAGGCCTTTGGTGCGTCGGTCCGCTTACCTAGTGCTTGTGATGCCTAGCCAGCATGCAGTTTCGCTGGCTGCCACTCTAGTTGACGAGCTTATAAACTTTTTTTACACAGGAATCGCTGTTCAAACCGACATGACCATGCAAGACATACAGGCACTGGAGCAGCATTCTGTAGTGCTGAATGAACATCTGTACACATTGCAGAAAGAGAAAAAGCAGCTCGAGGTGACTGAAGACTCACTGAAAAGTTGTGAAGCAAAGGTGCGACTACACACTGGGATGCCAAACTTTGCTTTTTATTTGCTGTGTTCGAAGCACTAGCAAGCTTCATTTCACACAATGTCAACAATAAGCTCACAAAATTTCAAGAATTCGTTCTGTTCATGATGAAGCTAAAAGTAAATCTGCAAAAAGCTGACCTTGCATTTCGGTTCAATATTTCAGAGGCTACAGTATCGCGCATTTTCGACAAGTGGCTGCACGTGGCGTATTGCAGACTTAAAGATGAAATAATCTGGCCCACACGAGATGCTTTGCAAAAGACAATGCCACAGGCATTCTACGACTCGTTTGGTGCGAATGTAGCAGTCATCATCGATTTCTTCGAAATCAAGATAGAAAGGCCATCATCGTATCTTCCAAGATGTGAAACATGGTCCCAGTATAAAGGTAGCAATACAGCCAAGTTCCTGATTGGGATTGCTCCACAAGGTGTTGTTACATATATATCCGAAGGTTGGGGAGGCAGGGCAAGTGACAAACATATCACCGAACACTGTGGGTTTTTGGACAACTTGGTGCCTGGAGACGTTGTACTCGCAGACAGGGGTTTTAACATCAGCGAAAGCGTTGGTTTCTACTGTGCAAAGCTTCACGTGCCAGCGTTTACCAGGGGAAAGAAACAACTTTCAGCAGAAGATGTGCAGAGCACAAGAAAGCTCGCAAACGTGCGAATACACGTGGAAAGGGTAATTGGACTCATTAGGAATAAGTTTATTTTTCTGAAGTCTGTCGTGCCAATCGATTACGTTGTGTGCCGGCCAGGAGATGAAGTCGCACCACTCGACAAAATTGTAACTGTGTGTTGTGTGCTATCTAACTTGTGTGCATCAATTGTTGCTGCACCAAAGGACGCCACTGGACAGCAGGCTTCAGCCTCAGTGGATGAGTGATTGTGAATCCTGTTTCAGCATGTCTGAATAAAGCACTGGACAGCAGGCTTCGGCCTCAGTGGATAAGTGATTGTGAGTCCTGCTCCTGCATGTCTGAATAAAGCAAACTCAGAATCTGCTGACGGCATTGTCATTTCTCAGCGCCAGATTTCAGCGTGTCCCATATGGGCCACGTGTGTTCCAGCCTCAAGACGCACTTCCAAGGTTGAAACATGAGGCAGCTGTCCAAGTTGTGTTACAGGTTGCTTAGCCTTTGGGTCCTTTGTACTCTGGACCAAACCACAGTGTAGTTTTCGGTGCTCGCTTGAGTGCCACTGTGACAATCCTTGTGTGTGCTACGAGGTTCCGCGTTCGACGGCGCGGCGTAGACGGAGACCCAGATGACAGCGGCATCATCAATTACCCAGCCATGCTCTTTGAGTGACGACCAGAACGAAGGGGTTTAAGCCCAACCGGACCCAACCGGACCCGCCGCCACGGGGAAACGGGCTTTATCCTCCCCAATTGGCGTGGCGGTTCCAGGGGCGGCCCTCCCGAGCACATTCCAGGACAAGGGAACTGTCAGCGGGCCAGAGCGCGCCTTACCTTGAGGAGCGAGTGTCAGTTGATGGATGGAGAATGGAGGCCGGTGACCCGCGGGAACTGTCAGTGGGCCAGAGCGTGCCTTACCACAGCCGACGCTATGCGCTACATCGAAGACAACCTTCTTTCCCTCGGACTCAGCACGTGAGGGGGGCGAGACCATAAGTGCGGTGGTATGTTTGTGCGCCCAAGTGAAAGCCCTAGCCCCCCCCCTCCTTCCCCTCCGGCGTGGGCGTCCTCACCCTAGGGAGTGTGGAGAAGAGGAGATAAAAATCGACAAGCAGTACGGAAGAGAACGCTCAGGACGACATCGTTCGCCAAGAGGGCCTTCAGCGCCGAAGCCCGACGGCGTGCAGCTTCTGCCAGCAACCGCTCGAGCCCAACTCCGGAGCCACTCCATCGCCCCCATGAAGTCGTCGGCACGTAAGCTCGGACGCCCCAGCCTCTGAATCTTAATCATGTATAATTATTGAATATATCTGTTTGTTTAAACTGAGCCATACGGTGTCTCTTTGCCTCTCCGTCCCGTGTGGACCTGCGCATTATGGGGGTCATCACACTGGTGTCAGAAGTGGGGTCTCAAAAGCAAATGTCCTCTGAATGCTGCGACATTCATGACTTCAAAATTGTAATCAAAAGGGAATCACGGGACTGATTGTGGGACTTTTAGCCCCATTTGAGAGGCTTGAGGCACCGGAGGGCTTGAAAAAAAAATGTCTTTATCTGAGGGAGCTCCCACTCCACAGCCGTCGCTCGGAGCAAGCATGCTGGCATTAGAAAGCGTCATTCCGACGTTTACGGGAGATAAGACAGGGGTTCCAATCTGCGATTTCTTTTCCATGCTAGAAGAGATTGGGAAAATGGGGGGATGGTCCGATGCTCAAATGCTGGGAATGGCGAGGTGTAAGATGGCAGGAGCTGCTCATGATTTTGCATGGCGAGACGAAAAAGTAAAATCCACAAAATCATTTGCGGAATTTAAGAAGCTCGCGTTTGAGCATTTTGACACTGAACCACGTCACGTGCGAGTACAGAGGTTCCGTGACGCCGAACAGATGATAGGGGAGGACGTGCGAACGTTTGCGTCGCGGCTTCAGCGCTTAGCGCGCGATACGTTAAGCAGGGAGGAGGAAGGAGACCAGCTTAAGAAGAAATACGCGGAGGATATACTTAAAGAGGAAATGACCGCTTTGTTCGTGGCTGGTCTGCAAGACCCCGTGCGCCGGTTCGTGCTCTCGCGCAAGCCGAGCAATTTCGACCAAGCCGTGGAGGCCGCATTGGATGAGGAACGAAATGAGGCGTTAACGACAGCCGCAGCGAGAGTACGCGTCATAGAGAGAGCGGTGCTCAACCCTGAGGTTGCTCTCTTGACAGAGCGATTAGATCGCTTAGAACAGCTGCTATCTCAGCAGGTAGAACGCCAGGTTGAAGCGCGCGCTCAACAGCGCTCATTCGCTGGAAACCGGAGATCGCCACAAAGCTACAGGCGCGGTATGCGAGATTTTGAAGAAATCGTATGCTTCGCTTGCCAGGGTCGCGGACACATCGCCAGGTTCTGCCAAAACGTGCGCCGTGGGGAGCCACAAAGAGAAGCAGGCGAGACACGCCCTAAGCAAGCCTACAGCGGGGCTCCAGATACCGAGACAAAAAACTAGTTAGTCCTCCCCAGCCTGAGGAGCGTGGGGAGGGAGCAGTGCATGATGAGGTGGTGGTAGTTTGTGTGGCCGACGAGGCATGCCCTGTTGTGCGTTGCAAGTTAAATGGTTGTTGCATGGAATTGTTGATAGATACGGCGTCAAAGGTGACATTGCTTAAGGAGAGCAGTTTTAACACGCTTCGAAGGAAGGGGGACCGCGAGGTGTTGGAAGCGTCTGGTGGTATGGCAACCAAATTTGTAGGCATAACGGGGGATCCTCTTGGCATAAGTGGACTCTACCGGTTACACTTCTCTCTCGGCGGAATTGCATTGGAGCACCCCTGCTACGTATGCCCGGACACGGTGTCTCTGCCAAACGGAGTGTCAGGTATATTAGGGCAGGATTTTTTGAGAAAAGGGAAAGTAGTGGTCTCATTCTCTGAGGAAAAGGTTAATGCGGGCGGCTCAAAAGTTCCGTTTTTGAACAGGAGAGGGGCTGAGATTCGCATTACCGATATTGACACCCGTCAAACAGTGGGATCATTGGAGAAGGTATATTCGCGGGTTGCCGTCAGGCTGGTCGATGAGGCGGTCGTCCTTCCTTGGTCGGAGCACATTTTGTACGCGTTTGTGCCTTCAGATGTAGAGAGCGGCGCCATGGGAGTGCTTGAGCCGGTCGACTCTCTCAGCAATGGCCTGAAGGCAGCCGCGTGCCTCGTGACAGTTAATGACGCCCACAGTGTGCCCCTACGGGTGGTTAACTGTAGCCAGCAGCCACTGAGCCTTCCCAAGAACAAAACATTGGCTTCCTTCACCTCTGCGATAGAGAAACGTGAGCCCACCGATACGGTACTCGCAACTGTAGAGCATGCTAGTCCTTCGGCTGCTCCAAAGGTGTCGTTCGATCTTTCTCACGTAAAATCCAGGGAGAGGGAGGCTCTGGCTGGTTTGCTGAACGACTACTCGGAGGTATTCGCCGCGTCCAACCTGGATTTGGGCTGCTGTGGCGTTATAAAGCACAGGATAGAAACCGGCACTTCATCGCCCGTTTACCAGCGTGCGTACAGGATTCCTTACTCCCAACGTGAGGAGATGGAGCGGCAGGTGCAGGACCTGATTGATCGCGGCATTGTCGAACACTCAAAGTCACCCTGGGGAGCACCAGCACTATTGGTGGAAAAGCCAGATGGCTCGTATCGATTGGTAGTGGACTACCGCAAACTAAATGCCGTAACCCGCATCGATCCATACGCCATCCCCGATATACAGGAGACGCTTTCTCAGCTGGGCTTTGCCAGGTACTTCACGGTAGTGGACATGGCGGCGGGATTCTGGCAGATAGCAATGGATCCGACAGATACCGAGAAAACGGCATTCAACACGCCCTCAGGGCACTATGAATGGAAAATAATGCCGATGGGTCTGGCCAACAGCCCTGCTGTCTGGCAGAGAACCGCTGATGTTATCCTGGCAGGTCTTCTGGGGAGGCTGTGCTTCGTGTATATGGATGACATTATCATATACAGTGACAGTTTTGAGAACCATTTGCGCGATATTGAGCAGGTTTTGATGCGACTAAGAGGAGCGGGTCTCAAGCTGAAGCCCTCTAAGTGCCAATTCCTCAAAAACGAGGTGAAATACCTCGGGCACGTTGTTTCAGCTGACGGCGTGCGACCGGACCCTGAGAAACTAAGGTGTGTCTCGGATTTTCCATCCCCGACTTGCGTCCGCCAGGTCCGGCAGTTTCTCGGCCTGATCGGTTACTACCGAAGGCACATAGAGGAGTTCGCCAAGCTCGCTAAGCCGCTCACCGCCTTAACAGCCAAAAATGTCGCCTTTCGCTGGGACGAAAACGCGGAGGATGCTTTTGGGGCCCTGAAAAGGAAGCTAATGAGTGCACCGCTGTTGCGCCACCCGGATTTTAATTTGCCCTTCGTTATGGCCACAGATGCGTCAAAGTTCGCAGTTGGTGCCGTGCTATCTCAGGTTATCGAGGGCAAAGAACATCCCATTGCTTTTGCTAGCCGACAGCTGAGCCCCACAGAGCAAAAGTACGGAGCTACGGAAAAGGAGTGCCTCGCCGTTGTCTGGGCAGTAAAGCACTTCAGATGCTACCTTTACGGCCGCAAATTCAAGCTAGTCATAGACTGCCATCCTCTGAAATGGGTGATGAGTGTCAGGGACCCTAGCTCGCGACTCGCTAGATGGAATCTACACCTGCAGGAATACTGCTTTGAAGTTGAGCACAAGTCAGGAAAGACACATCTGAATGCTGATGCACTCAGCCGCACAGCTGCCGTGGCAGCTATAGATGACTTTGTCCCCGTAGTCGACCCCGCCGAATTACGCACAGAGCAGTGCAAAGATCCTGACCTGAAGCGAATAATCGAAAGCTTAGAGGGCGCACCGTCTCACCCCGAACAGCTAGGTTATTTCACTGGCAAAGACGGCACCCTGTGTCGGCGCACGAGGCCAACCAGGAAAGGGAGACCAGAGAAAACCGCTTGGGAGAGAGTCGTCATACCTCGGTCGTGGACAGAAAGGGTTCTTCGCGCGTTTCACGATGCGCCATGCGCCGGTCATTTTGGCGTAGCGAAGACACGCAGGCGTGTGGAGCGTTTGTACTTTTGGAGTGGCATGCGACAGGATGTTAGAGACTACTGTGCGAAGTGTCATTCTTGTCTCGAAAGAAAAACACCCAAGGGACGAAGACCAGCTCCAATTCAGCCGTTCCCTGAGGTTTCGGCTCCCTTCGAGCGGACAGGTATGGACATAATGGGCACATTGCCCACGACCACTTCCGGAAACAAGTACATTTTAGTATTTGTCGATCACCTTTGAAAATACGCGGAAGCGGTAGCACTCCCAGATCAGAAGGCAGACACGGTTGCAAGAGCATTTGTCGAACAGATCGTACTCCGACATGGACACCCGAGGCAACTCTTGACAGATCGGGGAACGAACTTCGTGTCGCAGCTAATGAGGAGAGTTTGCGAGCTGCTTAAGATCGCTAAGAAGCAGACAACACCGTACCATCCGACTTGCAACGGCGCGGTGGAGCGACTGAACCAAACCGTGGCCGGGTTCCTGTCGCATTTTGTTTCGCTCGACCAGCGGGACTGGGACTTGTGGCTCCCGTATGCAATGTTTGCCTACAATTCCGCAGCACACGAGAGCACGGGCGAATCGCCATTCTTTCTTCTCTACGGCCGAGACCCGGACCAGCCTAGTGAAGTGCCAGAGGGCCCCCGTCGTGTCCCATACGCTTCACTGGACGACTATAAGGTTGAGCTAGAATCGCGCTTGCAAGTGGCGAGGGACATCACAAAGGAGGCCTTAAAGAAAGCGGCGAAGCGCAGGAAGGAGGTGCACGATCTCAGTGCTAGAGACGCGCCGTTTAATGTGGGGGACAGCGTGTACATTGAAAACTGCCAAAGGCAGATTAGGCTAGCTCGTAAGTTCCAGACGAAGTGGAGAGGACCGTGCGAGGTTGTCGAGAAGCTTTCTCCGGTAAACTTCAGAGTCCGAGACGTGAACCGGCGCTTGATAAGGATACACGCAAATCGCCTCAAGTCGGCACCGGTTCAGTATTCACGAAATGAGGAAAGGGAAAGCGCGGATTTTGATGGGGACAGAAGTGAAGCGGAGCGCGCAGATAGTTCGCAAGAAACGCCCTCTCCTGCATTTGTTCGGCAGGCGCCCGAGGTGACGGCCGGAATGCCACCAGATTTACTTCATGCATTGCTAGAAGAAGCGCGCGAGGTTGCCGCGCAGATAACGCCAGGGGAGGCTCCTGCCACGAGCCCTCGCGAGTCCCAAAGCAGACAAAGGGTCACAGACTTACTTAGTATGACTCATGAAGGCCGATATCCGCTGCGAAATCGGAAAGCTAAGTCGGACTAATCGCGTAAACAGAGCGGAGTTGTGAACTGGTTAGAATTGTGTAATGCCGCAGCTCATAACATTGCTATATGCGTATGTGTTAAGTTATCGGAGTAGGTAGTTAAACCTTTCTGTCATTAACACCTTCACAGGAGAGCATGCGGAGCGCATGCAGAACCTGCCCTACTTCCTTACGTTATCTATATTTTTGTCTGTGCCGTGATCGTGCTAGAAGTGGGAGCTCCTTTGTAACTGTGGTAAATTTATTTCGTCCAGTTTGGACTAGAAAGGAGAGGCTTGGGTGCTGAGTTTCATGTTTATCTGTAAAAGAAGATCAGTGCTGCCCCTGGAGACGCCAGTTATGACAGCGGAGGCATATGGTGTTGTGCAGTGGTGTTGAGTGCAGCGAAAAGTGTTTTGTCGGACGCACTGTGCGAGGCGTTTCAGAAAGACAAGGGGAGCTGCGTGGACTCAAATGTTCGGAGCACATTCCTCTGGAGGGTGAGCGAGTGTGACATTCCTTGTGTGTGCTACGAGGTTCCGCGTTCGACGGCGCGGCGTAGACGGAGACCCAGATGACAGCGGCATCATCAATTACCCAGCCATGCTCTTTGAGTGACGACCAGAACGAAGGGGTTTAAGCCCAACCGGACCCAACCGGACCCGCCGCCGCGGGGAAACGGGCTTTATCCTCCCCAATTGGCGTGACGGTTCCAGGGGCGGCCCTCCCGAGCACATTCTAGGACAAGGGAACTGTCAGCGGGCCAGAGCGCGCCTTACCTTGAGGAGCGAGTGTCAGTTGATGGATGGAGAATGGAGGCCGGTGACCCGCGGGAACTGTCAGCGGGCCAGAGCGCGCCTTACCACAGCCGACGCTATGCGCTACCTCGAAGACAACCTTCTTTCCCTCGGACTCAACACGTGAGGGGGGGCGAGACCATAAGTGCGGTGGTATGTTTGTGCGCCCAAGTGAAAGCCCTAGCCCCCCCCCCTCCTTCCCCTCCGGCGTGGGCGTCCTCACCCTAGGGAGTGTGGAGAAGAGGAGATAAAAATCGACAAGCAGTACGGAAAAGAACGCTCAGGACGACATCGTTCGCCAAGAGGGCCTTCAGCGCCGAAGCCCGACGGCGTGCAGCTTCTGCCAGCAACCGCTCGAGCCCAACTCCGGAGCCACTCCATCGCCCCCATGAAGTCGTCGGCACGTAAGCTCGGACGCCCCAGCCTGTGAATCTTAATCATGTATAATTATTGAATATATCTGTTTGTTTAAACTGAGCCATACGGTGTCTCTTTGCCTCTCCGTCCCGTGTGGACCTGCGCATTATGGGGGTCATCACACTGGTGTCAGAAGTGGGGTCTCAAAAGCAAATGTCCTCTGAATGCTGCGACATTCATGACTTCAAAATTGTAATCAAAAGGGAATCACGGGACTGATTGTGGGACTTTTAGCCCCATTTGAGAGGCTTGAGGCACCGGAGGGCTTGAAAAAAAAATGTCTTTATCTGAGGGAGCTCCCACTCCAGAGCCGTCGCTCGGAGCAAGCATGCTGGCATTAGGAAGCGTCATTCCGACGTTTACGGGAGATAAGACAGGGGTTCCAATCTGCGATTTCTTTTCCATGCTAGAAGAGATTGGGAAAATGGGGGGATGGTCCGATGCTCAAATGCTGGGAATGGCGAGGTGTAAGATGGCAGGAGCTGCTCATGATTTTGCATGGCGAGACGAAAAAGTAAAATCCACAAAATCATTTGCGGAATTTAAGAAGCTCGCGTTTGAGCATTTTGACACTGAACCACGTCACGTGCGAGTACAGAGGTTCCGTGACGCCGAACAGATGATAGGGGAGGACGTGCGAACGTTTGCGTCGCGGCTTCAGCGCTTAGCGCGCGATACGTTAAGCAGGGAGGAGGAAGGAGACCAGCTTAAGAAGAAATACGCGGAGGATATACTTAAAGAGGAAATGACCGCTTTGTTCGTGGCTGGTCTGCAAGACCCCGTGCGCCGGTTCGTGCTCTCGCGCAAGCCGAGCAATTTCGACCAAGCCGTGGAGGCCGCATTGGATGAGGAACGAAATGAGGCGTTAACGACAGCCGCAGCGAGAGTACGCGTCATAGAGAGAGCGGTGCTCAACCCTGAGGTTGCTCTCTTGACAGAGCGATTAGATCGCTTAGAACAGCTGCTATCTCAGCAGGTAGAACGCCAGGTTGAAGCGCGCGCTCAACAGCGCTCATTCGCTGGAAACCGGAGATCGCCACAAAGCTACAGGCGCGGTATGCGAGATTTTGAAGAAATCGTATGCTTCGCTTGCCAGGGTCGCGGACACATCGCCAGGTTCTGCCAAAACGTGCGCCGTGGGGAGCCACAAAGAGAAGCAGGCGAGACACGCCCTAAGCAAGCCTACAGCGGGGCTCCAGATACCGAGACAAAAAACTAGTTAGTCCTCCCCAGCCTGAGGAGCGTGGGGAGGGAGCAGTGCATGATGAGGTGGTGGTAGTTTGTGTGGCCGACGAGGCATGCCCTGTTGTGCGTTGCAAGTTAAATGGTTGTTGCATGGAATTGTTGATAGATACGGCGTCAAAGGTGACATTGCTTAAGGAGAGCAGTTTTAACACGCTTCGAAGGAAGGGGGACCGCGAGGTGTTGGAAGCGTCTGGTGGTATGGCAACCAAATTTGTAGGCATAACGGGGGATCCTCTTGGCATAAGTGGACTCTACCGGTTACACTTCTCTCTCGGCGGAATTGCATTGGAGCACCCCTGCTACGTATGCCCGGACACGGTGTCTCTGCCAAACGGAGTGTCAGGTATATTAGGGCAGGATTTTTTGAGAAAAGGGAAAGTAGTGGTCTCATTCTCTGAGGAAAAGGTTAATGCGGGCGGCTCAAAAGTTCCGTTTTTGAACAGGAGAGGGGCTGAGATTCGCATTACCGATATTGACACCCGTCAAACAGTGGGATCATTGGAGAAGGTATATTCGCGGGTTGCCGTCAGGCTGGTCGATGAGGCGGTCGTCCTTCCTTGGTCGGAGCACATTTTGTACGCGTTTGTGCCTTCAGATGTAGAGAGCGGCGCCATGGGAGTGCTTGAGCCGGTCGACTCTCTCAGCAATGGCCTGAAGGCAGCCGCGTGCCTCGTGACAGTTAATGACGCCCACAGTGTGCCCCTACGGGTGGTTAACTGTAGCCAGCAGCCACTGAGCCTTCCCAAGAACAAAACATTGGCTTCCTTCACCTCTGCGATAGAGAAACGTGAGCCCACCGATACGGTACTCGCAACTGTAGAGCATGCTAGTCCTTCGGCTGCTCCAAAGGTGTCGTTCGATCTTTCTCACGTAAAATCCAGGGAGAGGGAGGCTCTGGCTGGTTTGCTGAACGACTACTCGGAGGTATTCGCCGCGTCCAACCTGGATTTGGGCTGCTGTGGCGTTATAAAGCACAGGATAGAAACCGGCACTTCATCGCCCGTTTACCAGCGTGCGTACAGGATTCCTTACTCCCAACGTGAGGAGATGGAGCGGCAGGTGCAGGACCTGATTGATCGCGGCATTGTCGAACACTCAAAGTCACCCTGGGGAGCACCAGCACTATTGGTGGAAAAGCCAGATGGCTCGTATCGATTGGTAGTGGACTACCGCAAACTAAATGCCGTAACCCGCATCGATCCATACGCCATCCCCGATATACAGGAGACGCTTTCTCAGCTGGGCTTTGCCAGGTACTTCACGGTAGTGGACATGGCGGCGGGATTCTGGCAGATAGCAATGGATCCGACAGATACCGAGAAAACGGCATTCAACACGCCCTCAGGGCACTATGAATGGAAAATAATGCCGATGGGTCTGGCCAACAGCCCTGCTGTCTGGCAGAGAACCGCTGATGTTATCCTGGCAGGTCTTCTGGGGAGGCTGTGCTTCGTGTATATGGATGACATTATCATATACAGTGACAGTTTTGAGAACCATTTGCGCGATATTGAGCAGGTTTTGATGCGACTAAGAGGAGCGGGTCTCAAGCTGAAGCCCTCTAAGTGCCAATTCCTCAAAAACGAGGTGAAATACCTCGGGCACGTTGTTTCAGCTGACGGCGTGCGACCGGACCCTGAGAAACTAAGGTGTGTCTCGGATTTTCCATCCCCGACTTGCGTCCGCCAGGTCCGGCAGTTTCTCGGCCTGATCGGTTACTACCGAAGGCACATAGAGGAGTTCGCCAAGCTCGCTAAGCCGCTCACCGCCTTAACAGCCAAAAATGTCGCCTTTCGCTGGGACGAAAACGCGGAGGATGCTTTTGGGGCCCTGAAAAGGAAGCTAATGAGTGCACCGCTGTTGCGCCACCCGGATTTTAATTTGCCCTTCGTTATGGCCACAGATGCGTCAAAGTTCGCAGTTGGTGCCGTGCTATCTCAGGTTATCGAGGGCAAAGAACATCCCATTGCTTTTGCTAGCCGACAGCTGAGCCCCACAGAGCAAAAGTACGGAGCTACGGAAAAGGAGTGCCTCGCCGTTGTCTGGGCAGTAAAGCACTTCAGATGCTACCTTTACGGCCGCAAATTCAAGCTAGTCATAGACTGCCATCCTCTGAAATGGGTGATGAGTGTCAGGGACCCTAGCTCGCGACTCGCTAGATGGAATCTACACCTGCAGGAATACTGCTTTGAAGTTGAGCACAAGTCAGGAAAGACACATCTGAATGCTGATGCACTCAGCCGCACAGCTGCCGTGGCAGCTATAGATGACTTTGTCCCCGTAGTCGACCCCGCCGAATTACGCACAGAGCAGTGCAAAGATCCTGACCTGAAGCGAATAATCGAAAGCTTAGAGGGCGCACCGTCTCACCCCGAACAGCTAGGTTATTTCACTGGCAAAGACGGCACCCTGTGTCGGCGCACGAGGCCAACCAGGAAAGGGAGACCAGAGAAAACCGCTTGGGAGAGAGTCGTCATACCTCGGTCGTGGACAGAAAGGGTTCTTCGCGCGTTTCACGATGCGCCATGCGCCGGTCATTTTGGCGTAGCGAAGACACGCAGGCGTGTGGAGCGTTTGTACTTTTGGAGTGGCATGCGACAGGATGTTAGAGACCACTGTGCGAAGTGTCATTCTTGTCTCGAAAGAAAAACACCCAAGGGACGAAGACCAGCTCCAATTCAGCCGTTCCCTGAGGTTTCGGCTCCCTTCGAGCGGACAGGTATGGACATAATGGGCACATTGCCCACGACCACTTCCGGAAACAAGTACATTTTAGTATTTGTCGATCACCTTTGAAAATACGCGGAAGCGGTAGCACTCCCAGATCAGAAGGCAGACACGGTTGCAAGAGCATTTGTCGAACAGATCGTACTCCGACATGGACACCCGAGGCAACTCTTGACAGATCGGGGAACGAACTTCGTGTCGCAGCTAATGAGGAGAGTTTGCGAGCTGCTTAAGATCGCTAAGAAGCAGACAACACCGTACCATCCGACTTGCAACGGCGCGGTGGAGCGACTGAACCAAACCGTGGCCGGGTTCCTGTCGCATTTTGTTTCGCTCGACCAGCGGGACTGGGACTTGTGGCTCCCGTATGCAATGTTTGCCTACAATTCCGCAGCACACGAGAGCACGGGCGAATCGCCATTCTTTCTTCTCTACGGCCGAGACCCGGACCAGCCTAGTGAAGTGCCAGAGGGCCCCCGTCGTGTCCCATACGCTTCACTGGACGACTATAAGGTTGAGCTAGAATCGCGCTTGCAAGTGGCGAGGGACATCACAAAGGAGGCCTTAAAGAAAGCGGCGAAGCGCAGGAAGGAGGTGCACGATCGCAGTGCTAGAGACGCGCCGTTTAATGTGGGGGACAGCGTGTACATTGAAAACTGCCAAAGGCAGATTAGGCTAGCTCGTAAGTTCCAGACGAAGTGGAGAGGACCGTGCGAGGTTGTCGAGAAGCTTTCTCCGGTAAACTTCAGAGTCCGAGACGTGAACCGGCGCTTGATAAGGATACACGCAAATCTCCTCAAGTCGGCACCGGTTCAGTATTCACGAAATGAGGAAAGGGAAAGCGCGGATTTTGATGGGGACAGAAGTGAAGCGGAGCGCGCAGATAGTTCGCAAGAAACGCCCTCTCCTGCATTTGTTCGGCAGGCGCCCGAGGTGACGGCCGGAATGCCACCGGATTTACTTCATGCATTGCTAGAAGAAGCGCGCGAGGTTGCCGCGCAGATAACGCCAGGGGAGGCTCCTGCCACGAGCCCTCGCGAGTCCCAAAGCAGACAAAGGGTCACAGACTTACTTAGTATGACTCATGAAGGCCGATATCCGCTGCGAAATCGGAAAGCTAAGTCGGACTAATCGCGTAAACAGAGCGGAGTTGTGAACTGGTTAGAATTGTGTAATGCCGCAGCTCATAACATTGCTATATGGGTATGTGTTAAGTTATCGGAGTAGGTAGTTAAACCTTTCTGTCATTAACACCTTCACAGGAGAGCATGCGGAGCGCATGCAGAACCTGCCCTACTTCCTTACGTTATCTATATTTTTGTCTGTGCCGTGATCGTGCTAGAAGTGGGAGCTCCTTTGTAACTGTGGTAAATTTATTTCGTCCAGTTTGGACTAGAAAGGAGAGGCTTGGGTGCTGAGTTTCATGTTTATCTGTAAAAGAAGATCAGTGCTGCCCCTGGAGACGCCAGTTATGACAGCGGAGGCATATGGTGTTGTGCAGTGGTGTTGAGTGCAGCGAAAAGTGTTTTGTCGGACGCACTGTGCGAGGCGTTTCAGAAAGACAAGGGGAGCTGCGTGGACTCAAATGTTCGGAGCACATTCCTCTGGAGGGTGAGCGAGTGTGACATTCCTTGTGTGTGCTACGAGGTTCCGCGTTCGACGGCGCGGCGTAGACGGAGACCCAGATGACAGCGGCATCATCAATTACCCAGCCATGCTCTTTGAGTGACGACCAGAACGAAGGGGTTTAAGCCCAACCGGACCCAACCGGACCCGCCGCCGCGGGGAAACGGGCTTTATCCTCCCCAATTGGCGTGGCGGTTCCAGGGGCGGCCCTCCCGAGCACATTCTAGGACAAGGGAACTGTCAGCGGGCCAGAGCGCGCCTTACCTTGAGGAGCGAGTGTCAGTTGATGGATGGAGAATGGAGGCCGGTGACCCGCGGGAACTGTCAGCGGGCCAGAGCGCGCCTTACCACAGCCGACGCTATGCGCTACCTCGAAGACAACCTTCTTTCCCTCGGACTCAACACGTGAGGGGGGGCGAGACCATAAGTGCGGTGGTATGTTTGTGCGCCCAAGTGAAAGCCCTAGCCCCCCCCCCCCCCTCCTTCCCCTCCGGTGTGGGCGTCCTCACCCTAGGGAGTGTGGAGAAGAGGAGATAAAAATCGACAAGCAGTACGGAAAAGAACGCTCAGGACGACATCGTTCGCCAAGAGGGCCTTCAGCGCCGAAGCCCGACGGCGTGCAGCTTCTGCCAGCAACCGCTCGAGCCCAACTCCGGAGCCACTCCATCGCCCCCATGAAGTCGTCGGCACGTAAGCTCGGACGCCCCAGCCTGTGAATCTTAATCATGTATAATTATTGAATATATCTGTTTGTTTAAACTGAGCCATACGGTGTCTCTTTGCCTCTCCGTCCCGTGTGGACCTGCGCATTATGGGGGTCATCACACCACGCATGAAAAGTAGAACCATTTGTAGTGGCAGGATGCGTTGTCGCAAGCAACCAACTTTCCAGTTTCTGGTCCACGGCAAAAACAGTAGACATCACTGGGAGAGTTTACCATTGGACCAGCATGCTGCCTGGTGAAGTAGGTGCTGAAAAGCTCGGGCAGGATTGCGTGAATGAAGAATTTTCTTCCAGCAGCCAGAATTTCCTCACAAAAGTGCCTGTCTTTCTGTATTCTCTCCACGTGCAACAAATAAGGTGTCCACACCACGAAGTCGCACCACTGAACATCACATACAGCCATTTGTGTCTGCACTTGGTAGAAATATCCGTGTTGTCGCCGTAGCTGGACTACACCATTGACAGTTTCCAGGCAGGAACCTGCAGTAGCCATCTCTGTAACGTCCTTCACTTCCCTGAGCGAAAATGGGCACTTAAGTTCAACAACACCCTTCCCACAGCATGCGCAACAAACAAGACCGTCTGGTGTTGCTCCAACAAACGGATATCTTGTACTCAGGTGCAGCCCCGACTTGGAGCACTTGAACATGTCGTGCTTCTCGGCTTCACTGGTTTGGTATGCCCTGAAGGCACGGGGCTCATTTTTCACTCACCCATGTGATGGCAGGCGTCTTCAGCGACTGCTTTTCAGGATAGCATATCAGTTTTAGCAGTGATATGCTAGGGTTATCAATGCTTGTGTGGCACACCCTTTTCATTACAGAAGCAGTCACCCTGCCCGCTCGGTACAAAAACCAATTAGACGAGCTGCTCGGTTGCCTTGTCAAAGCTTCAACGGCCTTTGCGGTCTCTTCACTTATAATTATTGATGGCATGACATCATTGGCTTTCTTAACCAAAACATCCAAATCATGCGCCAACATTTCTTCGGAGTAGAGGTTTCTCAAACGGGCATCATGCATCGGTACAGGATTTTGAAAGTGTCCATCATATCCGGGGAGGACTGAAAAAATTGAAGGAACAATGCCGGCATCCTGAATTGAGCCGTAAAACTTAGTACGCTCCTGCTCTGAAAGTGGCGGGACATGAGCCCGCTCCTTGACTGGACCTGCCTCAAAGGAATTGCTATCAAGCTGCCGCTTTTTCCCTTTAGATGATGTGAAGTTTATGTCCTGGAATCGCTTATATTGTACTTTTTCGACAGAAGTGGGCAGCCACATATTATCCTTCTGGGTGCAACTTCTTGACTTCATCATTTTGATGGCGGTCTCAACTGCATATAAAGAGGCTCCAACATGGGAGCATGCTTCCCCTGCTCCAGCCATACATGTGCAGTGCGCAGTGATCACAGCGCCATCCTTCTTGCACAAAATCCACACTTGGAGAGGTTTGTGCCCCAGCCTCTGTGAGTGGTTCACCTGCGAAGACAACGAGAAAAAACGTCGGCTTTACTGACCTATCGTTTCAAAATTGCTGCGGTTCAGTTGCACTTTGGCTAGGGATGTCGTTTTAGAACAAAACATTTGAGCCGTTTTTTTTTCAGAGTTGCGGTGCACGAACTTGTCTGTCTGAACCTGCTCATTTGCAGTGCCATTCAGACTGTGCAAAATAAAAACAAAGGCACATAATGGGAGCTGCAACTCGGTTCTTTTAATCTGTGGGAGACTGCGCTGCCCAGCTCAGACTTGGCTGTTCAACGCCGGGTCCTCGAGCGAGCCACCGAGGTCATCACGAAGCAAAGTATTCTGATCACCTAGATTTGACCTCAAGTTCCGTTTTTCTGTTTGTTTTTTGGAACCAATAAGATTTTTCCGCCTCCTTTCACGCTTTGCGGGCACTTCACGTGCTCGCGTACATACATAACCAAATGTCGCGCTTCAGATGCGCCGCACAGAGCGCTTAGCGCAAACGGCGTACGGACCATTCGTCACAGCCTTGCTCATACAGATTAACAAGGTTTGAAATCATCAAATGGATTCGTAATGCTTACCTCGCCGAGCAGGACAACTTTGCCGTCCTGGAATTCCTTGGCAGAAAGGTGCTTCACCCAGCCGCTTGTAAAATAATTGTGGGACTCCAAAGCTTTGTACGCTTTCATGTTTTCCAAAGTCACAAAGTTCGCGGAAAACACAAGATACGTGACGATGTCGCCGTGCGAAATCTCGGGGAAGCCACTCACATCGGCACTTGTGTCCACTCCGGGCCGCAGCGTGTATAGATCGATATCATCGCACAGTTTCAACTTGTCTTCGTAACGAAGGCGAATTCTGCCGATGAGTTCAGAGTAATAACCCGCGTTTAAAGGTTCATGCGGCCCCATAGCAGGCACAAATCGGATGAAGAAGAGCTGTGAACGGTGCCGGTGCCACGAATTTGAAAGCATCCGCGGCAGCACAGCACTGAACGAAGACTGAGCGACTGGGTCACAAGCATGGTCGCCGGGTCAACGAGCAGGCGGATGTGACGTCACGTGCAAGCCATGTATTATTACCATTACTCCTTTATTCCTTTCGATTTCGATGCTGCTCACGATAGCGCTCGCAGATGCCATTACGCAGGTATCAAGAATGCAGCATTTGGCACAAGACCTGCTGAGGCGTGCTCTCCACTACAAGTTTATAGGCTATAAATATGAAATAGAAAACCGATGTTCCTTACGGAGTGCAGTGCAACTTAGAAGCCGTGGATATTTTACCTCAGCAGTCCAACACATTTCTTAACGTGATTAGCAGATTACATCAGTCTGCATCGTTTGTCGTTCTGGGTAGGATGGTGGCAGGTAATTCTCGTAAGCTGTCTTTCTATCCCATCTTTCCACTCTCCTACTATCTGCACGTGGTAGCTATAGTGGCTCGGCTTGAGCCAGTCGGCAGGCCTGTGCACTTTCCTTTTCTTTCTTCCTGGCAACAACAGACAGACAGACTCGTAAGCTGGCTTTTATCTGTTGCTGTTAGAGTGCCATGGTGTTCTGCACATAATTACGTTATAGTAGTACTTGTCTGCCAGCACTGTCTTCCTCCGAACAATTCATGCTACTCGCCGCCCTAGAGTCTATTCATGCCCGAAGAGGGACGTGGTGATGGAGATATGCAAAATCAAAGCCCACGTAACTGATGTCAGTGTTCTTTATTTGAACTGAAAGGAATATTTACGTTACACCACAAATCGCAGCACGGGTGGGACACCGCAGGCGACGGCTCATTCGGCCCCTTTCCCCACATTCGGTCTGTGCGAGAAGACTCTGAAAGGAGGGAAATTCTGCCTCAGTTCTGAATTTTAAAAGGGCGCGGCCGTTGCACCGTACCGAGTGGCGCACGTCATTTGCTCTTTTCGCGAGCTCCTAAGGCGGTGTTGCAGCCCTCCCTTGCTCGCTGTCACCGGCTCTGCGGCGTCCATCACCTTCGCGTTGCCTCTTTTCATGTTTTAGCAACTTCCAGTGTTAGCGCGCGCCAACACGATAAAAGTAACGGCGTTACCTGCAACGCGTTACTTTTTCGGTTACTTCTTAACGTACTCGTAACCATTTATGAACTGCAAGAGGTGACGTACTTACGTCAACATTTTTCGGTAACGTGACGTGGCACGTTGCTTTTTATTTTATATTCCAATTCCGCCCCTTTTTCAGAAAAAAAGCGCCTACGTTGATGTTGCAAATAAACAAAACATAAGGGAGCACTTTGGCAATCTAAAGTGTGGCAAGGCGAAAGCCTTTGGCCTTGCCGACTGTGATTCTAGCTTGGCAGGTTCCCAAACCAGTGGCACTCCGAAAGTCTTCTTGCCACACTTGCCACACTTTCTATCTGGACGAAGTTGTTGGCCAAACTTCTCGACTGGAATCCTTCAGGCCAGGCACTCCCAGTAACTTTTCTCTTGGAGCGAGACTACTCCACTTGGGCACATGGTCTCATGCAAACACTCCGTTCATACTTAAATCAGGCCAGCTACGGAGCGTGCATCGGATGTGGCTAACCACCTGATGCACCTCTAGGAAGCTCGCCGCAGCCTCACTAAACAATGGCGGCGGACAAAACAAAATCGTAAACTCAGCGCTCGCATCTCTTAACTCACCCAGCAAGCTGCCAAGTATGCTGTCTAGCTCGCTGACAATAACTGGGCGGATAGATGCAACAGCGCAGCAAGACAGATGTCGAGCCGCAACACTTGGCGGCTCTATAGGAGTCTCATAGACCTTACACGAACACGCTCGGAAACCCAGAAACACCTCACTCGCGCGATACTCATTTTTCAAGGAAACACTGAGCAGCTAGCGAACGCCTTACGCTCATAATACCTCAGTCAGGATCAAGATCCGCGCGGGAAGGATTATTCTTATACAGGCAAGGATAATCCTGAACTAGATCAGCTTTTCCAGCTTCATGATCGGGCATACGAAACCATACTTGAATATATCAACGCCATTTGGACCGAGGACACTTCGTTGCCACCCGATTGGAAGCAGGGCCAGATTAAGAAAAATGGGGGCCCTGGGCTAATGCGCATGCGGGCCTCCTTTCTTTATGCTGACCCCCTCCCCCCGTCGCCTGCTACGCTACTGGAACTATGCCCATGTTTCATTTTAATTCCACCAAACTAAAAGGAACGAGGTGCGATCAACGGGAATAATATTTTTAGTATTATTATAAGTAAAACAACAAACGTTGCTTGAAACGCGTGCTGTTGTAGACACCGACACATATGTTCACTCTGTGAATAATCTGCATTCTGTTTTCAGCAAAAGCTAGGCTTTAAGGAAAAGTTTAGTGCACTCAAGACGAACAAGAACGTAGAAAAGACACCACAGCTCAGATATCGATATTTCTGATTCTAGGCTTTGTTTGCATCACTAAGTTTATTCGCGTGAGAAGACGCATTGTTGTATCCAAAACGTTCTTTATTAAATTTCGAGCATCAGACTGAAGTAATCGTTATACACGCTAATTTATAAATATGCAACAGATATATACTATACTTAAGGCAACATAAACATCATAAAAATGCACTAGAATACAGATGAATATTACCAACTGTAAATACAAAACATTATTTAAAAATATTTTCGTTAAAGGTAAGACAAGGTTGAGGTTGAGGTTGAGGCGTTGAATGCTACATGTGGGGTTAGCCTTGCTTTATCTGCCGGGAATTTCTCCACCGCAGCGTCCCTTCGATATTAACAATGCCGCATCTACCCCGCTAAGCGTACAGTCTCTTATAATAGCACACATTCTCTCCCGCAGTCACCATCTATGCACACAATCAATCCACACAGTTCACATCACAGTCCACTCCAGAAGTCACCATCTATGCACATATTCAGTCACAGTAGAACATAGGTCATTGTAGTGCCACAGTCCATACACACATTCACTCACAGTATAAAGTAGTCCACTACGGAAGACACCATCTGCGCACACATTCACTCACAGTAGGCCATGGTCCGTTCCTGCTGTCACCATTTAAAACAAGATCCGTGTTCTGCAGAAATGTTAAAAGAACGCGTGCAGCCTCCCTTCTGCGCGTCTGGTTTCCACTCGGGTAGACAATGACCTGCACTGTGCTGTGACGGGTTCCTGTCTTCTTGAAGGAAGCGAACATCACATGCCTTTCCGCGTTGTACTCTGGGCAGTACATAATATAATGTTCGATATCCCCGCACACACCACATAAAGAGCACAGCGGAGACGATGCTATGCCGGTCTTATGCATCCATGCAGGAGTGCGAGCAGACGCCATGCGAATTCGATGTAGAAGGGTCGCCTGAGATCTTCTCAGTCCCTTGGTCACACATGGCTTGTGGGACGCACTCCACAGGGTACTGAAGTGATCGAGCACCGTTTTCCTGCAGATACTTTTCCCATCTTGAGGTACTTTTTTGATGGAATCCATGAGAGAGCTTTATGGGCGAGACTGTCTGCCACCTCATTACCGTTGACTCCTATGTGAGAGGGCACCCACTGGAAATGTAGAGTAAAGCCTCTGCTGTGCAGATTCTACACCAAGCGCAGAGAGCTTAGAGACAAGGCGGCAGTAGGGAATCCGCGCTCCAACCTCTGAAGGGCAGATTTTGAATCAGTTAGGATGACAACAGGTTGAGCCGGACAAGATTCTAACTTCCGTAAAGCCGCCTCAATAGCGACACTTTCAGCCGTTGGGGAGGATACGACAGCAGTACAGTGTACGGACCACTTAGAGTCCAAAGAAGGAATGTAAAAAGCCTTTGCGCTAGCTTGTTTGACCTGTCCACAAAACCATCCGTGAAAATTTGAAGATGGCAGGCATACTCTGTTTCCAAGTATTCCAGTACAAGCGAACGCGTTGCTGCCAAAGGTAAGACAAGCAAAGACGACACCAAATAAACTTTGCGCTATCAAAAAGAACAAAAATACAGTTCTTTATAAGCACGTTAAAAATCGCAAGAAGAACAAACAAGAGACGAACAACGAAGATTTGCATATCTTGAATTACACTGCTCATCGTTTCATTGTCTACGTGTAGGCTGGGAGGCGACACAACGAACTTACTGGAACTATTCTGGTATAGCGCCAACAGTCCCCATTTAAAATGGCATCTTTCGTCCCTTCGTTTCAGCGAAATTATAAATAGTCGGTTCGAAGGATAGATCGCGGAGGAAGTCACTTTCAATGGACATAATAACAAGCAAGTTCACCTTGTCGCTAAGGAGGCTCGAACGAAGGCGATTTTTATCAGCGACAACTTGAACACGATCATTCGGTATCACAATTTGCCACGGGTATGCTTATGTGCATTTGCAAAGCAATAGAAAGGTTCGGAAACGAATCAATAAACTTTCTTTCGTGCAGCAACTTCATTATTCCCAGGGGACTCATGTCCTGGCACACAAAGATGTGCAGAAAGTTCGCAAACTGAAGAATTTCAGTGAAAAATGCTGGCTCCAAATAGTTTTTGTAGGTTTTCTCCAACTTCTCAGCCTTCTGTGACAGAGAGGCCTCGCTCCCAACTTCTGTCAGCAATTTTAAGAATCCGAACATTTCGCAGAGTTCAGTGTAGGCAGCCTTTCGCACTCGCAAAGCAGAGTCTAGACTGCCAAGAACAACATTGATGGTCTTTACGATAAACTTTTTTCTGCCTTGTAGCGCACTATAGCTTTTTCCGTCCGGGTGCTTACTAAAAACGATGCGTTTGCCCTCATCCTGATAACATTGACTGGTACTTAGCGTGCGTGCTCTATCTTGGAAGCTATCAAAGAGAGGTCGCAAAGAATTAACAAAGCCTTCTAAAGAGCTCAGCAGGTCATTAGCAGTTGAAATGTCCAGGCCTGGTGTCTGAAGTGCTACGCTGGTTTTGTCAAAGCGCTCCAAGATTTCACCCCAGAAATTCGCCATGAATGCAGTCTCTAGTTTTTTTTTCATTTTCTTGAAGAGAGAGCGCGCTTCGTTCCTAGTCTTACCGTTTTCTTCAGGGCAACACAAGACTGCATTAAAATTTTTCAGAATGGCCGTACATTATTCAGCTTGACTTGACCATTTGCTCTCAGAGAAACATTTCAAATCAAGCTGCTGGCCGGTTCCGCCCATGCTTACCAAAACATACCTCCATCGCTTAGGTGAGGCAGCAAAGAACACATACAGTCTCTGAAAACAGTGAAACATTTGACTGCCTGATGGCACCTGTCAACGTTACACGCTCTAACTTAATTCAGTGAATGACCATCACACGGGTCGTAGACCGCCAATTAGTTCAGGTGTTCGATTTTAGCTTGCAGTCCATTGTAAATTCCTAACTCATTACTCGCATTATCATAAGCTTGGCACTTACAATCATCAACTGAGATGTCATTGGTCGCCAAGGGGGACATCACGGTATCGAAAAGATACAAGTCAGAATGCAATTCTATTGGAACAAATCCAGGAAAGCGTTCGTACACTTTCCAATTTAAATAGTATCGTCAAGCAACTGACAGCTCATCAGCGTGAGTAAGGTCTCGAGCCGAATCAACAATTAAAGATAAGTATTTTGTGCATTTCACTTCGTCGACGAGACGGTCCTTGAGAGCCTTTGCCATATGATCGATAAATTCATCACAAATGGTTTTTGGCAGATACGATGGGTGACCTTTTTCTTTTGTTCCCGTAGCGTTTCAAGTGCTCCTCTAGAAAGGGATCAAACTTGGCATTGGCCTGAAGCACTCCCATATAATTGCCTATTCTCGGTGAAAGAAAATACTCCTCACTGCCCCTATACGCTAGGTTACTCTCATGTGACGTTCCTTGTGTGTGCTACGAGGGTCCGCGTTCGACGGCGCGGCGTAGACGGAGCCCCAGTGGCGGCAAAAGCACTCAAGGGAAAACAATTCAACTGGAAGAGAGGAGATCGGCGACAGCCGGTCTCGTTTTGGAAGCAGCCAGCACACATGTTTCTACTGTATATGGCTGCAAGCAACTTGAGTGGGATTGCTTTCGGGCCTGCCGCCATGGACCGCACGGAGACGACCCAGGTGACAGCGGCATCATCAATTACCGAGCCATACTCGTTGAGAGTGAACGACCAAACCGTAGGGGTTTAAGCACAACCGGACCCCCTTTCCAAAGTGTCGGCACGAGTCGAACGCCGCCGCCGCCGCTGCCGCGGGGAGACGGGCGTTATCTTCCCCAATTGCCCTGGCCGTGCCGGGGACAAAGGGCCTCGTTTCGGCGGGCATGGCCCCGTGCCAAGACGGCGGGCATCATCAATCAACCCTCCCGAACACATCCCAGGACAAGGGACCACTTTCCCGGCCTTTTAGTGACCTCGCGTTCCGGCCTTGAGGGGCGAGTGTCATTTGATGGAGAACGGAGGTCGGTGACCCGCGGGAACCGTCAGCTGTCCTTAGACCGTCTACCACAGCCGACGCTACCTCGACGACAACCTTCTTTCTCTCGGACTCAACACGTGAGGGGGGCGAGACCATAAGTGCGGTGGTGTGTTTGTGCGCCCAAGTGAAAGCCCTAGCCCCCCCCCCCCACTCCGGCGTGGGCGTCTTGTGGGAAGCCTGCTGGATTCCCGCCGTGGCGTCTGCGCGGCATCCCGCGTCGCCCTCTTTCCCTTTCTCCCGCCTCGGGCGGCGGAGAGACGGCTGGTGGCTAATCGCTGTCATTCGGCCGCAGCTCCGCCCCCGGCTTCCCAAGGGCCTTTGCCATTGGTGACTTTTGGCGGGAATTCGGGACCCGTTTGGGGTGGTCGCGCGACCTTCCGAGCGGGGGCCCAGAGAGAGAGGGGAGACCCCTCCGAGACAGCGTAAGGTGCGTACGTTACTGTTCGTCCGGGCCGGCCTCTGCCGTTCGGACCAGTTCATACTCGAGCTCGCCTGCGTGGGTCCTCGATCCACCGCGGCTCGAGCCTGTCCAGGGGTCCAACGACCTCTGACAGGCGCACCTTGCGTTGACTGCCCACTCTCTCTCGCAAACGGCCCAACGACCGACACGAGAGAGATCACAGCACTGCCGCGGGGACAATTTCCTGCAGCGGCGTGCTAGCGGCGCGCATTTCTCTTGTTGCCCCGAGCGCGCACCGGAGCCTTGCTCTGAGCGCGCCCCGGGACGGGGTGGCTGTTGAGTGTGTGTATGTACCGCTGGAGGACGGCGTCAATAAACGTCTCCTTTGTGAACTTGGAGGCCTGTTTCTTGCGGCGAGCCGCTCTCCTCTCTTCAGAGGTTGAACGCCGCCGCAGCGGTGCCCCAGGGTGCGTGTGGTGACGGCTGATCGGGGCCCTTGGCTCGCGCGAAGCTCGAACCCGCGGTGGGTAGTGGCCTGTGCCTACTGAGAAACCCACAACTGGCGCCCAACGTGCTAAGTCACTGGCTCTTAGCCTTTGATAGCACATTTGCCGAGCAGGTCGCCTTGACGATCACGCTTGCGCACCATGTCTGCCACCCCCATCGGGGCACTCGGCAGCTACGTGTCGGCTCCCTTAGGAGACGTAGCGTCCTTTGATCCGTTGGCGGCTCTTTCTTCGAATAGCCAAACACCGTGGTTGGCCGCGGCCCCCATTGGGGCATACGGCGCTACAACCCCCAACGTCGATCACGCAGCTCCCATTGGAGCTTTATCGGGAGCACCCTGCGGTGCACCCGTCAATCACATGCCTCCGCTGTGCGTGCTTTGCGCCCCGTGCGAAAGCGGTGCGTGCGACGCTGCCGCAACCGGCCGTCCTGCACAGCAGCAGCCGTGCCCCGCGAGCAGTCAATTCTGCTCTGGGAACGGTGAGGCGCTGGCCCGGCTCCCTGTGGAAACCGCGCCGCTCATCGAACTGGGCGCCTTGCCTCCTGCGTTCGTGCAGCCCGCGCAAGCCTCCTCTGAGGCCGGAGCGCAGTCGCTGCCCAAATAGCGCGGACCCGAGTTCAGTTGCTAGGGTTCACGCTGGGCGAGGGCTCCATTGAGCCCGATGCGGACAAACTCCGAGCCATACTCGAGTTTCCCGTGCCCAAGGACGTACGCGGCCTCCGCCGTTTTCTGGGAATGGCCAATTTCTATCGGTCGTTCATCCCGTCCTGTGCCCGCGTGCAGGCACCCTTGACCAAGCTCTTGGGAAAGACTGCCGCGTGGCGATGGGGGCCCGAGCAAGAGCGATCCTTTCGCCTCCTGTCTAGTGCCATTGCCGAGACAGCGCAGCTCAGGCTACCCGACCTGACCAGACAGTTCGTAGTCCAGACTGACGCGAGCGATCTGGGTTTAGGAGCAGTTCTCCTACAGGATTTCGATGGCGTGCTGCAGCCGCTGGCCTTTGCCAGCCGCTCCTTGCTGCCCTCGGAGAGGAATTATTCCGTGACCGAGAAGGAGTGCCTCGCCATCGTGTTTGCACTGCGCAAATTCGACGTCTACCTTGACGGAACGCAATTCGTGGTGCAGACAGACCACAGTGCGCTCAGTTGGCTGATGCGGCTCCGCGAGCCTGCGGGTCGGCTGGCGCGCTGGGCTCTCCTGATACAGCATTACGACTTTTCGGTGCAGTATCGAAAGGGGAGCACGAACGTGGTAGCTGACGCGCTATCCCGTGCCCCACTCGCCAGCGGCGCCTTGACGCCAGCAGGCGGAGCGGGCGAAAAAGCGGACGAGCCGCCGGGCGGCAAGGAGGGGGAGCCCGCAAACGGGCTAACCCATTCCGCTAACCAGGCAAGCAGCGCTTCGCAAAGCGGGCGAGAGGCAAAGCTCCGCGTGAGCGCCTCGGAGACGCCGTCGCGAGCGGAAATTTTGGCTGCAAACCTGAAGGGGGACGAGACCAGGCCCCCCTCTGGGGTAACTGGAATCGTTTTCAGCCGGAAAGAGCTGCTGAAAGCCCAGCAAAATGACCCCATGTGTCGCGAGATGAGCGACGGTCTCAGGGAGACGGAGCGCCGGGACGCTACTTGTATTGTAGCGGGCGCAGGGGGTGAAAGCCAGCGGGTGTCGCGGCGAGCCCCGGGGGATTCATATTTGCTGGGCCATGACGGGCTCGTGCTGAAATACATAGCCACCGATGATGAGTCCATTGACCCGTTCAAGGTGGTTATCCCCAAAAGTCTGAGAGGCGCACTGTTGCGATTTTCTCATGACGAACCACTGGCCGGTCACCTGAGTGGCTCCAAAGTTTTTGCAAAACTGAGTCAATCGGTGACGTGGCCCGGCATGAAGCGTGACATTTTCCGCTATTGCCGTTCCTGCCATGTCTGTCAAGCGGTGAAGTCAAGGGGCGGCAAGCCGCCCGGAATGATGAAACCAATTGACAGTGTGCGTCCGTGGCAGATGGCCACCTGCGATCTGATGGGGCCTTTCCCCAGGAGTAAGCAGGGGTTCATTCACCTGATGGTAGTAGCTGACCATTTTTCCAAATGGGTCGAGTTGTACCCGCTTCGGAAAGTGTCAGCACGAGCGGTGCTGGATAAACTCCAGGAAGTGTTCTGTCGGTTCGGCTTTCCGGAAAGACTGATCACGGACAATGCGTCCTATTTCACCGCTCGGGTGTTCGGTAACACGTGCCGTTCCCTCGGAATCGAGCACTGCACCACTTCACCCTACCATCCCCAGTCCAACTTGACCGAGCGAATCAACCGAACGCTCAAGCCAATGCTGGCGGCCTTTGCCGAGTGTCAAAAGGACTGGGCAGACCATTTGAGCGAATTTGCGTTCGCCATCCGAACGGCTGAGAATCGCTCAACTGGTTTCTCTCCCGCCTTCCTCAATTTCGGGAGGGAGCTGGCGAATCCGATGTCAAACGTCGTGCAGAGCCAGCTCGGGGATGAGAAGACGCGGGCAGACTGCTCTGCTTATGCGTCGACGCTTCGGGACCGGCTTAGTCGGGCTCTCAACAGAGCAAGACAGAGTTTGGCGGCAGCCAGAGCCCAGCAGAAGGCTCAGTATGACCGCAAGCACCGCAGCCTGACTTTTCAGGCTGGCGATCTTGTCCTGAAGCGCAACCACGTTCTTAGTGATGCGAGCAAGGGGTTCTCAGCCTCGCTCGCTCCTAAGTGGCTTGGTCCGTACCGAGTGGTCAGAGTCTGGTCGCCGCTCGCGTACCTGCTGGAGGATCCCCTTTCGGGGAAAACCAGCCGTGCCCACATCGCAGACTTGAAGGCCTATGCGTCACGGTCTGACGAGTTTGCGTCGGTACCCATTGGTATCACAAGCAAGCGCAAAGGCACAACTGGTGCTGCGGAACGCAACCGTACCGAGCACCGGTACAATCTGAGGCGACGGTCACCGATGTGATTAATGCCGGATGGCGGACTCTTCCGCAACCGAAGGCACGCAGCCTCAGCTAGCTGGCGAGCTTTCTCGTCGGGCCCTACCCCAGGTGAAGCACGGCGGTTTCTTTCTTTTTTGTTTGCCGCATGCTCAGTTCCGGCCTTGTGCAGTTATTTAGTCGTTTGTTTGTTTTAGTCAGTCTGTAGCATGTTTTTGTTTCCAGTTTATTCGTTGTTTCTTCTAACATTCTGAGATCTGTACATATGTAATATACGTTTGCGTTGGCGTTCAGTTTTTTTTAAACCAGACTTGTACATATGTAAAGTTCAGCCTACTCGCGATTGCACCTTCTCTTGTAGCGCAGAGATGGCCTTCTTTTGTACAGCGCGCCTTCTTTTCATTTACGTTCTGACCCCACTGGTGCGGCCTGCCTCGCGAACACGGGACCGGCTGGTTCGCGGAGGGGTCGGCGAAAGTCTCCCCTTCCGGCTGGGGAGTGGTTTGCTCGTGAAGGAGCGAGTGTCTCGCGGCATGGTCTTTGTGTGGCTATGGGGAGCGTGAAGAGTGCGTCTGAAGAGTGTGTCCTTTGACCCCTGCCACGGCGCCTCGGAACGATTCCGACAAGCGGTCCGTTGTGACTGATCAATGTCCGCTTCTGTGCCGGTGCGTGCCTGGGATGATGTGCGTGTTCCCAAGATCAAAGGCAACGCCGAGAAGGGGGCAGGAAGGACAGCACCCTTTCCCGTGCGGGTCCTCTTCGGCATCGTCGAGCGTCGTCGGCCTCTTCATGCTCAACTTTGATGACCTTGTGGAGGACATGGGACCGCCGTCAATAAATCGTCCACCGGGACCCTGAAGGCAGCAAAGGCGTGAGTTGGCCGCCGACAGGCCCAATGGGCCGCGCCACCGAACATTATGAGGCTGCAGGCCACCTGTCAGCCGGCCTTGTGTACAGTGTACAGTGTAATTAGTTTTGTCTCCTTGGAACGTATGCAAGTGTTGTATGTTTTCTGTTCTTGTTTGTTTGTCCTTTGAGTTTATGGCTGGAACTGAAGTGTGGTAGTTTTATGTGGATTAATTTTTTGTTTTTTTATTTTGCCGCATGCTTTCGCCGATGGGTAGGAGGGCATTTAAGGAGAGGAGGATGTGGGAAGCCTGCTGGATTCCCGCCGTGGCGTCTGCGCGGCATCCCGCGTCGCCCTCTTTCCCTTTCTCCCGCCTCGGGCGGCGGAGAGACGGCTGGTGGCTAATCGCTGTCATTCGGCCGCAGCTCCGCCCCCGGCTTCCCAAGGGCCTTTGCCATTGGTGACTTTTGGCGGGAATTCGGGACCCGTTTGGGGTGGTCGCGCGACCTTCCGAGCGGGGGCCCAGAGAGAGAGAGGAGACCCCTCCGAGACAGCGTAAGGTGCGTACGTTACTGTTCGTCCGGGCCGGCCTCTGCCGTTCGGACCAGTTCATACTCGAGCTCGCCAGCGTGGGTCCTTGATCCGCCGCGGCTCGAGCCTGTCCAGGGGTCCAACGACCTCTGACAGGCGCACCTTGCGTTGACTGCCCACTCTCTCTCGCAAACGGCCTATCGGCCGACACGAGAGAGATCACAGCACTGCCGCGGGGACTATCTCCTGCAGCGGCGTGCTAGCGGCGCGCATTTTTCTTGTTGCCCCGAGCACGCACCGGAGCCTTGCTCTGAGCGCGCCCCGGGACGGGGTGACTGTTGAGTGTGTGTATGTACCGCTGGAGGACGGCGTCAATAAACGTCTCCTTCGTGAACTTGGAGGCCTGTTTCTTGCGGCGAGCCGCTCTCCTCTCTTCAGAGGTTGAACGCCGCCGCAGCGGTGCCCCAGGGTGCGTGTGGTGACGGCTGATCGGGGCCCTTGGCTCGCGCGAAGCTCGAACCCGCGGTGGGTAGTGGCCTTTGCCTACTGAGAAACCCACAGTCTTCACCCTAGGGAGTGTGGGGATAAGAGGATATAAAAATCGACAAGCAGTATGGAAGAAGGGACGCTCAGGACGACATCGTTCGCCAAGGGGGCCTTCAGCGCCGAAGCCCGACGGCGTGCAGCTTCTGCCAGCAACCGTTCAAGCTCAACTCCGGATCCCCTCCATCGTCCCCATGAAGTCGTCGGCACGTAAGCTCGGACGCCCCAGCCTCTGAATCATAATCATGTATAATTATTGAATATATCTGTTTGTTTAAACTGAGCCATACGGTGTCTCTTTGCCTCTCCATCCCGTGTGGACCTGCGCATTATGGGGGGTCGTCACACTGGTGTCAGGAGTGGCGTCTCAAAAGCAAATGTCCTCTGAATGCTGCGACATTCATGACTTCAAAATTGTAATCAAAAGAGAATCACGGGACTGATTGTGGGACTTTTACCCCCATTTGAGAGGCTTGATGCACCGGAGGGCTTGAGCGAAAAAAGAAATGTCTTTATCTGAGGGAGCTCCCACTCCACAGCCGTCGCTCGGAGCAAGCATGGTGGCATTAGGAAGCGTCATTCCGACGTTTACGGGAGATAAGACAGGGGTTCCAATCTGCGATTTCTTTTCCATGCTAGAAGAGATTGGGAAAATAGGACGATAGTCCGATGCTCAAATGCTGGGAATGGCGAGGTGTAAGATGGCAGGAGCTGCTCATGATTTTGCATGGTGACACGAAAAAGTAAAATCCACAAAATCATTTGCGGAATTTAAGAAGCTCGCGTTTGAGCATTTCGACACTGAACCACGTCACGTGCGGGTACAGAGGTTCCGTGACACCGGACAGATGGTAGGGGAGGACGTGCGAACGTTTGCGTCGCGGCTTCAGCGCCTAGCACGCGATACGTTAAGCAGGGATGAGGAAGGAGACCAGCTAAAGAAGAAATACGGGGAGGATCTACTTAAAGAGGAAATGACCGCTTTGTTCGTGGCTGCTCTGCAAGACCCCGTGCGCCGGTTCGTGCTCTCGCGCAAGCCGAGCAATTTCGACCAAGCCGTGGCGGCCGCATTGGATGAGGAACGAAATGAGGCGTTAACCACAGCCGCAGCGAGAGTACGCGTCATAGAGAGAGCGGTGCCCAACTCTGAGGTTGCTCTCTTGACAGAGCGGTTAGATCGCTTAGAACAGCTGCTATCTCAGCAGGTGGAACGCCAGGATGAAGCGCGCGCTCAACAGCGCCCATTCGCTGGAAACCGGAGACCGCCACAAAGCTACAGGCGCAGTATGCGAGATTTTGAAGAAATCGTATGCTTCGCTTGCCAGGGTCGCGGACACATCACCAGGTTCTGCCAAAACGTGCGCCGTGGGGAGCCACAAAGAGAAGCAGGCGAGACACGCCCTAAGCAAGCCTACAGCGGGGCTCCAGATACCGAGACAAAAAACTAGATAGTCCTCCCCATCCTGAGGAGCTTGGGGAGGGAGCAGTGGATGATGAGGTGGTGGTAGTTTGTGTGGCCGACGAGGCATGCCCTGTTGTGCGTTGCAAGTTAAATGGTTGTTGCATGGAATTGTTGATAGATACGGGGTCAAAGGTGACATTGCTTAAGGAGAGCAGTTTTAACACGCTTCGAAGGAAGGGGGACCGCGAGATGTTAGAAGCGTCTGGTGGTATGGCAACCAAATTTGTAGGCATAACGGGGGAACCTCTTGGCATAAGTGGACTCTACCGGTTACACTTCTCTCTCGGCGGAATTGCATTGGAGCACCCCTGCTACGTATGCCCGGACACGGTGTCTCTACCAAACGGAGTGTCAGGTATATTAGGTGTAACGGGGGGTTTGTTACGGGGTACTGGGGCGACGGGAACGGCAACGGCAGCAGTCTGGATCAGATCGGCAAAAGACACACAAGCGTAGCGCTGGCAAAAACTCTCGAGAACACTGTCACCTCGTCTTCGTCTTTTCAAGTCATCCGACGCATCTTCGTCTTTAGCCTTACATTCTTTAGCCTTACATTTAGCCTTACGTCTTTAGCCTTCGCCTCCTTCATTTTGCACCGATTCATCCTTCGCCACGGTGCACCTCGTGAACTGCTCAGTGACCGAGGCCGCGTGTTCTTATCTGAGGTGGTGCAGGCGCTTCTCAAAGAGTGCAACACGATTCACCGAACTACCACCGCCTATCATCCGCAGACCAATGGCCTCACTGAGCGATTTAACCGCACACTCGGAGACATGCTCTCCAAGTACGTCGCTTCTGACCACACGAATTGGGATCTCGTCCTTCCGTACGTTACTTATGCGTACAATACCGCTACGCAGTCTACCACCGGATTCTCTCCTTTCTTCCTACTTTACGGCCGCCAACCCTCTGCTACTATCGACACTATCCTCCCTTACCGCCCTGATGAATCCGAATATCGGCCTGTTTCCGACGCCGCGCAACACGCCGAAGCCTGCCGCCAAATTGCCCGGTCACTCACCACTGACACCCAGCATCGCCAGCGCTCCCGCCTCGACCAAGACCAAACCCCACCGAACTACACTTCTGGTGCACTTGTGTGGCTCTGGATCCCTTCAGGAACTCCCGGTCTCTCCTCAAAATTTCTTGCGAAGTACCATGGTCCCTACCGTGTGCTGGAGCGCACCTCTCGGGTAATTATATCGTGGAACCCCTCACGCCGTCTCCTGATCTCCGCCGCCGAGGACGGGAGACCGTTCATGTCCAGCGCCTCAAGCCCTACTACGACCCCGCCGTCTTGCCATCATCCTAAGTCGCCAGGATGGCTCCTCTTGTCCCCGGGGTGATTGTAAGGCTAAAGACGAAGATGCGTCGGATGACTTGAAAAGACGAAGATGAGGTGACAGTGTTCTCGAGAGTTTTTGCCAGCGCTACGCTTGTGTGTCTTTTGCCGATCTGATCCCAGACTGCTGCCGTTGCCGTTCCCGTCGCCCCAGTACCTCGTAACAAACCGCCCGTTAACATAGGGCAGGATTTCATGAGAAAAGGGAAGGTAGTAGTCTCATTCTCTGAGGAAGAGGTTAATGTGGGCGGCTCAAAAGTTCCGTTTTGAACAGGAGAGGGGCTGAGATTCGCATTACCGATATTGACACCCGCCAAACAGTGGGATCATTGGAGAAGGTATATTCGCGGGTTGCCGTCAGGCTGGTCGATGAGGCGGTCGTCCTTCCTTGGTCGCAGCACATTTTGTACGCGTGTGTGCCTTCAGATGTAGAGAGCGGCGCCGTGGGAGTGCTTGAGCCGGTCGACTCTCTCAGCAATGGCCTGAAGGCAGCCGCGTGCCTCGTGACAGTTAATGACGCCCACAGAGTGCCCCTACGGGTGGTTAAATGTAGCCAGCAGCCACTGAGCCTTCCCAAGAACAAAACATTGGCTTTCTTCACCTCTGCGATAGAGAAACGTGAGCCCACGGATACGGTACTCGCAACTGTAGAGCATGCTAGTCCTTCGGCTGCTCCAAAGGCGTCGTTCGATCTTTCTCACGTAAAATCCAGAGAGAGGGAGGCTCTGGCTGGTTTGCTGAACGACTACTCGGAGGTATTCGCCTCGTCCAACCTGGAGTTGGGCTGCTGTGGCGTTATAAAGCACAGGATAGAAACGGGCACTTCATCGCCCGTTTACCAGCGTGCGTACAGGATTCCTTACTCCCAACGTGAGGAGATGGAGCGGCAGGTGCAGGACCTGATTGACCGCGGCATTGTCGAACACTCAAAGTCACCCTGGGGAGCACCAGCACTATTGGTGGAAAAGCCAGATGGCTCGTATCAATTGGTAGTGGACTACCGCAAACTAAATGCCGTAACTCGCATCGATCCGTACCCCATCCCCAATATACAGGAGACGCTTTCTCAGCTGGGCTCTGCCAGGTACTTCACGGTAGTGGACATGGCGGCGGGATTCTGGCAGGTAGCAATGGATCCGGCAGATGCCGAGAAAACGGCATTCAACACGCCCTCAGGGCACTATGAATGGAAAAGAATGCCGATGGGTCTGGCCAACGGCCCTGCTGTCTGGCAGAGAACCGCTGATGTTATCCTGGCAGGTCTTCTGGGGAGGCTGTGCTTCGTGTATATGGATGACATAATCATATACAGTGAGAGTTTTGAGAACCATTTGCGCGATATTGAGCATGTTTGGTGCGACTAAGAGGAGCGGGTCTCAAGCTGAAGCCCTCTAAGAGCCAATTCCTCAAAAACGAGATGAAATACCTCGGGCACGTTGTTTCAGCTGACGGCGTGCGACCGGATCCTGAGAAACTAAGGTGTGTCTCGGATTTTCCATCCCCGACTAGCGTCCGCCAGGTCCGGCAGTTTCTCGGCCTGATCGGTTACTACCGAAGGCACATAGAGCAGTTCGCCAAGCTCGCTAAGCCGCTCACCGCCTTAACAGCCAAAAATGTCGCCTTTCGCTGGGACGAAAACGCGGAGGATGCTTTTGGGGCCCTGAAAAGGAAGCTAATGAGTGCACCGCTGTTGCGCCACCCGGATTTTAATCTGCCCTTCGTTATGGCCACATATGCGTCAAAGTTCGCAGTTGGTGCCGTGCTATCTCAGGTTATCGAGGGCAAAGAACATCCCGTTGCTTTTGCTAGCCGACAGCTGAGCCCCACGGAGCAAAAGTACGGAGCTACGGAAAGGGAGTGCCTCGCCGTTGTCTGGGCAGTAAAGCACTTCAGATGCTACCTTTACGGCCGCAAATTCAAGCTAGTCACAGACTGCCATCCTCTGAAATGGGTGATGAGTGTCAGGGACCCTAGCTCGCGACTCGCTAGATGGAATCTACACCTGCAGGAATATTGCTTTGAAGTTGAGCACAAGTCAGGAAAGACGCATCTGAATGCTGATGCACTCAGCCGCACAGCTGCCTTGGCAGCTATAGATGAGTTTGTCCCCGTAGTCGACCCCGCCGAATTACGCACAGAGCAGTGCAAAGATCCTGACCTGAAGCGAATAATCGAAAGCTTAGAGGGCGCACCGTCTCACCCGAACAGCTAGGTTATTTCATTGGCAAAGACGGCACCCTGTGTCGGCGCACGAGGTCAAACAGGAAAGGGAGACCAGAGAAAACCGCTTGGGAGAGAGTCGTCATACCTCGGTCGTGGACAGAAAGGGTTCTTCGCGCGTTTCACGATGCGCCATGCGCCGGTCATATTGGCGTAGCGAAGACACGCAGGCGTGTGGAGCGTTTGTGCTTTTGGAGTGGCATGCGACAGGATGTTAGAGACTACTGTGCGAAGTGTCATTCCTGTCTCGAAAGAAAAACACCCAAGGGACGAAGACCAGCTCCAATTCAGCCGTTCCCTGAGGTTTCGGCTCCCTTCGAGCGGACAGGTATGGACATAATGGGCCAATTGCCCACGCCCACTTCCGGAAACAGGTACATTTTAGTATTTGTCGATCACCTTTCAAAATACGCGGAAGCGGTAGCACTCCCAGATCAGAAGGCAGACACGGTTGCAAGAGCATTTGTCGAACAGATCGTGCTCCGACATGGACCCCCGAGGCAACTCTTGACAGATCGGGGAACGAACTTCGTGTCGCAGCTAATAAGGAGAGTATGCGAGCTGCTTAATATCGCTAAGAAGCAGACGACACCGTACCATCCGGCTTGCAACGGCGCGGTGGAGCGACTGAACCAAACCGTGGCCGGGTTCCTGTCGTATTTTGTTTCGCGCGACCAGCGGGACTGGGACTTGTGGCTCCCGTATGCAATGTTTGCCTACAATTACGCAGCACACGAGAGCACGGGCGAATCGCCATTCTTCTCTACGGCCGAGACCCGGACCAGCCTAGTGAAGTGCCAGAGGGCCACCGTCGTGTCCCATACGCTTCACTGGACGACTATAAGGTTGAGTTAGAATCGCGCTTGCAAGTGGCGAGGGACATCGCAAAGGAGGCCTCAAAGAAAGCGGCGAAGCGCAGGAAGGAGGTGCACGATCGCAGTGCTAGAGACGCGCTGTTTGATGTGGGGAACAGCGTGTACATTGAAAACTGCCAAAGGCTAATTGGGCTAGCTCGTAAGTTCCAGACGAAGTGGAGAGGACCATGCGAGGTTGCTGAGAAGCTTTCTCCGGTAAACTTCAGAGTCCGAGACGTGAACCGGTGCTTGATAAGGATACACGCAAATCGCCTCAAGCCGGCACCGGTTCAGTATTCACGAAATGAGGAAATGGAAAGCGCGGATTTTGATGGGGACAGAAGTGAAGCGGAGCGCGCAGATAGTTCGCAAGAAACGCCCTCTCCTGTTTTTGTTCGGCAGGCGGCAGAGGTGACGGCCGGAATGTCACCGGATTTACTTCATGCATTGCTAGAAGAAGAAGCGCGCGAGGTTGCCGCGCAGATAACGCCAGGAGAGGCTCCTGCCACGAGCCCTCGCGAGTCTCAAAGCAGACAAAGGGTCACAGACTTACTTGGTATGACTCATGAAGGCCGATATCCGCTGCGAAATCGGAAAGCTAAGTCGGACTAATGGCGTAAACAGAGCGGATTTGTGAACTGGTTAGAATTGTGTAATGCCGCAGCTCATAACATTGCTATGTGCTCATGTGTTAAGATATCGGAGTTGGTAGTTAAACCTTTCAGTCATTAAGTAACACCTTCACAGGAGAGCATGCGGAGCGCATGCATAACCTGCCCTACTTCCTTTCGTTATCTATATTTTTGTCTGTGCCGTGATCGTGCTAGAAGTGGGACCTCCTTTGTAACTGTGGTAAATTTATTTCGTCCAGTTTGGACTAGAAAGAAGAGGCTTGGGTGCTGAGTTTCATGTTTATCTGTAAAAGAAGATCAGTGCTGCCCCTGGAGACGCCAGTTATGACAGCTGAGGCATAGGGTGTTGTGCAGTGGTGTTGAGTGCAGCGAAAAGTGTTTTGTCGACGCACTGTGGGAGGCGATTCAGAAAGACAAGGGGAGCTGCATGGACTCAAATTTTCGGAGAACATTCTTCTGGAGGGTGAGCGAGTGTGACGTTCCTTGTGTGTGCTACGAGGGTCCGCGTTCGACGGCGCGGCGTAGACGGAGCCCCAGTGGCGGCAAAAACACTCAAGGGAAAAATAATTCAGCTGGAAGAGAGGAGATCGGCGACAGCCGGTCTCGTTTTGGAAGCAGCCAGCACACATGTTTCTACTGTATATGGCTGCAAGCAACTTGAGTGGGATTGCTTTCGGGCCTGCCGCCATGGACCGCACGGAGACGACCCAGGTGACAGCGGCATCATCAATTACCGAGCCATACTCGTTGAGAGTGAACGACCAAAACGAAGGGGTTTAAGCACAACCGGACCCCCTTTCCATAGTGTCGGCACGAGTCGAACGCCGCCGCCGCCGCTGCCGCGGGGAGACGGGCGTTATCTTCCCCAATTGCCCTGGCCGTGCCGGGGACAAAGGGCCTCGTTTCGGCGGGCATGGCCCCGTGCCAAGACGGCGGGCATCATCAATCAACCCTCCCGAGCACATCCCAGGACAAGGGACCACTTTCCCGGCCTTTTAGTGACCTCGCGTTCCGGCCTTGAGGGGCGAGTGTCATTTGATGGAGAACGGAGGTCGGTGACCCGCGGGAACCGTCAGCGGGCCATGGACCGTCTACCACAGCCGACGCTACCTCGACGACAACCTTCTTTCCCTCGGACTCAACACGTGAGGGGGGCGAGACCATAAGTGCGGTGGTGTGTTTGTGCGCCCAAGTGAAAGCCCTAGGCCCCCCCCCCACTCCGGCGTGGGCGTCCTCACCCTAGGGAGTGTGGGGATAAGAGGATATAAAAATGGACAAGCAGTACGGAAGAAGGGACGCTCAGGACGACATCGTTCGCCAAGGGGGCCTTCAGCGCCGAAACCCGACGGCGTGCAGCTTCTGCCAGCAACCGTTCGAGCTCAACTCCGGAGCCCCTCCATAGTCCCCATGAAGTCGTCGGCACGTAAGCTCGGACGCCCCAGCCTCTGAATCATAATCATGTATAATTATTGAATATATCTGTTTGTTTAAACTGAACTATACGGTGTCTCTTTGCCTCTCCGTCCCGTGTGGACCTGCGCATTATGGGGGGTCGTCACACTCAGCTAAAAGCTTAACTACAAAGACTGCGCGCTCCAACACCTCTTTTCAGTAAGCGGTGTCAGTGACGAGATGCTTATCGAGCTCCTTGACAATTGTGCTGCTCGAGTTCGAGCGGGAGAACCATGGTGCCACGGAGTTCCGGTGCTCGGCACTATTTTCAAGTGCGCAAACCTTTTCTTCTGCTCTTTTCCAATCAGAAAAGCCGTGCGTGGTGAAAGCACTGGGGTTGCTTGAAATCGAAAATAGTTTGTACATGAAACAGTAAACGCAACCATTGAACTCCGAGTACATTAATCAGTGTCGCTCGTACGCCTCCCCATTGACGGCCTTTCGCACGAAAAGATGAGGTGACACATAGCGTTTCTGAGTTTTGTATTGCCTTTCGGAAGACTGCAACTTTTCTGCCTGATTTTGAAAATACAATGGCCCCTTAACAGAATAATGGCGCAGATCAAGTGACAGGACAGCACGAGAGTACAAACACACACAAGCGCCAACCTAAACTAATAACGAACATAAAATTAAAATTCAAGACTACTTATTCAAGACTAATTCATTAAAATGCAAGACTACTAATGTTGGAGTTCTGCAAGGTTCCCTTCTTGGCCCTCTTCTATTTTTATTATATATCAACGACTTCCCTAGGTGTCTTTAAAATTCCAGCTGTTTTCTTTATGCTGACGACACAACAATCTTAACCTCAGATTTACATCTAAATAAAGTGGTTGATAAAGTTGACATTGATGAACAGAATGTATTCGATTGGTGCAAAAATAATTTGCTGTTCATTAATACATCCAAATTCAGCTTTTTAGTTTTTAGGTCACCTCAAAATATTCTTTGCGAAAACCCGTCTGTTAGCATAGGCTCAAACTCAATCTTTTCAGCTGATCACGTATCCTTTTTAGGCGTGGTACTGGACAAACATCTTAAATTTCAGACCCACATCTCATCTATTTTCCGAAAAATGGCGTATGGTATTAGAGTATTAAAGTTCGCCCGTATTTCCATGTTCCCATTCTCATTTCCCTCTATTACTCGTTCATCCACTCCTATATTCAGTAATGCATTTCATCTTGGGGAAACACTTATCATTCGCATTTATCTTCTCTGCAAACTATTTAAAATCAAGCAACTCGAACTATCACTTATAGTCACAACTCTGCAAAGGCCCCTCGTCTGCTCCTATCATACAATATTTTATCAGTGCCAAAAATAATCGACTACAAATTATGTACCCTTATGAACAAATGTGTTAGAAATCTACTTCCTTTTTCGTTAACTGGCATTGATCAAAATCCGCGTCGCAACGACACGCGTTTTGCTAATAACTTTAACTTGTTACTCCCTAAACCTAACACTAATTATGGAAAGCAAACAGTTCGTTTCACTGCCACCACATTATGGAACTCAATACCAGTTAGCATTAAGCAATCACCTAATATCTGTGCCTTTAAATCCGCTCTCCGTCAGTTTTTACAATCCGCCTAATAGTATTTTACTTGGTATATGGTACTAGTTTTGTCATTTATATTATTCAATAAGTTGTCTTTTGTATTGGTCTGTATGATATTAGGTGTGTAATCATTTTTCATTCAAATAAGGGTTTGCATTATTTCTCGTATTTCACTCACTGCTCATTTATGATGCCAAAAACTTTATTTTTTTTTGCATCTGCTGTCTGTAATTTATATTTACAATTGTTCTTACAGTAGGTCCCGTCCACAGTCTCTGACTTTGGGACCTCCTTCTGTATTTCAATGTTTCTCTCTAACCTTGTACCATAAACATGTAATAAACGAACCTTGATCCTTCAATCACTGAAAAAAAAATTATGACGGATGGCCACGTCACAAAACCAGGGAAATGACAAAGGAGGACTAAAAGGGCTAAAACCATGAGATTGAAACCTGAAACGTAAACAGAACACGGCAGACTCAGTGTAAAACAAGACGCATAGAACAAAACTACAAAGCCAACAAAAACACGGCTAAATTCGATGAAAGTGAATAACAAGGAACCTGGTTTAACAGCGCAAAAAGCACACTAAGCATGCTGACACGACCTCGGGGCCCCGTATGGCGAGTAAAGGACAACAAAATCAAAACCCTTCAATTAGTTCTGCCACCTCCAGAGCGCTCTCGTTCGGTGAGGAAGGTTAATTCTTTTTTCGTTAGGAAGATTGATGCCGCACCGATACAAGTCTTCTCAGCTCGCGCTATTTCTTGCGCTTCTACAATTCCTACAGACTTGTATCAGTGCGGCACTGAAACCTCTCCACACTCACTGAGTAAAGAAGGACTTGTGTCAACGCTGGGAATAGAACCAGGGCCTTTGTCGTTTGAGGCAGAGAAGCTGCCACTCCGTCACGATGGTTCAAGGTTTTCTAATGAATAAAGGCGCATCTAGTGAATGCACTCTTCCGATGCAGAAGTGGCCGCGCCTTCGCTACGTATATCCTGGCCTAACAGAGCTAGACCATCCGCCATTTTTTGTTAAGAGCGCTGGTGTGGAACGCAGATAGCAGTAACACAATTACTGGAATTTCAGAAGTTACACGGACTACTTTCTCGGGAGGTTGGTATTTTAATGCATTACTTTTATGTTCGAAGATTTTCGCAATGTGATGAATTACTTTAGGACAGTAATTTCACGGCGAAACTAAATAACTATTTAGGAAATGACCTATTTATGAAGAACATATATTAAGTTGGGGAAACCTAAAAAGATTGTAAAATATTAAGCCAATGCCTGCACCACTGGCATATAAAAGGCCTAATCCAATTTGAAGATAAAAGAGAAGGCCCGAGGGCAGTGATAATTCTACCGCCCGAAGTTGGGAAAAATGGTAAAATAAATGAGGGGAGAGAGAAAAGCTACATAGCGACCCACAGCCGGGAGAGCGGGCCCGGGCAGACTCCCTTGGCCTCCCCTGGGACGTAGCGGAGAGGATGGGTGAAATGGATAGGTTGTATGGTTGTTGGGAAAGGGGTTATGGGCATAGAGATGCGATTGTGGAAAGCGAGTATTTTGCTCTGATCCTTCGAATGTCTTGACTCCATTGCTGGCCAGCCTGGCCAGGACAGGAAGGGAGTCAAGATTGCCCAATGGTGCGGGCCCGCTCACGGGATGCCCGACCACCGACAAACGCAACGGTTTCCGACCGCAGGAGACAGAAAATCCTAACACGGGGTCAGCTACCTCGCGTCCCTCCGCGACTTTCAGAGTTTGTTTCCTACCTGCCAGCTACAAACCGTCGAGTGCTTTTCGCGGTTTTTCAGACACCGTATGTATGAGTGGTGTGATCCGGCGAAAAGAGGCTTAGGTCGTCCAGTTATGCAGTGGAGAGCCAGTGATAAATTCTGATGGCCAGGAGATCTTAAACGTGTACTGACATTGCAGAACTCCCGACAACTATTCTGCATTTCATTTAAATATAAATTCGATCGCCGGGGCCAAGATTGAAATATTTTGCGGCTGTGAGAAGTACCGCACATACAGACTACGCTTATTTCCTTGAGGACGGCTCGAGATTACGCCAGTTGCAATTAAGTTTTAAACATGTGTGAAAATAAGCACAGTTAAGATGTGTTGAAAAGATGGCTGTGTTTCTTTTATGCAGGACGGAAAAAACTGTCTTTTTTGCGAGAGCCCTTCACAACGACACCTCTTTTTTCCTTTCCTATTTTTACTCCCTCCTTTATCTCTTCCCTTAACGCGCAGTTCGAGTGTCCGCCGAGATATGTGAGACAGTTACTGCATCAATTCCTGTCGTCAAAAACCAAGTTTCAAACCATTTTTCCTCCGCTTTTCCTTTCCTCAACAGAATTTTTTATGATTTTAGGATCCGCAGGTGGTCGAAATTATTCCGACCTCCACTACGTCACCGCTGTGATTACCCCCATAATGCGCAGGTCCACACGGGACGGAGAGGCAAAGAGACACCGTATGGCTCAGTTTAAACAAACAGGTATATTCAATAATTACTCATGATTAAGGTTATACATCAGAGGCTGGGGCGTCCGAGCTTACGTGCCGACGACTTCATGGGGGCGATGGAGTGGCTCCGGAGTTGGGCTCGAGCGGTTGCTGGCAGAAGCTGCACGCCGTCGGGCTTCGGCGCTGAAGGCCCTCTTGGCGAACGATGTCGTCCTCAGCTCGGACTGGCTTGCATCCGTTTACATGTGCTTTTAAGCACTTGATTAACAAAGGACTAAGGGCGGTCATTTCCAGTGGCCCGCCCAAAGCATCAATTCTCCAATCCAAAATAACATGCGAGATGGGGACAACCCCTTGGGTTGGGCTTAGCCTCGAACCCAGAGTCTGTTAACAATACAAACTAAATAAACAACAAAAACGCCACCACTCTCTCTCAAGTGAGAGTATACACAGGCTCTCTCTTCGGAGCTAATTCACTAGCGCCTGTCTTTCCACATTCTTGGCGAGTACTGCCTGTCCGCCATGACAGGTGTCCGTCACGGCCCTTCTGGGAATGCGCTTTTGTTCACGAGGCACGGCGGGAAGCTGTGGGTGCCTTCCCGGCGATAGCCCACGTCGAAAGGGGAAGGAGGGAAAGAATGTTGTCTTCGCGGTAGCGCATAGCGTCGGCTGTGGTACGGCGCGCTCTTGCCCGCTGACAGCTCCCTTGTCCTGGAATGTGCCCGGGAGGGCCGCACCTGGAACGGCCACGCTAATTGGGGAGGATAAAGCCTGTTTCCCCGCGGCGGCGGCGGCGGGTCCGGTTGTTCTGGTCATCACTCAAAGAGCATGGCTGGGTAATTGATGATGCCGCTGTCACGGCGGCGGGTCTCTTCGTTCTGGTCGTCACTCAAAGTGCATGGCTGGGTAATTGATGATGCCGCTGTCATCTGGGTCTCCGTCTACGCCGCGCCGTGGAACGCGGAACCTCGCAGCACACAAGGAATGTCACACTCGCTCACCCTCCAGAAGAATGTTCTCCGAACATTTGAGTCCCTGCAGCTCCCCTTGTCTTTCTGAATCGCCTCGCACAGTGCGTCCGACAAAACACTTTTCGCTGCACTCAACGCCACTGCACAACACCAATGCCTCCGCTGTCATAACTGGCGTCTCCAGGGGCAGCACTGATCTTCTTTTACAGATAAACATGAAACTCAGCACCTAAGCCTCTCCTTTCTAGTCCAAACTGGACGAAATAAATTTACCACAGTTATAAAGGAGCTCCCACTTCTAGCACGATCACGGCACAGACAAAAATATAGATAACGAAAGGAAGTAGGGCAGGTTCTGCATGCGCTCCGCATGCTCTCCTGTGAAGGTGTTACTTAATGACAGAAAGGTTTAACTACTAACTCCGATAACTTAACACATACGCATATAGCAATGTTATGAGCTGCGGCATTACACAATTCTGACCAGTTCACAACTCCGCTCTGTTGACACCATTAGTCCGACTTAGCTTTCCGATTTCGCAGCGGATATCGGCCTTCATGAGTCATACTAAGTAAGTCTGTGACCCTTTGTCTGCTTTGGGACTCGCGAGGGCTCGTGGCAGGAGCCTCTCCTGGCGTTATCTGCGCGGCAACCTCGCGCGCTTCTTCTTCTAGCAATGCATGAAGTAAATCCGGTGGCATTCCGGCCGTCACCTCGGGCGCCTGCCGAACAAATGCAGGAGAGGGCGTTTCTTGCGAACTATCTGCGCGCTCCGCTTCACTTCTGTCCCCATCAAAATCCGCGCTTTCCCTTTCCTCATTTCGTGAATACTGAACCGGTGCCGACTTGAGGCGATTTGCGTGTATCCTTATCAAACGCCGGTTCACGTCTCGGACTCTGAAGTTTACTGGAGAAAGCTTCTCGACAACCTCGCACGGTCCTCTCCACTTCGTCTGGAACTTACGAGCTAGCCCAATCTGCCTTTGGCAGTTTTCAATGTACACGCTGTCCCCCACATTAAACGGCGCGTCTCTAGCACTGCGACCGTGCACCTCCTTCCTGCGCTTCGCCGCTTTCTTTAAGGACTCCTTTGCGATGTCCCTCGCCACTTGCAAGCGCGATTCTAGCTCAACCTTATAGTCGTCCAGTGAAGCGTATGGGACACGACGGGGGCCCTCTGGCACTTCACTAGGCTGGTCCGGGTCTCGGCCGTAGAGAAGAAAGAATGGCGATTCGCCCGTGCTCTCGTGTGCTGCGGAATTGTAGGCAAACATTGCATACGGGAGCCACAAGTCCCAGTCCCGTTGGTCGCGCGAAACAAAATGCGACAGGAACCCGGCCACGGTTTGGTTCAGTCGCTCCACCGCGCCGTTGCAAGCCGGATGGTACGGTGTTGTCTGCTTCTTAGCGATCTTAAGCAGCTCGCAAACTCTCCTCATTAGCTGCGACACGAAGTTCGTTCCCCGATCTGTCAAGAGTTGCCTCGGGGGTCCATGTCGGAGCACAATCTGTTCGACAAATGCTCTTGCAACCGTGTCTGCCTTCTGATCTGGGAGTGCTACCGCTTCCGCGTATTTTGAAACGTGATTGACAAATACTAAAATGTACTTGTTTCCGGAAGTGGTCGTGGGCAATGGGCCCATTATGTCCATACCTGTCCGCTCGAAGGGAGCCGAAACCTCAGGGAACGGCTGAATTGGAGCTGGTCTTCGTCCCTTGGGTGTTTTTCTTTCGAGACAGGAATGACACTTCGCACAGTAGTCTCTAACATCCTGTCGCATGCCACTCCAAAAGTACAAACGCTCCACACGCCTGCGTGTCTTCGCTACGCCAAAATGACCGGCGCATGGCGCATCGTGAAACGCGCGAAAAACCCTTTCTGTCCACGACCGAGGTATGACGACTCTCTCCCAAGCGGTTTTCTCTGGTCTCCCTTTCCTGGTTGGCCTCGTGCGCCGACACAGGGTGCCGTCTTTGCCAATGAAATAACCTAGCTGTTCGGGGTGAGACGGTGCGTCCTCTAAGCTTTCGATTATTCGCTTCAGGTCCGGATCTTTGCACTGCTCTGTGCATAATTCGGCGGGGTCGACTACGGGGACAAACTCATCTATAGCTGCCACGGCAGCTGTGCGGCTGAGTGCATCAGCATTCAGATGCGTCTTTCCTGACTTGTGCTCAACTTCAAAGCAATATTCCTGCAGGTGTAGATTCCATCTAGCGAGTCGCGAGCTAGGGTCCCTGACACTCATCACCCATTTCAGAGGATGGCAGTCTGTGACTAGCTTGAATTTGCGGCCGTAAAGGTAGCATCTGAAGTGCTTTACTGCCCAGACAACGGCGAGGCACTCCCTTTCCGTAGCTCCGTACTTTTGCTCTGTGGGGCTCAGCTGTCGGCTCGCAAAAGCAACGGGATGTTCTTTGCCCTCGATAACCTGAGATAGCACGGCACCCACTGCGAACTTTGACGCATCTGTGGCCATAACGAAGGGCAAATTAAACTCCGGGTGGCGCAACAGCGGTGCACTCATTAGCTTCCTTTTCCGGGCCCCAAAAGCATTCTCCGCGTTTTCGTCCCAGCGAAAGGCGACATTTTTGGCTGTTAAGGCGGTGAGCGGCTTAGCGAGCTTGGCGAACTCCTCTATGTGCCTTCGGTAGTAACCGATCAGGCCGAGAAACTGCCGGACCTGGCGGACGCTAGTCGGGGATGGAAAATCCGAGACACACCTTAGTTTCTCAGGGTCCGGTCGCACGCCGTCAGCTGAAACAACGTGCCCGAGGTATTTCACCTCGTTTTTGAGGAATTGGCACTTAGAGGGCTTCAGCTTGAGACCCGCTCCTCTTAGTCGCACCAAAACCTGCTCAATATCGCGCAAATGGTTCTCAAAACTGTCACTGTATATGATAATGTCATCCATATACACGAAGCACAGCCTCCCCAGAAGACCTGCCAAGATAACATCAGCGGTTCTCTGCCAGACAGCAGGGCTGTTGGCCAGACCCATCGGCATTCTTTTCATTCATAGTGCCCTGAGGGCGTGTTGAATGCCGTTTTCTCGGCATCTGCCGGATCCAATGCTATCTGCCAGAATCCCGCCGCCATGTCCACTACCGTGAAGTACCTGGCAGAGCCCAGCTGAGAAAGCGTCTCCCGTATATTGGGGATGGGGTATGGATCGATGCGAGTTACGGCATTTAGTTTGCGGTAGTCCACTACCAATCGATACGAGCCATCTGGCTTTTCCACCAATAGTGCTGGTGCTCCCCAGGGTGACTTTGAGTGTTCGACAATGCCGCGATCAATCAGGTCCTGCACCTGCCGCTCCATCTCCTCACGTTGGGAGTAAGGAATCCTGTACGCACGCTGGTAAACGGGCGATGAAGTGCCGGTTTCTATCCTGTGCTTTATAACGCCACAGCAGCCCAAATCCAGGTTGGACGCGGCGAATACCTCCGAGTATTCGTTCAGCAAACCAGCCAGAGCCTCCCTCTCTCTGGATTTTACGTGAGAAAGATCGAACGACACCTTTGGAGCAGCCGAAGGACTAGCATGCTCTACAGTTGCGAGTACCGTATCGGTGGGCTCACGTTGCTCTATCGCAGAGGTGAAGAAAGCCAATGTTTTGTTCTTGGCAAGGCTCAGTGGCTGCTGGCTACAGTTAACCACCCGTAGGGGCACTCTGTGGGCGTCATTAACTGTCACGAGGCACGCGGCTGCCTTCAGGCCATTGCTGAGAGAGTCGACCGGCTCAAGCACTCCCACGGCGCCGCTCTCTACATCTGAAGGCACAAACGCGTACAAAATGTGCTCCGACCAAGGAAGGACGACCGCCTCCTCGACCAGCCGGACGGCAACCCGCGAATATACCTTCTCCAATGATCCCACTGTTTGACGGGTGTCAATATCGGTAATGCGAATCTCAGCCCCTCTCCTGTTCAAAAACGGAACTTTTGAGCCGCCCGCATTAACCTCTTCCTCAGAGAATGAGACTACTACCTTCCCTTTTCTCAAAAAATCCTGCCCTAATATACCTGACACTCCGTTTGGCAGAGACACCGTGTCCGGGCATACGTAGCAGGGGTGCTCCAATGCAATTCCGCCGAGAGAGAAGTGTAACCGGTAGAGTCCACTTATGCCAAGAGGATCCCCCGTTATGCCTACAAATTTGGTTGCCATACCACTAGACGCTTCCAACACCTCGCGGTCCCCCTTCCTTCGAAGCGTGTTAAAACTGCTCTCCTTAAGCAATGTCACCTTTGACCCCGTATCTATCAACAATTCCATGCAACTACCATTTAACTTGCAACGCACAACAGGGCATGCCTCGTCGGCCACACAAACTACCACCACCTCATCATCCACTGCTTCCTCCCCACGCTCCTCAGGCTGGGGAGGACTAACTAGTTTTTTGTCTCGGTATCTGGAGCCCCGCTGTAGGCTTGCTTAGGGCGTGTCTCGCCTGCTTCTCTTTGTGGCTCCCCACGGCGTACGTTTTGGCAGAACCTGGCGATGTGTCCGCGACCCTGGCAAGCGAAGCATACGATTTCTTCAAAATCTCGCATACCGCGCCTGTAGCTTTGTGGCGGTCTCCGGTTTCCAGCGAATGGGCGCTGTTGAGCGCGCGCTTCAACCTGGCATTCTACCTGCTGAGATAGCAGCTGTTCTAAGCGATCTAACCGCTCTGTCAAGAGAGCAACCTCAGGGTTGAGCACCGCTCTCTCTATGACGCGTACTCTCGCTGCGGCTGTCGTTAACGCCTCATTTTGTTTCTCATCCAATGCGGCCTCCACGGCTTGGTCGAAATTGCTCGGCTTGCGCGAGAGCACGAACCGGCGCACGGGGTCTTGCAGACCAGCCACGAACAAAGCGGTCATTTCCTCTTTAAGTATATCCTCCGCGTATTTCTTCTTAAGCTGGTCTCCTTCCTCCTCCCTGCTTAACGTATCGCGCGCTAAGCGCTGAAGCCGCGACGCAAACGTTCGCACGTCCTCCCCTATCATCTGTTCGGCGTCACGGAACCTCTGTACTCGCACGTGACGTGGTTCAGTGTCAAAATGCTCAAACGCGAGCTTCTTAAATTCCGCAAATGATTTTGTGGATTTTACTTTTTCGTCTCGCCATGCAAAATCATGAGCAGCTCCTGCCATCTTACACCTCGCCATTCCCAGCATTTGAGCATCGGACCATCCCCCCATTTTCCCAATCTCTTCTAGCATGGAAAAGAAATCGCAGATTGGAACCCCTGTCTTATCTCCCGTAAACGTCGGAATGACGCTTCCTAATGCCAGCATGCTTGCTCCGAGCGACGGCTGTGGAGTGGGAGCTCCCTCAGATACAGTCATTTTTTTTTCAAGCCCTCCAGTGCCTCAAGCCTCTCAAATGGGGGTAAAGGTCCCACAATCAGTCCCGTGATTCCCTTTTGATTACAATTTTGAAGTCATGAATGTCACAGCATTCAGAGGACATTTGCTTTTGAGACCCCACTTCTGACACCAGTGTGATGACCCCCATAATGCGCAGGTCCACACGGGACGGAGAGGCAAAGAGACACCGTATGGCTCAGTTTAAACAAACAGGTATATTCAATAATTACTCATGATTAAGGTTATACATCAGAGGCTGGGGCGTCCGAGCTTACGTGCCGACGACTTCATGGGGGCGATGGAGTGGCTCCGGAGTTGGGCTCGAGCGGTTGCTGGCAGAAGCTGCACGCCGTCGGGCTTCGGCGCTGAAGGCCCTCTTGGCGAACGATGTCGTCCTCAGCTCGGACTGGCTTGCATCCGTTTACGTGTGCTTTTAAGCACTTGATTAACAAAGGACTAAGGGCGGTCATTTCCAGTGGCCCGCCCAAAGCATCAATTCTCCAATCCAAAATAACATGCGAGATGGGGACAACCCCTTGGGTTGGGCTTAGCCTCGAACCCAGAGTCTGTTAACAATACAAACTAAATAAACAACAAAAACGCCACCACTCTCTCTCAAGTGAGAGTATACACAGGCTCTCTCTTCGGAGCTAATTCACTAGCGCCTGTCTTTCCACATTCTTGGCGAGTACTGCCTGTCCGCCATGACAGGTGTCCGTCACGGCCCTTCTGGGAATGCGCTTTTGTTCACGAGGCACGGCGGGAAGCTGTGGGTGCCTTCCCGGCGATAGCCAACGTCGAAAGGGGAAGGAGGGAAAGAATGTTGTCTTCGCGGTAGCGCATAGCGTCGGCTGTGGTACGGCGCGCTCTGGCCCGCTGACAGCTCCCTTGTCCTGGAATGTGCCCGGGAGGGCCGCACCTGGAACGGCCACGCAAATTGGGGAGGATAAAGCCTGTTTCCCCGCGGCGGCGGCGGCGGGTCCGGTTGTTCTGGTCGTCACTCAAAGAGCATGGCTGGGTAATTGATGATGCCGCTGTCACGGCGGCGGGTCCCTTCGTTCTGGTCGTCACTCAAAGTGCATGGCTGGGTAATTGATGATGCCGCTGTCATCTGGGTCTCCGTCTACGCCGCGCCGTGGAACGCGGAACCTCGCAGCACACAAGGAATGTCACACCTCTTTCTGCCTTTCTTCTTTCACTCCCTCCTTTATCCCTTCCCTTAAGGTACAGTTCAGGTGTCCAACGGTATATGAGACAGATACTGCGCCTTTTCCTTTCCCGAGAAACTAATTATTAGTATTATTGATATTATTATTATTATTATTATTATTAACAAGTTTAATAAAAAATCCTGCGCAAGACTTCGAGATCCATTCATGGCTAGTTTACGTGAATAATCATTTACCCGTTCTGAAGAATAGAACTTTGCGCAGATTTCCTACGTGTCAGCATACTTTCGTGCGTCAGATAAGATGGCTTTTGCAGTAGTACAAATGAAGCAGAGGCTTTGAATGCACTTCCACCACGAATGTATGAGCGCAAGCGCTCCTTCGTGAATACCCGATGCGGTACCTTTAGCACGGTGACATCCGCCGTAAAGAGAGTTCAGAGTGCGGATTATTTGAGTTCGCACGCCTCGCAGTGCATAATTGCCGCGAAATGCGGAGACGTATCATGACACCTTTCCCATAAGGTGATGCGACATTCCCGAACTCTTTGGATGGATGAGTGAAAACTTTTATTTGGCGAAAACAAAATCTTTCAGGGTGGTCTCCTACAAGTGCAGGAGTCCACGGGAATGTGCCGCACATAAGGCCCGATCCATCAGCCATACCTGGCCGCCGCGCTCAGCAGTCCGTAAAGCAGCCTCTCAGGAAGAATGACTTTGATTGGGGATGGTGGTGGTGGTGTAAACTTTATTACATACAGGGGAGTTTAGGACGCACAGGTCTTGTGTACTGCCTGCCGAGCATGGGAAATGGTAGGGTGAAATAAAGCAGTCCGTCTGTAATTGTCGCCATGTGGCGCAGGATAATAGCGGCAAGGTACTGTGAGGTGGTGGTAATGTCATGCCGTATAAGAGTAATTACTGTAAAAGAGTATTTAGTAAAATTAGTAGAGTATTTAGTACAGTAAAATTATAAAATAAATTAGTAAAATTAGTAAAGTTAGTAGAGTACATTAGAATTAATACATGATAATTAGCAGAGTACAGTTAAGCTGGTAGAGTAAATTTAGTAAATTAGTGTAAATAGTAATTGTAATAGAGTGAATAAAATTAGTGGTTTTTGGAACGTTTTCAATGTATAAAATGCACTGAACCGGCATCGCAGTGCATAAAAGTGCGAGTGGCTCTGTCGTACGCGGCTGCTTGCTGTAATTGCCCTAATCCGGTAGCTTGATTGACTTAACCCTCTCAAGCAATTCTCCCGGCCGCGGCGGTAGAATTTTGATGGAGGCGAAATTTTAGAGGCCCGTGTACTGTGCAACGTCAGTGCACGGTAAAGACCCCCAAGTAATTGAAATTTCCGGAGCCCTTCACTACGGCGTCCCTCATAGCCTGAGTCGCTTTGGGATGTTAGACCCTATAAACCCAACCAAACCTCAAACAATTCGGCATTCGGGTTTCTTACGGCCATTGCCTCTATCTGCTCCATCGCCAGAGTCCACATTAGGTGGTCATACTATGTCCCACAAATCTCAAAGGAAACATATCGCGTCCTCGGGTATTTTCGGCGAACTTTACGTCCAGCACCACCACCGTTGCAATCACTAGCCTATCTAACGTTTGTACGGCCTAAACCTGAGTATGCATGCGCTATCTGAGACCATAATCAAAATTATCTTTCTAATCAACTAGAAGCAATTCAAAACCGCGCCGCTAGGTTCATCTTCTCTGCTTATTCTTATCATGAAAATATCACCAAACTAAAACGCAATGCTCACATCACATAATAACTATAACTATCCCACGTCACATCGCAATATTATGTTTATATCACAAGTCCTATTAGAGAGTTTTAGTTTCACGTACGTAGAGGGTTCACGTACGCAAACGTGAGAAGTCTACGTAGCCTGCACGCAGGTGGTTTGAAACTCTTATAGTTACACGTACGCGAAACACGCCGCGCGTTACGCCTAGCGCCATCTACTAAGAAACACAGACACTGGTTGTAGCCAAAATCATCCAAGACAAGTGATTAAGCGAAGCCATTCATAGCGAGACCGTTGCTATGACGACGACCAACACTACTTCGTCAGGCTTAGCAGCTGAAAAATCGCCCTTCTGTCGGAAAAACAAAAGCTAATTGTCGCTTGAAACCTTATGCGAGGGTAAGAATGGGCAAATCGAAGGCGAATACAGCAGTTTAGAACACCATATCGCCTCGAGGGATAAGCGACGAAGCTGTTATCGCCGTGAAGCGGCGGGCAGGGCGCTGCCATGTTTGTCAACGCTACGTACGCAAGCAATGCAAAGACCGCAACGTAAAAATCCGAATCTCACGTACGTACGTGGGACTCGCTCATACCCTTTGCGTTCTGCGCATGCGCACTGGTCAGCCGTAAGAGCTCTACGTACTTGAAGCCTCTACGTACGTGAAACTAAAACTCTCTATTATCATGTTCCGCACGAGTTTCTTATCATCCCAGCCTGCCACACCTCAAGCCACACGAGCCATGAAAAGACCACCTATCGTCCGCCTGCCCGAACATCTGCTCATCTGTCCTTTCCTTTTTTCGCCCCGCGAAAGACGAATGACTTGAACGGCCACATCATGCTTCATGCTGATTCACTCTATATTCAAGTCATCAATAGAAGCGATATTATGCCCTGTTACCCACTGCCTGATGTAATACCCATTCAATGGGGCTTTTGAGGTAGTCATAAATAAATAAATAAATACAGGAGTTCTCGCCTAAATTTGGTTTGTATTAAGCTTTGCACCATTATTGCATGCGGTAGGACACCGTTACGAGCCCTTCTGCTTCCACCTAGTAGCTACTTATATGCATACCAGAAAACTTCAAGCCTCTGTGTTGAAGCTGTCGGCGTTGCTGTAGACCGAAAATTCCAATTTGAGCTTGTCCACACCAGAAAAAACATGGCACCGTCGTCCTTGTGGAAGGAGCTAGATAACAAAAATGCATATCAGGCCAGCGGCAGTTTAGCAAACCTTGTACATTTGCTTATTCAAACGCTGACCATCCAAAATAAACCAGGAGGGCCATCTGTTCCATTTATGTTGGCAATTCGCTTACTTTGGGAATTGTGTTCGTTCTCTTAGGACCAAAGCAAATTTCCGTCGTGTATATGCAATTGGCAAAAGAGAACATGCATAATCCCGTTTTCTCGAAGGACCAAATACATTCCAAGAGTGTCAAAATCGCCATACTGGTCTTCAAGTAACAATCGAGAAGAAACAAGACACCCTTATGAAGTTACAGTACGTATGCGGCGCAGCATACCATCAGAAATGCTCCAAACGCGACTATATTCCCGTTGTTTACAGAGTGCTTACTCAATTTGAGAGCTACACTGCATGCCGGCTTCTTCCCACGAACTATACTGCCAAGTTCGAACTCCGTTCTTTGTATAGATTTTGCAAGCGTCTAAACAGCTGTAGTCTGGAGACACATATAAGCCTTTGGATTATGGTGGTTCTCTCCCGTTGCCCACTGGCACGTATGGTCTTAATGCGCAGCTTTTCCTCTACATCAAAGAAAAGCAAAACTTTTGAACTTTTTCACGGTGCCGACAAGGTAGCGAAAAACAATACGCTAATCATCTCAGAAGACATCAACGCCATTGAGAAGAGCTGGGGGTACCAATATTAATAATTATAATATAATAATAATAATAATAATAATAATAATAATAATAATAATAATAATAATTGGTTTTGGGGGAAAGGAATTGGCACGGTATCTGTCTCATATATCGTTGGACACCTTAACAGCACCGTTAGAGAAGGGATAAAGGAGCGAGGGAAAGAAAGGAAGGAAGAGGTGCAGTAGTGGAGGTCTCCGGAATAATTTCGACCACCTAGGGATCTTTAACGTGCACTGACATCGCACAGCACACGGGCGCCTTAGCGTGCGGGTGCCAAAAAGCCAACATTAACTTCGGATAACTTCCACTGCTATCTACTTACCGACCCAGCAACAGGGTTAGAAATAGCGTCAGCATCGACACCTGCCCCGACTTAACGTTCGTAAGAGGAATCGGCCAAACACAATGGGAGAACCTATTGCAAAATTTAGGCAGCGACCACAACATACTCAAGACGCAAGTGACCTCAGACAGGCTGAGACGCCAATTCGGCACCAAAAAAATAACGGACTGGAATGCGTTCCGAGAAGCATGGGATAGCAGCCTTACCGAGAATGGCATACAGTCATTAGAGGAATGGAGAACCATGCCTTCGTTTGTGTTTCGCGCCACATTAAAACACCCTATCAAGTTAGATATCACTTATCTTGTAATTCTAGATGTCTTCGGGGTGCTCCCGAGTGCATGTGCCTTGTTGTTGTTGTTAGCCTATCAAAAGATGGCAATGTGCCTTGTTCATTTTGTTCCATCAAGCTTCATTTTCTTCATCGTCATTTGACGCGACGGCAACTGATATGTGGCACTGGTGGCGCTGAAATAAAATATATAAATACTGCGTTTCAAGTAAAAGATCCATTTGCAAGTCTAGCGTGTGTCCCGTCTCATTTGTAGCGTAAGCTACACTGGCCGAGGTTGAGCAGTTTCGCCTGGCTCCTGGAGAGCCGCGCTGCGCATGCGCGAGGAGCAGTGCCGTCACACGGCGCACAGCTGGCGCGCCGGAGCCGCCGCCGCCGCCGCGCGTGCCTTGCCGGTCTGCGCAGCCTTTGGAAACCGCACCACGTTACCAACCGCGTTACGAACCACGTGACCAGCACGGCGCCGTGCCGCCTGCTGCTGCTCCGCATCATGTGACCGACCATGCGACCGACTTTTATTCCCCGTGTACCTACCCCCTTCCCCTCGCCTGTCACGGATGGAGGGGGTCTCTCTGAGGCGGCTGCGGGACTGAGTGGTTCTTACGCCTGCAGTTCGCCACCAGTGTCAAAGTGAGAAGATTCCTGCGCCGGAAAAATGCTGTCATTGCGAAACACCCGCTTCTGACACCACTGTCCACCATACATAGTGGACATGCCCAGGAACTTGAATGGTGCGCGCTCGCGTTATTCTAGACGCAGGCTTGTCCTCAATGACTCTGATTTCCACTTGTAGCTAGTGAAAAACATTTACGCCCGAAGATTATGTGACTTTTTATACATAACCAAACTTGATGTCTTTTTGTAACGTATTATAAAGTTAATAATAATAATAATAATAATAATAATGATGATGATAATAATAATAATAATAATAATAATAATAATAATAATAATAATAATAATAATAATAATAATAATAATAATAATAATAATAATAATAATAATAATAATAATAATAATAATAATAATAATTATTATTATTATTATTATTATTATATTAATATTATTATTAGTATTATTATTATTATTATTATTATTATTAATATTATTATTATTATTTATTATTATTATTATTATTGGTTTTTGGACCGCGGCGGCTGCGTTTTTATGGAGGAAAAACTCTAAGGCGCCAGTGTGCTGTGCGATGTCAGTGCACGATAAAGATCCCCAGGTGGTCGGAGAACCGGCTCGGACGAGGCGTGGATCGGACGCTCGCGCGAACGCTCCTCGCTTCACCCATGCCCACCGCTGAATTCAGCGACGGTCAACACCGCTCTTGCCTGGATTTCGTCTTCGAAGCTCGGATAACGCCGTCGGCCGCATCGGCAAGTCCCTTTTTGCCTTTTTCTGCGGACTTTTCTGCGTTTCGGCTCTCGCCGGTACGCACGGCCCGCTAGGCCCACGCCAGGCCTAGCGATCCCGCTCTGACGGGGCTGTGCCGCATTATCTGAGTGGGATCTTCCTCCAACATTGGACATGGAAGTCACCGTGGAGGGGACTGACATTAGCCCCGAAGAAGTTTCGCACCAATATGGTTGGTTCACCGTCGGTGAATCGAAACGATCCGGTCACGAACGCCAAAGGAATAACCCCGCGGCACACAATGGAACCGATCGCGCCCAGGGACAGGGCAGCATGCGGCACTCTGCCGACTCCTCTGCGAAAAAGCTTGGCCGACGACTTGCACGACAATCGGTGGCGTCGAACCTACCTCGCCTACCCAAGGGCCTAACCAAGGTGATATTCCGGCCATCGGGCGGCCTCTATATACTCGAGAGCTGTGGCCAACTCGGCATCTTTCAACTCATCCGGGACGCCGCGGGCCTCACCTTGGCAGAATCATCTGAAGACTGCATGCTACTCAACTTCAAGCAACACACCATACTGGTGGCCACCCATTCCGCGGTACGAGTGGAACGCTACTTAAACATCAAGGAGCTCATCTACGGCGAGAACAAGATCGCCATCACCTCGTATGTCACCACGCCGGATGGCAGTGGTAAAGGAGTGATCCAAGGCGTTCCGGAACATCTATCGGACGCTGACATCCTTGCGAACCTTCAGCATCCAAGGAATCCTCCAATATTTGGAGTCCGGCGCATGGGTGCGCAGTCGCAGACGGTCCTCATTCTCTTCAACGGTGAGCGAGTTCCCCGTTGGATCAGCTTCGGTGGTGGCATGATTCGCTGCTGCCCCTACAAAAAAAATACGAAGTGTGTTCTTTGTGCGGACAACTCGGACATCGCAGAGACGTTTGCCCGGACCCGAAAAATGCTCACTGCCGCGGATGCGGCGTGGCAAATCCTCCTGAGACACATAGCTGCGAGCCTGAGTGTGCCTTGTGCGGTAAGGGCCATGAACTGGGCAGCAAAAAATGCCGCGATATCTACCGCACTCCATACATTGTCGGCAAACGCCGCTGGGAACAGGAACGTCAACATCTGACCCAGCATAGCCAAGAGTCGCCGCAGTCTAAAGAGCGACGCAGCCGCTCCAAAAGCAGGGGACGAACAAATTATAGACATCGATCCAGCTCCTTTCCACGACTGGAACCGAGAGGCCAGTCCGCCTCCAAATCCAGGACTCCTTCACACCAGTCACGGAACCCCGGTTTGAACCAGGACGCCGTCGGCACGCAAAAGGTAGGCTGGGCAGATAAAGCCTCCCAGTAATCTAACTCCAACCCCTCTGAGCTAGCATACCTGAAAGTGCTGGTAGGGAAAAAACTTCGTGAGGTCGAGGACCTAAAGAAAGAAAATGCCGCTCTAAAACAGCAACAAATGCAGGCTGGGTCACCACCTACGACCGATGGCGCCAATAACCCTACTCCCTCTACCTCCGCCGGAGCGGACATGCATGCTGAATCAACGCGGGCACCCCCGCCTAAGCGAAAAGCAGGCGATACCCTGTCCGAAGGCCAAACACTAGCCGACACCATTCACAAAATTGAAGAAGCGCAAACGGAGACTAACAGCACCCTCATTCAAGTGCAGATTACAATGACTTCCATCATGGAAGAATTATGCAGACACCGGCAGGAATTAATTAACTAAGACAGCTGGCAGCAGGAAGCAGAGAGCAGGCTCCTTCCTCACAAAATTCGCAAACCCGCTTCTTCTGAAGCGGTATCCGACTAGCAACAACATGGCGCCACAACCCAATTACACGATCTGGCAGTGGAACTGCCGAGGATTTAGCCGCAAACGAGCTGTACTCCAACAATTCCTCAACAATGGGGACGGACCGGACTTATTCGCACTACAAGAGACACAAACTAATAGCAAGCTAGCTGGGTATCAATCCTTTTCATCGGGGGTGGAACGCTTGGAGTCACGACTCTTGTCAAACGAAATATTACGGTAGTACAGCACGATACACCAGTCACAAATGTCGCACACGTGCTAGTCGAATTAATTCCGCCTAGGAAAGCCGACCACAGTCTGTTTGTGCTGAATGTCTATAGCAGCCCAAAGTTACGGAAAGCAAGCTTCGGCCCTCTTTTTCAGGCGACCCTGAAGCTCGCAGGCCATCACCCCGTCATTTTCACGGGAGACTTTAATGCCCAACACTCGGTTTGGGGTTACGCACAGGAGGACATTAAAGGTAGAAAACTGTGGCTCACCGCACAACAGTGTGGGTGGACTCTTCTTACAGATCCCCTAGTCCCCACCCGCTGCGGTAACAGTGTTTCCAGGGATACGTCTCCCGATCGAACTTTTGCTAAAAATTCGGGCACTCCAACATGGATAAACACTCAACAAAATTTCGGCAGCGATCACTACATATTGGAAATACTGACCTCAACTGGCCCCAAACGTCGTAGCGCTCGAGCCCCCACCCTTGTCGATTGGGACACGTTCCGCGCTAAAAGAGCCGCCCGAGAAGCTGATACCCCCGAAATACTAGACATAGATATCTGGGCACAGGATCTTTGTCAAGATGCCAAAGCAGTCACCCATACGTTAGACCAGGCTGACCACCTGGAGATTGCGGACAGCCGGCTTCTTCACCTATGGGAGGCAAAGAGAGGACTCGAGAACCGACTCAAATGACAGCGGTGGAACCGCAATCTGCGCAGAAGAATAGCAAGGCTAAACAAAGAGATCGAGAATCATGCAGCTAAACTTACTCAACAAAACTGGGATGACATATGCAACCAAATGGATCGCAATATGGGAGTCTCTAAGACTTGGCACTTGCTCCGTCATCTACATGACTCTACAGGTAGCAGAACCACCCAGAGGCAGAACCTGCAGAAGCTTGTGCATGAGTATGCAGGCCCACCAGAGGACCTTTTCCTTGAACTTAAAGATAGATATATTGGCAATGCTCCTATCCAAGCCTTCCCAGATTATGCTGGTCCGGAAAACACGCAGCTCTACTCCCCCATTACTGTGGATGAGGTTAGGGCAGAGATTGCCAGGCTAAACTGCAAATCCGCCACTGGCCCAGATGCAGTATCCAACAAGATCCTCCGCAACCTGGATGAAGTGTCGCTACAATCACTAACTGAGTATATGCAGAAATGCTGGTCGGAGGGCTCTATCCCACAAATATGGAAAACGGCAGAGATCATTCTCATCCCAAAGCCAGGGAAGGCACTCAGCCTTGAGAACCTCAGGCCGATTTCGCTCACGTCTTGTGTAGGTAAGCTCATGGAGCACGTAGTTCATACCCGCCTCAACCGGTTTATGGAGGAGAATGAGCTGTACCCTCCAACCATGATTGGATTTCGACCAAAACTTTCTACGCAGTATGTAATGCTTCAGCTCAAACATCAGATTATTGAGGCAAAAACGCGGGACACCAGAATAATTCTTGCACTTGACCTGGAAAAGGCCTTTGACAATATCAGACATGATGCGATCTTAGAGAACCTTCATAACTCGGGGTGGGAGCCCGCACCTTCAACTATATCCGCGACTTTCTCTCAGGTAGAAAGGCGCAATTTCAAGTAGGAGGTCTCCACTCGCATGACTTCCCCCTCGGCAACAAGGGCACCCCGCAGGGATCGGTCCTATCACCATTTCTCTTCAACGTTGCAATGTTGAAACTTCCACACCAATTAGCGCAGGTTCCGCAACTCCACCACAGCCTCTATGCTGACGATATCACCTTGTGGACCGCCGAGGGCAATGATGCCGAAATCGAGGAGAGACTAGAGCATGCAATAGATATCGTGGGGAACTATGTAGACCCTAAGGGGCTGCGGTGCTCTCCAGCCAAATCTGAATTTCTCATATTCCGCAACATCAGATCCCTTCCGCAAACCCCACCGGCCATCGAACTCAGTATTCACGGAGTCCCCATTCCTCGAGTGCCCAAAATTAAAATCTTGGGCCTAATTCTACAAGAACACGGCTTCAATGGTGACGTAATTCGGAGGCTTCAGGGAACCTCGTAGAAAATTATGCGACTCATTCGCCGCATTAGTAACCGCCACTCGGGCTTGAAGGAAAGCAATACTTTCCGTTTAGTACAAGCCTTTGTGATAAGCCGCATAGCTTACGTATGCCCTTACCTGTATCTCAAGTCAGCTGAAAAAGAAAAAGTGGAGGCCATAATCCGAAAATACGTCAAACAGGCAGTTGGGCTACCCATGCACACAGCGACTGAGAAAGTGTTAGGTCTCGGTCTTCATAACACCCCAAGCGAGATTATTGAAGCGGTAACCGTCTCGCAGTACGAACGACTATCGGCCACACCAACTGGCAGAGACATTCTGTCCACACTAGGCATAACATACGAACGACAAGGCGGACCCACAACTGACCTTCCCAAACATATACGCCAGCTTCTGGTCATTCCTCCACTACCTCGGAACATGCACCCAGATTTCCACGCTGAACGTCGTACAGAGCCAAATCATTAGGCAAACGCTTTCTTAATGATACCTCTGTGGTATATGTAGATGCGGCAGATTCTTCGGCTGACAAGATGGTAGCTGTAGTCACCACGTAACGTGGCACACTCATAACTGGGGGCACTATACGCACTCAGCACACATATGTTGGAGAAGAAACAGCCATTGCTCTAGCCATTGTGGGATCCTCGGCAGAAACCATTGTCAGCGACTCAAAATTGGCTATACGTAACTACACGTTTGGAAGAATCTCCCCACAAGCAGCACGGATTCTGCTACATTATCAGCCCACGCGGCACATTCGCCTAATCTGGACGCCTGCTCATGCTTCCTTGCTGGTAATGAGGCGGCTCATAACATAGCTCGAGAACTGTCCCGCCGAGCTGGGTCGTGCAGCCCACCCGCCCTATACTCTGGCAAGGACAGGTTGTTTTCTTACAGAGCAATCCTGCAGCACTACAGGCTTGGAAGACTCAGATTCCCCCCAGCAGATAAAACGCTCTCCAAGCAACAGGCCAAAGCCTGGCGTAAACTTCAAACTAACACCTATCCAAATCCCCAATTGTGTAGCTTCTATTCAGAAGGACTCTACTCAAACAAATGCAAAAATTGTGATGCGAAAGCCGATCTAAATCATATGATCTGGAACTGCCCGCAGTCCCTACCCGCGAGTAACTTTATTACCGACTCTGCTCATTGGGAGGCTCTATTGCTCAGCCCCGACCCGGGGATACAGATCAAGCTCCTCCAGCTGGCTGAAGACGCCGCCGCTGCCCAAGGGTAGCGGCCGCCGTTTAAGTGGGGGGCGACTTCGTGTCACTCCTCTATATCCGCTGGAAATAAAGTTTCACAACCAACCAATCAACCCCAGGTGGTCGAAATTAATCCGGAGCCATTCACGACGGCATCTCTTTCTTCCTTTCTTCTTTCACTCCCTCCTTTATCCCTTCCCTAATGGTGCGGTTCAGGTGTCCAACGATATGTGAGACAGATACTGCGCCATTTTCTTTCCCCAAAACCCAATTATATTATTATTACAAAGGAAATGGCGCAGTATCTGTCTCATATATCGTTGGACACCTGAACCGCGCCGAAAGGGAAGGGATAAAGTAAGTTGTGAACGAAAAAAGGAAGAGGTGCCGTAGCGGAGGGCTTCGGAATAATTTCGACCGCCTGGGGATCTTTAACGTGCACTGACATCGCACAGCAGACGGGCGCCTCAGCGTTTTTCCTCCATAAAGACGCAGCCGCCGCGTTGGGGTTCGAACCCGGGGACTCCGGATCAGTAGCTGAGCGCCCTAACCACTGAGCCACCGTCGCGGGTCCGTATTTTAAAGTTCGTTAATGACATAACGTTTTATGCCGTGCGGCACATTTAGCGCCCCACATAAATAAATAATAGAAAGTTTTAAACGCCAACGGCAATAAACATAACGCCGACGTTCTATAGCTTCAGTATCGTGTTTCTGCTTGAACATTGTGAAATCCTACGCATGCAGCGCACATCTGTCACTGCCGTCACGTAGCTTAAAGTGTGACTGAGGTCTCCACTCTCCCAGAATTCCAGTTTTGCGCCTTTTCGTTGCTTTCGCGGAAAATTGAGGATTGGTATTTAAAATTGGTTTCCCGGAATGGAAATGGCGCAGTAACTGTCTCGCATATATCTGTGGACACCTGATCCGCGGCGTAACGAAGGGATAAACGTGGTTGAGCTGAAGGTCAAACTCCGGCGTACGCGAAACGCGCCCGAGCTAGTCCAGTGAAACGTTCGCTTCAAAAGCCACCGATAAGCTGAGGGGGCTTTGTATAGACCTTCCTCACCGATGTTTTGTAGCGGGAGCTACACTAGGCTACCAGTAGAGCATTTCGCGGTACACACGAGAGGACAGATGTGCGCATGCGCCGTTACCATGGTACATGCGAGAGGAAAGTTGTGCGCATACGCCGTTACCATGGCAACCTGGGAGGAGGAGTGGGTGTGCCGCGCGCTTCGTCGCCACCGTCGCAGCTTTTTCTTCCGGTGTCCCTCATTTATCCCTTCACTTATGGCGGGGTTCATGTGTCTGCCGATATATGAGACAGATACTGCGCCATTTCTTTCCCCCAATACCAATTTAACCTTGCGGCCGCGGTCCGCGGTGGTCAGTCTCCACGGCAGGCGTCGCATGGATCACACTTACCGCTCCGCAGAACACATGAAAGAGCACCGGCGTTTTATGAAAATTCGGCTTTGGGGAAAGGAAATGACGCAGTATTTGTGTCACTGTGTCGGTGGACACCTTGAACCGCGCCGTAAGGTAAGGGATAAAGGGGGGACTGAGAGAAGAAAGGAAGAAAGAGGTGCCGTAGTGGAGGGCTCCGGAATAATTCGACCACCTGGGGATCATTACAGTGCACTAACATCGCGCAGCGCACGGGATCGTTAGCGTTTCGCTTCCATCGAAACGAAGCCGCTGCGGTCGGGTTCGAACCTGGGTACTCCGGATCCTGGACCGAAAGGATTGACCTTGTGTATCTGAAAGAAAGCAACCAGTTTAAATACTGAGTAGGCAGCATTTAGACAACTGCGTGTCACTTTACTGATCATCGGGCAGTGTTTATCTCTGTCGAAACAAATGAATAAATAATGCCTCACAGAATACTTCTTCAATGATTAACATTTTAGTAACAGCAAACTCGACAACGTGCGTAACCAGCTGAGAACTACACCTGTCGCTACGTATATCCTGACATAACTGAGCTAAGCCACTGCCACTTTTTTTTTTCAAAGCACGACCGTCCATCTACATGCATATTCAATTAACACCGCCGTAGGTGCTGAAGGCTGCAGTCTCTCAGCGTGCTCCTCCGGTGCTGACCAATTATAGTCCTGAAGCAAGTGACGAACTTGGTGCGCACGCAAGCGGAACTAGCACAACCAACGGCTTAGGGCCTGGGCAAGGAGACGGCGCCCCCAGCAGCGTTTCTGTAGCTATATACTAAAGACGCGCACACAGCAGTATGGGTGGGATCAAGTGACAAAAACCTCTCCTCTCGCAAACAGTCATTCGGATGCCTCCTTTCTTCAAAACGCTAAGGCGCCCGTGTGCTGTGCGATGTCAGTGCACGTTAAAGATCCCCAGGGGGTCGAAAATATTCCGGAGCTCTCCAATACGGCACCTCTTTCTTCCTTTGTTCTTTCACTCCCACCTTTATCTCTTCCCTTACGGCGCGGTTCAGGTGTTTAACGATATATGAGACAGATAGGGCGCCATTTCCTTTACCCAAAACCAATTAATATTAATAATAATAATATTATTATTATTACCATTACTCCTTTATTCCTTTCGATTGCGATGCTGCTCACGATAGCGCTCGCAGATGCCATTACGCAGGTATCAAGAATGCAGCATTTGGCACAAGACCTGCTGAGGCGTGCTCTCCACTACAAGTTTATAGGCTATAAATATGATAGAAAACCGATGTTCCTTACGGAGTACAGTGCAACTTAGAAGCCGTGGATATTTTACCTCAGCAGTCCAACACATTTCTTAACGTGATTAGCAGATTACATCAGTCTGCATCATTTGTCCTTCTGGGTAGGATGGTGACAGGTAATTCTCGAATTCATCGAATGTCCGGACCCGTTGAGTATCTGTCACGGGGAGGTTGACCTGAGCGAGGTGCCTGCATCTCAGCTCAGCGTGATGGTCGCGTGCGCGCACCTTGGTCCCGACGACCAACGGCGCACCGCGGTACGCAAGTGGCGTACGTGGTGTACAAGTCGCCTCCCACCTGAGGTTCGCGACTTTGAGTGGAGGAGGAGATAAGGCGTCCTCCCCACGCGAGAACGACTCGCATCGTGGGGCGTTGTGCCCAATGCCCAGTGCGCGCAATGTGACGCTCAAGAAACGGCGCGCCATATTTTCTTCATGTGTCCCGTCGGGCGGACAATGTAGCGATTGGTTTACCGCATGTTTTCTATTCGTGCCGGGCCAGCTGTCCGCCAACCGCGCAGCCAGTTTGGCAAACTTGTTTTTGTCTGCGCTATGTTTGTATTGTGGCGTCAACGCTGTCTGGCCGAAGCCCGACGGCAGCCGACGAGGGCAATGTATCCGGCGTTGCGGACTCTGCGTCCCTTCATCTGGCGATACCTGTCTGACCGGCTTGCAACAGATGGGGAGGCGCAGTTTCTGCGGCGCGGGCATACTCGTTTCTTTATCGTACGGGAGGGCCGACCGGCTATGCCGATCCTACGATATAAACTAAGCCCCCCCCCCCCCCCCCCCTCGGTTCTGACTTTTGTGCAATGAGATTGTGGTTTGTTTGTTTTTGCAGACTGGTTTTTATTGTATTTTTGCTTTCGATCTGTTGATTAACTTGTTTTATGTAGCTATGCCGATGCCACAGTACTAGCTAGGTCGACCCGCCCCCCTTCGTTTCTGACTGCTGTGCAATTAGATTGTGGTTTGTATGTTTTTTTAGCAGATGAGTTTTGATTTTATTGTAATTTTGGTTTTGGTCTGTCAATAAACTTCTGTTTACGTACATAATTATTTATACTAGTACTTGTTGTCAGCCAGCACTGTCTTCCTCCGAGCAATTCATGCTACTCGCCGCCCTAGAGTCTATTCATGCCCGAAGAGGGACGTGGTGATGGAATTATGCAAAATCAAAGCCCACGTAACTGATGTCAATGTTCTTTATTTGAACTGAAAGGAATATTTACGTTACACCACAAATCGCAGCAGGGGTGGGACACCGCAGGTGACGGCTAATTTGGCCCCTCTCCCCCCATTCGGTCTTTGCTGAAGACTCTGAAAGGCGGGAAACTCTGCCTCAGTTTTGAATTTTCAAACGGCGCGGCCGTTGCGCCTTACCGAGCGGCGCACGTCCTTTGCGCTTTTCGCGAGCTCCTAAGGCGGTGTTGCAGCCCTCCCTTGCTCGCTGTCACCGGCTCTGCGTCGTCCATCACCTTCGCGTTGCCTCTTTTTATGTTTTAGTAACTTCCAGGGGTAGCTCGCGCCAACGCGGTAAAAGTAACGGCGTTACCGGTAACGCGTTGCTTTTTTCGGTTACTTCGTAACGTACTCTTTACCATATCGGAACTGCAACGGGTGACGTACTTACGTCAACATTTTTCGGTAACGTGACGTGGCACGTTACTAACTACTTTTAGTCCAATTCCGCCCACTTTTCAGAAAAAAAGCGCCTACGTTGATGCTGCAAATAAACAAAAATTATGGGAGCCATTTCGCAATCTAAAGTGCGGCAAGGCGAAAGCCTTTGGCCTTGCCGACTGTGATTCTAGCTTCGCAGGTTCCCATACCAGTGGAACTCCGAAAGTGTTCTTGCCACACTTGCCACACTTTCGATCTGGATGACGTTGTTGGCCAAACTTCCTGACTGGAATCCTTTCCGCCAGGCACTCCCAGTAACTTCTCACTAGGCGCGAGACTACTCCACTTGGGCACATGGTCTCATGCAAACACTCCGTCCAATCGAAAAGTAGATCAAGCTTACGGAGCGTGCATCAGACGTGGATAACCACCTGATGCACCTCTGGGAACCTCGCCGCAGCCTAACTAAACGATATCGGCGGAAAAAACAATCGTAAACTCCGCGCTCGCATCTCTTAACTCACGCAGCAAGCTGCCTAGTATGCTGTCTAGCTCGCTGACAATAACTGGGCGGATAGATGCAACAGCGCAGCAAGACAGATGTCGATCCGGAACACTTGGCGGCTCTATAGGAGTCTCATAGACCTTACACAAACACGCTCGGAAACCCAGAAACACCTCACTCGCGCGATACACATTTTTCAGGGAACCACAGAGCAGCTAGCGAACGCCTTACGCTCACAATACCTCAGTCAGGATCAAGATCCGCGCGGGAAGGATTATTCTTAAACAGGCAGGGATAATCCTTAACTAGATCAGCTTTTCCAGCTTCACGATCGGGCATACGAAACCATACTTGAATATATCAACGCCTTTTGGACCGGGACACTTCGTTGCCATCCGATTGGAAGCAGGGCCAGATTAAGAAAAATGGGGGCCCTGGGCTAATGCGCATGCGGGCCTCCTTTCTTTATACTGACCCCCTCCCCCCGTCGCCTGCTACGCTACTGGAACTATGCCCATGTTTCATTTTAATTCCACCAAACTAAAAGGAACGAGGTGCGATTAACGGGAATAATATTTTTGGTATTATTATAAGTAAAACAACAAACGTTGCTTGAAACGCGTGCTGTTGTAGACACCGACATATATGTTCACTTTCTGATTAATCTGTATTCTGTTTTCAGCAAAAGCTAGGCTTTAAGAAAACGTTTAGTGCACGCAAGACGAACGAGAACGTGGAAAAGAGAACACAGCTCAGACATCGATACTTCTGAAGATAGGCTTTGGTTGCATCACTAAGTTTAATTCCGTGAGGAGACGTATGGTTGTATTCAAAACATTCTTTATTAAAATTCGATCATCAGATTTAAGTAATCGTTATTCACGTTACTGTATAAATATTCAATAAATATATACAATACTTAAGGCAACATAAACACCATAAAAATGCACTAGAATACAGATGAAAATTACCAACTGCAATTACAAAACATTTTTTGAAAATCTTTTCGTTAAAGCTAAGACAAGCAGGGCGACACCAAATAAACGTGGCACTATCAAAAACAACAAAAATACAGTTCTTTATAAGCACTCTAAATATCACAAGAAGAACAAACAAGAGATGAACAACGAAGATTTGCATATCTTGAATTACACTACTCATCGTTTCATTGTCGTCGTGTAGGCTGGGAGTCCTCTTTTCTAAATGGCATCTTTCGTCCCTTCGTTTCGGCGAAATTAGATATAGTCTGTTCGAAAGATAGATCGCGGAGGAGGTCACTTTCAATGAACATAATAGCAAGCGAGTTCACCCTGTCGTCAAGGAAGCTCGAACGAAGGCGATTTTTTATCAGCGACAACTTGAACACGATCGTTCGGTGTCACAGTTTGCCACGGGTATGCTTAAGTGCATTTGCAAAGCAGTAGAAAGGTAAGGAAACGCATCAATAAACTTTCTTTCGTGCAACAACTTCGTTATTCCCAGGGGACTCGTGTCCTGGTACACGGAGATGTGCAAAGTTCGCAAACAACGATTTCAGTGAAAATGCTGGCTCCAAATTATCTTTGTAGGTTTTCACCAATTTCTAAGCCTGCTGTGCCAGAGAGGCCTCGCTCACGACTTCTTTCAGCAATTTTTAGATTCCGAACATTTCGCAGAGTTCAATGTAGGCAGCCTTTCGCACTCGCAAAGCAGAGTCCGGACTGTCAAGAACAACATTGTTGGTCTCTACGATAAACTTTTTTCCACCTTGTAGCGCACTTAAGCTTTTTCCGCCAGGGTGCTTACTCAAAACGATGCGTTTGCCCTCACCGTGGTAAAATTGATTGGTAATTAGCGTGCGTGCTCTACCTTCGAAGCTATCAAAGAGAGGTCGCAAAGAATTAACAAAGCCTGCTAAAGAGCTCAGCAGGTCTACAGCAGTTGAAATGTCTAGGCCTGGTTTCTGAAGTGCTGCGCTCGTTTTGTCAAAGCGCTCCAAGATTTCACCCCAGAAAATCGCCATTAATGCAGTCTCTAGTTTTTTCATTTTCTTGAAGAGAGAGTGCGCTTCGTTCCTAGTCTCACCGTTTTCTTCCTCTTTCTTTGATATAGCTTCAGGGCAACACAAGACTGCATTGAAAATTTTTAGAATGGCCTTACATGATTCAGCGTGTCTTGACCACCTAGTCTGAGAGAAACTTTTCAAAACAAGCTGTTCGCGATGCCCGCCCATGCTGTCCAAAAGATACTTCCATCACTTAGGCGAAGCAGCAAAGAACATATACAGTCTCTGACTTACGGTGAAAACTTTGACTGCCTCAAGGCAACTGTCAACGCTACACGCACCAATTGAGTTCAGTGAATGACCAGCACACGGGACGTAGACTGCCAATTAGTTCAGGTGTTCGATTTTAGCTTACAGTACTTTGCAATTTCCTGAAATATTACTCGCACTATCATAAGCTTGACCCCTACAATCATCAACTGAGATGTCATTGGTCGTCAAGAGGGACATCACGGTATCGAAAAGATACAAGCCAGTATGCGATTCGATTGGAACAAATCCAGGAAAGTGTTCGTACACTTTCCAATTTAAATAGTATCGTAAAACAACTGACAGCTCATCAACGTGAGTAAGGTCTGGAGCCGAATCAATAATTAAAGAGAAATATTTTGATCATTTCACTTCGTCAACGAGACGTTCCTTGAGAGCATTTACCATATGCGCGATAAATTCATCACAAATGGTTTTTGACAGGTACTATAGTTGACCTTTTCCTTTGTTCCAGTAGCGTTTCATGTGCTCCTCTAGAAATGGCTCAAACTTGGCGATGGCCTCAAACTCTCCCATATAACTGCCATTTCGCTGTGAACCAAAAATGTCCTCACTGAACCTAAACGCTAGGTTGCTCTTAGCTAGAAGGTTAACTACAACGACTACGCGCATCAACACCTCTTTCCAGCAAGCGGTCTCAGTGACAAGATGCTTAACCAGCTCCTTGTCAATTATGCTTCTCGAGTTAGAGAGGGCGAGCAATGCTGCCACGCAGTTCCGGTGCTCGACACTATTTATATGTGCGCAAACCTTTTCTTCTGCTTTTTTTGCAATCAGAAAAGCCGTGCGTGGTGAAAGCACTGGGGTTGCTTGAAATCGAAAATAGTTTGCACATGAAACAGTAAACGGAACCTTTGGACTCCGAGTACGTTAATCAGTGTCGCTCGTTCGCCTCCCCATTTACAGCAATTCGCACGAAAAGATGAGGTGACATATAGCGTTTCTGAGTTTAGTATTGCCTTTCGGAAGACGGAAAATTTTCTGCCCGATTTTGAAAATACAATAGCCCCTTCTCAATGCATACACTCCGAATGCTGTCAGTAATAACGTCCGACCACTTAGAAAGATCAGATCGGAGAATCTCACAATGTACCTGTTGCTTGGAGGGTGTCTGTACATCTCTGTTGCCGCAACGAGAAGCCATCTCATTACTTCTCTCGAGGCACACTTTGTGGGTCGAAACATGATTATTTGAAGCCAAACTAACAGGAATCAAGTGACTCGGTTTTTGGAGTGTTGTTTCCTGGCGCTCGTCAGTAGAAGGAAGCTCATCAGGAGGTCGGGCACCCGTTGATCAGCAGTAGCAGAAATCGGGCGTCGCGGACCGGACACATGAAGCTTTGCGGTAGGGGGCCGGCGGAGTGGCATAGACGTTGCTGACTCAGGAACAGGACAGGGCTCGGTTAGCGTCGGTTGCTCAGAAATATAGAAGACCGAGGTTGGCATCGTTTTCACAGAATCCAGACAACCAAAATGAGTCAAACCTTGCTTCTTGCCAGGAAACCGTGGTGATGGAGTTGGCAAGTCCTCCACAGAAGCACAATCGGTACTGATGGGATTTTGACACGGACACTGGGTAGAGCGGTGATACTGCTCCGCGGAAGCTGCATTGAGTAGGTACTTTGTCATCTTTGGTAGCTTCTTTTCACGCTCTTCTCTTTCTAACGTCGCCTTTCGTTTAGACACACCACTTTGATGCTTCCGACCGAGCATTGTTGCATGAATGAATGCTAATTGTTCACCGCACCGGGCACTTCTGTCCGACGCGACCGCAGGTGTCCAATGGTGGCCGTCCCGATGACTGGCGCACGCTGCCTGGATGGCCGTGGCTGGCCGAGAGTGATGCGTCCCCCGAGAGCTGCTCAGCGGGCGGGCTTATGCAAGCTTAACGGGCGGCTCGGGGCTGAATCGCAGCCCGCGATCAACTTCCTTTCATAGACGCGCGCCGTGTCTGTCTGTTACTAGCGCTAAAGCAGGCGATCACATACGCATAGACTTCCTTGTACAAATTCTCTCCCCCGTACAAACTCACTCCTTCTCCCGTCCCGGTCTCGTGTTCCTACTGGCTAGGAGCAATCGTCTGTTCTGGGGGGTTCTCGATTTTTCTTTCGCCCCGTCGACGCCGAGCGCGACCACTAAAGGAAGAGGGCGACTCCTAGCGCGGGCGAAGTTACGCGCCCTCCATCGCCTGTGAGTCACCTTTTTCTATTTATTCCTGGAATGTTCGGCAGCCAGTCTCACCTACTTTTTCCGTTGAGCGCCCGAGGGTTCGCAGCCAATAGGCATGACTGGGGCCTGGAGACAGGTCTTTGTGTCTAGCTCTCCAACTTCCCCCTTCACTCTTCCACAACCATAGCCCGAACTTTGAACATTCTGTGCACCACGGAACATGGACAAATGCACCTGTGACGTCTTCTTTTCTTTCCTGCCTAGACTCTGCCATCAGACTCATCATCTGCTATCGGACTCATCCTCCCCCGCCCAAATTACCATCGGGGTAAATAAAAGTCGAATGGGAGGCACTGTCGGGTACTGCAGCACATCCTTTCAATGTTAAGGACAACGGCGGAACTATTTGAGAGGTGGATGGTGGCGTGGTGGTGACGAGGGGCATGGAAGATTTAGGTCGTCACCCAACATTGCATGGTTTAGGTGTTTTCCCCTTTCCCCTGCTCTTCAGACAGCACTGGACAGATGGAGTGACAGGAAACCACGAAAACTCTTCCAAGAGAACGCACCTAGCTTCGTAGGAAAGAGGGCCCCGACGGGATTGCGGGGATCCCTGTTTTTACAACTCGACAAGCTCTCCCAAATGATCAGGCTAAACGCATGCTGTTAAATTAGGCGGGGGGCCCCGTCCGCTTGTTCTCGTTTTTTCGCTTCACACATGTCGCTCGAAGTTCCGTTGCCCATGGTTCCATATACTAAACTGGTCAGAATAAATGGGCACCCTTATCCTACTGTCAGAGGTGAGGACCAGGGCTGCAGCCCCTTATCCCCCCGCCCCTTAATCCAGCGCTGGCTGTCCGATTCGGCTACCTCTTGCACATCACTGCACCATCGATTCAAATCAATAAATATACATTCTGATGCATAGTATTATCATAGGTGGTAGCTTACTTAAAAGACAGCAACAAACGACACGGCAGTGCAGAAATGTGCTTGTAAGTACCTCTTTCCTATCCGCACCTTACCTGGTAGACTACCCTCGGATATATGTGTAGCAATGTGTGTCATAAAACCGTAGAACAAATTGGGAAAATCAGAGTAGTGATGCACGGCACACACCTACATACGGTAGGTGATAGATCGCATCAGCGACGGAAGCGATGAACACGCAAACACGCATTCTACGCGCCGCCGGCGCGACCCGCCCGCAGTCCAACGTGGCGCGCGCGCCGACACATCGCGTCTGGTGTCTAGAGTAGGAGAGCTCATGCAGTAAAGGAATGTGGCCTATAGAGTGTCTCGCTTTGGCCGACGTGACGTTGCCGTGCAGAGTGCGTTACGCCGGAGCATAAACGCGCCTTAACAAAGCCAGCGCTTAACCGCTAACCAACGTATTCGGTGGCGGCATCTATGGGAGCCACTGAAACCCCCCGCCCACTCACTGAATAAAAAAGAAGTCATCTGCCGAGGCTCGGGGTTGAACCTGGGGCTTTTGGCGTTTGAGGCGGAGAAGCTACCACTCCGCCACGATGGTTCAAGGGCTTTGTAAAAAATAAAGGCGCATCTAGTGAATGCACTCTTCCGATACAGAAGTCGCTGCTCTTTAGCTACGTATATCCTGGCCTAACAGATCTACGCCATCCGTAATTTTTCGTTAAGAGCGCTGGTGTGGAACGCAGATAGCAGTAACACAATTACTGGAATTTCAGTAATTTGGCGTATGACTTTCTGTGGACATTGGTATTTTAATGCATTACTTTTATGGTCGAGGATTTTAGCAATGTAATGAGAGGACAGTAGCTTTATTTCAGTAGCTTCACGGCAAAACTAATTAACTATTTAGGAAATTACTTTTGTTTTCAAGGACATATATTAGGTTGGGGCAACATATAAAGATTGAAAAATACTAAACCAATGCCTGCACCTCTGGCGTATAACAGACTTAATCCAATCTGAGGATAAAGGAGAAGGCCTGAGGGCAGTGGTAATTTTACCACCCGAAGGTAGGGAAAATGAAAAAAAAATGAGGAGGAGGGAGCAAAGCTACATAGCGACCCACAGCCGGGGGAGCGGGCCCGGGCAGACTCCCCTGGTTTCCCCTTGGACGTATCGGAGAGGGGTGAAATGGATAGGTTGTATGGCTGTTGGGAAAGGTGTTAAGGGCAAAGAGATGCGAATGTGGAAAGCGAGTATTTTGCACTGATCCTTCGACTCCATTGCTGGCCTGCCTGGCCAGGACAGGGAGGGAGTCAATATTGCCAAATGGTTCGGGCCCGCTCACGGGATGCCCTACCACCGACAAACGCAACGGTTTCCGACCGCCGGAGACAGGAAATCCTAACACGGGGTCAGCTACCTCGGGCCCCTCCGCGACTTTCAGAGTTTGTTTGCAACCTGCCAGCTACTAACCGTCGAGTGCTTTTCGGGGTTTTTCAGACACCGTAAGTATGTGTGGTGTGATCTGGCGAATAGAGGCTTAGGTCGTCCAGTGATGCAGTGGAGGGCCGGTGATGAATTCTGATTGCCTGGAGATCTTAAACGTGTACTGTCATTGCAGAATTGACGACAACTATTTTGAATTTCACATCAATATAAATTCGATCGCCGGGGCCAAGATTGAAATATTTGGCGGCTCTGAGAAGTACCGCACATACAGGCTACGCTTGTGCCCTTGAGGACGGCTCGAAATTACGCCAGCTGCAATTAAGTTTTAAACATGATTTATGATTTATGAGGGTTTAACGTCCCAAAGCGACTCAGGCTATGAGGGACGCCGTAGTGGAGGGCTCCGGAAATTTCGACCACCTGGGGTTCTTTAACGTGCACTGACATCGCACAGTAAACGGGCCTCTAGAATTTCGCCTCCGTCGAAATTCTACCGCCACGGCCGGGATCGAGCCCGTGTCTTTCGGGCCAGCAGCCGAGCGCCGTATCCACTCAGCCACCGCGGCGGCCCAAGTTTTAAACATGTGGGAAAGTAAGCACAGTTAATATGTGTTGAAAAGATCGCTGTTTCTTTTTTGCTGGATGGAAAAAACTTTTTTTTTCCAGAGCCCCCACAACGATACCTCTTTCTTTCTTTTTTCAGTCCCTCCTTTATTCCTTCTGTTACGGCGACGAGGTGTCCCCTGAGATACGTGAGTTCGTTACTGCGCAATTTCCTATACAGAAAGCCAACTTTTTTCCTTGTTTATTGCGGTAAAAGTTCTTCAGCTGACGTTCTGCAAGTGTCTGTATTAACGGGACCACACACTTCCAAGGGCACACACACACAACCTGTGGACAGCTCGGCAGCCGATTGCAAGGTACAATGTAAAATGGGATGACCCGTCGCGATCGCTCAGTGATTACGGTACTCCGATGCTGACCCGAAACACGCGTGCCCTATACCGGCTGCCGCGCTGGCATTTCGATGGAGACGAAACTCTGAGGTCCGTCTGCTGTGTGATGTCAGTGCGCAATGAAGAACCCCATTTGGTTAAAATTATGAGAAGCCCTCCACGACATAACCCCTTATTGTCTCCGTCGCTTTGGGGGTGTTAGACCCCACAAACACAACAAACCTAAACTGGGATGGCAAGACGTGTTGATGTGTGTAAATCATTTTTCCGAGCTAGAAAAAAGGAATTCCAGGATATTGCAGGCTCATGCACTATGTATGCGTAAGGTGAGCGTCAACGCCACTTTGCGGAGCTCAAGTAGGTTGAAAAACCACACTTGCTTGTAATTTCTATGTAGTAGTCGGAGCCACTGACACCAGCCCTACATTTGGTCTGATGGTTTACCGCACTTCCTTCTCCCTTTCCCCTATTCACTAGAGGCGCAGGTATGCCGTACCCGCCACGGTGGATGAATAGTTAGAGCGCTCGTCTGCTGAGCACGAGCACGAGGGTTGAAAACCGGCCGTGGATTCAGCGTGAAAATAAAGTTTTTCACTCCCTCCGCCTTAACTCGCCGCGGTGACTGAGTGCTCGTCTACTGATCCGGAGTGCCCGGGATCAAATCCAACCGCTGTGGCAGCGTTTCGATGGAGGCGAAACGCAAAGGCTCCCGTGTGCTGTGCCATGTCAGTGCACGTTACAAATTCCTAGGTAATCGAAATTTCTCCGCAGCACTCTAGTACGGCGCCTCCTCCTTCCTTTCCTTTTTTCACTCCCTCCTTTATCCCTTCCCTTACCGCGCAGTTCGGCCAGGGTGTCCACCGATATATGTGAGACAGTTACTGCATCATTTCCGGTCGTCAAAAACCAAGGTAGAAAGCAATTTTCCTCCGCTTTTCCTTTCCTCAACAGAATTTTTTATGCTGTTAAAGATCCCCTGGTGGTCGAAATTATTCCGGAGACCTCCACAATGGAACCTCCTTCTCCCTTTCTTCTTTCCCTCCCTCCTTTATTCCTTCCCTTAAGGCGCGGTTCAGGTGTCCAACAATATATGAGACATACTGCGCAATTTTCTTTCTCCCAAGTTCTATTATTATTAATATTATTATTATTATTATTATTAATATTATTAATAACAAGTTTATAATAAGATACTGCACAACACTTCGAGGTCCATTCACGGATAGTTTACCTGAATAATGGTTTAGTCGTACTGAAGAATAAATCCTTGCGCAGATTTCATGTTTCAGCATACCTTCGTGCGTCAGGTAAGATGGCTTTTGCAGTATTTCAAACGAAGCAGTGGCTCAGAATCCACTCTTTACCACAGTTGTATGAGCGCATGCGCTCCTTCGTGAATACTTGATGCGGTCACATTAGCACGTGTCATCCGCCGTAAAGAGAATTCAGAGTGCGGATTATTTGCCTTCGCACGCCCCGCAGTGCATAATTGCCGCGAAATGCGGAGACTTCCAATGACACCTTTACTCTAAGGTGATGCGACATTCCCGAACCCTTTGGATGGATGGGTGAAAACAACATTTCTTAGGCGAAAAAGAAATCTTCCACTGTGGTCCCCTACAGGTGCAGGAGTAAACGGGCTTGTGCCTCACATAAGGCCCGATCCATCAGCCATTCCTGGCCGGCGGGCTGAATGGCCAGTAAAGCAGCCTCCCAATAAGAATGAGTGGGATTGGGGACAAGTGTACGGCCTGTCGAGCATGGGAAATGGTAGGGTGAAATAAAGCAGTCCGTCTGCAATTGCCGCCATGTGGCGCTGGATAAGGGCAGCAAGGTGCGGAGAGGAGGAGGAAAAAGCTGAACACTTCATACTGTTCTGTAAAGGGCTTCACCCTACAGTGGAAGGCAGCGGGGCTGACTTACCCAAGGCATTGGGGTTTAGGGATAGTGAAGGGAAAGTGGATTTTAAGAGGTCAGAAGTAACCAAGCGAAGGTTATCTGATTGGTGGCTAAAAGGAAGACAGGAGTAAAATTTCACAAGACATGGCTAGGTGGCTTGAGTCACCGCCCGATGTAAAGGGTTCAGCCGTATCCATCCATCCATCCATCCATCCATCCATCCATCCATCCATCCATCCATCCATCCATCCATCCATCCATCCATCCATCCATCCAAGGAACTGTGAGGTGGTGGTAATGCCATGCCGTAAAAGAGTAATTAGTGTAAAAGTGTAATTAGCAAAATTAGTAGAGTAAATATTACATTACATTATAAAAATAAATTAGTAAAATTAGTAGACCAAAGTTATTAAAATAATACAGTAAAAATAGTAATGTACAGTAAACCTGGTAGAGTAAAATTAGTAGAGTAATTAGTGTAAAAGAGTAATCAGTAAAAGGGTGATTAATATTAGTGTTTTTGGAGCATTATCGATGTATCAAATGCACTGAACTGGCATCGCAGTGCATAAGATTGCGAGTGGCTCTTCGTCGTACGCGGCTGCTTGCTGTAATTGCCCCGAATCCGGTAGCTTGATTGACTTAACCCCCTCAAGCAATTCGGCATTCGGGTTTCTTATGGTCATTGCCTCAATCTGCTCCATCGCTAGAATTCACATTAGGAGGTCATACCATGTCCTACAAATCTCAAAAGGAAGCAGATCGCGTCCACGGGTATTTTCGGCGAACGTTACGTCCAGCACCAACATTGTTGAGATCACTAGCCTATCTAACATTTGTACGGCCTAAACCTGTGTATGCATGAGCTATCTGGGACCATAATCAAAATACTCTTCCTAATACATTAAAAGCAATTGAAAACAGCGCCGCTATAGGTTCATCTTCTCTGCTTATTCTTATCACGAAAATATCCCCAAACTAAAACGCAATGCTCACCTCACATATTAATTAGCCCACGTCACGTCGCAATATTATGTTTATATCACAAGTTCGATTATCATGATCCGCACGAGTTTGTTATCATCCCAACCTGCCGCACCTCAAGCCACACGAGCCATGAAAAGACCACCTATCGTCCGCCTGCCCGAACATCTGCTCATCTGTCCTTTTCTTTTTTCGCACCGCGTAAGACTGGAATGACTTGCCCGGCTTGTATGACTTGCCCGGCCACGTCATGCTTCATGCTGATCAACCATTATTCAAGTCATCAATAGAAGCAATAATATGCCCTGTTACCCACTGCCTCATATAATACCAATTCAATATAATACCCCTTCAGAATACCGGCCAACGACCCAACCCTCCTCCCCATTCCTCGATCCCTTCACCGAGAGCTGGTGATCAAGCCACTGCCAAAAAATATGCACCACTCCCACCATGAGCAGCGCCGCAGAGCCCGTGTGAAGGCACTCCAACGAGTGTACGACTCCGAGCCGGACGCCGTCTGGGTGGACGCCGCCTGCACGGGTGACGAAGCAACCGCAGCCGTGGTGGAGTGCTCTTCATCCGCCCTCCTCACTCTACCTCTCCCCCCTGACACCACCCACGAGGCTGCAGAGGAAGCCGCCATCGCAAATGGCATCACCCGCACGGAAGCCCAGTACATTTTAACAGACTCTAAAACTGCAATTCTAAATTTTGCGCGAGGCCGAGTCCACGTCCCTGCTTTTGGCATACTGGGCTCGCCCGATGCACCCCCGTTCCCCCCCCATGTGGAGCGTTATATGGGTGCCTGCGCACTCCGGGAATCCCGGAAACGAGGCCGCCAACCTTTTAGCCCGAGGTTCTTTAAACCGGGTTCAGGTGGCCTCGGGATTTGCGAGGGAGCGAATGCACTCGTTCAGCGAGATGACGCAGGCCTACAGAGCCTCGCGCCAGCTCTACCCTCCGCCCCACCCCTCCCTAGATAACAAACACGCAACACTGGCGCAAACTGCAGACACGCACACTCCCCTCACCCCTGACCCTAGCACACTATCACCCCTCCTTCCCCACTCCTGCCTGCACCTTGTGCCCAGAATCATTCGCCTCTTCCCTCCACATCCTCTCCCTCTGCCAGGCGGATCCTCCCCCGCGCGGCCTAGAGGACCTCAAGACTTGGGAGGACTGGGACACCCTGCTGCGCTCGGAGGACACGGCCGTGCAGAAAATCGCCACCGGCCGGGCTGCCAGTGTTATAGACCTTAGGGACATAAACACTTGAGTGCAGTGGGGTCGTGCGGAGACCCAGGGGCGTGCCCCGACTTCCTCTCCAACAATAAAGTTTTTCTTTCTCTCTCTCTGCAATTGCCGCCATTTGGCGCTGGATAAGGGCAGCAAGGAACTGTGAGGTGGTGGTAATGTCATGCCGTAAAACAGTAATTAGTGTAAAAGTGTAATTAGCAAAATTAGTAGAGTAATTAGTATAATAAATTATATAAATAAATTAGAACAATTAGTAGAGTAAAGTTAGTAAAGTACAGTAAAATTAATACAGTAAAAATAGTAAAGTACAGTAAACCTGGTAGAGTAAAATTAGCAGAGTAAGTAGTGCAAAAAAGTAACCAGTAAAAGGGTGATTAATGTTTGTGGTTTTGTGGAGGATTTTCGATGTATCAAATGCACTGAACTGGCATCGCAGTGCATAAGAGCGCGAGTGGATCTTCGTCGTACGCGGTTGCTTCCTGTAACTGCCCTAATCCGGTAGATTGATTGACTTAACCCCCCAAGAAATTCGGCATTCGGGTTTCATATGGTCATTGCCTCAATCTGCTCAATCGCTAGAGTACACATTAGGAGGTCATACCATGTCCTACAAATCTCGAAGGAAACAGATTGCGTCCTCGGGTATTTTCGGCGAACGTTACATCCAGCACCAACATTGTTCAGATCACTAGCCTATCTAACAGTTGTACGGCCTAAACCTGAGTATGCATGCGCTATCTGGGACCATAATGAAAATAACGTTTCTAATACACTAGAAGCAATTCAAAACCGCGCCGCTAGGTTCATCTTCGCTGCTTATTCTTATCACGAATATATCCCCGAACTAAAATGCAATGCTCACCTAACATATTAACTAGCCCACGTCACATCACAATATTATGTTTATATCACAGGTTCTATTACCATGCTCCGCACGAGTTTGTTATCATCCCAGCCTGCCGCACCTCAAGCCACACGAGCCATGAAAAGACCACCTATCGTCCGCCTGCCCGAACATCTGCCCATCTGTCCTCCTTTTTTTTCGCACCGCGTAAGACTGGAATGACTTGCCCGGCTGCGTCATGCTTCATGCTGATTCACCATTATTCAAGTCATCAATAGAAGCAATAATATGCCCTGTTACCCACTGCCTCATGTAATACCCTTCAATGGGGCCTTTGAGGTAGTAATAAATAAGTATAGGTGTTCTCGCTTAAATTGGGTTTGTATTACGCTTTGCAGCATTAATGCATGCGGTAGGACATCGTTACGAGCACTTCTGTTTCCACCTGGCAGTTACTTATATGCATACCGGAGAGCTGCTGTTTCAAGCCATTGTATGGAAGCTGTGGGCGTTGCTGTAGACCGAAAATCCCATTTTGAGCTCGCCCAGTGCCAGAAAAGATATAGCACCGTCGTCCTCGGCGAAGGAGCTAGATAAGAAAACTGCATATCAGGCCGGCGGCAGTTTAGCAAACCTTGAACTTTTGCTTATCAAAATGCTGACCATCCAAAATAAACCAAGAGGCCCATCTGATCCATTTATTTTAGCAAATCGTTTCAATTGGAAATTGTGTTCGTTCTCTGAGGACCAACGCAGCTTTTCGTCGTGCATTTGCAATCGGCAACAGAGAATGCATAATCCCTTGTGCTCGAAGCACGAAATACACTCCAAGAGTATCACAATCGCGATACTCGTCTTCAAGTAACAATCGAGAAGCCGCAAGGCACCCTTATGAAGTTACTGTATGTATGCGGAGCTGCATACCATAAGAAATGCTCCAAACGCGACGATTTTCCCGTTGTTTACAGTGTTTACAGAAATTGAGAGCTACACTGCATGCCGCCATCTTCCCGCGAACTAAACTGCCAGTTTCCATCTCAGTTCTTTGTCTAGATTTTGCAAGCGTCTAAACAGCTGTAGTCTGGAGACACATATAAGCCTTTGGATTATAGCGGTTGTCTCGCGTTGCCCGCTGGCACGTATGGGCGTAATGCGCAGAATTTCCTCTACATCAATGAAAAGCAAAACTTTTGAACTTTTTCACGCTGCGCACAAAGCAGCGATAAACATTATGCTAATCGTCCTGGAGACCGCCTGGAACCTCCGAGGAGAGCGGTCGCGTTTCTCCGTGCTCCCACTGAAACTTCTCCCAATCTCGGCGGCAATCGCACCCCAGCATCCGGCCTGAGCGTTCGCGCGCGCGCGCCGTTTCCTGGATTACAAGCGCGCTGCGCCAACGACTCCTCTTGTGTCCGCGCTCGCTCGTGGTTGCGCACCCGTGAACACTCCACCATGGAGGTGCAGGTGCAGGGAGAGATTCTTCACCCCCGCGACTACGACCGAAGGGACTGGACTCACATCCTTAGTGTGCCTGCCCGCTCCAAGGCCCGCTTTACGTCAACAAGCCAGGAAACCGCAGCGTCTACAAGGGGTGCCGCCATCTCACCTACTGCAGGCCCTGACAAGTAGCACCTGCAAGCAACACGAGCAGCTGCGCAGCGTTCGCGGCAGTAGCAGCCGCTCCCGGCTGCTGACTACAAGATCATCTTCAGGTCTCGAGGCGGGCTGCAGCTGGACTTGCTTCCGTCCCGACTACTACGGGAAACCATCCTCCGAGCGGCGATCCAGCTTCAAGAACCAAGGCGTACCCAAATCTTGGTTCACCCAGTCAACAACACGTGCACAGTGCGCACGCCCGTACAAGCTGACGCTCTCGCGCCGGTTCGCGTAACCCAGATCCAACACCAAGCCAAGGACTTGGAAGTCGCAGCTTATATAGCGCCAACGGACGGAGCGGTACGCGGAGTAATCTGCAATGCATACTGGAATGAGACCCTGACAGCTGTCCTCCGGGACCTCATCACCGGCAACCCGGAAGCCCCCATCGTGGACGCCAGCCGAATGGAAGCCACGCGTTCCATTCTAGTCACCTTTCGTGCTGGACCTGTGCCACGCGCCATTATTTATGGAGGAGCCCTCCACAGGTGTACACCGTACCGAGGGCATATAGACGCCTGCACGAACTGCCGCGTCCCAGGCCACCGGGCGGATGTGTGTGTCCACCCAAGATCTCATAAATGTCCCCGCTGCGGGAAATCCCATCCCAAAGAAGATGTGCCATCATGTACCCCCAGCTGCATTCTCTGTGGGGGCCCACATATGACCGGAACTGGGAACTGCAAAGCACGGGGCCGTAAACTAGCGTCCCCGAGGAACGCTCTCTCTCGTCCGTTTAAATCGCTGCTGTCTCGCCGTGATCAACAAAGCCCTACCAACGGACGCAGCTCGACGACTTCCCGGTCAAGTTCCAGAAACCGACAGAACAGCAGCAAAAACGCCTCACGCCTCACTTTGGCAGACCGCGTTTCCGGCAACGCCATCCGTCATCCCCCGCCACCCCAGTGCATGAAGATTCGAGAGACCAGTAACTCCGGGCCTTGCGCGACGAGGTAAGCTGTCTCTCTTCCCTTTTAAGCAGCCCCACCCCTTCTCTGCCCACTCAACCCGCACCCTCTCTCGTTAACCCGACATCCCCATCCACAGACACTTCGAGCACCCCTCTTGCAAAGGAGCAGCGTACCTCAGACGCCACACCGCCTCCCATAACCCCAGAAATAGACGCTAAATTTGCTGCACTGGATGCCAAATTTGACCACAAACTAAAAGAGCTAGACGCCCGTCTTGAGGCCAGGTTCAATCACCTTGCCGCCACCCTCACCGAAAAACTTGAGCAGCGCATGGACGCTCTGCTTACCAAGATGATGGAGCTCATGGAACATAACCTAACCCATCGCTTCACCCAAATTCAGACCACCTCCCCTCCTCCCCCTACCTCCGTAAGCACAAAGCCCTTTTGCTGAACACATACCATTTGACACCCGTCTCACTCCCCTCCTCAACCCTCCGACTCTCCAATATGGCGGGGCGGAACACTAATTCTCTCCCTATTTTAACTTGGAACTGCCGCGGTTTCCGGGCCAAGCGCGCACCTCTGCAACTTCTCCTTCCCACCCTCACGCCCACTCACCATGTACTCCTTCTCCAGGAGACTGCACACCGGGCCACCCTCCCCAGCTACACATCTACACACTCAGACACCGCTAGCAAACCCAGGGCGTCCACACTCGTCCACCGCAGCCTCACCTATAAAACTCATCACATCACGTCTGAGGCACCCTGCGTGATCACTGAACTTTTACATAACACACATACACTTCCTTCAATCTTTATAGCAAATATATACCACCCCCCGTCCCAGCCGATGGCCTCGTCAGAATCACTTCTGCGAGAGCTACACCACCTAGCAGGAAAACATCCTCTATTAATTGGTGGGGACTTCAACAGTCAGCATACTGATTGGGGATACACAACCACGACACATCGAGGTCGCAGGCTGTGGCTGCTCCTGCAGAACCTCCAGCTCAGTGTTCATAACATGTTTCAGATGCCCACGCGGATCGGCAACAGTGTCAGCATGGACACCAGTCGGGACCTGACGCTGAGCCGCTACATCCGCGGTGTTACCTGGAACAGAACTCAACATAAATTGGGCAGTGATCATTACATTATACAAATCACTGTCCCGTACAAACCACCCCGTCACTCCTATACAACACATAAACTGGTTAACTGGGACGCACTTCGCGCTGCACGCACCGCCCACCCAGACACTCCTATCACAGAGATCGACGCCTGGGTGCAATCACTCAAGCATGACGTTCACCATAACACGCAACGCATTGAACGACCACCGAAATCCCTACCCCGGACACACACCTAGCACACCTCTGGGAGGCTTATCACAGCCTCCTGGAAGGCTGGAAAGGCAATAAATATAACAAGACACTTAAAAAGCGGCTGGCCGCGCTGCAGACAAAAATCCAACAACACTCGAAGGAGCTGTGCCGATCCAACTGGGGAGAGATACGTGACGGCATCGCCGGAACCCTGTCCAGCAAACGCGCATGGCAACTCCTCCGACACCTCATCGACCCCACAAACACCAAATCAAATCAAATCTTCAACACAACACCACGTGACACGACTCACACACCAACATATTGACGACCTCGAGGCCCTCATCAACACACTTCAGAACGCATACACCTCTGCGGGTGCCCCCACACCTCTACCCACCCACACAGGACCAGCCAATCCAACACTCGACACAGACATCACTAAGACGGAAGTCAGAGTGGCCCACCTGACTCTCCGAACCAACTCCGCACCTGGTGCAGACCAAATGACAAACTCCATGCTCCGTAATCTGGACGACCAATCGATCACCCAAATTACGCAGTACTTCAACCAGTTCTGGAGGGAGGGTATCCTCCCGCAGTCCTGACGCCACGCGAAGGTAATATTCATACCCAAACCAAACAAAACATTTACACTTCAAAACATTCGCCCGATTTCGCTAACCTCTTGCCTCGGAAAGCTCTTCGAGCATGTTGTGTTAGTTAGACTCACAACGCACATGGCGGACAATAATCTATACCCGCATAGCATGGTGGGATTCCGCCCCCATCTGTCCGCACAGGACGCCATGCTGCAACTCACACATGAAATTTTCGACCCGCTTCTGCCTGGTCACACATAGGCAGTCTTAGCTTCGGATCTCTCCAAAGCTTTTGATCGCATCGATCATCAGGCGATCATGACTGCCCTACCTTCATTGAATGTGGGTGCGCGCACATACGCCTACATTCAAGCATTCCTCACTGACCGCATGGCTGAGATACATTTTGGCCCTCTCTCTTCCACCTCCTACACGCTTCAGAGTATCGGAACCCCTCAAAGGTCCGTCCTCTCCCCCTTCCTCTTTAACATCACCCTTATCCCCCTCGCCCGAAAATTGGCAACTATCCCCCACCTTAAGCACACTCTTTATGCCGACGACATCACACTGTGGACCACCCATGGCAGTGACGGCGACATAGAGAACACCTTACAGGAAGCAGCCACCCTCACCCAAACTTATGCACAGAACATCGGACTGTCTTGTTCCCCAGAGAAGTCCGAACTGCTCCTCATCCGGCCTAAGAACCAACGCTCCCCCCGCTCCTCCGTTGCCATCGAACTGAATGGGGACCCGGTACCGGAGGTTAACACCCTCCGCGTATTGGGCCTGCATATCCAGAACGATGGCAAAAACACCGCCACCCTCAAGAAACTCAGGCAGGTTGCAGGCGCGATATCGCACCTCGTCCGCAGAGTTTCGGGCCATCATAGAGGCCTGAAGGAGCGCGACCTCTGTCACCTCATTCATGCCTTTGTCCTCAGCCGTGTGCCCCGCCGCGGTGGCTCAGTGGTTAGGGCGCTCGACTACTGATCCGGAGTTCCCGGGTTCGAACCCGACCGCGGCGGCTGCGTTTTTATTTAGGAAAAACGCTAAGGCGCCCGTGTGCTGTGCGATATCAGTGCTCGTTAAAGATCCCCAGGTGGTCGAAATTATTCTGGAGCCCTCCACTACAGCACCTCCTTCTTCCTTTCTTCTTTCACTCCCTCCCTTGACCATTCTCTTACGGCGCGGTTCAGGTGTCCAACGATATATGAGACAGATACTGCGCCATTTCCTTTCCCCAAAAACGAATTATTATTATTATCCTCAGCCGTGTGCTCTGCACTACCCCATACCTAGAACTATCCAAACACGACATAAATGCTTTGGATGCCTTATTCCACAAGGCATTCAAAGTAGCACTTCATCTTCCTCTCAACACCCCCACAGACAGATTACTAGGCATGGGCCTCCACAACACGATCGGGGAACTCGTGGAGACCCATCGACAGGCCCAATACATAAGGCTTACACAAACCTCCTCAGGCCGGTATATCCTGGACTCCCTAGAAATCAGAATACCGGCCGACGACCCAACCCTCCTCCCCATTCCTCGCTCCCTTCAATGAGGGCTGGTCATCAAGCCACTGCCAAAAAATATGCACCACTCCCACCATGAGCAGCGCCGCAGAGCCCGTGTGAAGGCACTCCAACGAGTGTACGACACCGAGCCGGACGCCGTCTGGGTGGACGCCGCCTGCACGGGTGACGAAGCAACCGCAGCCGTGGTGGAGTGCTCTTCATCCGCCCTCCTCACTCTACCTCTCCCCCCTGACACCACCCCAGAGGCTGCAGAGAAAGCCGCCATCGCAATTGCCATCACCCACACGGAAGCCCAGTATATTTTAAGAGACTCTAAAACTGCAATTCTAAATTTTGGGCTAAGCCGAGTCCACGTCCCTGCTTTTGGCATACTGGGCTCGCCCGACGCACCCCCACCCCGCCATGTAGAGCTTATATGTGTGCCTGCGCACTCCGTGAATCCCGGAAACGAGGCCGCCAACGTTTTAGCCCGAGGTTCTTTAAACCGGGTTCAGGTGGCCTCGGATCGGGAATTCGCGAGGGGGCGAATGCACTCGTTCAGCGAGATGACGCAGGGCTACAGAACCTCGCGCCAGCCCTACCCACCGCCCCACCCCTCCCTAGATAACAAACATGCAACACTCTGGCGCAAACTACAGACACACACACTCCCCTCAGCCCTGACCCTAGCCCACTATCATCTCTACATCCCCGCTCCTGCCTGCACCTTGTGCCCAGAACCATTCGCCTCTTCCCTCCATATCCTCTCCCTCTGCCCGGCTGACCGCCCCCCCTCCCCCCCCGCGCGGCCTAGAGGACCTCAAGACCTGGGAGGACTGGGAGACCCCGCTGCTCTCGGAGGACCCGGCCGTGCAGACAATCGCCACCGGCCGGGCTGCCAGTGTTATGGACTGAAGCAGAATTGACATCTGAGCTAGTTGGTTTTCCATTTTCAAAAATTATATAAAGCGCACTTAGGACAACAGACAAGGGAGACCAAACAACACAAGCGGTTATTCGCAACTGGGCTTTTATTCGAGAAACACACAAAAGGGACGAACAATCACAAACAAAACAAAACCCTGTGCGCAGGCGTAACAGGAAAAGTGCTCATGCAGGTGCGTCAAGATAAGAAAACTCTCTTTCAAGCAAAACCGCCATAGGGTCGGCAACACACGTGTGCTGGGTTTTGTTTTGTGATTGTTCTTCCCTTTTGTGTGTTTCTCGAATAAACGCCCAGTTGCGAGTAAGCGCTTGTGTTTGGTCTCCCTTGTCTGTTGTCCTAAGTGCGCTTTAAATAATTTATGAAAAAAGTTTTATGGACCTTAGGGACATAAACACTAGAGTGCAGTGGGGTTGTGCGGAGACCCAGGGGGCGTGCCCTGACTTCCACTTCAACAATAAAGTTTTTTTTTTCTCTCTCTCTCTACCTAATCGTCTTGGGGGACATCAACGCCATGGACAAGAGAGAGCTGCGGGTACCAATAATAATAATAATAATAATAATTGTTTTTTGGGGAAAGGAAATGGCGCGGCATCTGCCTCATATATCGTTGGACACCTGAACGACGCGCTAAGGGAAGGGATAAAGGAGGGAGTTTAAGAAAGGAAGAAAGAAGTGCCGTAGTGGCGGGCTCCGGAATAACTTCGACCACCTGGGGATCATTAACGTGCACTGACATCGACCCAGCACACGGGCGCCTTAGCGGCGTGGGGGTACCAAAAGCAACATTAAGGGCAGAACACTAGCCGAGGTTGCGTATAACTTCCACTGCTACCTAATTACCGACCCTGCAACCCTTACCAGGATTAGAAATAGCGCCAGCATCGACACCTGCCCCGACTTAATGTTCTTAAGAGGAATTAGACAAATACAATGGGAGAACCTATTGCAACATTTAGGCAGCGACCACTACATACTCAAGACGCAAGTAACCCCAGACAGGCTGAGACGCCAGTTCGGCACGGGAAAAATAACGGATTGGAATGCGTTCCCAGAAGCATGGGAGAGCTACCTTACCGAGAATGACATACCGTCGATAGAGGAATGGGGAACCATGCTTAGGGATACGCAAGACAAGTACACCAAAAGCATAAACCGAACGGCGAAAACACCCGAAGTGGACGGTCGGCTGCTCAAACTCTAGGATGCTGGGCGCAGTCCTACCACGAGATAGAAAAAACAAAAACCTAACAAGAAACTTAAGCTTAAGATCACCGAAATTACAACAAAAGCAGAGGAATACGCCCCACAGCTGGCAAAACAAAATTGGCAACAATTCAGCGATTCTCTTAGGGGCACACTGAGCACGACACGGGCTTGGCATATTCTTACTGCGGTCCTTGATCCCACGAAGACATAATCAGAAAACCATTCACCAATTCGAGGGCACTGACTCGGAACTTCTCGACAGAGTGCGCGCCAAGTGTTTTGGTAGCACAAACCCGGCGTCCTATACAGGGGAGTACCGGAGAGACGATAACGCTAAATTCGACACACCCATCACAGGAGAAGAGGTCTACGCGGCCATACAAAATGTCACCAGAAATACGGCCACACGTGCGGATAAGATCAACAACGCACTCATCCGCAACCTCAGCGCTGAGCTGGTCGTCGAACTGACCGACTTCCTCAACAAGCATTTCGAAGCTGAAACAGTCCCCGAGGAGTGTGAGCATGCCGAAGTGGTCATAACACCCAAGCCAGGCAAGAAACTGCAGATAGAAAACCTCCGACCGATCTCGCTTACTTCATGCCTGGGAAAACTATACGAGCGAGTGGTAACGCAGAGACTTCAACACAACATGGAAGACAATGAACTATTTCCTCAAAATCAGCGCTCTGTACTATCTTTTCCTTCTTCTTCCTTTTTGTGTTCGCGCTCCTGATACATATGGATCGCAACCAACTAGCCCGGCAGATGGTGTTATTCTAGCATGTTCGGGTTTAGAGCAAAACTATCGAGACGTACTCCTTCAATTATATGAAGAAGTACTTCGGAACGTTCCTAGGGACGGAGAAAATGTAATAATGGCCCTAGGCATCAAAGGGGCTTTTGACAATGCGATCCACGAAGCAATCCTTACGGGCCTGGACGACCTGAACTGCTGGCGAAGGATTCACAGCTACCTCAAAGCCTTCCTATCAAACACAACTGCAACCATCGGTATAGGAGATCTTCGGTCAGAGAAGTTTCGAACGCCTAACAATGAAACACCTCAAGGGTCGGTCATCTCGCCTAAGCTATTCAACGTGTCTATGATCGGACTGGTGAAGCAACGAAAAAAATCGACGGCATACGCCATGCCTTTTATGCCAACGACATCACCATATGGACTGGTACTGGCCAACTCGGCGAGAAAGAGGATAGGCTACAAGAAGCGGCCACCTGCGTGGAAAACTACGTCAAAACAAGAGGGCTAGCATGCTCGGCCCGAAAAATCTGAGCTCGTACCGGTGTGGAGAGGAAAACATAGCAGAACAGTCCCTACCAGTAAAGAGCGACTAAAAGTCCACCGCGAAGCAGAACCAATACCAGAGAAGACATTCATACGAGTCGTAGGGATGCGGATACAGTCAAATAAACGCTGTACTCGTATAGCCTTGCGCTATCAAAGGCATCTGCACTCCAAGTGACCCGCATGATTACGCGCATCTCACATAGACATCATAGCATGCGCGAACAAGACACACTCAAGCTGGTCAGGAGCCTAGTGATTAGAAGGGTGACGTACAGTCTCCCGTACTACACCAATATCATGGATGAAGTACAACAGGCGGACGCGATTTTACGCAAAGCGTATAAAATCGCGCTTCAACTACCCCAAAACACCTCAACAGAAAAGCTCTTGGCCTTTGGACTGCACAACGCATTTGAAGAACTACGGGAAGAGCAACACGTCGCCAAAATGCGCAGACTGCAGCAGACTCCCACCGGCAGAGTTCTCATAAAGAATCTGGGCTACACCGAGCAACTTCGGGAAATATTGAGAAACAAAACGATCCCCGACGAGTACCGCAGCATGCTCAGGGTGGCACCTATACCAATAAATATGGACCCCAACCTCTACAAAGACCGCAGAGAGCCAAGGGCTGACCGCTTACAGAAAACACACGCATCCCAGGATACAGGAGTGTACGTGGACGCTGCCACATACGCCATGACCAGGGTACAAGACAGCAAACACGGAGCGGCAACTGTAGTCAACTCGGCATTACACGAGATTACCAGCGCCTCATTGAAAGACTGCACGATAGCCGACGCTGAAGAGGCGGCCGTCGCTCTAGCCGCAGCGGACGCTATCGGATTGGGCGGTCACTGACAATTTTTACAGATTCACAAGCAGCCTGCCGCAACAGTCTCTGCGGCAGAGTCAGTCACACAGCGCTCCGCATACTCCGCTCTGTAGACTGCAAGACACAACAGACAGGTGCAGAACTGATCAAACATAAGATCATCTCGGTACCGGGCCCACGGGGGTGGAAGGAAACCAAGACGCGGACCGGATAGCTCGACGATATACTAACTACCAAGCGTCCAACGTCCACGACCTTGAGGAATCCCTGCCGGCACCTCGGGAATACTCGGCCATAGTAAACATCTACAAATGCAGCAGCAGGATGCGGTACGCACCACAGCACAAATCCTTAAACAAAGAAGAGGCTGTCACGTGGAGACTACAAACTGGGTCATATTCAAACCTAAACACACTAAGTAAAATCCACCCCATACTTTGCGAAAGCAAGTGTCCTGGGTGCCATGAAAAACCTACACTATATCACATAACATGGGCATGTCACAAAGTGAACCTCGTTCCAATTATACCAAACCCAAGTGTGGACCAATGGGAGGGTATGCTCTCCAGCGACTGCCGCGATGACCAGATCGGTCTGATACGGGGAGCTCAGCGGACGGCAGCATCCAGCGAAGCCCTTGAATAGGGGCAACCGAACGTTGCGGAGATGGGCTCATCTGAACCGCATAAAAGCACTTGCTCTAGAGCTCAATAAAGTTATCATATCCTATCCTCTACAGTCAGCATATTACGCGACAGCGTATACAGCTCGTTCAGTCGAAAAGCCGTCGGCGTTGTAGTAGCTGAAGTTAGAGTTGTCTGCGCCGCATGTAATAATAATAATAATAATAATAATAATAATAATAATAATAATTGGGTTTTGGGCAAAGCAAATGGCGCAGTATGTCTCATATATCGTTGACATCTGAACCGCGCCGTAAGGGAAGCAATAAAGGAGGAAGTGAAAGAAGAAAGGAAGAAAGAGGTGCCGTAGTGTAGGGCTCCGGAATAATTTCGACCACTAGTGTTTTGCCTCCATAAAAACGCAGCCGCTGCGTAGGGTTCAAACCCTGGAACTCCGGACCAGTAGCCGAGCGCCCTAAGCACTGAGCACCGCCTATCGGAAATATCCTTTTCGGATGTCCACCGATATATTTGAGACAGGCGTCATTTCCTTTCCTTAAATTGTCGAACGGGCAAGGCGTCTCGCCGATATAGGATAGGATAGGAAAACTTTAATGTCCTACAGAAAGAGGGTAGCCAGAGGGTTACCCGCCTAGACGAAGGACGAAAGGTCTTGAGCAGGGTGTGTTGCTGGGCACGTTGGTTTGACATTGTGAACCCTGAAGCGCTGGCAGACGTCGGACGAAAAGAGGACGTGACACACAATGTACAGTGTCTTGACTCTCGGCGGCGGCTTCGGCCAGTCGGACGAATTGTAGCTGAGTAGCCGGGTCGGAGCTCAGTAGTAAGGACTCCCATTGGTCTTTCGTTTTTATACCTCCTCCCTCCCGGGGGGCATGAGGACATTCCAATAGTCTGTGGTTCAAGGTGGCCCTAAGTTCGCAGTTTGCGCATTTGTCTGATAATTGCCTTGGGTACATAAGACTCCAGAACGCCGGGATTGGAAAGGTATAGTTTGTAACAGGCACCAGTTTATGGGTTTGTATCTGCTCAAGGATCTCTCCGCCGGAGGAAGTCTAGCTCTTTGGACAAACGATAGTGCTGTGTAATTTCTCTGTATGTCACCATGCGATCCCTGTCTGTGAAGACCACCTCGCTCATGTCCGCTCAGAAGGAAAAGCCTCGAGCGAACTCGTATGCCGTCTCATTACCAGGCAGGGATGCATGTGCTGGTGTCCAGACTAGTGCAATTTTCCGAAGGGCGATGGCGTTCCATGGACTTCGTGGACTCGGCGGCAACGCGTGTTGAAGCGGCAACACTGCAACACGCTGTCGTGTCCCACTCTTACAGATTAAGCTTAAGCGTCCTCCAATTTTTTTAACAATGTGCATGGGAGTGCCCGCTCAATATGACATTGCTTCCTCTATGCGATAATTCGCATGTAAGTTTGACAGTTTCCGTTTATGAGGCTCTGAAGGTTTGGTTTTTGGTTTATGGAGGTTTAACGTCCCAAAGCGATTCAGGCTATGAGGGACGCCGTAGTGAAGGGCTCGGGAAATTTCGGCCACCTGGGGTTCTTTAACGCCAGGTGGCCAAAATTTCCCGAGCCCTTCACTACGGCGTCCCTCATAGCCTGAATCGCTTTGGGCGTTAAACCTCCATAAACCAAAAACCAAACCTTCAGAGTCTCATAAACGGAAACTGTCAAACTTACATGCGAATTATCGCGTAGAGGAAGCAATGTCATATTGAGCGGGCACTCCCATGCACCTGGGCTTCTTTAACGCCCCGCCGCGGTGGCTCAGTGGTTAGGGCGATCGACTACTGATCCGGAGCTCCCGGGTTCGAACCCGACCGCGGCGGCTGCGTTTTTATGGAGGAAAAACGCTAAGGCGCCCGTGTGCTGTGCGACGTCAGTGCACGTTAAAGATCCCCAGGTGGTCGAAATTATTCCGGAGCTCTCCACTACGGCACCTCTTCTTCCTTTCTTCTTTCACTCCCTCCTTTATCCCTTCCCTTAAGGCGCGGTTCAGGTGTCCAACGATATATGAGACAGATACTGCGCCATTTCCTTTCCCCAAAACCAATTATTATTACTATTATTCTTTAACGTGCACTGACATCGCACAGTACACGGGCCTCTACAATTCCGCCTCCATTAAAATTCGACTGCCGCGGCAGGAATAGAACCTGCGTCTTTTGGGTCAGCAGCTGAGCGATATAAACACTAAGCCACCGCTGCGCCCAGACTCTGAAGGAGCAACGCTCAGTACAGGCCAGGCGCTGCGAGTGCATTTTTGACTTGTTAAGCTTGGAACATGTACCGTCTTTGCGAAAAGTAACAGGGCTGCCCGTGTTGCTTCTCAGTTGTAGAGCGGAACTATTATCGCACCCATCAAATTAAAAATCGCTTTAAGGTAAGGAGAACTCTTTTTCTCACTTCCAATACATTTTGTATTTAGGGAAGCCATAGGGGCTCCAGTAAATGAGAGAAGCAAACCATGCCTCCTGATTGCTTTTTTCAAGAACTGTACTTACTGCATGTGCAGTGTTTGCTCAGACATATGAGCCACAGCTACGCTTGCTTAAAAATTGACAGTATGCCTCGTCGAGAGCTGACATTAGTGCAGCATAGCCACTTTTCTTGGCTGCTCGCCTGCCTTGCTTTTGGGTTGTATAGCGGCCCGCGTGACCAGAGGTGCCCACATTCTGCAATGAACGGAACGTTAAGCCAGAGCTTAAGCCTTTCGCCACGCCCCACGCCACTTCTCCCTCGACGGCCGTGCCGACGCAACTCCAGTTTCGTGTCGATGGAGGAAAAATACTAGAGAGAACACGTGACGTCAGCGCACATGAAAGAAAAACTGGAGTCCGAAATTGATCCTTATACCCCCTCAATACGCCACTTCTCACTCTCTTCCGTTTTTCGTTGGTTCCTGTATCATATTTGCATTGACTTTTAGGAAACGAAAGGCGCCGTAATTCTAATTTCGCGGTGGACACAAAGTGCAGGAAGGGATGCAGAAGGGACTGTAGGATGGACGAGAAGCGCTGTAGTGGAGGCCTCTGGATTGATTTCGACCACTTGGGATTCTTTACCATGCACAGACATCGCATACTATATGGGAGGGTTTTGATTTCACCTCCACCGACACGTGCCCACTTTCGCCGGAACATGAACCTGCGTCATCGCACTCCGCTGTAAAACGCCACATGCACTGAAGAAGACTCGATCGCGGCGGCCGCGGTTTGGCAGAGGCGAAATGTAACAGACGCCTACGAATGTTGTGTGATGTGAGTCCATGGTAAAGAACTAAAGAATGCACGCAGTCCAAATTTCTGAAGCCGTTCGCTACAGCGCCTCTCTCCTTTTTCTATAATTTACTGTCTTCATCTCTTCCCTGACGGTGCGGTTCAGGTATCCGCTGAGGGCGGGATAGTTACTGAGTCTCTCCTTTATTTCACATCCCATTTTTCAATGTCCTACCCTAAGCCACCGCGGGGGAGGAGGAGGAGGAGGAAAAACATTTATTCAGAGCACAAAAACTGGGTGGGTTCAGTACGAGAACCCATTGGTCGCCATCATAATCCGGCCCCTCTAAACCAGCAATTTCTGGTCGAGTGGGCTGTGGCTATGAAGGGTTGCCTCCCAGCGCTCATGAGTCGGATCGGGATTGCTGTCCAAGTCTGGGTTTTCTTGACATTCCCAAACCGCGTGAAAGAGTGTGCCAACTGCTCCACAGAAGGGGCAGGACGAATTGTAGGTTTCTGGGTACCATTTACTCATTAGGTAAGGATTGGGCAGAGTATTAGTTTGTAGTCGCCTGATTATGTGCTCTTCATATTTACTTAGGGTTTTGTGAGGAAGAGGATATTCCCTTCTTGTGATCTTATAGTACTCCGTAATTTCTGCGTAGCTTAGTAAGGGTGAGGGGTTGTAAACTGTCAGAGAGAGGCTGCGTGCCAGATGCTCGGAGGAGGAGAGCTCGAGCAGCTGTGTTGGCCGCCTCATTGCCCGTCGTTGAGAGGTGCCCTGGCGTCCAGAAGATCTGGATGTTGGAAGGATTAGACCTTTCCAAAATTTCCCAACACGGAGCGCCAACGCGGCCTCTGAGGTAATTGCGTACCGCTGCTTGTGAGTCGGACATAACCGTTGCCTCGCTGTTCTTTGATATCGCTAGTGCGATAGCTGCTTCTTCAGCCGATGTGGTATCCACCGCTTGGATAAGGCTGCTTGCAATGATATCTCCCCGGGGTGAAACTGCTGCAATTGCCGCGACTCCGTTAGCGGGTCCAGCCGCATCGACGTTGATCGTGTCCTTGTTTCCATCCCAGCGTTTAGAGAGGTGTCTAGCTCTGGCTAGTCTCCGTCCTCTGTTATATTCCTCATCCATGCGTTTTGGTATGGGGTGAGTCGTAATGTGTGATCTCATCTGCATGGGCATGTCGATCTTGTCAGCGACTTCCCGGGGTGGACTGATTCTCAGCTTCTGTAATATTTTCCTGCCAGGCTTAGATGTTGAAAGCCTGACAATTTGATTTACACGGTGGGCCTCTATTAGTTCGTCGATGGTGTTATGGATCCCCAGCTGTAGTAAGCGCTATGTGGATGTGCATAAAGGGAGTCCCAGCGCCGTCTTAACTGCCTTTCGAATAATAACATCTAGTTGGTCTTTTTCCTTTTTGCTAAGCCGTAAGTACGGGGTGGCGTATGTTAGTTTAGAGAGAATGAAAGCCTGAACTAATCTTAGGGCCTCCTTCTCTCTTAGCCCATTTCTTTTCTTGATTACCCGGCGTAGCATTCTAGAGACTTGTTCGGAATAGGCTTGGAGCTGTCTGATTGTAGTGGTGTTAGTGTTGCCGCTGGGTATGATGGCTCCCAGGATCTTGATCTCTTTCTTGATCGGAATGGCTATACCCTGGACCGTAATGGCGACAGAGGGAGTGGACGGCAAAAGCCCCGTATTCTGCCTCTTGCCACAGGCCAACCAGGAGTAACTCTGATTTCTCGGGAGAGCACGTTAACCCATACCTCGCCGCATGCTGGCACACGACATTCGCTGCTTCCTGAAGCCGGCCTTGAATTTCCCCTTCATTACCGCTGCAACACCAGATCGTAATGTCGTCGGCGTATATAGCGTGCTCAATGCCTTGGATGCGGTCTAGCTTCTCTGGTAGCATACGCATGGCCAGGTTGAAGAGAAGCGGAGACAAGACCGCTCCCTGCGGAGTGCCCTTGGAACCTAGATTGAACGGAGAGGAGGTCCGATCACCAATACTTATTGACGCTTTTCCATTGGAGAGAAAGTCCCTCACGTAATTATATGTGTGGTCACCACAGTTGACGCTGTTAAGCTCATCCAGTATTCCCTGGTGGTTGACATTGTCAAATGCCCCTTTTAAATCGAGCGCAAGGATGGCCTTGACCTGACATCTACCGGGGTTGTCCAGAATATCCTCTCTGATACGGAGGAGAATATCCTGTGTAGACAGCTTTTCTCTAAACCCGTACAGCGTGTCAGGGAGGATATCAGTCTTCCTCAGGAGTCGTTTCAGTCGGGCGTTCACGACCCTCTCGAACAGTTTACCCAGACACGACGTCAGGGAGATCGGTCGTAAATGATCAATATCGCATGGCTTATTGGGCTTGGGAATAAATCGCACTAAAGCCAATTTCCAGGAGTCGGGGATCTGGCCCTTGTGCCAGCACTGCGTGTTGAAGTATTTCACTAATTTTCTTAAAGAGATGTCATCCATATTAAAGAGCATCTTGGTGTTTATCTGGTCCGGTCCAGGAGCGGTGTTCTTGCGCATGACGTCAAGCTCCGCCCTCAGTTCCTCAACCGTTACGTCTTGGTCTATCTCTTCATTGGGTGCACCAGTGTACGCAGGGAGAGGGTACGAGGATCCCAGATCGAGGAATTTCCGTGCAAGTTCTGCAATAAGGGCTTCGTTGTCCCCTTTATAGCTGTGCAAGGCGTTACAGAGCGTGTCTGTTTGCTCTTTCCGGTTTGAGTTCGGCTCGATAAGGGATCTGAGGAGTCCCCATGCTTTAGCCGTGCCCATTTTACCGTTGAGCTCATCACACAGCTTGAGCGAGTTTTGGTTAGCGAGGTTATGTGCGTAGTCATCCGCTTCTTTGGTGAGTTCTGCAATCTTGGTCTTCAGCTTGCGATTTAACTTTTGCCTTTTCCACCTCCTTGTCAGAGATCTCCTGGCTTCCCACAGGTGTAACAGGTGCGGGTCAACTGCCGGAGTTTCCTCCGTGGTGTTCACTGTCGCAGAATGCCTGGCGACGGTTTTCATCTGCAGCGCTGTCCATGCCTCAATATCTGTGATATCTTCGTCCGGGAGACGTGCGAGTTCCTCTCTCCACTTGTCCCAGTTCACAATCTTAGCCTTGCCAAATGGTTTCCGACATTTAACTCCCTGAACAGTGCAGGATATGATGAAGTGATCACTGCCCAGGGACTCGCCAGTGATCCCTGGCGAGCGTTAGACCAGGTGGACTGCAGGCAGGTTTTCACAATTGTGAGATCGGGACAGGTGTCTCTGCTGACGCTATTACCCGCTCTGGTGGGATGCAGGGGATCCGTTAAGATTGTGAGCCCTTCTCTGTTAGCGATCTCAAGGATCCTCCTGCCTTTCGGGCTGTTAAAGTGATATCCCCATGCTTGGTGGGGCGCATTGAAATCACCGGCTATGACGAGGGGGTCCTTACCTGCCCTCTTGATAAAATTATTAAATAGCGTGGCTATCTGACGACTTGAGTCCCTGGGGCGACTGTACACGTTCAGTATGTGCAAGCTGCGTTTTCCCCTGTGTTTGGGAAGAATTTCAATGTAAGCATGTTCGATATTTTCGGTTAGCGGTTCTTGCAGCGTTGCGGTAAACTCCTTGTGAACAAGTATTCCTAGGCTATGCTCGTCTTGGAAAGTTTTGTACCCCTTCATGCTGATGACCGTATTTGCTTCTTGAAGTACTATTACAGCAGGTCGCGCCTCCGACGTGTCGATGAAAAATTGAAGGCTTGCTTTTTTCTTTTTAAAGCCCCGACAATTCCATTGCCAAATAATTGTTTCCTGTCCCCTATGTGCCATGGTCCTTATTCGTCCTCTTCTGGAAGGGGGTACCTGTCGGCATATTTGAATTTCCTATTTCTGAAGTTGCACTCGTTGAGTTTCGATTTGAATTCGCCTCGGACTGTGGCAATGGCAGAGTTTATGTATTTCCTAGTGTTGGCGGACTCGTTTGCGAGCTCGTTTTTGACCATCTGAATAACTTGTAGGAACTTTTTATTGTGCTCCTCTCTGTCAGCCCTCAGCTCTGCAATGACGCGCTCATAAACTGACTGTGAGTTTGGCAGGGCTTCGGGTGTTTTGTCGTGAGTTGTTTGTGACTGCAGCCTGACCAATTTAAGTTCAGCTCGCAACGCCTCGTTCTGTTTTTTTAGCTGAATAATTTCTGATTTCAGGTCGTTAAACTCCTTAGATATCGCGTTTCCGGGGAGGGATGGAGGCAACCCAGCATAGCCCACCTTTACGATGTGTCTTGAGTCTTCTTGCTTCTCAGAAGACGGTCCGCGTTCTCGGGTGCGTGGCGTCTCCTGTGCCGGTGGATCCGCCTTAGGTGCAAAGGAGACCGACCTGGTGGTCCCCTGCTCTTTATGATGTCTTGACTCTTCCGTTCCGGATCGGCCTGACGAGTTGCGACGTTGACTAGACTTTAGATCTTGACCTGGACCTGGACGTAGAATTGGAGGCCGCTCTTCTGGATTCCTTCTTGTCGAACTGCTCTTTTCGGCTGGTGCGTACAGCTGCCGCGTAGCTCTTGCTGGTGCCACTGGTTGTCGGTTTCTCTTCCTGATCATCGAAATGTTGATGTTTCCTAGGCTTATTGATGGGATCCAGAAACTTTGCTTTGCATTCCCTTGAGTAGGTGTGGTGATTCCCCTGGCATGCCGCACAAGTTGGGGTGCAATCGTGAGCTTCCCCGGGATTCAGCTTGCCGCACGAGTCACATTTCGATTCTGCTGGGCTGGGGCAGACGTCCGGTCTATGTCCTTCCCTGCCGCACAGTACGCAAAACGGTCTAGTTTTCCTATAAAGAAAACATTTTCGCTCGATCCACCCGTACGTAACAAAGAAAGGGACTTTGTATCCACTGAACAGTATCACCGCTGAGTTGGATCTGCCGAGCCTTCGGACGCCTAATATTTCGTGGGTTTCTGAGGAAAAGTCTTTCTCTAGGTCTCTGTCTGATGCGTTGGGGTCAATCCCGTGCACCACCCCTTTGCATGAGTCTTGCGGTGTTCTCACGTAGGCATTGAGGTGGTACTTTTTCCCGTCTAGGTTGATGTGATCGATCTTCGCAAGTACTGTGGCGTCTTCGACATGGGAAGTTGCCGCGATGATGATGTTTTGCTCTTCGATAACTCTGATGTAAGGTTTGGCGCGTAGCGTCTTGCCACGTAACGCGTTTTCGAATGCGACGTTAAGTGGGTGTACACTCCCACCCCACATTTTTAGGTCCAAACGGTCTTTCGGCTTGATAATCACTTTAAATTCATACTTGTCGAGGTCAGGCAGTCTCGGGGGCCTTTTGCGGCTCGTGGGATCCGCTGCTGGTGACTTCGGGTCGTCATCGTATGTCTTCGGAGCCCAGTGCCCTTGTGCACGCTGTCCTGCCCTGAGGTATATCGTCTTCCATCCAGGTTCTGGCTGTGAATTATCAAAGTTCCCCTCACCTTGTTTGCTGCTGCTCGGAACACTTCCGAATCCTCCAGACTCGGGGTCGTAGCCATGGGTGTGGTCCACATCCATCGTCGAAGTCGTAGCGGAGTAGCTGCTCGCTGGTCAGGCCGAACGCGGCCAGCCACCGCGGCAATGAAAACGCGCATCTGGTGCCCAACGCGAGAGCGAGAGGGAGAGAGTTACTGCGCCCTTCATTTCGTTATAGCTATTTTTCAAAGCCCCGATTTTCTCTCTCTGCCTGCCCTCAATATAGGGACGCAGCTGTTTTCTTTTGCGCTCCACACATCGCCTTCTCGCTATCGCCTATTTGACGCTTACTCCTTACCTCTCTCCATTCCAAGTGCAGCATGCGTGTAACCCGAATAGAAGCCGTTGAGCTGGAACACCCGGTATCGAACCCGACCGCTGCGGCCGTGTTTCCCTTTAGGCGCAACGCAAAAAGGCGCCCATATGTTGGTGGATCAAGCCCGCTCCGTCGAGGAAGCCGCGTGCATCCCAGGCTAGTAAGCCATTTGAATTTGTAAAGTTCACGCTCTGAAGGCCTCACCCAAAATCATCTCTTTACATAGTCCAATAAAAATGACACCACCACCATTACCTGTGTGCTCGAGGTCAGTAAGCATTAAAGATCCCCAGGTGGTCGGAAATATTATTCCGGAGCCCTCCACTACGACCCCCGTTTCTCTCTTTCTTACTTCACTCTAAACGTATTTCCTTCCCTTAAGGCTCAATTGAGGTGCCCAGCTTAAAGTGACAGATCTACCGTGCCAATTCCTTTTCTCAAAAACCACTAATAGAAGCCGGATGGGCTTGTTTTTCCCAGAAATAACAGGTTTCTCGGCCTCTGCTCGTATTTTCGCCGGTTTATTACGAACTTCGCCCACACAGCCCGTCCCCTTCCCTCCATCCTGAAGAAAGTTGTGCCTTTCTCTTGGGGCCTTGACGAAGCTCGCGCCCTCACCGCACTTGTTTCGGCCCTCACTGCTCCACCTGTGCTGGCCCATTTCTACCATTCGGCGCCTAACGAACTTCGCACCGACGCCAGTGGCCATTGTATTGCGGCCATCCTTGCGCAGCGCCAGCACGACCAACATCGTGTCATTGCCTACGCCAGCCGCCTGCTATCTCGCTCTGAACGTAACTATTCCATCACTGAGCGGGAGTGCCTTGCACTTGTTTGCACGTTAACAAAATTCCCTCCTTATTTGTTTGGGCGGTCCTTTTGCGTAGTTACGGACCACCATGCCTTGTGTTGGCTTTCCTCTCCTAAAGACCCCAGAGGCCGAATGGGTCGCTGGTCCTCGCGCTTGCAGAAATACGCATTTATTTGCTTGCGGCCTATAGGGCGCTGGGCATACTACCAGACTGCCTCAAGAAGCTATTTTGGCCGCAGGGCAGTGTGCGCACTCGTGAGCGAACCTTGGTGAGCCTCTGTGCATTCCTCGAATACACGGGCTTGACGTCCCGCTTGTTCTCCATCAGGTAGTTACACGCAGTGACCGAACGCTCCGCGAATTCTACCTTGAACGATTTTTAACTGGACGCCCCACTCCAGTTGTAGCCAACACAGTGCTGTGCGCGTTTTAATTCCTCCAAAATGAACTAACCACGCGCACAACCTGGACACACTTCTTATTGTGTAAATAGTTTGTATATACTACTTTTCCCCTTATCCTCTCTTCCTGTCCCCTCACCCCTTTCACTTCATTTCTTCATTCAGCCTGCTATCCTTTATTTCCGCTGCCCCAGCTCAGGTGCTTCAGTATCGATGGCAGATGCCGGGGTTAGCAAAAATCTTTTCCTTCCTTTTTGCGATTATTTTAATAAAAACCACTACCACCACAGTTGTCTACAAGTCCTGCCAGTTACACCAAGACGCTGACTGTTTGTCCTGCCATCCTGCCGGACCTCCTGATTCCCACAACCATGATACCAACGATTGTGTTTTGTCCATCTCGGACTTTCTACACATCGGTGACGAGCAGCGCCGCGATCTAACTCTGCACCTTATAACCGACCGCCTCCAAAGCGTCCTTTCCGATCCTGTTCAGGGCCTGTTCGTTCTGCATCACGATATTCTCTACCGTCGCAATTTGCACCCTGATGGCGCCGACCTCTCCCTCGTCGTCTCGACGCATCACCGCTCCACACACATTGCCCAGTTTCATGACGCTCCTACTGTAGGGCACCTCGGCGTGTCCCGCACGTACGACAGCTTGCGCCGGCGGTTCTTCCGGCCTGGCCTTTACCGCTCTGTCCGCGGCTAAGTTGCTGCCTGCGATTAATGTCAGTGCCGGAAAACGCTCCCGCTCCCGCCTAGTGGCCCGCTTCAGCCCATCGATATTCCGACTGACCCATTTTTTCGTGTTGGTCTCAATCTGCTCGGGCCTTCTCCAGCATCAACGTCCGAGAACAAGTGGTTTGCCGTTGCGACAAATTAAACTGCCCGGTACGCTATTACGCGCACTATCCCGACCAGCTCTGCCTCCGATGCCGTCGACATTCTCCTCCATGACGTCGTCCTGCTTCAAGGCGCCCGTCGTCATCTGCTTACAGATCGAGACCCCTGCTTTCTTTCTAAAGTAGTCCACTACCTTGTTCGGTCCTGCTTCACCCGTCACAAGTTCACGACGGCCTACCATTCCCAAAGAAAGGGCTATACTGATCGCCTTAACCGCACCCTGACGGACATGCTGTCCATGTATTCCTCCAACCACCTGGGACTGGGAGTTCGTGACGTTCGCCTACAATACAATTCATTACGCCTTGATACCACCGGATACACCCCCTTCTGCCTGCTCTTTAGCCGCGACCCGTTGCTACCCTTTGAGAGCTTACTGCCTTCTGACCCTTCTACTAGCAGTGATGCTTGTGACGCCATTGCCCGTGCTGACACCGCCCGCCAAATCGCTAGGGATCGTCTCCACGCTTCTAAGACCGCTCAAAAACGTTGTTACGACCTTCATCATCGTGACGTTCATTACCCTCCCGGCTCCCTGGTACTCCTCTGGCTTCCTACACGCCGTGTGGGACTGTGTGAGAAGCTCCTGCCTCGTTACGTTGGTCCTTAGCGCGTCTTGAGGCAACTGAGCGATGTGACCTAGGAACTCACGCCGCTGCTTCCCTACTCTCCTTCCGTGGCCCCTCCACACAGCTTGGGCACGTCGCCTGTCTTGAACCTTACCACTCGCATCCACCGCAATCGTGCCTTCTCCTGCGGGGCGAAGGGGGAGGGGGGTGAGCAGCGAGGTACTCTAAGGATCCTTCAATTCTTCGGAGGGCATATCATGGACGTCGAACGGCGAAAAAGCGTAAGCGGAGACGAGGGCAGAGGCTGAATCGCATGGGTGCGGTGAACGAGAAAGGGCGTCGGCGTCCGAGTGCTTCCGGCCAGAGCGATAAATGACGTGAATATCAAACTCTTGGAGACGTAATGCACAGCGGGCTAGTCGGTCAGAAGGATCTTTGAGAGAGGATAGCCAGCAGAGGACATGATGGTCTGTGACGCCATAGAACGGGCGGCCGTAAATGTAAAGTCGGAACTTGGCAATCAACCGAATGATGGCAAGACATTCTTTTTCTGTGACAGAATAGTTCGATTCCGTCTCGGTGAGAGCGTGGCTGGCGTCAGCGACAACATATTCCGGATTCCCAGGCTTTCGCTGGGCAAGAAGTGCGCCTAAGCCCACACCGCTCGCATCAGTGTGAATTTCTGTCGGACAGGCGGGATCAAAATGGCGAAGGGTGGGGGGAGATCAAGACCAGCAGGCGACGTAAAGTGCTGAACGCTGTATCGCAGGCTGGTGACCAAGACGAGAGGTTCGGGCTGCCGGCAAGAAGCTGCCTTAAAGGGGCAATAATACAGGCGAAATTGCGGATGAAGCGGCGAAAATAGGAGCATAAGCCTATAAAACTGCGAAGTTCTTTTAAGGTGGTCGGTTTGGGGAAGTCAGCGACGGCGCGAAGTTTGGCAGGGTAAGGAAGAACGCCATCCTTCGAGATGGCATAACCTAATATTGTCAGCTGCGCAGCACCGAAGTAACATTTCTTCAAGTTGGGCCCGAAATCAGTAAGACACGTGAGTACGCGCTGGAGGCGCTGCAGATGGGAAGAAAAATCTTTGGAAAAAACGACAATGTCATCCAGGTAACATAGACAAGTTTACCATTTGAGGCCGCTGAGAATATCATCATCATTCTCAAGAATGTAGCAGGAGCATTGCAGAGGCCGAATGGCATCACATTGAATTCATACAAGCCATCTGGGGTGACGAAAGCGGTTTTCGGCCGGTCAGCGGTAGCCATCGGCACTTGCCAGTAGCCGGAGCGTTAGTCGAGAGATGAAAAATACTCCGCTCCCTCCAAGCAATCCAGTGCGCCGCCGATTCGGGGTAGAGGATAAACATACTTGCGAGTGATCTTGTTGAGACGGCGGTAGTCCACACAGAACTTGACTGACAAATCTTTTTTCATCACTAAGACAACAGGAGAGGCCCATGGGCTGTGAGAGGGCTGTATAATGCCGCGCTGAAGCATGTCGTCAACATTGTCACGGATGACGCGGCGCTCACTCGGCGAGACGCGGTATGGTCGCTTGCGCAAAGGGGCGTGCGTACCAGTGTCAATTGCGCGAAAGACGGCCAATGCGCGCTCCAAGGAGGGCTGGGATAGATCGAAAGATCGAGTTCCGAAAGCGGTAGAGAAGTTCCAAGATCTGGTGACGGTAAGCGGACGGAAGGTCGGTAGCAATGGCACGATGAAAGACGTCGGAAGGAAGCGGATTAGGCGCAGTCGCAAAACTGCCTAAGGCAGTAACTGGGGGACAGGAACGGGTATCGGAGAACTCGGACGCAAGAGCAGGATCTAGTTCTTCAATAAAGCCTAGGCATTCGCCGCGAAGAACAGGCTACGGGCAAGAAAATGGGTTGGTGACATAGATGGCGCAGTGGCCACCAGAAATCATGAGAACGGCGAATGGAATCAGAAGGCGGTGATAGCGGGTGGCGGCTGCGGTGAGTGTGATAAGAACAGGGCTGCTGAGGGAAGAGTCAGGGTGGAGCGGAACGAGGGCAGAACAGAAGGGAGGTATGTCGGTGTCGGCTGCTACTAGAAGCTTAACGGAGCGCACAGGCACGTCACACAATGACATATTACACACTGGCGAGAGCTCAAGTTCAGCACGGGCGCAATCAATCACTGCGCGGTGGGTCGAGAGGAAGTCGCAGCCAAGGATGACATCGTGGGAGCAGGTGCCGAGCACAACAAACTCGATTGCATCGGCGACGTCGTTAATAGAAACGCGGACCGTGCAGGCTGCGATGGGGTGGATGCGCTGAGATTTCGCCGTACGCAGTGAAAAGTCAGACAGCGGCGTTGTCGCCTTAAGAAGTTTGCGGCGAATGGCATCACTAATTACCGACACGGTAGCCCCCGTATCGACGAGCGCGAGAACGGCGACGCCTTCAACAGACACCTCAATGACGTTAGCAGGAGGAAACGGAGGACTTATCGAGTTCGCAAAACACGCAGTTCTTGCCTCCGGAACTGCGGCATTCGGTTTTCCTCTGGGAGGGGGTCCGGGCGGCGGAGCATCGGAGAAATGGAACGTCGTCGAGGTGATGGCGAGCGGCGAGTAGGGTACTGGGAGCGAAGCGTAGATGAGCCAGGAGAGAGATTATGCAAGGGCGGCTCGGAATCGTAGAGGAACGTGCGCACTGCATCCCCAGAACGAGGAGATCGCAGACGGCAAAGACGAGCGACGTGGCCAGGGAGACCGCAAGAGTAGCAGATTGGTCGATTGTCGTCAGTACGCCAAGGGTTCGTAGGGTGTCGGAGGGGTCGACGATACGGGGCTGGCGGCGGTGGCATGGATGGCGGCCGAGCATAAAAGGCAGGGCAGCTACGGTAGGCGGCAGAGGTGAACGAGCGCCGTGTACTGGCGACTGCTTCAGCATAGGTGAGCGGGGCTGCCACAGGGGGAGGTGGAGGGCTGGGTGGCAGAACTGCAGCAACCTGCTCTTGAATAGCACGGCGGATAGTGGGCGCGAGGGGTGGCGCCAAGTCGGGCGTAGGGCAGACGGGATCGGGAATGTGATGCAGCAGAGAAAGCTTGCGAACGACTTCTTCACGGACGAAGTCTTTGACCTGCTGCATGAACAGGGACTGCTCAGAAGACGAGCCACCAAGGGCCAAGCCAGCGAGACCCTCTGCAGTTGCGCCGGACTGCCACGTAGTTGCGCGTTGCTTTCGGAGTTCGTCGTAGCTTTGGCACAGCTGGATGATGGTAACGACGGAGCTGCGGGTCTTCGCCGGGAGCATATGAAAAGCGTCATCGGCGATTCCTTTAAAGATGTTGATTTATCAGTTTCGGTCATGGACGGGTTGGCACGCTTGCACAAGTCAACGATATCTTCGATGTAACTAGTGAATGTCTCGGCAGGGAGCTGAGCTTAAGCTCGAAGGCGTTGCTCGGGGCGTAGTTTCCGGCCGCCGGGGCGTCCAAAAACGTAGGCGAAGCTCGTTTTAAAGGAGGACCATATGGGAAGATCGGCCTCATGGTTGCGAAACCAGAGGTTGGCAACGTCCGTTAGGTAGCACTTACAATCGTCCCAACGATTGTAAGTGCTTACTCGCTCGTAGGAGGTCAGCCAATCGTCGACGTCCTGGTCGTCGGTGCCGCTAAATGGAGAGGGAACACGCTGGTGCTGCACACCGGAACAGAGGACGGTGGGAGAGATGGGCTGCGATGCTTCGCGCGGACCTTCTGGCATGGTTGCGGGAACGAGAAGCGTTCCGCTTTGAAGTTCCAGGATGAGGACCGGGACGGGAACCGAGGCACCTCCACCAAGTGTAAAGGTGTTTATTCGAACCGCATGTCGGTACGCGATGGTCGGACGGCGGCACGACGGACACACTCACAGGCGTCACTCGAGAATCACAGCTGAACTTCGTCTACCTCTTCTCTGCGCTGCTTGAACTCCTGCCAGTGGGTCCCATTACACCAGTAATAATATCTTGTCGCTGCACTGTGAAGCTTGCTGTATGCACAGGAAATTCACCCTGGGGAGCTGCTTCTCGCTGCCCTTCGTGAAGAGCCTCGCGCGAGTATAGAACACTTGAAACTATCACCAACGACTTCAAATAGACACTTCCCGACTTCGGCACTGTTACGCCTTCCGTAGACAGCGTAGGTTTTGAAGGCCGCTCGGTCAACGCAGTGTAAACGGCGACAGAACAATTTGGAGGAAACTTCCGCTTGCCGCTGTTGCACACGGTGAAGCTCGAAGTCGCTGTCAACACTCGTAATAGTCACATGTGACCAATATTATGTTTCTTGGCAGAGCTACCACCTACGAGGCCTGGTTTCTCACTCCGCTTCACGGGCGGCTATCTTGCTGAGGAGGCGCGGCCTAGCACCACTGGCACGACACTGGACAGCAGCCAATAGCGTGATGCGACCATCCGCTCGTGCGTCCAAAAGTTGAAGTTGACCGTGCGCCCTGGCGGATGCGTTCATGAGCTCCATTGTTGGGTTTGTGAGCACGGCCGCAAGGACGCGTGCGCATGTGAAAACAAAAACGTTCGTAAAGCGGCCCTTAACGGTGCCATTAGTACTTCCACTCTTTCGTCGCCTTGCGTCAGGGTCCTCGCGTGAGCGACGACGTAAGTAGCTTACGGTTCGTCTTTGGCGACGCCTCCCGCGTGAGCAGTCAGGTAAGCGGTCACGGAAGAGCAAAGCTGGGGAACCCTGACGAGAGGGGGGCGTGTGAAGCGCCTCCTGGCTGTAGCAGTCCCTCTGCCGACCATTGCGTGTAAAGTAGTACATGCATATGTATCAGCAGCGCGAACACAAAACCAGGAAGAAGAAGGAGAAGATAGTACAGAGCGCTTAACTTCAAATTTAATTTGAACAAACACTGAACCCGCACTTGTATACATACACCAGATAAAAGCCCTCCAGGGGGAGTGGCCAAGGCACGCGAACGAACTGTGACCCACTCGATGTCCAGGGCATCAAAAGATAACAAAATCACACTGTACAATGAGTTCGAAGATATGAAGCAGGAATTAAATGTGTAAAACTACTGGAAAAACAAGGTTGAGTGTGCGCGAGTGACAAAAAAGGTGGAAAAATGGAAAACCAGAGTTGAGGGCGAGCGCCAACAATTAACACGGCTAGAATGAAAATGCAACATGTCAAGTGTGCCTCTAAGAACCAGGTAAAATCAAATAAAACCAGAAAGAAAGGTGATTTCCTTTTGCGATAATGAGATAGATGAGGTGCTTACGAAACCTTCCTTAAGCCCTGATATGTGGGCTGTGTTCAGTGATTTCGCGCGTTAGATGGTTCTTATGTTTTTTCAAGACGGTTGCGTTCTTAAAATGAGGAATGCATTTCTTTTTGCTGTCACATGCCCGGCAATGGGCGGGCTAGTTTTTCAGTGTCGACTCAGTTAAATCGTTCTTATGTTCCATTAACCATTCATTTAAACATCTTCCTGTTTGGCCCAAGGTACAATAGGGTCGCGCTGCCGGGTTGTACAGCCACTGTTCTTTCTCTTTTTGTTCACTTCATTGCATAGGCTTGACAGGCGCAGTGGGGCTGAAAGGACTACCCTCTACACCTGCTTTTCTGCCAATTTTCTTAAGATTATGCGATATTTGGTGCAGATACGGCAAAACGGTAACCCCTTTGTTCTGCTGTCACGCGTCATCTGGGGCTTCACATTCATGCTTCATACCAATCAGGACTTTTTTGGCTACAGACGACAGGAGAGAGCTGATTGCATCCTCAACACTTGATTCAAAAAGTGTCTTGCAACTTGTGTTGACAAGATTTCGTGAGTGCTTTCTTAAAAGTTGACTTCACGATGTTCCTTTTTACGAGTTTTGAGTGGGCTGAATCATAGGGAGGCATGGGCTTATTGGCTCTTGGTTCAAATAACCAGCAGACGTGGTTCTCCCCGAAAAACACCTTTATGTCAAAAAAACTGCATAGCTTTTTGTTCTGGGAATTCATGGGTAACACAAAGAGGTGATATAGTATTGGAAAAAAACGTGAAAACGTGGAGGACTTGACTTGCTTCTGGTTTAAATGCTTCAGTGTAGCAATCTAAGAAAACCAAGAAGTAATCAGCGTATTGAAAAATTTTGAAAACGCTTGAAGACTCGAGATTGTCCTTCAAGGATCTGTCATGCATAGCCAGGTAAAAGTCGCTCAAAATGGAGAAATACATAAGCCTATACATAAGCCTTGTTTTGGTATGAATCTCGAACCGTTCTACTCAGTTACTGACTGTAGATGGTAGATAAGTACGTAGCAACTGAATGAAGCGCTCCGCAGATACGTCACAGTCATTTTGGAAGGCCACCACACCGTCTCTATCGATGGCGTAACAAACACATTCTATGAGGGCATCCTGAGGAATGGAATAAAACAAGTCTTTTATATCAATGGAGAAGCTATTGAACGCCTTTGTTCTGCTCTGGTGCAGGAATCTCACAACTTCTTCGGTGTTATTTTGCAAGAAAGGGGTTGTGGAGTTCACTGACCGTTCATCGATCGAAGACTGAGAAACGCCGCGCCAGTGTCGGCGCCGCTTGCCGCATCAAAGGGAGCCGTCTGGTCCCTACTCCCTCCGTCTTGCAGCGGACGTCCTTGTTTGCCCGCGCCGCTCGGGCATAATCCGCCTTGAATAAGCCTAACCAGATACAGCTGTCGACATGTGTGCGTCGTCAAGGGGTGACGAGACTTCGGCGATGCGGGAGAGATACAGCTGGGTGGGGACCGAGTGCTGGGTGACCAGGAAACGGATTAATCCCTTAACGACTGTGTTCGCTTTGTTGCTGTCAACAACCTGAGTCATCGCCTCGTCGGCATATGTTTCTAGCATCTGTGGTGCCGTGGGTGGCGTGGGGAACGGAAGTCGCATTTGTGTTATTTGTGTGGTTATTTGAAACCTCCTTCCGAAATGTTTTAATCAGAACTTTTTCCCCAATCTCTGATCAGTGGGCGGACCTTATTTTCCTTTCCCTAACCACTGATTGGTGAGATGGGTCGTTTGTTATCGTATTGGTTGCTGTCCCCGCTAAGGGCGGAGACAGAGGGTTTAAAATCAAGCGCTCTGGGTTGAGCGGGGGCTGAATTCGTCTGATCCACGATTTAGTCATGTAGTTTCTCCTTGCCTTGTTTCTTCTCGTTTTTTTACCTATGTTGTAAATAAATAGTTAACCTTCGCCTTTCCTTGAGTAATGTGAATGTTTGCGAGTAGAGCCACTGGGTAATCAAGAAACCCCGATTTCATCATCAAGTAGTTTCCTCTCATCGCCACCGGAAGGGGAAACACAACTGGCGCCGTCGACAGGATCGCAACTTCTTTCTACTCAAGGCATTGGACGGAAGGTGAGAAGAACAAGTCGGTGGACAAGCTGTTTGTTCTAAAGGAGAAAACGTGAAGCTGCGTCGAAAGACGACGTCGGGAGCTTCAGGTCACGGGTCGAGTTCGAGAGGACGTCGGGGGCTCAAGTCAGCGAGGAGCTGAAGGAGCCGGGCAACGACAGGCCATCGGGGGTCGAGTCAGCGAGCAGCTGAAAAGAACCCAGCGTCCACATCGAAAAGGTTGAGAACCGAGCGACCAAGTCAAGCGAGGTCCGAGGCAGTGAGCTGCTGAGGGACCAGGATCAACTCGTGGGCGCCTATACCTTCCCGGGAGCCCGCTGTCATCACGCTAAGATTGACAGAGCTGCGGTCGTCGGAGCATCGAAAGAGGTAGGACACCTGTTTGCTTTCTCCGAAACTGCCATGTCTGTGTAGTAGTCGTTCGCTATAGGGTAGCGCTATAATGACTGATGCAGAGATGGGTGCTGCAGGGGGGAATGGTCTAGAGCCTGTTGAGCAACTCGTGTCATCAGAGTCGGTGCTAACGACAGAGCGGGCACTGGGAAATATGACGCAAGCTTTGCTAATGGAAAAAGAGCAGAAGGTTCAAATGTTCGAAATTGAAAAATTGAAGCTCCAAATTGAACTGGAAAAAAATAAAATTGACGCAAAGGCAACTTCCACCGCAACTGGATGCTCAGCATGGACAGCAGTCAGGTCCAAAGTTGGGCGAGTACGCAAAAGAACTGAGAGCGGTGCTGGCTCCTATGCCAGAAAAGGACCCATTAGTGCCCGCATGGTTCAGAAGTCTCGACACAATGACAGAGACCCTTAAGATTCCTAAAGAAAGATGCGGGGCTATCCTATTGCCATTTCTGACTGAGAAAATGAGGGCATTTGTAGCTAGCGAGTCCAACGGAACGGTAATGCCATACGAGGAGCTTAAGGAAAGGGTTCTAAAAGAGCTCAAAATGATTCCGAATGAGTACAAACGGTTGTTCATGGCGGTACGTAAGGAGCAAGGTGACTCGTGGCATCAGGTAGCGACCAAGCTCGAGACAATGTTCATGTACTATGTGAATAGCCGAGAGGTTGAAAGTCTGGAGGATTTGAAAGACTTAATGATAGCAGATCGTTTCAAACAAGTGCTGCCAGACGAAGTGAGGACATATGTCATGCAAAATGAGAACCGGAACTGGCTTACGGCCGATGAGATTGCCGGATTAGCGGAGACGTTCGAGGAAAGTCGACGGGTAGGCAAATCGAGGGTGCGGTTCGAAGGTGTTAAACCAACACATCAAGGTGGGGAGAAACGGGAAAAACAGACGCCAATCCTAAGCCCTAACTCCGGAGGTAAAAATCGACACGCAGGGGCGAAGTGCTTTCGCTGCAAGAAATATGGGCACATCTCTGTTCACTGACCAAGTGCACAGCAAAGACAGGACGCAACAGAGTCTAAGAAGGACGCGAGCAAGCTAGTAGCACGAGCTCAAATGTTGGTTCCTTATAAGCTAGAATCCGAACTGGAAAGGACGGCTAAACTTGAGCAATTGAGTAAATCTCACTCTCTTACCAGGGTAAGATTACAAATCGGAGATAACCAGGCAGAAGCTTGTGTAGATGCAGGGGCGGAGATTACTGTGTTAAGGGCAGAGACGGTGCCTCTATCGTGTCGAAATGACTGTTCCGGTAAAATAAAACTGAGGGGGGCTTTTGGACAGATCGTGGAGGCAGACTCAATATATGTGCCTATGTCTTTAGTACCGAAAGGAGAAACAGTCAATCAGCAGTTGCCAATACTATGTGCAGTCACCGCAGAACTAGCCGAAGGTGTAGGTGCGTTGCTGACACCCGAAACGCATGCAATGCTAGAAGGGATGGGAAAGCAGCAGGTGTCAGTGGCTGAAGAGAGAGCTGTTCTTGAACGAGAGGTAAACACGGCACATGGATTGGAAGAGGACAAAACAGAGATTACACTCGAGTTCGAGGAAAACGAGAATGCGGAGCCAATAGTTGTGCCAGCTTTTGCAGTAGGTCAGGAAGAAGTAGTGGCATAAACTACATCGAGGGTTCGAGACTTCAAACTGGAGCAGCGAGACGATCTATCGTTGAGAGAAGCGTGGACACAGGCAAGAGAAGGTAGTCATGGGATGGTAGTGCAGGAGGAGATGCTTTTTCATGAAGAAAAGATTGATGGAAGGTTATACAAACAGCTAGTGCTGCCAGAACCGCGAAGACGTGAAGTGCTCGAACTGGCGCACGACAGACCAAGTGGAGGGCATTTTTCAGAAAAGAAAACCATGCAGAGGCTTTGAAGTGCGTTCTTTTGGCCAACGATGGTAATTGACGTCAAGGAGCACTGCCGCGGCTGTCATACGTGCCAATTGTTTTCACGTACGACTGTTCGAGATCGAGTGCCGATAACACCGCTAACTAGACCAGAGACACCTTTTCAGGTAGTGTACCTCGATTGTATAGGACCACTTGAGCCCGGGTCAGCACGGGGACACCGCTATGTGCTGAGCGTCGTTGATTTGTGTACGAGATGGGCAGAAGTGATACCACTCAAAAATGTGACAGCCAAGGCTACATGCCAGGCACTAATAGAGGTTTTCATTAGGTATGGGACTCCTGAACTTATTTGCTGTGACCAAGGAACCAACTTTGTGTCCAATATAATTTAAGAATTCATGCAGAGGCTGGGGGTGCAGATGCGGTTTTCCACTCCGGAACACCCTCAGAGTAACGGGATTGTAGAAAGGTGGAACGGAACGTTTAAGGCTATGCTTCGACATGTCGTACATGATCATCAGAGAGAATGGGACCGGCACATTCCATGCATGCTTTGGGCATACAGGGAAGTACCGCATGACGTAACGGGCAAATCACCATTTGAACTAATGTTCGGGCGGGCGCCACATGGACCACTCAATATCCTCCACAAAACGTGGACTGGTGAGTGGACTCCGCCGACGGGACTGAATAAACCAGCCGCTCAATATCTGCTCGAGGTGAGGGAATGGATGAATGACACCGCGAAAAGGGTTGACGAAAGGGCAGAGGCCATACAGAGGTCGTATGCAGCGAAATACAACCTTATAGGGCCAGACCAAAAGAGTTCAGAGAAGGGGAAAAAGGCATCATAATAGAAAGCGGCCAGGTGGGTAAACTACAGTCGAAGTGGCGCGGACCAGCTCTTATAAAGGAAAGGAAGAGAGATAACAGCTATATTGACACTGACGAGGGAAACAGATGGGTGCATGCAAATAGGCTGCGACCCTACGTAGCACGAACCCAGAATGTGGGAGTTGTCTTCGACTCGGACAGCGAGTTTGGTGAGGTGTATGAGACTCCACATCGCGGAATGCGGAACAAATCCCTAAAGTTCGAGATTTCAGATAAAGCGTTGACGCAGCAACAAAGACTGGAGCTTTGTGAAGTCATAACGGGGGCATCTGAAGTTTTTTCCGAGCGCCCAGGTCGATGCAAAGTGGGCTGCCACAAAATAACGCTGCTTCCCAACACCAAGCAAGAAAGGTCACGCCTGTATAAGGTACCTTTCGCATTCAGAAAGGAGATAGAGCGTCAGGTAGCACAACTACTAGAATGGGACTTCGTCTATCCAGTTGACAGCTCGTACGCACATCCAGTTGTATGCGTAGCCAAAAAGGATGTGTATTGATTTCCGAAAATTGAATGCAGTTACTGAATCAGACAGCTTCCCTATGGCTAATATGACTGAGATGCTCTACGAAGTGGCAAGTGCCAGCTACATATCGGTATTGGACATGACTCGCGGATACTGGCAGATCGCCTTAGACAAACAGTCGCAGCGTCTGACCGCGTTTGCAACACCTCAAGGACTCTATGCATGGAAGGTAATGCCGTACGGGTTGCGAAACTCGGCAGCAACTTTTCAGAGGATTATGAAGGAAATCCTACAAGAACATTCCTCCTATGCAATGACATACATTGACGACATCGCCATCTTTTCGGCAACCTTGGAGGAGCACATCAAACACCTACAGGCAGTACTTGAGACTCTGAGAGAAGTAGGCTTAACGGCAAACGCTGCGAAATGCAAGTTTGCGCAGAGAACGGTAAAATACCTAAGCCATGTAGTAGGATCAGGCAAGCATGCTCCCGACCCAGAGAGAGTAAGCGCGATCACAAAACTGAAAGCACCCAAAACAAAGAAGGAGCTGCGTAGCGTATTGGGCCTCTTTAACTACTACCGAGAATATGTACCAGAGTATTCAAAGGTAGTTCGCCCATTGACGGACCTCACCAACAGGCGGGTCCCGAATGTCATTCTCTGGAATGAGAAGGCGGAGGAAGCGTTTGGTGAGGTGGAAAGGGTACTGGCGTTGTTGCCGGAGCTGGTCGCACCTGATCAAAACCAGGAGTTCCTTCTCACAACGGATGCCTCGGAGGTGGCGATTGGAGCATGTCTGTCGCAGTCTGTTGAGGGGGAACAGAAGCCGATTGCATTTCTGAGCAAGAAATTGACCCCTGCTCAGACCAAATGATCGGCAATCGAAAGAGAAGCTTTTGCAGTCGTGTGGGCACTGGGGAAACTGGATACTTGGTTATTAGGGGTTAAAGTGAAGGTCGCAACAGACCACAACCCGCTCACGTACCTGACCCGTTCAGCGCCCACTAGTGCGCGATTGATGCGTTGGTCGCTTGCATTACAAAAGTATGACCTAGAGGTCGTGCATATTAAAGGGTCACTAAACAAGTGCGCTGATGCGCTCTCTCGTCTAGAATGCCAGGAACAATGGCATTAGGATAATTCTTTGATGTGTGTTTGCGTCAGTTTCCTCTGCTATAGCCGCAAACGAGTGATTAAATAGTGGGTGTAAATTTTTTTAGGGTAACTAGTTAGCTTACTGCTGTAGTCACGGGGGGAAGTGAAGGCTAGTTTGGCAGTTAGCCTTCAGAGAACGGACATGGCAAGTTCTGGAATGTGCAGACTGGTGTTCTACCCCTGTGTGCGGATTGAATTAACCACAATATGCGTGTGTGTGTGCATGGTTGTGTGATTTTTTTTGTGTTCCGGCAAATTGTGACTGAACTTTTATGTGACACTGACAGCAAGTGTCCGCGTGACATTCTTGGTTGGGAGGTGTGGAGTTCGCTGACCGTTCTTCGAACGAAGACTGAGAAAGGCCGCGCCAGTGTCGGCGCCGCTTGCCGCATCAAAGGGAGCCGTCTGGTCCCTACTTCCTCCGTCTTGCAGCGGACGTCCTTGTTTACCCGCGCCGCCTCGGGCATAATCCGCCTTGAAAAAGCCTAACCAGATACAGCTGTCGACATGTGTGCGTCGTCAAGGGGTGACGAGACTTCGGCGATGCGGGAGAGATACAGCTGTGTGGGGACCGTGTGCTGGGTGACCAGGAAACGGATTATTCCCTTAACGACTGTGTTCTCTTTGTTGCTGTCAACAACCTGAGTCATCGCCTCGTCGGCATATGTTTCTAGCATCTGTGGTGCCGTGGGTGGCGTGGGGAACGGAAGTCGCATTTGTGTTGTTTGTGTGGTTATTTGAAACCTCCTTCCCAAATGTTTTAATCAGAACTTTTTCCCCAATCTCTGATCAGTGGGCGGACCTTATTTTCCTTTCCCTAACCACTGATTGGCGAGATGGGTCGTTTGTTATCTTATTGGTTGCTGTCCCCGCTAAGGGCCGAGACAGAGGGTTTAAAACCAAGCGCTCTGGGTTGAGCGGGGGCTGAATTCGTCTGATTCACGATTTAGTCATGTAAATAGTTTCTCCTTGCTTTGTTTCTTCTCGTTTTTTACCTATGTTGTAAATAAATAGTTAATCTTCTTCTTTCCTTGAGTAATGTGAATGTTTGCGAGTAGAACCACCGGGTCATCAAGAAACCCCGATTTCATCATCAAGTAGTTTCCTCTCATCGCCACCGGAAGGGGAAACACAACTGGGGTCATTGACTCTAAGTCGTTTGAGACTGCTTTGGAGAAACTTGGAGACTTGGAGGTGTATCCGTAGTCTTTTCAGCCCCACTGCGCCTGTCAAGCCCGTCCAACGAAGAAGTGAACGAAAAGAAAACGAACAGTGGCTGTACAACCCGGCACCGAGACCGTATTGTGCGTTGTTTGGAGGGAGTTGTATATTCCATTCCTTTAAAGGGACCCAGAAAGGGGGTCTCAACAAAGGTGTGATATGTCTGTGATGTTAAAAGATGACGGTTGATAATTATCGCCCAGCAAAAATTATTTTAATGCGTTCTGTGGAAGCTGAGTTATATGCAGACAAAATTTGAGCTTCCGCGTCTTCGCGCCGTTCCCTCTCCTCTCGCACGCCAAAACGGCGGCGTTCCTCCGCCGGCCCCACTCACTCGGCATCTTCCCTACCTCCGCCGCCTGCGGTGCGCGCAGAGTGACCGCGGCCGCGATAGCGCGTGACGTGTGAAAGAATTTGGGGCTGTGAACGAATGATAACCCCCCTGCTGACGTCATGTGCAACACGTGACGTCATCTGCCCGGCACCGTGCGTAGCCGCGATGTGCGAAAGCAGGAATTTTAAAAATATGGATTGTAAATTTGCCACTCGCTTCTGAGTTCTTGTATGCGGCGTGGACGCTCGGTGGCCTGTACTCTACATAGAGCAAGCATTTAATTGCCAAGCTCAAACACCCCTATCAGTGGCCCTTTAATTTGCGGTAAGGCTTACATAGGCAAAACAGGAAGATGTTTAAATGAAAGGTTAATATAACATCAGAACGATTTAACTGGGGCGACATTGAAGAACATGCCCACCCATTGCCGGGCATTTGACAGCAAAAAGAAATGCGTTTCTCATTTTAAGAACGCAACTGTCTTAAAAAAAACATAAAAACCAGCTAACGCGCGAACTCATTGAAGCTGCCCACATATCAGGGCTTAAGGAAAGTTGCGTAAGCACTCCATCCATCTCATTATCCCAAAAAGAAATCACCTTTATTTCTGGTTTTCTCTGATTTTACCTGGTTTTTAGAGGCACACTTGACACGTTGCATTTTCATTCTAGCCGTGTTAATTGTTGGTGCTCATCCTTCGTTTCGCTAATCTTTTTACCGTCTTCTCGCCTTCTCATGTTCTTAGGAAAATTCGCGCCCTCAACTCTTTTTTTCCATTTCTCCACCTTTTTTTCACTCGCGCACATTAAACCTTGTTTTTCCAGTCTTTTTACACTGTAATACGTGCTTCATATCATAGAACACATTGTATAGTGTCATTTTGTTATCTTTTGATGCCCTGGACATCGTGTGGTTCCCGGTTCATTCGCGTGCCTTGGCCACTCTCCCTGGTGGGCTTTTACCTGGTGTGTGTATATAAGTGCGGGTTCAGTTTTTGTTCAAACAAAAGCTGGAAGTTCAGCGCTCATTACTATCTTCTCCTTCTTCTTCCTGGTTTTGTGTTCGCGCTACTGATACATATTGCTACGCTACTAACTACTCTAGTGGTGCCATACAGCGGCTAAACTGCATTTCCTGGCAGTTGGCAAGCCTTTAGCCATCTCGGTGCTAGATGCTTCGTCTTCATCAACTCTCGTGCTGCCTGCTGCCTTGCGCGTTCCAACGTCTTGCGCGTCCAATTAAAGCAAGTAAACCAGCCCTGCTTACGTCAACCGTTTCTCAGTGACATATTTGGTGGAGGTGCGGGGTGCGGCCCATGTACGCTGACCTCGAGGACACCTTTGACGTCAGCTCTCAACGCGTGGCTTCAGCATCAGGCCACAAGGCGAGCCGCCGCCTGCGAGGCCTACAACCCGAGTTCGGCCAACTGACCGCGCCGGTAAGGGCCATGACATCCACCGCGGCTAACCAGACAAGTCAGCACTCCGGGAATGCCCCGCCATTTGTCCTTCACGCACCTCGATCGCCGCCACCGTTCCACGGGGGCAGGTTCGAGGATGTCGAAGACTGGTTGGCCAGCTTTGACCGAGTGGCGGGTTTCAATGAGTGGGACGGCGAGCGCAACGTCTACTTTGCGCTGCAGGACTCGGCCAAAACGTGGTTTGACAACCACGAAGCTTCTTTTACCACCTGGGAGGCTTTTCTTCGAGAGCTGCTAGCGACATTTACCAGCAGCGAAAGAAAAGAGAAAGCTGAAATCGCCCTGCGCTCGAGATCACAGCAGCCGAACGAGGACGTCGCGATGTTCATCGAGGACATGACTCGACTGTTCAATCGGGCCGACCCTGCTATTCCCGAAGCCCTGAAGGTACGCCACTTAATGCGTGACGTAAAAGAGCAGCTGTTTGCCGGACTGGTCCGTGACCCGCCACGAACAGTGTCCGATTTCACCAAGGAGGCAATGGGTATCGAGCGCTCTTTACAGGAACGGGGCGCCCACTACGGACGTTAGGCTACTGTAGCAGCCGCTTCCCAGTCCCAGTACACGCCTACGTCGCTGCCGGCCGAGGACCTTCGGGAGCTTGTAAGAAGCCTTGTGCGCGAGGAACCGCCGAAACTTCGCTTTGAAGCTCCACAGGTCAGCGTCGCTGCCGTTACGCACGTCGTCCGCGAAGAAATCCTACGAGTTGTGCAGCCACCCCTAGCTCCACACCCGGCGCCTTCCGTTATGACGTAGAGCGAGGCGCTACGAAGTCCCGGGCCAGCTATGCGAGCCTTTTCCCCCATCGCTCCTGTGCAATACCTGCAGGAGCCAATCGCAACAGCACCCTCCGTGCCGCAGGAGTTCAGGCCCCCCGTGAGCAAAGCGCACGTTTGGCGTACGCCAAACAATCGGCCGCTCTGTTACCACTGCGGAGAGCCCGGCCACATCCTCCGCCACTGCCCTTACCGCAGGATGGGTTTAAGGGGGTTTTCACCTGACGCACCTCGACCACGCTACGGTGAAAGACCACGGGATATCGAACAGTACTTGGCTGATAACGTGTAATCTTCGACCTCGCAGCCACGCCAGTCCCGATCGCCATCCCCAAGACGGTTCTCTTCGCTCGGCCGCCCGTCATCCTCTGGCCAGTTCAGAGGTACGTCCCCACGTCGGGAAAACTGAAGACGGCGTCCTCCGGGGGTAGGGCTGCCGCTACTGGACAGAGTCAAGTGCCTCCACCCGACGATTCGCCGCGACGCTTCGACCGACGACGACCTGACCCGACGACCTCGACGACGCGCTGCGACCGACTGGCCTCCGCCGACATTCCGGTATCCGCCGACAACCACGACGTTACCGCACTCGTGGATACCGGCGCCGATTTTTCGGTAATGAGCAGACGGTTAGCCACGGTCTTGAGGAAGGTTCTGACCCCTTGGTCTGGGCCGCAGATCCGGACAGCTGGTGGCCACGTGGCAACTCCGATCGGTGTCTGCACTTCGCGAATCCAGATCCGCGGTGTTACTTCCCTGGTTGCTTTGCTGTGTTACCCGAGTGCTCCAAAGACCTCATACTCGGTTTGGATTTCCTTCAAGAGTACGGCGCCGTTATCAACCTCCAGGAGCTAATCGTGTCGTTTTCCAGCCAAGGCCCTGCCGACGACGATACCGAGCAACGCAGGGCTAAGTTACGCGTCTGTAACGACTACGTTTTGATCCCATCAAGATCCAGCATGTTTGTTACTGTAGAGTGCGATAACAGCACCAACATTCGTGGCATCGCTGAAACCAACATGTCGCTGCTCCTTGGTCGGCACGTCTGTGTTGCTAGAGGAATTGTTGAACTGAACAAGGGCCGAACCGAACTCTTGGTGACCAATTTTGGTTGTGAACCTCAGTGTCAGCCTGGCAGAACAGCTATTGCATATTTCGAGGAACTCAGCGAATTCGCGGGACAGCACGCTTTGTCCGGAGCCCCGGCATCAGTGGAGGAACCGACCACTCCCATAAACACTGACGTGAACCCAAACCTCCCAACTAACCAGAAACAATGCTTGGAAAGCGTTATCAAGTCTTTCTGCGACTGCTTTGCCTCGACCTCCAAGGTTAGGCAGACACCGCTCGCAAAGCACCGAATTATAGTTGACGCCAACCAACGGCCGTTATGTCAGCCGCCCTACCGCATCTCTTCGAAGGAGCGTGATGCCATTCGCCGCCAAGTTCAAGAAATGCTCAAGGACGACGTGATACAGCCGTCGACGAGCCCGCGGGCGTCGCTTGTTGTTCTAGTGGCAAAGAAAGATGGAACCCTACGGTTCTGCGTTGATTACAGACGTTTAAAGAAAGTCACTAAAAAGGATGTTTATCTTCTCCCGCGTATTGATGACTCCCTGTACCGGCTGCGCCACGCCAAGTACTTCTCATCGCTAGATTTACGAAGCGGCTATTGGCAAATCGAGGTGGACGAACGATAGCGGGAAAAGACCGCCTTTATTACACCGGACGGTCTGTACGAATTCCGGGTGCTTCCTTTCGGCCTGTGCTCGGCTCGTGCAACCTTCCAGAGGATGATGTACACCGTTCTTGCCGATCTCAAATGGAAGTCCTGTCTCGTGTACTTGGATGACGTTGTCATCTTTTCTGACACGTTCCAAGAGCACCTGAGACGCCTGCGCGCTGTGTTCGAAGCAATTCGGTCGGCCGGTCTTTCTCTGAAGCCCGAAAAGTGTCACTTCGCTTTCGAAGAGTTCAAGTTTCTGGGCCACATCGTGAGCGCTAAAGGGGTTAGCCCAGACCCCGATAAGACTGCTGCCGTTGCTGCTTTTCCTGTGCCCACCGATAAGCGCAGTGTGTGCCGCTTTCTGGGTCTCTGCGCCTATTATCGGCGTTTTGTGCAGAACTCCCAGATCGGTGAGCCCCTCACGCGACTCACGAAAGATTCCGAACCATTCTTCTGGGGCCTGGAGCAACAGCCAGCATTTGAAGACCTCCGCAGTCGTCTCCAAAGTAAGCCCATCCTTGGACACATCGACGAGTCAGCAGGATGGTCTCGAACGCGTAATCGCATACGCGAGCCGCACCTTGTCACGATCTGAGGCGAACTATTCAACCACCGAAAAAGAATGCCTGGTTATTGTGTGGGCAGCAAAAAAATTTCGCCCGAACCTATATGGCCGCCCTTTCAGGGTCGTCAGCGACCACCACTCGCTGTGTTGGCTGGCGAACCTCAAAGATCCCTCGGGACGGCTTGCACGCTGGAGCCTTCGACTTCAGGAATTCCATGTCACCATCGTCTATAAGTCTGGTAGGAAGCACAGTGATTCCGACGATTTGTCTCGCACTCCTATCGAGAACAACCTAGCGGACCCCGGCGACGATTCTATTTTTCTTGCTGCCATCTCCACGTCCATCCTCATTCAACACCAAAGGGACGACAGCGAACTACGGCCTCTCATTGAGTATCTAGAAGGAAGCGCTCAGTCTCCCCCGCGAATCTTTTCGCGCGGGCTGTCGTCGTTCTGTTTACGTGACGGCATCCTGTATAAGAAAAACTACAGTCCAACAGAAGCTGTCTATCTACTCGTCGTGCCTACGGCCCTTCGCGACGAAGTCCTGCAGGCGAGCCATGATGACCCATCTTCTGGTCACCTGGGTTTTTGTTGAACTTTGGCACGAATACGGCAAAAATACTACTGGACAAGGCTTGCTGCAGTTGTGAAACGTTACGTAAGAACTTGCCGCGAGTGCCAGCGTCGCAAGACTCCACCGACTAAGCCAGCCGGCATACTACAGCCTATTGATCCGCCTCAGGTTCCCTTCCACCAAGTTGGCATGGACATACTCGGCCCATTTCCGGTGTCCTCTCTAGGTAACCGCTACATTGTGGTCGCCACCGACTACCTCAGCCGATTCTGTGAGACTAAAGCTCTTCCTCGTGGTACTGCTGACGAAATTGCGAACTATTTCATTCAAAACATTGTGCTTCGTCATGGCGTACCCACTATAGTTTTAACTGACAGGGGAACAGCGTTCACCTCGGCCCTTACGCAGGAGGTTATGCGCCTAAGCGGCACCAGTCACCGCAAAACAACGGTTTACCACCCTCAAACGAACAGCCTCACCGAACGGCTGAACAAGACGATCGCCGACATGATTTCTATGTATGTCGACGCGGACCACCGGAACTGGGACGCCATACTCCCTTTTTAATATGGAGAGAATCGAGCATGCTATAAAGAACGGAGGTAGCCTAAAAACAGTGAAGAGGAAACTAGGCATAGGTAAAAACCAGATGTATGCATTAAGAGACAAGCAGGGCAATGTCATTAGCAATATGGATAAGATAGTTAACGTAGCCGAAGAGTTCTACACAGACCTGTACAGTAGCCAATGTAATCAGAGCACTAATGAGAAAGACAGCAGTGCACAGCAATGCGTCATCCCGCCAGTAACGAAAGATGAAGTAAAGAAAGCCTTAGAAGCAATGAAAAGGGGAAAAGCAGCTGGGGAGGATCAGGTAACAGCAGATCTGTTGAAGGATGGAGGGGACATCGTGCTAGAGAAACTAGCCACCCTGTATACGCAATGCCTTATGACCTGGACTGTACCAGAAGCTTGGAAGAATGCAAACATTATCTTAATTCATAAGAAGGGAGACGCCAAGGACTTGAAAAATTACAGGCCGATCAGCTTACTATCCGTTGCCTACAAAGTATTTACTAAGGTAATCGCTAATAGAGTCAGGGCAACGTTAGACTTTAATCAACCAAATGATCAGGCAGGCTTTCGTAAAGGATATTCTACAATAGATCATATTCACACTATCAATCAGGTGATAGAGAAATGCGCAGAATATAACCAACCTCTATATATAGCTTTCATTGATTACGAGAAAGCATTCGACTCAGTGGAAACCTCAGCAGTCATACAGGCATTGCGTAATCAGGGGGTAGAAGAGCCTTATGTCAAAATACTGGAAGATATATATAGCAACTGCACAGCTACTATAGTCCTCCATAAAGTCAGCAATAAAATTCCAATAAGGAAGGGCGTCAGGCAAGGAGACACGATCTCGCCAATGCTGTTCACCGCATGTTTGCAGGAGGTATTTCGAGGCCTGAATTGGGAAGAGTTGGGAATAAGAATAAATGGAGAATACCTAAATAATCTGAGATTTGCTGATGACATTGCCTTGCTGAGTCACTCAGGAGGTGAACTGCAAATCATGATCAACGAGTTAGACAGGCAGAGCAGATCAATGGGTCTAAAAATTAACATGCAGAAAACCAAGGTAATGTTCAACAGCCTAGCAAGGGAACAACAGTTCACAATTGGCAGCGAGAGCCTAGAAATGGTGCCGGAATACGTCTACTTAGGGCAGGTAGTGACAGCTGATCCGGATCATGAGAGGGAGATAACTAGAAGGATAAGAATGGGGTGGAGCGCATATGGCAAATTCTCGCAGATCATGAGTGGCAGTTTACCAATTTCCCTCAAGAGGAAAGTGTACAACAGCATAATCTTACCGGTACTCACCTACGGGGCAGAAACGTGGAGGCTAACGAAAAGAGTTCAGCTTAAGTTAAGGACAACGCAGCGAGCCATGGAAAGAAAAATGATAGGTGTAACGTTAAGAGATCGGAAGCGGGCAGAGTGGGTGAGGGAACAAACACGGGTTAATGACATCCTAGTCGAAATCAAGAGAAAGAAATGGGCTTGGGCAGGGCATGTAATGCGAAGGCAAGATAACCGCTGGTCTTTAAGGGTAACGGATTGGGTTCCAAGAGAAAGTAAGCGTAGCAGGGGGCGGCAGAAGGTTAGATGGGCGGATGAGATTAAGAAGTTTGCAGGCAAAGGGTGGATGCAGCTGGCAAAGGATAGGGTTAATTGGAGAGACATGGGAGAGGCCTTTGCCCTGCAGTGGGTGTAGTAGGGCTGATGATGATGATGATGATGATGACTCCCTTACGTCACCTTTGCTTATAATACTGCGGTCCAGGAAACGATACGCTTCACTCCATTTCGTTTAGTACATGGTCGCGAAGCCACAACCATGCTGGATGCAGTGCTGCTTCCAGCTAGCGCTACCCCCTCTGTTATGGGTGCTGCCCAATTTGTTCGTTACGCTGAGGCCGCCCGCCAACTCGCTCGACAGCGCATCCGGCACCAGCAAGTTCACGACGCTCAGCGATACAACCTCCGCCACCAAAATGTGCGTTACCTGCCCGGCGAACAAGTCTGGGTGTGGAGCCCAATCCGCATGAGGGGATGCTCTGAGAAGCTTCTACGCAGATGCTTTGGCCCCTACGAGGTTCTCCGCCAGCTCAGTCAAGTTACTTACGAAGTTCTCCCCCAAGAAACAGTTCGCTCTTCAAGACGGCCGACCTCCGAAGTTGTTCACGTCGCTCGGATGAAGCCGTACCACGCCCGCTAGCCCTTCGCGCGTGTCTACACCACACGCCAGACACGTGCGACTACCCTTGTGGTCCTGCCTGCAAGTGCTACCACCCCGAGTCGGTGTCTTCAAGAGAGGGGGAGCAATGCTACGCTACTAACTACTCTAGTGGCGCCATAGAGCGGCTAAACTGCATTTCCTGGCAGTTGGCAAGCCTTGAGCCACCTCGGGGCTAGAAGCTTCGTCTTCATCATCTCTCGTACTGCCTGCTGCCTTGCGCGTTCCAACGTCTTGCGCGTCTAATTGTAGCAAGTAAACCAGCCCTGCTTACGTCAACCGTTTCTCAGTGACAATATGGATCGCAACCAACTAGCCCAACAGCAGTGCGTCTGCTCCCCGCTTCGCTTGTCTTTCCCTGTTTTGTGAGGAGGCAGTGCATCAATGCCTCGACCGGGTAGCAGACGGCGGGATCTCAACTTCCTCACTACCGGGTGCAGCCGCGCTGGTGCCCAGGGCAATCAAAGAAATGGGCATTCGAGGGACCTTGCAATCACCTGTTCTTTCCGTAGAACACGAGGACTCAGAATGCATAGACCTCTTCCGAGAATGGTCATCAGCGCCCATGTTTCTATTCTGGTGGGAAAATCATCGAATTCTGGCAGCGCTGTCGAGTGGTTGGAACGCGTACCGAACTGGCTCCAACGAAACAAAAACGGCTTCGAGCCGCAGCTTTTTTTTTTGAAACGATGTTTATTGCCTCAGGGCATAAAAACTATGACGTGAGAGATAAGTAAGATGTTTAAATAAATGAAAAAACGTGGGCAGATTTTATATAAATCAAGAAGTGAACGGTGATATGGACCCTGCGTCCAGGCAATATAGCAATCCGGATTGTCCGTGAGAGTTCCACTGCCGCCAGGTGCCGAATTCTCGTCGGATTCAGCGCCGGGCAATCCCTCAACAGGTGGTGGATATCCACCTCACAGTCTCTGTTCTTGCAGACTGGACACCCGGGGCGGGGATATAACTCTTTGAAATGCGGCCACTTGCGTGTCATAGCTGGAGTTAGGGCAAACCCGACCCATATCCTCCGAAGCGCAACCTCCTCTGCACGGGTAAGAGCACGGGGGAGGGTTACCGCACACGGGGGGATTAGAGCACGTGTGCTGCGCCGGAGGTGTTCCTTTCTTATTAAAAGGAGGGTGGTGTCATCCAGAGTGAGGACTCGAGGCAATGACGAGGTTGGGGTCAAAAGCCGGGTCGCAAAATCTGCGCGGCTTTGTGCGCTCAGGAGGTCACGCGGGACCCACTCAAAACGAATTTGCTGCGGGATGCGTGCCGCTAGACGATGGATGTCTTGGCAGATTTCTGGAGTGCGACTGACTCGTCGTAGTAGGCGTGTGAGGTGAAGGGCGCCGGTGCGAATGACAATGCGGGCCTTGGGTAGCATGGGCTACAGAGCAAAGTGCCTCTTGAACCGCAAGCATCTCCGCACAGAAGGAGGAAGGAGGTTCTGTGAGGCGAAACCTTGACGTTTTGTTCAGAGCAGGCTTGCAAGGACAGTTAACTGCCGTTGTAGTTTCGCAGACCTATATGCTTGCGTCAACGTACATAACGATGGAGCCATGCGGCAGATTGGCGTCTTGCTCTGCAATTCGGTCGCGAAACGTCGATGCCGCGCGGGTAGATGATGGCCGACGTAGATTAGTTGGCTTGTTGTCGCTTAGCTGCACAAAACGCCAAGGACGAAGAACTGGGGGGGGGGGGGGGGGGCTGTAGAATGGAGTGCGATGAAGCATATGCCCTGAGTGCACACGTTGTGTGTGTAAGGCTTGACTTTAGGCGGCGGGCATCGCGTCGTTGCTGCACCAGCTCTTCTAGTGTATTCAGCTGCGCATGTTCTTGGAGCGCCACGATCAGGGTAATGCGGGGAAGGCAAGTGATGACCCTCATTGCCTCACGAGTAACAGCTCCTAGACGATCCCATTGAGCCCTCGTCAAATCATGGAATTGGGCTTGGTAAACGAGGCGCGGTTGCACAACCACCCGCACCAACTGTCTTGCAACATTAGCTCGGGCTCCGGCTGTTTTAGAAGCAATGCGTCTAATCAGACCCAACGCCTGAATTGCTTGCTTTTTAGCCCGAGAAATCCAAGCAGTACCTATTCCTGACTCGTGTATTGTCAAGCCCAAGATTTTTACGGTCGAACTTACTTGAATTGAAGCTCCGGACAGATGGAGACGAATTGGTATTGCAGCCAGTTTATGGTGCCCCCAGCGGTTGGCGACTGACACGAACGTGGTTTTGCTCACTGAAAGCTGCAGGCCAATTGAAGAAGCAAAAGTCGACGTAATATATATGGCTGATTGTAGGCCTACTGCTTGAGTCATCAGGTCGTTGTGAGTGCTCCACACCGTTATATCTTCAGCATACAATAAGAACTTAATCTCAGAGACATCATGTAAGCGCCAAGCAAGGAGGATAAACGCAATATTAAATAATGTTGGCGATAACACCAATCCCTGGGGAACGGTGCGAAGAGGCACAAAAGATCCGACGGCCTCACCACGGACGCGTATGGGAAAGTGTCGGCCTTCAAGGAAGGATTCAACAAAATTGCGCACTCTAACAAGGAAATGCAGCATGTCAAGCGATTCCAGGTTGGCAGCATGACTGATATTGTCGTAGGCCTTTTCAACGTCCATGGCCAGTACAGTACGTACATTGCGGCTCCGAGTTGAGTCCAGAACTGCTGACGCCAAGGCAGCCAGTCCATCTTCTGTACCTATGGACGTACGAAAGCCAATTTGGGCGGGGTAGTAGAAACCATAGTGCTCAAGCCACCACGACAGTCGTGTGGCAAGCATTTTTTCGGTAAGCATGCATAATGTTGGCATAAGCGATATAGGCCGGAAATTTCCGAGGTCTGTCGGCGGCTTTCCCAGATTTGGTATGGTGATTACAATAGCCGATTTCCAGGTTTCTGGAACGATGCCTTCTATTCATACCTTGTTAATGGTGGCGAGGAATTGAGGCAGTACAGCGGAAGGTAAGTTCTTGTAAACCTCGTACGGAATGGAGTCCGGACCGGGCGCAGTCTTCCTACGAACCTCGTCTATTGCTGCAAGCAACTCGTGCATTGAAAATGGGCTTGCAATTCCCTCGGCGTCGGCTGTAGATGGGAGCTTATCGACATATGCTGGAATGGCAGCCAAGGGGGCTCCAATGACCTTTGGAGGCAACACATCGTACTTGGTGAAAAACTTCCGCGCCGCCTCTCTGGCGAAATCATCCGGAGCTAAGTTAGCTGCGAAGCATGCAGTGGCCGCTGCGTCAGGACGACGGGAACCATGTTCCATTGCACGAAAAGTTCGCCAGAGAGCAGCATTCGATGACTGTCGAGAACTGCTCACACCACGCATGCCACTGCCGTCGCGAGAGATCGCGTTCATATCTGCGATCCTTGGCAGTAAGGTAATTCAGCCTTGTCCATGCTTGCGCAGAAGTCGGGTCTCGGGAAGCTGCCATCTCCGCTTGTCGGCGAGCAGCCCACAGGTTAAGCAGACCAACATAAGGGCGTAGGGCGATTCACCTCCGTGCAGGTGACAGCAGTAGCCTTACTCAGCCAGCTTGTATGCAGTCCACAAGTAGTGTAGATGATTGCAGAGAGATCTTCGACGGTGGTGCGAAACATGTCCCAACCTACCACAGAACACCTACGGCGTAATCGGCGGGCCCTTGATGAATGGAGACCTATGATGATAGGATGGTGGTCACAACCTCAGCAGTCTGACTCCAGGTGCCACGATGGAGTCCCGGGTCCTGACCACGCCTTTATGTCCAGAGCATGTGTTGAACGGCGAGCATGGCGCACAGTCCGCGTTGCTGAATCTGGATGGTTGAGTAAAACAACCAGGGCATCCGCGAATGCGTCCCGCACACGCCTACCACGGAGGCTTGAAGTGCGGTACCCCCAGTCCGAATGAGGGGTGTTAAAGTCACCACCGACTAAAACAGGCCACCAGGGTGTTGTAGTCGTAGAGTTAATAACCACCTCAGCCTAATGCGGGAGGGAGCTCCCCCCGGCGGATCTTGCGTAGTATGACACGACCACAACAGTTGCCTTGAAAAGCTTCACAGCCCTGTGACTACCTCTTGATATGAGGTTCACCAGTTTTCTAGAGAAAGTCGAACTTGAGGAAAACGTGCATCAATGTACACCGCCGCCTTTCCCGGAGGGGAAACAGTGTGCACACGACGGTCGTTCATTGAAGGAGACATGTATCCATTACAGCCCGGAATGCATGGCAAGGCATCGGTTTTCTGCAGTAGCAGGGCCCACACCTGGAGCTTATTCATGCGAAGTCGAGATTTGAGCTCTTCCAGCTTTGTGGAGAGGCCTCTGTAGTTCCATTGGAGCACACCAGAACTACCTGTACTCGCCAATCTCGATTAGGTTTCCAAGAGTTGTAATAGAACTGATGTCAGGTTAGTTGACTGGTTTACCATAAATCGGAGGAGGGGTGTTGTTCAGGTATCCTGCAGTGATGCAGAAGACCTGGTAGAGTCGGCGAAAAACGCATGAGGGCCGAACGTAGTCGAAGGCGCTGCAACTTTGATTAGCGTGGAGTGGGATTCCACTGGTTGTCTACGGCGTGCCAGCAGTTCACGGCATTGCCGTAGCTTAGAGACCTCGGCTGAAAGGCGTGCAATTGGTCGTCAACTGCTGCCATGTCCTCACGCAGAGGTTCCAGTATGCTGTGCTTTTGTGTAGCTTGAAGGCGACGGCGATCCTTGCACACTTTATCACTGTACGACTGTTAGGCAGGGGCTGCAGGTGGATTGGGCTCAGAAATCTTCTGCCAGTTGTCTTCATCCCGCAGCTTTTTAATCGAGAGAAGAAAGGCGGTCTGGGAACAGGCTAGGAAGCGAAACTTTACGATTTTGCCCATCGGGCCACACCCCTTCGCTATAACGTAAAGTCATTGTTTTGAGCAATAGTACTTTCTACATTCCCTAGTTGGCACAAAAAAACACCCTCGGCCAATAAAATATGTTAGAAATCACTCCGGCTACCCGCATTATAGGAATGCGAAAGCATTGACTCCTCACGAAACTCGCCGCCTCCCTTCGCCCTCTGAGTTCATTAATGTTTGCTTCTTTTATAACTAATTATTCTATGTCAATCAAACTTCTTGTTCGACTAATTATCACTCTTCAAGCACATTTAAATTCATTTCACACATTATTTTCACTTCTTTGCTTTTTTCCACAATTTTGCCGTCCACGGCTACTTTCCAGTCCACTCACTATAACGAAGTCCGTACTATTGCGACGTTTTTTCATATTATTGGTTGTGAATAATTAACTAATCATTCCGTTGACAACAAATTTTTTGCACATCATCCTGTCATCTTCCTCTATCGGTCACGGCCATTCCTTTGATGCTACCTCCTTGAGAACGTCACGATCGCTGCGGACACGTTTTGGTGAGACGCTTTGGTATCACGAACCCGTCGACATAGCCTAGAATTGCTTTCGAATTAAAAAAACGACCGTGCCTTAGCTTGGTTAAGCCTGGTGATTGCGAAGCAATAGTGGGTTATTCTCGGATCGGGCAAACTCATAATTTCTTCCTTTGCTTCTGCTGTTTCCACAGAGGAGGTTGCACGTTGTCGCCGAGCTGCATACTGGGCACGCCGCTTAGAAAGTCGTTCTTCTCGTTCTTCTTCCGTCTCCGTAGCTCGCTGATGCTTCCTCTTTGCATTCTGCCGAGCTGCCTTGTTCGTAGGCACCATCGTAACATCTGGCTGTATGACTGCCTTGGCGAGAGGAGCGGAGCTGTTTTATACATCTGGTGTGACGTCACTCTGACCGTAGCGCCCCTGGTGAGAGGAGCGGGAGTTAGGCCGCCGTTGGTGGCTACCGCCTCGCCTCGCGACGGCGTGAGATGGGCCCCGTTTTTACACAGCTGGTGGGACGTCACACCGACCGTAGCGCCCGTGGTGAGAGGAGCGGGAGTTAGACCGCCGTTGGTGGCTACCGCCTCGCCTCGCGACGGCGTGTGAGGTGGGGCCACGTTTTTACACAGCTGGTGTGACGTCACTCTAGGTCACGTGGTGTGACGTCACGCAGCGAGGTCACGCTAAAGGTGAATGGTGCCTACCACCGCCTCGCCACGGAACGGGCTGAAGTGCGACCTAAAGTATTATTGCTTCGCAATAAAAAAGCAATCGCTGCTATAGTAGGATACAGCATAAGAAAACAGCACTTTGTAACATTACCCATTGTCCGAGGCGTCCTGCATTACTCCGCTAGCCAACCTTTTTTCATTTATTTAAGCATGCTCATCATCCCTCATTTCCTACTCTTTTATGCCCGGCGGGAATAAACATAGCATTAAATTAAATCAGATGTTTAAAGTTGGACAGAGTCGAACAAGGCAGAGACATCAAATTTCTTGACCTTATAATTTTGTCTCGTGCTTAACATCTGGTTTTGGTAACAAAAAAAGCTTTTACAACTGTCTACTGTTTGTCACGGAGGAATTCTGTTCGATGGTCCTGAATGCGGGCGGTGTTCACTGCAGACTCGAGTTCTATACGAATACAGACGTCTCTCAGAAAGAGCTGATATGTACTCAGTAGTGCGCATAGCCTCTGATAGGGTAACTTACACTGTTGCTCGTAGCATTCAAGCTGTAGTCTAGGCTACGCGTGTATATGTCATTATTGCTGCCGCCGTCGAAGCTGTAAACCCTCCCACTTACCCACGGAAGAAATGTCGTTCAAGCTTGAATTTTCTCTGAAATTCACAAAGTGCTCCGCAACACAACATTCAAAGAATGGACTCGTGAAACGCGACGAGTGAGAATACGTCTTCTGCGATTAGTGGCCTCACATGCGAGGATGAATGAAGTCTGATAATCGACAGATATTTCTCAAAATGGTTGCGAAACTTGTGAGACCGTTTTCGCTGATATAAATGACAACAAGAAGCTGTTAAAAATACAGTTTTTGGATGGCGGCATCTTTATTTATTGTTCCATTTGTGTAGTCGATAACCGTCGGCTTGCTTCTTGGGGAGCTTCGCATCTTCATTCTTGTTCCCGCATTGGCTGGGCTTCTGCTTCTGCTGTGCTCTCTTTGGCGGTCCTTCTGCATGTGAGCCCGAAAGAAAAGAAAACAAAACTTAATTCCAAGTGACAGGACCTAAGAAAAACCAAAATCGCTCAGATCACCTGTCACTGACGTGGCCCCGCGTGCTTTGAACTTGACACAGCCAACTGCCGCACAACTGATCTTTCAGGCCTAGCGAGCATAGCAACTCCAAGAAGTTTACTTCAAATCTTCCCACGCTACTCGCAACCCAAGATGCCCATTCAATGACATTCAAATTGGTAAAATTGAATTAATGTACAACGGTATGCTCCCTAACTGTTTAGAAAAGGCTGGAATCCTCTTCTACCCCTGTCACACGACACTCTTCGAAGCTTTTTCAGCAAAAACATTATTTTTCCCCAAGAAACGTGAAACGGTCGTTGAACTTTATAACTGTACCTCTTGCTAGGCTATTTGGTGTAACATTGTGTAACAAAAGTAAAAACAGCGTTAATTTTTACACAGGCCCCACCGAAAGACCAGACAGGACGAGCGCTGTCCTGTCCGGTCTTTCTGTGCGGCTTGTGTAAAAATTAGCGCTGCTTTTACTGTTGTTACACAATGAACTTTAGGACCCGTCGCTGTTCATAAGATAACTAAAGTGAGAGTTTTAAAGTTGAACTGAGTATTTTATGCATTCGCAGACCTTTGGAATGTATTCCACCTTACTTCCTCCATAAAACAACTGCCGAGCTATTCACTATATCAGCAGCAGAAAGTTTTGTTTAGCACGAAAAATGTACGAAAATAGCTGGAAATCCGTCTGGACAAGCAACGGAAAGATCTTCGCAAAACAAGCCCATGGCATGCCGGCTGTGCAAATCCTTACTGAAGTTGACATCGACAAAATTATTTTCCGGGCAAGCTAGGTTTGCGTCCTCATCCACTGATATTGAGTAAAATGTGAACAGCCTTAGTTGCTTGTACCAACGAGAAAAAAAAAACGCAAAATGGACTATTACTAACTGGTCTTACCCTCAAATCTCGACATTCAGCATCGTTTTTTGTGAATCTGTCTTGCATATCTACGCACGTTCGGCTAAACATAAACAAGCTGATATCATCCTTCTGTTTCAGCAATTTTATTTTAAGTTTGATGTGATAATGATTTCAAAGACATGGTATTCAAACAATTGCCCTGTGTTGGAAATAGATAGGTACGAGACCTTATCTCATAATTGTTTCAGTAGACGAGGCGGCGGTGTGGCGATACTTGTTTCGGATCAAAAGAAATGTGAAATTCTCACAGAATTCAGTATGGTGACTGATGGTGTTGAAATGCTCTCAGTTCAGAATAAAAGCCAATTGAACTCTGTTGTATACCGCCCACCAAACGGAACCATTATGCGCTTTCCTGATTTATATGAGTTATTTTTAAACTTCATGTCAAAAAATAACCTGATTATGGTTAGTGGGGGTGATTTCAATATCAATGTGTTTGAAGATAGCCAACCTGCACGTGAATTTAATATGCAACTGCTTTCGTTTGGTTGGGCAAATGTAATTGTAACACCAACACGCATTTCACGTTCCACATCTTCAGTACTTGATCTTTTGATAACGAACATCGATACAACCGTACACAGTGCAGACACAATTTCATCCGACATCAGTGACCATTGTCCGGTTTTCTTTGCGCACTACGCAGATTCAATACCAAAAAAAAGGCAAAAGAAATGTTTCACTACTCAGTGCGTCACTGAAAAACAGTTTAGAGCTGTTCAAACAAGAAATATTATGCAAAGATTGGTCACTAATAAAAACAAAAAGAACGCGGATGAAGCTTACAATGAATTTATCAAGCATTTTGCGCTTATGTATGAAAAACATCTACCATTAAAAGCACTTAAACACACTAAGAAAGCGAGAAAAACAAGGATGACAAAAGAACTTCTAAAAAAGATAACAAGTAAAAACCGAAGAAGGACGTTCTGGGCGGGCTAGTTGGTTCATAATGAAGCGAATGAGTACAACTGCGCGAAAAAGACGGGACGGATTTGTAGGCCTTACGTCCCGTCTTGTTCGCGCAGTTTGTACTCGTTCGCTTCAGTAAAAACCGCCTTTCTCGATCCTTTTTACGAACACGATTGGATACAACTCTGAAAGAGTTTAAATCCTTCGTAATGAACTGAATGCAAAGCGGCGGCTTGCGAAGTTTACATATTGTGAACAAATCTTGGCTAATATCACTGAGCAGCGCAACAATGCTGCTGGGAAGGTAATCAACAGTGTTGAGTAAAGGTACTGCGCAAAATAATACGAAAATGGATGAGAAGGGCACAAGGACGGGCGCAGACTCGTGACTGGGTTTATTCAGAGCAACACATACTTATAACTTCCACACCACCATGTCAGTCACTGAGCGCAAGCCAGAAATCTGCATTCTGTCTGATAAAGTCTAATCGAGGTATCGCTCACGCAATAATCTCTTTTGTTCCTAATTAAAAAAGCCTCACCAAGTTCACGCGCCATCTGGTCACGGCTACGCCTCAAAATCCTCGTTTTCGGCAGCAATGCCAGGCGTAGGTTATCACGCGTAGCCGAAGAATATGCGCTACAGTGTAAGGGCAGATTAGATCCTTTTCTGGTCTTAATTGAAAGCTGGTGTTCCCTCAGCTGGTCGTTTACACATCGGCCCGTTTGACCGATGTAAGCTTTTCTACATGTCTGGGGGATCTCGTGAACAACCCCCTCCGAGCACTTGAAATCTGTGGCGTGACGCTTCTTGCAACCTCGCACGCTCCTTTCTCGGGCAGCAATCCGAGGGCAGACTGAGGCCAATTTGCGCGGGGCAGAAAATACCACCGGCACGCCGTAGCTATTAGCTACGTTCTTCAAGTTGTGTGATACCCTGTGTATGTAGGGAACAACCGTCGGCCTGATTTTTTCTCGGACGGGATCTTCCTGGGGTGCTCTCGCTTTCAATCTCCGTAGTAGCTTTTCCGCCACAGTGACGACAACTGGAAAAGGGAACCCAGCCCTCAGCAACCTACCAACCTGATTGTTGAGGCTGTCATGCATCAGATGAACACAGGACCTCTCCAAGGCTCCCTTCAGGCAGAATGTAGCAATGGCCCGCTTTACCGTCTTGGAACGTGCGCATTCGTATGGCAACAGGTCTTTTCGGGCTCGTGGAGAGTACATCCAGCAAGTGTGATCTGGCTTTAAAAAAAGGTTGATATCTAAAAACTGCAATCTATTATCGTCAGGTAATTCGTAGGTGAAGGTTAGACCCCTCCCGTGTCGTTTAAAAACCTATAAAATCTCTTGCACGGAGTTCGTGTGTGTCAAACCAGGTTGCTATTTAAGAAAAACCAGATAGTCGTCCATGTATCTAAAGACCTTAAAAACATACGTGTCCAAATAACAAACCAGATCACAATCAATACTGCCCAAGAAAATGTCAGCCAACACAGGTGCCACACAAGAGCCAATACAAATACCCTCGCGTTGAACCAGGACCTGGTTCTCAAAGGTTGTAAATGTTGACTCGAGATAGAATTCAAGTAGTGACATGAAGTTGTCCTGGGACAAACCACTGGCGTTTTGAAAACCCCCGACCCCATTATCTTCAATGCAAGATCTAACACCACGAAACAGAGCATCATGTGGTATAGAAAAAAAAACAGGTTTTCTACGTCAATCGAATCAGCGTACCCCACTGATGGTGAACCCTGTAAGAAAGATACTACATCACCCGAGTTCTTTACCATGAAAGGGCCTTGAATCTTTAAATACTTCAAACACTTCAGGAGAAAAGAGCTAAACTCTCGTTACCAATTAAGTATTTATATCGCTTACAATGCACCTAAGCGGCTGGTCAATCTTGTGGTTTTTTACCGTGAAAAACAGTTCTAGGCTATTCCGTTTGCATTTATCAACAGCTTTTGACAGTCTCGCTAAAGCCAAGTCTTTGCACAATTCCATCGCTCGGGTCATTACTTTGGTTGGTCTCACTTTCTTGGAAACAAAGTTCTTAGCGACGGCTTGAGCGGCCTTGTCATGAAACATTCCAGACGGTAGCACGGCGAAACCTCCCTCCTTGGCCGATTGTAGAAGGACCAACTCTTTTTCCTTAAAGAAACAAACAGCTTCTTCAACACTTTTTTGCATGCTAGAGGTGCGTCCGCCTGCAGAAACCTGTGACCGGGTGGCAGTGCGTAGCAGGCTGTCTACACCATCGAGTAGACACCTTTTACGGTCCTCGTCATTTGCTTTACGAGCCATTTGCCGGTTCAAAGAGAGCAGCTCGTGCGCTGGCACTTCAGGTTCCGTGCTAAACTTGGGACCCTTATTTAGCACCTCGGTTATCTTGGTGGGAAGTTAAGTATTGTCGAATACGAAAATTCCACCATCATACTTTTTTCCCTAGGCTTGTTCTTGGGGAGGCGCCGCAAAAGGCACTTCCACCAAAAGTCTACCGCCTGCGTTGTTTGCAGCCGATACGTCCGTAGCCTCGCTTCGTCAATCCACTCAGTATCCGTACTGTAGGCGAGCACACGCAGCCAGTCCTTGAGTAGCCTGATTTGGCGCCATAGCTCTGATCTGAGGATTTCGCAGATACGCTTCACATGGCCGACAGACGGCAAAACGTGACCAAAAAGAGCAATGAATTCCACCTGCAGTAGATTCCTCTTCAAGCAGTAGCCAAGCTGCTGGGGAGGGTGACGATAACTGACGACTCATAATTGAGGTTGCTTAAGTCATCCGATTAAAAATTAATTACTGAACATCATTAACAGCACGAAAGTACTCTCAAGTGCCGCCGTAGCTGTACCGGTGCCTTTCACTTCGCAATTTCTCCATCCTTTTCTTCACACCCTTCTATACCCCTTCCCCCATGGCTCGGTTCAGGTGTCCTCGAAAACGAGGACACCTCCGGTGTTTCACACTGCCGTTCGTTTCAAATCTCTTCCTGCGGTCACAAGAGCTGCTATTAAAAAGTCAAAAAGTGCTAAGGCATAACATAGGTGAATACTTTAACACTGCAAAAAAGAATATTTCTCTGCCCGCTGCACTTTTCAACAACATGCAGTCTAAGATCTGTCGATACTGCCCGCTTCAGAAACGTATCGACCTGCCTCCAATACTTGATAGGGTCTCCTCCTTCCCTTTGGAGCTCTTCTGGGCAACGATGTGTACAGCGACTCTACAATATCCGGGTCTCCACGAATGAGATTCCATTTAGCTTCTGCTGCTTGGCACATTGTTTCTGGACCCCTGTGTACAGATGCACGCGAGCCACATCACCTTTCACATTTCCCTAAATGTTCTCAATCATAATGAGGTCAGGACACCGCGGCAATGTTTTATTTTTCTTTGAATAACCAGTCCGACGCATGCGGGCTGTTGAAGAGAGTGACGGTGTTATCGAAACCTGTGAGAATAGAAAAACAGAGCCCGATTATACCGAAAACAATTAAAAAAAGATATACAAAAAGATGAAGCGAAGCCGAGACAATATTGTTGGTAATATGATAGCAGTTCTTCATTTAGTAGCCAAAGGGCAAGAGAAGCTATCATAATTCTGACTTTGTGTAGTAAAAATGTGCCAGAAAAAGATGTCTTAAATATTCGTCACCCTTCGCGAGATAACTTTGAAATTCATTCAGATTACCTTATCATATTTTGCACACAGGCGTCATTGTTATCCCAGACATGCAGCAACGAAGGGCACACACGATTGCCAGGAAAAGGAAACCAACGCAGAAAAGACGTGGCGAGTTAGTCGTAGGGGTGGCTTTTGTAGCCCGGAAGAGCCAACGAGTGGAAGAGGGCAGCGCAATTTTATCTTCGCAGCTACGAAATCGGTCGCTTTGCATCTTGAAAGACGAGCCGGTCGATGCTCGCGCGATCACCTTCAAATTGATCGCTAGAGTACAGTTATGGCTTCACCAAACAACAAGGTGTTAGACACGGATAATCTTCAGATAAAACCCGTCAAATATTGTAGAAGGACAGCAGATTGGGCGAGTTGGTGTTCCATGGTAGCAAGAAAATTCAAACAGTGCTAGACAACAGGACCAAAAAGAGGAGACAAACAGCGCCGTCGTTTTCTCCTCCGCTTTCTTGCCCAGCTGTCTAGCGCTGTTTGAATTTTCTTGTTACTGTCAAATACGTCTTGAGCATAATAACGCCTGTACTCGTACATTTTTCAAGTCTCTTACGTCTGGAGTGCTGCCGCTGGACTGGAAAACAGGTAAGGTCATTCCAGTTCCTAAAAAAGGATCATCACGTCTTGACTACCGACCAATTTCCATTACTAGCGTTTGTTCCAAGTTGATGGAGCATATCATTTTTAGCCAAATCATGAATTTTCCTGTTTGTAACAACTTTTTTCATTCCAGTCAGCATGGATTCCTTAAGAATTTATATTGCGGTACACAACTAGCACTTTTCATGAACGACAGCAGCTCCCACCTAAACTTTAACATACCTCTACATTCACTGATTAAATTTAGAGTTCGAGAAAGCTTTTGACAAGGTTCCCCATAATCGACTTTTCTTGAAACTTTCATGCCTAAATCTTCATCCCCTATTCTATAACTGGCAATGTAGTTTTTTGATCGGCCGCAAGCAGTTCGTTTTCGAAAATAACCATTCCTTTCCGCTGTGTCCTGCGATTTCTGGTGTTCCACAGGGTTCCGTTCTCGGCCCACTGCTCTTTTTAATCTACATCAATGACCTGCCTTACGATATATCTTCTAACATACGTTTGTTTGCTGATAATTGTGTTATATACCGACCGATTAACTATTTTTCAGATGCTCTCTTTTTTCAACGCGACTTACAAACAGTAGAAAATGGTGTAAAACATCGATAATGAGTCTAAATATCATCAAAACGTCATTAATTATTTTCCACTGCCGCCATTCTCATGTAGTGCCCATGTGTTTTTTTGGTAGCACAGTAATATACTCTGCGTCATCGTCTGAATATCGGACTTATTTTAACACAGAATCTTTCGTGGTCCTCTCACATAGCGAAAATATCTAACGAGGCTAACGGCACTCTCCGCTTTCTGAGGCGAAATCTTAAATTCTGCACCTCTTCCGTAAAAACCCCTGCTTACAAAGCCCTTATAAGGCCAAAGCTAGAATATGCATGCTCAGTTTAGGACCCTCATCTGACTAATCTTTCTAACTCTATTGAATCTATCTAAAACCCGGCAGCTCGATTTATTTTTCATGATCATTCTTCCTATAGTAGTGTCACAGCTCTAAAATCTAATTCACATCTTCGCAATCTAAAAACTTGACGCGAAATAGCCAGGCTCGTTCTATGCCACAAGTTCTATCATTTTCCAATTGATAACAGCGTTATATCTCCCGCTCACCGCCATTAATGCCGGACCACTCATTACAAGTCTGTATACCCTCCGCACACACGCACATCATCACGCCTTCACCAGTTTTTTCCACAAACAGCCAAAGACTGGAATGATCTGTCTGAAGAACCGGTTCATCACTACAGTGCGCCAAATCTCAGGACAGCCATTGTTAATTTCTTCTTGTGAAGCCACCCACCCTTGAAATCGTCTGTGAAGCCGCCTACCCCTCACGTAAAACCCATGTCCAAGGGGAATTTGAAGTATAAATAAAGAAGTATATGGTCAGGACTCGGTAGAGCCTCGAGGAGAGCTGAAGGTAAAACGGTTTACTGGTTAACCAGAAAAAGTCCCTGCGCACTTCAGCTTCTTCTAGCCTCGCCCTCGTAGGCGAAGTCTTCATCTTTGGCCTCTTCTTGCATGCGGCAATATTTAACTTAGTAACGGAGCCTGAAAAATTTTCAGATGCAATGAGAATAACTAGAACGTCAGTTGTCTCTAAAAGTGCAGATCGCAAATTGCCAACAAATTATCGACTAATATCTATTCTTCCAGTCTTCTCGAAAGCACCAGAAAAAACAATCTCTGTTAGAATTGCTGGGTTCTTTGATAGACATAACGTACGAAGTGACGCGCAATTCGTCTTTAGGAAAAAGGGCTCGACATATATGGCCCTTTTAATAATAAAAGAACGTATTTTGAAAAACAGAAAATATCTTGTTCACACTTGCGATTTTTTTTATTTTAGCACAGCGCGTTTGACTGCCTGAACCACCAAATTTTATTCAGTAAACTCCAATCTTATGGAATCCGCGGAAAGTTCTTAGATTTACTCAAAGCATACCTTGAAAACAGAGCTCAGTTTCTGCACTTAAACACCCACAATTCAGTGATTATACGAATTAGTTATGGAGCCCGGCAAGGCAGCGTCCTTGGTCCGCTATGATTCAACGCCTATATAAATGACATTGAGGACATAGATAGTTCAACATAATTTATCATCTGTGCTGATCACAGCATTTTATTTTTTCTGGAACAAACAGATAATTTAATATTGAGATGTAACGGAGTACTTGCAAAACTCTCTGTTTGGCCCAAAGCAAACCTACTGATGATTAATGCAGCCGAAACAAAAGCAATAATTTTTCGAGCTAGGAATAAAGAAGTTAAAACAAACCTTACAATTCATTTCGAAAGTCTACAAATAGAAGTTGTTGACGACCTCAAAATTCTTGGAGTATACTTCTCTTCTAGCTTAGGCTGGAATCTCTACGCAGAAAACTCTCTTCAATTAGAGGATCTGTATCCCACTGCCGCAGTATACTTCCTTTGAAAGTCAAACTTCAGATATATCAAGCATTATTTAATTCTCATCAAAATTATCAAAGGTTGGCTTGGGGCACAACAACTAAGATAAATTTAAACAGGCTTCTAACAATACAAAAGCGAATAATTCGTCATATTGCGAACATGGAAGCAATCGCCACTACTACAAGTACCTTCAGGTTATTTGAAATACTTCGTGTTGAGGATATTTAGGAACTTCGCTTATTGACAACACTTTATTTTTCCTCCCCACAAGAATCAACCAACTAATGTCGTTAGCATTTCTGCAGCGCTGTGACACATACGGGCCCACAAGAAATAGAAATTTGTGGAAAAAATCCCACGGTTCCGAACATTTTATAAATTTCAAGTCACATCACACAACTTCCCACTTATACTACACAAAAACAGACTAACTTTAGGATTAAATAGAAGAGGTTCGAGGTCTTTTTTCTAATTGCTGTGTTCTGGTAATACTTTGTTACACTTTATTATGTCTTTTTTCTTTCTTTCTGTTCTTGTGCTTCATTTCACCAAATTGATTGTACAAAAATTTTGCAACGGCCTTGAAATGTATTTTTTTACATATGATGTTTGACTTTGGTTGTTTACCTGCTATAACTTCAGTGCTCAGAATCTTGTATAAAACTTGTATTTACTGTTGCCAAATAGACGTAACATCTCAGTTTAAATAGATTATGATGTTACTAACACTGCTATGTAGCGGTCTTTTTGGTCTCCAGACACTTTCTGGAAAAAAATAAACGTTGAACCATTGGCACTTGGTGCTGTTGCTACATTGTTACTGTCTTCAGATGTGATAATAAGGTAAACGTGGGAGTTTCGAAGTGCCGTATATTCCCTGGCCGGCGAGGTGCGCCGTGGAGACGCAGGAAAGCGGAAGCTTTCCTCCTTCCCCACGGGCGAGTAGCCAGAAGGTCAGCTCCAGAGCGCTGCGCCGCCTCCTTCCTCAAATCGGACGCAAGCGCGCACCGCCAGGCGCCACTGGAGCTGTCGCTAATTGGCCGAAAGTGACAAAGGGCAAGTGCGTCGAGATCGGCGGGTACCGGCCGTGGCCAGGAGAGACAACAGCGAGCAGTGACAGCGAGAGGATGTCAGGTAATCACCTCCCTTCTTCCCGTCAGCCACACGGCAAGCGTCGCAGATCAAGCATCTAGCAGCCATCGATTTTGGGAGAGACCAATAAGGGTTTGGGGGGGGGGGCAGGGGCAAAGCGTCCTCTTCCGTGTTGTGTTCGTATTTCGCATTTCCGCTGCGCCGCCGTGAGAACGGCCGCGCGTGGTGTGCGATACAGGGAGCTCGCAGTTCGCTGCCTAGACATCAAAGGAGGCTCAACAGCCTAGTAAGAACCCCCTCCATTAGCGCCTCAACGTGGCTCTCACGCGCAGACGCACTCGAGCAACTCGCTCCAGGCGAACATGGCGGATCCGCAGTGTACACTGCCTCATCTGATGTGGCTCACAGAGCTCGGCCAGAGGTCTAGGGAATGCCCTACCCCAGGCACTCCAGCAGCGGAATGAGCTCAAGAGACGGTACTGTACACCGCCGCAGGCGCGACGTGGGCAACATCGTGGACGCCGGAAAACTCCACCAGATATCACGGTACCAGCACGCCAAGCGTTGGTGTTCATCCACCATCGGCGCGTGCCACCTGGGAACAGGCGGGCACAGCGCCCTTCAACTCACACCTGCCAAACGCACAACCGAGACCGCGCCACATGCGCTCATCACGGCTCCTGACAGCGAGACACCCGCAAACGCGGCAAGTCTCGCCGAATTTCTGGCCAGCCCGATACAGCAAGCGCTGCAATCCGCACAGCCCATCCCGCGAATCGGAACTCCAAACCCCAAGTACAGTGGCTACAGTGATCAAACGAGCGCTTACCACTTTTTGCTGGCTCTCGACTAGGACGGTCAGGCAACATGCACGAGTGAGTGTGATATGCTTCGGAGAGCAATCCCCGTTGCGCTCGTCGATCAGGCCGCTCAGCGGCACCGGTTTGTCGGCCACACCGCGAGCACGGTGGCCGATTTCCGCAGGATTTTCAGGCAGGAGTTCCTGCCTACGACTACCAGCTGCGGATGCGGCGGGAGTTGTCGCTGCGCACGCAAGCCCCTGACGAATCTCTGGTCGAGTACGTCAGGGCGATGCAGGAGCTATGCGACTACGCCGAACACGTAGTTTCGAATGCGGAGCGAGTGGAAAGGGTAGTCCTACAGAGCGACGCCACGTTTGCTCTCTATCTGCGAGGAAATCACTGCGGCGACTTGAACGAGCTCGCTGTGGAAGCGCGCCGGGTGCGAGCCGAAATCTCGGCAGCCCGCGCGCATCAGCCCCCACCATCTCGATCGGAATCACTAGAGCCCAGCTGCGCCTGGAACGGCAGCACCCGCCTACGAAGCGAATCCGCTCGGGCACCGGCTCAGTGCGCGCTTTTCGAAGTCTCGTATCACGCCTTGGATCCCTACTCATACGGGCTTAGGGCAGCAGAGGTCACACGGTCGGGAGTCTAATCAGCCTCTCGCCAACCACCCGACAGAGATTCCCAAGCTCTACCAAACGATCACGAAGGGGTTACGCCTCCAGAGGAACAGCGTCACCGCGTGGCAATGCCGGTTCGGAACGCGCTCACGGATGGCCGTGGGCGAGAGCAGCCTCGTCCGCCCCTGAACTATGCACGGAACTCTGTGCACTGCTTCAAGTGCAGCCAAATGGGTCACACTGCAAGGGCGTCCCCTATCGGTCCCGGAAAACGAGGCAGGCCGCCGGTAGTAGCGCTGGCGACCGTGGCAGAACCGGGCGATGCAACTGCAATCACGGCCCCTTCGCTGTTCAGGGTCGGAACGCCGTGTAGTGCGAGTACCCCGTTCATAGAACTTGCAATTGCAGGATTTACGTTCAAAGCACTACTCGACACGGGCGCGAGCACGTAGCTCATTGGAGGCGAATTCGTCTCTCAGGGACGGAACAGCATTCGGCTGCGAAAACGCAACCCGCCCCTCCAACTCGCGCGCGCCGAGGCGTGCTCCGGCGGTGATGCGCGTCTTGTCGTGCGCTGTAATCAGCGTCGATGACGACATCGCTTCATTCGCATGCCTCTACTCACGAGCCCCGTCATTCTCGGAAGAGATTTCTTGGTGCTTTACCAGCGCAATTAGGCGCGGACAAAGGAATACAGAACAAAGAAAAACGAGCGCTTGTTCTGGGTTCCTTCGTCCTCGTCTTCTTGCGTGATGAAAACACCGTGAGAAACCAACGAGCCCGTCAGTTGACGCTGTTCGAGATATCTTTTATCAAAATCGGGAATCGTATTTGACATCGGCAACGGCGGCTACCGGGAACACTCGTTCGCGCCACTCAAGCCGTTCGCTACCACGCCCGCCGCGACTGTTCGGATGTCAAAAGCCGAAGTGGAGAGGAGAAATGCCTCCCGGAAGAAAAATTCCCCCCCCCCCCCCCCAACCCGCAAAGTCGCTGGAGTCAGTAGCTTACACGGTCTCCTCGCAACCGCGGGTGACTTGACGGAGCGTGAGCGCGGCCGCTTTTCTCGTTTATAAGCGACTTCGAGGAGATATTTACGGACCAGCCCGGCTGCACAAAACTGATGCAACATCGCATCGAAACAGGGGACGCACAGCCTTGGAAATCCAATCTCAGACCGGTCAGCCCCACCAAACGGCAGGCGATTGACGAGGCGCTGCAAGAGCTGCTCGATGCGGGAATTGTTCGTCGCTCAACGAGTCGATGAGATTCCCAGTCGTACTCGTCCCTAAAAAGAACGGTAGCTCACGCTTGTGCGTGGACCACAGGCGATTGAATGCAGTCACACAGAAGGACGCGTACCTCTTTCCAAGCATCGACGATATCGTTTCAAACCTTTTCGGAGAGAGATATTTTTCTACTCTGGATGCTAGCTAAGGCTTTCTCCAAGTAGAGTTGCGACCAGGAGACGAGTGCAAAATGGCATTCACGTCCCACAGGGGTCTCAACGAATTCGTTAGGATGCCCTTCAATTTGTGCGGAAGCCCAAGCACATTTCAGCGGCTGATTGGCCGTGTGCTCGGCCACGCCGAATGGCATCACGCCCTCGCCTACCTGGACGACACTGTGATCTACTCCCGTACCTTCGAGGAACACGTCGATCAACTCGGGGATGTCTTGAGAAAGCTCAGAGCAGCAGGCCTAACACTCAACCCCCCCCCCCCCCCCCCCAAAGCGCTGCGGTGCAGAGCGGAAGTCAGCCTACTCGGTTACCGCGTGCGGCGCGTACAGGTGTCCCCGGACCGGGAGAAGCTTCGCTCGATCCTGGAATTTCCAGCGCCAAACGACGTGAAGGCCATGCTCTGCTTTCTCGGGGTGATCGGCTACTACCGCCAGTTCATTCCCAACTGCATACGCCTGCAAGTCCCCCTGCCAAAGTTGTTAAGGAAGGCAGCCCCTTGGGAATGGGGAGAGGGAGAGCAGACGAGTTTTCGTCAACTGGCTCAGGCCCTCGCCGACACCGCGTCCCTGAAACTGCCAGACCTAATCAGGCCTTTCGTGATCCAGCAAGATGCCTGCGACTTCGGAGTGGGCGCAGTGTTACTCCAGATGGAGGATGAACAACTCCGGCCCGTGACAGTTGCAATCCGTGCGCTGACGCCGGCCGAGCGCAACTGCTCTGTGGCGGAGAAAGAATGCCTGGTAATCATCTATGCACTACGAAAATTCGGGATGTACGTAGAAAGAACCAGGTTCTCTGTCGAAACCGACCACATGGCATTGACATCACTAACCCGCCTTCGTGAGCCCAGCGGAAGGCTGGCGCGTTGGGCCCTGATGCTAGAGCGCTTCGAATTCAAGTGCGCTATCGAAAAGGGGCCACATTACCGAAAAGGGGCCAACAACGCGGTGCAATAAAACTAGTTGCTGGGCGAGTTGGTGAACCATACTTGAAAAAAGATGTAGCGCTAAAGAGACGAGCACGGGAGGGAGACACCACAAAGACAAACGCTACTAACAACAGGCTTTATATTCCGTAACAGATATCTCTATATAGGTGTGCACATCGCATGCGCACATGACACTAGGGCGGATGTGGGCCTCTTGGCAAAAAGGGGGGGGGATTTCATAACATATCTACAATCGCAGAAAGAACGAGTATCAAAATATATCATCTGCGAGAAAGAGGGAAGGGGGGGGGGGGGGGGGGCAAACAAGCAATGAAGATGAACCTACAGAAAAAACCTAAAGAAAAAACAGGCACGCACGAAAGAGGCGGTGTTATTCTTACAGAAACCTTTCCGGAAAAGCACGCTAGGAGGAGAACTAACTTATTGACGCGTCGCTAATCGAATGACTCGAATTTTTGATAATGTAGAAAGCCTCCAACAAAACTATGGCTTCTGCGCTTGCGCTCCTGCCCAGCACTTTTGCTTCTTTAAAGCGGGGCTCGCACTTGCACGTCAGAACATGCGAAACCAAACTCGCGAGCTTACCTTGTAGTATTAAGTTTTGAGCAAGCTCTCTTAACGGTCGTTGAGGCAGCGCCCCGTCTGCCCTATATAGCATTTTCCGCAGGACAGGGGAATGATGTAGACCACTCCCAAGGCACATTTGACGAAGGCATCTTGATGTTGCTTCTTGCAACCGCGCTCAACGTGGGTTGCTGACGCGTTGTCGCGCGCGCCGGCGAATGACATCTCCTCAGATGGTGGAGAGGAGGATGTGCCGCCGCAACTTCCCCACGCGTCGGGAGAGCGGAGCCAAGACGGGAAACATCTCGCTCGATTGAACGCGCATCTCGTTGGTGTGAAGGTTCCCATCGAGAGGGCGTTTACCGAAGAACTTATCAAGGCTCAGCAGGAAGACCCGTACTGTCGCAAGCTGGTCGCCGGTCTTAGTGAAGAGACGGAACGCCCGACGAATCTAGTCAAAGGGCGCCCGGGAACCGCAGGGAACGCGGTAGGCGTGAGCTCTAGTTCAGATTTGAGTGCTGCGAGTGAGCTGGAGAGTTTCCTGCTTGATGCCGACGGAGCTTTGCTGATATACGTGCCAGGCAAAGAGGTTTGCTTGGCAAATAGGAGTGCCTGGCAAAGAGGAGTGCTTCAAAGCCGTCATCCCGCACCAGCTCAGGCAAACTGTGATGCAGCATTACCACGATGCTGACGGCCATGGAAGCGCGCCAAAGACATGAAAGAAACTGTGTCGGTTCGATACCTGGCCTGGAATGAAGGTGGAAATGCGTAAGTACGTACAAACCTGCCATGCCTGCCAGGAGAGAAAGCCGAGTGGGGGAAGGCCACCCGGCTTGCTTCAGCCGATCGTGAGCACAAAGCCATGGGAAATCGTGGCGTGCGACCTGATATTTGTATTCGGCCACTCGGGGCATTTCATGCCTTGTAATATAAGCTGCTGATCAGTTGCATCGTTGAAAATCATCACACCTGACTTAGTTGCGCTAAGGCTGAAACCGAGACTGTCTCTTTCGTCTCCACAGCAATTCACCAAAGTTTGTAAGTCTTCCTGGCTATCTGCTAAATGTACAATATCGCCCGCATACATTAAACCCGGTAGTCGTCGCTCAACAACCTTTCCGCCTAATGTGTACGACAGATCATAACCTAGATTACTTCCTGGTAGCCTTCTTTCCATACTTATCATATAAATCATGAACAGCAGCGGTGATAGAAGACAACCTTGCCTTCATCCTTTGTATGCCTGGACAGTTGTTGTACTCCTATTTCCTTCCCATGTTATTTCAACTTCATTTTCTCGATATATTTCCTGTAGAAAATTAGTTACCTCATGACCGACTGCCTCAATGCAAGCGCCGCCGTTCCAGGGTGGAGACAAGTTAAGCGACGCCGCCATATTTAATCAAAGCTGGCCTCTCCCATGTACCGCGAAATGCTCGACTGGCAGCCCAGTGCAGCTTTTGCTGCAAAAGTCCATTCAAGTTAAAGCACTTTGAAGTGCGCCGAGAGCATGAACGGCGCCGTTACAAACGCCAGCGCCGCTGATCCCGTGTGATTCAATATGGCGGCGCCGCTGAAGTTGTCTCCACCCCGGCGCTGGCATTGAGGCACCCTAACGGTGGTTGTGAAACCCCACGAAATCTCGAAACGTGATGAGCAGTTGGTGCCACAGATGGCGCTGTGATCTAACTGTGGTAGCAGACGCCACGAAAACTCCAAACGTGATGAGGAAGAGCCAACGCTCTTAAAACTTACTGAATTCGTCCGCCAAAGAAGAACCAGATAACTTGATATTGATTTAAAGCTCACCCACATTTGTACCTCCTCATTTTTTAGACAATTATTGTTCAAAGTTCTCCAAAATCCCCTGGGATCGTCTTTATTGTTTTCAAGTAGGTGTTTTTGGTATTCCTGTTTCTCCCTTCTTAATTCATTAGTTAAGATATAGCGATGCCGCTTAAGCGCAGCAAGGTCTACCGGGTCCGCAGAAAACGTTTGAGAAGCTTATTTTTACGGTTCGTATTCTTAAGATGGAGAGAACTACCCCGCGGCTTTCGGACCTGTAGAGCCGGGCATCCCACAGCACTATGTGTTGGATCCACTCCAGTATCTGGTCTTCATTATTAGGTCGCTACTGGCATTCCTGTAAAAGTAAAATAATTTGCAGGTGAATATGTAATCTACTACAAATTATCTACTTGATGATCATTGAACATTAAACTCACTAGAGGCCAAAATAAACATCTGGGGTTACACGTGGTAAATGGCCACTAATACTAAAAGAACTGTTGCGATGACTGTAACTCGGAGGACCGAGAAAGAACCATTAATCTTCAGATATCACGTCAGTAATCTACTTTAGATGGAATCCCCATAAAAGCTATATAAAAATAAAGCAACATAAAAGATGGGATATCTTCGTAAGTTAAACTGGCCGCGTACAAAACATACATTACTCCAGTAATATAATACGCTGGGATCGTAAGGGGCCTTTTTACAATAACAATAGCGAGACACGTGAACGTTCACTTCAAATCTGGGCATTTCATCATCATCATCAGCCATACCACACCCACTGTAGGGCAAAGGCATCTCCCATGTCCCTACAATTAACCCAGTCCTTTGCCAGCTGTATCCACCCTTTGCCGGCAAACTTCTTAATCTCATCCGCCCACCTAACCTTCTGCCGCCCCCTGCTACGCTTACTTCCTCTTGGAATACACTCCGTTACCCTTAAGGAGCAGCGGTTATCTTGCCTTTGCATTTCATACCCTGCCCAAGCCCGTTTCTTTCTCTTGATTTCGACTAGGATGTCATTAACCCGTGTTCGTTCCCTCACCCACTCTGCTGCCCGCTTGCGGTCTCTTAACGTTACACCTATCATTTTTTCTTTCCATGGCTCGCTGCGTTGTCCTTAACTTAAGCTGAACTCTTTTCGTTAGCCTCCACGTTACTGCCCCGTATGTGAGTACCGGTAAGATAATGCTGTTGTACACTTTTCTCTTGAGGGAAATTGGTAAACTGCCACTCATGATCTGCGAGAACTTGCCGTATGCGCTCCACCCTATTCTTATACTTCTAGTTATCTCCCTCTCATGATCCGGATCAGCTGTCACAACCTGCCCTAAGTAGACGTATTCCGTAACAACTTGCAGGCTCTCGCTGCCAATTGTGAACTGTTGTTCTCTTGCTAAGCTGTTGAACATTGCCTTGGTTTTCTGCAGGTTAATTTTTAGACCCATCGTTCTGATCTGCCCGTCTAACTCATTGATCATGATTTGCAGTTCACCTCCTGAGTGACTCAGCAAGGCAATGTTGTCAGCGAATCGCAGATTTTTTAGGTATTTTTCATTTATTCTTATTCCCAGCTGTTCCCAATTCAGGCCTCGGAATACCTCCTGTAAACATGAGATGAACAGCATTGGCGAGATCGCGTCTCCTTGCCTGACGCCCTTCCTTATTGGAATTTTATTGCTCACTTTATGGAGGAATATTGTAGCTCTGCAGTTGCTATATATATCTTCCAGTGTTTTGACATAAGGCTCTTATACCCTCTGATTACGCATTGCATGTATGACTGCTGAGGTTTCCACTGAGTCGAATGATTTCTCGTAATCAATGGAAGCTATATATAGTGGTTTGTTATATTCTGCGCATTTCTCTATCGCCTGATTGATAGTCGGAATATGATCTATTGTGGAATATTCTTTACGAAAGCCTGCCTGATCATTTGGTTGATTAAAGTCTAACGTTGCCCTGACTCTATTAGCGATTACCTTAGTAAATACTTTGTAGGCAACGGATAGTAAGCTGATCGGCCTGTAATTTTTCATGTCCTTGGCGTCTCCCTTCTTATGAATTAAGATAATGTTTGCATTCTTCCATGCTTGTGGTACAGACGAGGTCATACGTCATTGCGTATGCAGGGTGGCTAGTTTTTCTAGCACGATGTCCCCTCCATCCTTCAAACAGATCTGCTATTACCTGATCCTCCCCAGCTGCTTTTCCCCTTTTCATTGCTTCTAACGCTTTCTTTAATAAAACGGATAGTTGAGCGATTTGATACATACTGCTGGGAATAACAGCGCTGAGGCGAGGGACAAAGAAAGAAGACAACAGGACCGGCGCTGACTAACAACTGAACGTTTATTAGAAAAAATCATGCAAAATATACTCATTTGACAACCACGGGCGCGTGCGCAACACCAAAAGCCACAGTAATAAATCAATCACTTGAATCCAGATACATTAGTTCACATTGATTAGTTAGTGATTGATTTATCACTGTGGCTTTTAATGTTGCGCACGCGCCCGTGGTTGTCAAAGGAGTATATTTTCCATGTTTTTTCTAATAAACATTAAGTTGTTAGTCAGCGCTGGTCCTGTTGTCTTCTTTCTTTGTCCCTCGTCTCAGCGTTGCTATTCCCAGCAGGCTTTCTTTACTTCATCTTTCATTACTGGCGGGATGACGCATTGCTGTGCACTGCTGTCTTTCTCATTAAAGCTCTGAATACATTGGCTACTGTATAGGTCTGTGTAGAAGTCCTCGTCTACGTTAAACTATCTTATTCATATTGCTAATGACATTGCCCTGCTTGCCTCTTCATGCATGCATCTGGTTTTTACCTGTGCCTAGTTTCCTCTTCGCTGCTTTTAGGCTACCTCCGTTCTTTCGAGCATGCTCGATTCTCTCCATATTAAACTTCCCTATGTCGGCTACCTTGCGCTTATTTATTAACTTTGATCGCTCTGTTCGTTCTATTTTGTCGGTAGGGTTAGACGCCCTCATGCTTTGGCGCTTCTTAATCAAACCTTTCGTCACCTGAGATAGCTTTCCGGTATCCTGTCGAACTGTCCTACCACCTACTTCTACAGCGCACTCCATAATAATGGCTGTCAGATTATCGTGTATTGTATGAACATCAAGATCGCCTTCCTCAGTTAAAGCCGAATATCTGTTTTTCAGCGCTATCCTAAACTCCTGTGCTTTCCCTCTTACGGCTAACTCGTTAATGGTCTTCTTCTTCACTAGCTTCTTCCGTTCCCTCTTCAAGTCTAAGCTAAGTCTAGACCTTACCATTCTGTGGTCGCTACAACGCACCTTTCCGACGACGGCCACATCCTGAATGATGCCAGATTTAGAGCATAGTATGAAGTCGATTTCATTTTTAGTCTCACCATTGGGGTTCTTCTAGGTACACTTCCTGTTTTCTCGTTTGCGGAAGAAGGCATTCATGATACCATGGGAAGCCAGCGATGGCGTAGAGGTAGAGCATCCGCCTCGCGTGCAAGAGGACAGTGGTTAGAATCCCCGTGATACGCAATTCTCCACCGGGTTTAAAAAAAAATCCGCGTGTCGATGGAATTGCATAACCAGGCCTGGAGTGTGGCCTGATCTCGGTGACCAGAACCGACAACGCACTCTCTCACCTATGTGGCCACCCTGGTGTATTGCTTGGCCACAACCTTCTATGATCAAACCAAGCCAATTACATATTCAGCTTCAATTACATGCTTTCTGAGACTGCATTTTCCCTTTCGGTGCGGTTGAGGTGTCTACCAGGAACTCGAGATATGAAGTAAGGCGCTTGCAGCAGGGGTTCAGACCGATGACATATGCATCTTCAGTCACATGATTGAAGGCGCGATTGAGGTAACCACCGTGATGTTGAGATTTTAGATCTACTGCGTCCTTTCCTTCCTCAGCCGTCGCGGTGCCTGAATGGTTATGGCGCTCGGCTGCTGGCCCGAAAGACGCGGGTTCAAACCCGGCCGCGGCGGTCGCATTTTGATGGTGGCGAAATTCTAGAAACCTGTGTACTGTGCGATTTCAGTGCGCGTTAAAGAACCCCAGGGATTGGAAATTTGCGAAGCCCTTCACTACGGCGTCCCTCATAGCCTGAGTCGCTTTGGGACGTTAAACCCTCATAATCCAAACCTTTCCTTCCTCGAAACACTCGCTTTCACATTTCCTCCACGTAAGACTCCACGTAACATAGAACCCGTGGACATTTTACCTGAGCAATCCAAAACTTATCTTAACGTGATTAGCAGATTACGTCAGTCTGGATAGTTTGTCCTTCTGGGTAGAATGGTGACAGGTAATTCTAGTAAGCTGGCTTTTCTCAGTTGCTGTCATAGTGCCATGGTGTTCTGTACGTAATTACGTTATAGTAGTACCTGTTGTCTGCCAGCACTGTCTTCCTCCGAACAATTCATGCTACTCGCAGCCCTAGAGTCTAATCATGCCCGAAGAGGGACGTGGTGATGGAGATATGCAAAATCAAAGCCCACGTAACTGATGCCAGTGTACTTTATTTGAACTGAAAGAAATATTTACGTTACACCAGAAATCGCAGCAGGGGTGGGACACCGCAGGCGACGGCTAATTCGATCACTCTCCCCACATTCTGTCTGTGCGAGGAAGACTCAGAAAGGAGGGAAACTCTGCCTACGTTTTGAATTTTCAAAGGGCGCGGCCGTTGCGCCGTACCGAGCGGCGCACCTCCTCGGCGCATTTCGCGAGCTCCTAAAGCGGTGTTGCAGCCCTCCCTTGCTCGCTGTCGCCGGCTCTGCGGCTTTCATCAGCTTGGCGTTGCCTCTCTTCATGTTTTAGTAACTTACAGTGTTGCACGCGCCAACGCGATAAAAACAACGGCGTTACCGGTAACGCGTTACTTTTTTGGTTACTTCGTAATGTACTCGTTACCATTTCGAAACTGCAACGGGTGACGTACTTATGTTAACATTTTTCAGTAAAGTGACGTGGCACGTTAATAGTTACTTTTTATTCCAATTCCGCCCCTTTTTCAGAAAAAAGCGCCTATGTTAATGTTGCAAATAAACGAAAATTATGGGAGCACTTCGGCAATATAAAGTGTAGACTTGCCGACTCTGATTCTAGCGTCACAATTTCGCATACCAGTGGCACTCCGAAAGTCTTCTTGCCACATTTTCGATCTGCACGACGTTGTTGGCCAAACTTCCCGACTGGAATCCTTTCCGCCAGGCACTCCCAGTAACTTTTCTCTTGGAGTGAGACTACTCCACTTGGGCACATGGTCTCATGCAAACACTCCGTTCATACGAAAATCAAACCAAGCTTACAGAGCGTATATCGGACGTGGCTAACCACCTGATGCACCTCTAGGAAGATCGCCGCAGCCTCACTAAACAATGGCGGCGGACAAAACGCAATCGTAAACTCAGCGCTCGCATCTCTTAACTCACCCAGCAAGCTGCCTAGTATGCTGTCTAGCTCGCTGACAATAACTGGGCGGATAGATGCAACAGCGCAGCAAGACAGATGTCGAGCCGCAACACTTGGCGGCTCTATAGGAGTCTCATAGACCTTACACGAACACGCTCGGAAACCCAGAAACACCTCACTCGCGCAATACACATTTTTCAAGGAAACACAGAGCAGCTAGCGAACACCTTAGGCTCACAATACCTCAGTCAGGATAAAGATCCGCGTGGATAGGATTATTCTTATACAGGCAGCGATAATCCTAAACTGGATCAGCTTTTCTAGCTTCACGATCGGGCATACGAAACCATACTTGAATATATCAACGCCATTTGGACCGGGGACACTTCGTTGCCACCCGATTTGAAGCAGGGCCAGATTAAGAAAAATGGGGCCCTGGGCTAATGAGCATGCAGACCCCCTTTCCATATACTGACTCCCTCCACCCCGTCGCCTGCTACTCTACTGGAAATATGCCACGTTTCATTTTACATCCACCAAACTAAAAGGAACGAAGTGCGATCAACTTGATTTTTATTTTTGTTATTATAAGTAAAGCAACAAACTTTCTTGAAACGCGTGCTGTTGTCCACAACGACGCATATGTTCACTTTGTGAATAATCTGCATTCTGTTTTAATACAAAGCTATGCTTTAAGGAAAAGTTTAGTGCACTCAAGACGAACAAGAACGTAGAAAAGACAACACAGCTCAGATGTCGATCCTTGTGAATCTAGGATTTGTTTGCATCACTAAGTTAAATCGCGTGAGGGCACGCATGGGTGTATCCAGAACATTCTTTATTAAAATTCGAGGAAAAGACTGAAATAATCCATATACACGCTACATTATAAATATGCAATAGATATATAAAAAACTTAAGGCAACATAAACACCATGAAAGTTCACTAGAATACAGATGAAAATTACCAACTGTAATTACAAAACATTATTTGAAAATATTTTCGTTACAGGTAAGACAACCAAAGACGACACTAAATAGATGTGGCACTATCAAAAGCAACAAAAATACAGTTCCTTATAAGCACTCTAAATATCACAAGAAAAACAGACAAGAGACGACCAACGAAGATTTGCATATCTTGAAATACACTGCTCAGCGTTTCATTGTGAACGTGGAGGCTTGGAGGCGACACAACAAACTTATTGGAACTATTCATGAAGAGCGCAAACAGTCCTCTTTTAAAATGGCGTCTTTCGCGCCTTCGCCTTGGCGAAATGAGATATAGTCTGTTTGAAGGATAGATCGCGGAGGAGGTCACTTTCAATGAACATAATAGCAAGCGAGTTCACCTTGTCGTCAAGGAGGATTGAACGAAGGCGATTTTTTATCAGCGACAACTTGAAAGCTTCGTTCGGTGTCAAAGTTTGCCACGGGTATGCTTAAGTACATTCGCAAAAAAATAAAAAGGTTCGGAAACGCATCAATAAGCGTTCTTTCGTGCAGCAAGTTCATTATTCCCAGGGGACCCGTGTCTTGGCACACGAAGATGTGCAGAAAGTTCGCAAACTGAACGATTTCAGTGGAAAATCCTGGCTCTAAATAATTTTTGTAGGTTTTCACCAACTTCTCAGCCTGCTGTGCTAGAGGCGCCTCACTCCGAACTTCTGTCAGCAATTTTAAGAATCCGAACCTTTCGCAGAATTCAGTGTAGGCAGCCTTTCGCACTCGCAAAGCAGAGCCTATACTGTCAAGTGCAACATTGAAGCTCTCTACGATAAACTTTTTTCTACCTTGTAGCGCACTATTGCTTTTTCCGTTCGGGTGCTTACTCAAAACGATGCGTTTGCCCTCATCCTGATCACATTGCCTGTTACTTAGCGTGAGTGCTTATCTTAGAAGGTATCAAAGAGAGGTCGCAAAGATTTGGTAAAGCCTTGTAGAGAGTTCAGCAGGTCAACAACAGTTGAAACGTTTAGGCCTGGTTTCTGAAGTGCTACTCTCGTTTTGTCAAAGCGCTCCAATATTTCACCCCAGAAAATCGCCATGAATGCAGTCTCTAGTTTTTTTCATTTTCTTGAAGAGAGAGTGCGCTTCGTTCCTAGTCTCGCCGTTTTCTTCCTCGTTCTTTGATATAGCTTCAGGGCAACACAAGACTGCATTGAAAATTTTCAGAATGGCCTTACATGATTCAGCTTGTCTTGACCACCTGGTCTGAGAGAAATTTTTCACAAGCTGTTGGCCAGTCCCGCCCATGCTGTCCAAAAGATACCTCCATCTCTTAGGTGAGGCAGCAAAGAACATATACAGTCTCTGAATTACCGTGAAAAATTTGACTGCCTCAAGGCAGCTGTCAAAGCTACACGCTCTAAGTTCAGTGATTGACCATCCCACGGCATGTAGACTGCCAATTAGTTGAGGTGTTCGATTTTAGCTTGCAGTCCTTTGTAATTTTCTGACATATTACTCGCATGATCATAAGCTTGGCCACTACAATCATCAACTGAGATGTCATTGGTCGTCAAGAGGGACTTCACGGTATCGAAAAGATACAAGCCAGTATGCGATTCGATGGGAACAAATCCAGGAAAGCGTTCGTACACTTTCCAATTGAAATAGTATCGTAAAACAACTGACAGCTCATCAACGTAAGGTCTGGAGCCGAATCAACAATTACAGAGAAATATTTTGTGCATTTCACTTCGTCAACGAGACGTTCCTTGAGAGCCTTAGCCTTTGTCATATGCTCGATAAATTCATCACAAATGGTTTTTAACAGATACGATGGGTGACCGTTTCCTTTGTTCCCGTAGCGTTTCATGTGCTTCTCTAGAAACGGATCAAACTTGGCAATGGCCTCAAGCACTCCCATATTATTGACATTTCTCAGTGAACCAAGAATCTCCACACTACCCATAAGCGCTAGGTTGCTCTCAGCTAGAAGCTTAACTCCAACGACTACGCGCTTCAACATCTCCTTCCAGTAAGCGGTCTCAGTGACAAGATGCTTAAACAGCTCCTTGTCAATTGTGCTGCTCGAGTAAGAGCGGGCGAGCCATGCTGCCGCGCAGTTCCAGTGCCGCGCAGTTCCGGTGCTCGAGACTATTTTCATGTGCGCAAACCTTTTCTTCTGCTCTTTTGGAATCAGAAAAGCCGTGCGTGGTGAAAGGTCTAGGGTTGCTTGAAATCGAAAATAGTTTGCACATGAAACAGTAAACGGAGCCTTTGGACTCCGAGTACATTAATCAGTGTCGCTCGTACGCCTCCCCATTTACAGCCTATCGCACGAAAAGATGAGGTGACATATAGCGTTGCTGAGTTTTGTATTGCCTTTCGGAAGACGGAAAATTTTCTGCCAGATTTTGAAAATACAATGCCCCTTCTCAAGGCATACACTCCGAATGCTGTCAGTAATAACGTCCGGCCACTTGGAAAGGTCACTTCGGAGAATCTCACAATGTACCTCTTGCTTCGGGGGTGTCTGTACTTCTCTGTTGCCGCAACGAGAAGCCGTCCCATTCATCCTCTCGAGGCACACTTTGTGCGTAGGAACATGATTATTTGAAGCCAAGCTAACAGGAAAAATGTGAGTCGGTTTTTTTAATGTTGTTTCCTGGCGCTCGTCAGTAGAAGGAGGCTCATCAGGAGGTCGGGCACCCGTTGATCAGCAGTAGTAGAAATCGGGCGTCGCGGACCGGACACCTGAAGCTTTGCGGTAGGGGGCCGGCCGAGTGGCATAGACGTTGCTGACTCAGGAGCAGGACAGGGCTCGGTTAGCGTCGGTTTCTCAGAAATATAGAAGAACGAGGTTGGCATCGTTTTCACAGGGTCCAGGCAACCAAAATGAGTTAAACTTTGCTTCTTGCCAGGAAGCCGTGGTGATGGAGTTGGAAGTCCTCCACAGAAGCACAGTCGGTACTATTGGGAGTTTGACACGGACAATGGGTAGAGCGATCATACTGCTCCGCGGAAGCTGCATTCAGTAGGAATTTTGTCATCTTTGGTAGCTTCTTTTCATGCTCTTCTCTTTCTAACTTCGCCTTTCGCTTAGACGCACCACTTTGATGCTTCCGATCGAGCATTTTCGTATAATCGATGCTAATTGTTCACCCCACCGGGCACTTCGTCAGTTCGGCGCGGCCGCAGGTGTCCAATGGTGGCCGTCACGATGACTGGCGCACGCTGCCTGGATGGTCCGTGGCTGGCCGAGAGCAGTCCGTCCCCCGGGAGCTCCTCAGCGGGCGGGCTTATGCAAGCTTAACGGGCGGCTCGGGGCTCTATCGCAGCCCGCGATCAACTTCCTTTCATAGACGCGCACCGCGTCTGTCTGTTACTAGCGCGAAAGCAGGCGTTCACATACGCATAGAGTTCCTTATACAAATTCCCCCCTTTTCTGTACAAACTCACTCCTCCCGTCCCAGCCTCGTGTTCCTATTGGCTAGGAGCAATCGTCTGTTCTTGGAGGTTCTCGATTTTTCTTTCGCCCCGTCGACGCCGAGCGCGAGAACGAAGCGAAGAGGGCGACTTCTAGCGCGGGCGAAGTTACGCGCCAACCATCGCGTGTGAGTCATCTTTTTCTACTTCCTGGAAAGTTCGGCGGCCAGTCTGATCTAATTTTTTCCGTTGAGCGCGCGCTAGGGTGCGCGGCCACTAGGCAGGAATGGGCCTTGGGGCGGTATTGCGGATCGCTCTCAATCGAAACTGTCTCAAAAAGTGTCTCTCATTTGCCTCTCTCCTATTGGTCGGCCGTGGGCGGCGGCCTGTTTGATTTTTTTGCGTCACTGACTTACGTCGTAAATGGCCCAGAAGTGTTGGCGTTGGCCACCTAATTATGCGGGCAGATTGAGACTATTTTTTGATACTAGGAAATGTAGTATCAATGCGTTTTAGAGAGAAATTGGCGGCTGTTTACATCGTCGTATACGCGGATGACCACGCGAGCGACGGTGTCGGAGGGTGCATGAGGACGACTTTGACGCGCGGGACGAGTTATTTCGACGCTTCGACTTAAGACGGAGACTGCGCAGTGGCTAGCGACGTACTGGCCGTGGAACAGGGAGGTGCACGGGTGAGTGCGCTGTCAGTGGAGCGGCAGCCCTAACGAAAAATCTCATTTGGATGCATATGTGTCTCAAATGAATTTATGTGTCTAGTGTGTGGTCATACGAGATATGTGTCTAGTATGTGGTCATACGAGTTGATATGTGTCCAATATGTGTTTCGTATGGGCTGATATGTGTCCCTTGTATCCCTCGTATGGGTTTATATGTGTCCTTCTTATCCCTCGTATGGGCTGATATGTGTCCTTCGTATGCCTCGTATGGGCATATGTGTCCTTGGTATCCCTCGTATGGGCAATTGTGTCCCTCGTATGCCTCTATGTGCTGATACGTGTCTATCGTATCAGTTGTTTGAGCCGAAATATGGATTTCGTATCACCCGAATGGGCCGATGTGTCTTTCGTATCACTCATTTGAGCCAATATGCAGCTCTCGTATCACTCATATGGGTGAAATGCGTGTCTCAGTGAGCTGATATTGTCACGGACCCGAAGACGACAAAGTTGGCAGTGGCGCGGCACGGAGCGCTCGCGCTAGGCCCACCGCCATTAAATCATTCCATCGCCATCTGTTATGTAGTACTGTCTTCACCTGCTTGCCGTCACGTAACATTTGGCGTGAGGTACGGAGTTCATCCCCATCCTGGTCCTGGAGCTTCGGTGTCCTGCGTGTGCCGTGGTCGTCGGTCGTGTGCTCCTGCCCGCAGCGCCCGGTTGTGCCCCAGCCGGCCAGACCAGAACCGACCATGTCGTTCAGCCCAGCCCCGCCTCCTGCCCCGGCCAAAAGACACAACAACTTGACGACGCCGCCGCTACTTGAACCTATGACCCCACCGACCCTAGAAGTCGCCAACATATTCGAACACAGCCCCTGCCCGTGCCGTTCGGTGTGTTCAAGGGCCTCGGCCGTCGGCTCAAGGTGACCTAGCTAGCTACGGCCCGGAAGCTTCCTGGACCAGCGCTCATCTGATCATCATCTGTTCATCTCTTTCATCGTGACGGCAAACCCTGCAACTTCTTCTCTTCTGTGTTCATCCGTCCTGTCACGCTCATCGTCACGCCCTGCGTTTCGTCTTCACTGCCGGTCTTTCAGTTCGTGCGATCGGGACGATCGCTCGGCAGCCCCGGGTAGTGTCACGGACTCGAAGACGACAAAGTGGGCAGTGGCGCGGCACGGAGCTCTCGCGCTAGGCCCACTGCCATTAAATCATTCCATCGCCATCTGTTATGTAGTACTCTTCACCATGCTTGCCGTCAGGTAACAATATGTGTGTCTTTTATAAGGCTCGTATGAAATTAAATGGATAACATTTCATCTTGTCTTTCACGCGGTGCACTTGAGCTCATAATTAAAGAACACAGGTGATCAAATTAGATCCCTCTAACGGAGTGGGATGTTAAATCCCAAGTATAGTACCATTTTACGCTGTATCCGCTTAGCACATGAATGGACAAGCATATGGCATTCCAATACTGTCCTGTTTCAAAGCTACATCTCAGCTGAAGCGCACACATTCGAAAAAAAGTATAGAACACCCTCAGGAGAAGTAAAATTAAGCCAAGGGCACCATCTAAAACATAATAGATAATGAGGCCACAAAACATTGGTCCATGGGATAAATGACTCAAGTAGCTTCCAATAATAAAGAAGTGACTATGCAGATGCAAACATTTAGCTTGAGAGGTGTGCTGAATAATTTGCCTCCTTGTCTATAACATGCTAATTACTGAAAGTGAAAAATATTATTATAAATGAAGCTTCAGATGTCTTTTTTTAGAGGTGTAATTAATTTTTTGATATCGTCCCCCACTTATACTGATGCCTTTGCATCATCGATGCATTATTGTTGTTTACATGCCTCAGAGAAGAATGAGGATGATGGCCCCAACTTGACACTAAAGATCTTCAAATGTTTCTTCAGCTACGGTATAGCCAGTAGCTACAAGGCACTAGGTCAGAACTATTGGTGGGTGATGCAGAACATCCCGAAACTGCAGCTTATTCAACACGGCGGTATTGCCACCTAACTTGTTGTCATGCCAAGCATTGTCACATTAAATGATGGATTTCTTTAGGACAAACTTTAAGAAAAAGTGCACGGTCCTTCAGCATCCTCATGTTCAAGAATGCCCGCAATAACGGTCTGCTTAATGTGACAATCATCACAAATAAATTCATCCACATGTGCCACGAGCTCAGATGCGAGATGCAGACAGTGGGCATCCACTGCACTCCTCGTCTTTCACACTCAACACAGCTGGATCTTGCATGTACGTACAGTTTGTACCCACCTTCTGACTGGAAACATAACATACCCATTACCATAAATTGGACTCATTCGATGGTGGATAATGATAGGGAGAACACCTTTTGCCATCCAAAATTTGGTTTCGAAAAACTGCTATAACTGTACACTGATGTATACTAAATATTTCCTTGTGACTACTTCAATATCAGTGGTGCCATGTGCAAAATGAAAATATGAAAAGTGGGAACATCAAACTTTCTTTTCATTGTAACGTCTTTCCCTTTCACGAGGTGATAAATGTGTTACAGACCAGGATGTAAAATTATACTGATCACCCCTCGTATAAACAGAATCCACCAATACCATCTGTTTAATAAAACAAACCTACATAATACACAAAAACACTACATATATACTATATCATGGAACAAGAGTAAGAGTTTTGTACAGAGACCACACGAACAACAAAGCAGCAAGTGACATACAATATTAGTTACATTTCTCTATATTTACTATACTCAAATACAACTTAAGAATGAAGTGGCAGATGCCTCTCAAAGGACCAGGCATTGTAATGAGCATGGAGGAGGAGGACACAACCAGCAGTGAATTAGAGTTTTGATGATTACGATGAGATGTGAGCCCGTTAAAAGGCCAATGTGATCCATTAAACGTCTGTGTATACAAGCCGAGCACATCGAGCACTGCCACAATGAGATTAGCAAAAATGAGAATGACAATGTCTCTAATGAGCTATTGTAGATGCCATGGTAGAGGGCTCCAGATTAACTTCAACTGCATATGCGCTGACAAAGCACAGCAAAGAGGCGTGTTTTCCACTTCACCTATATCAACATGTGGCTGCTCCCGCCTGGATTTGACTCAGCTTCCTTGGGCATAGACCACAATGGAATAAATAAATGTCCATCCAAACAACTGTGACGTGACAACTAAAGAACTGAATATGGACTGGTAATAAAAAAAAGAAAAGTGGGCCATATATGCCCTCTTCACTGTGTGAACATGTCGCCCTTCTGAAAACAAAGATAAAAATAAAAAGACATGAAGTGTCACCTGCTGAACAAATAAACAGCCGAAACACTAGTACAACTTCATTCACAAAAATGGAGCTACCTGTCACAAGGCAATGGGTGTGGTAGGCATGCAGCAACCCAATTATATAGTGTGCGCCATCCTGATTTGCTCAGGTTGTCGTACCTTCCATGCAAACAACTTGCGAAGTGAATTATAGAGAAGCATTTGCCACTTCATTCTTGAGTTGTATTCAGCTATTGTTTACACAACACACAAAAGAAAATACTGCTTCTCAAAGGAACACTAAGGACATGTCAACATAATTTCTGTTCTTAGTAAAAATATGTTGCATTGGCCCTTTCTAACCATTCTGTTATTCTGTTATTCATTCTATTACTAGGGCCGCTTACCCGTATGTGTTTTTTTTTCTTGCAGAAATGAAGGGCTTATTTGAGATATGTCAATAAAAGAATTCCAAAAAGTTCCTATAGTTAGACGAAAGCTATATATTCGGAAAAAAACAATCCGATATACACTGCAAACTGCCTTCAAGAATCTTTCCTGACCGAATGCTTCGTCGGATCGAACATCTCTCAGGACACCTTGGGCGTTTTAAACTTGTTTACCAATAGACATCGGCTTTGCGACCAATATCAGATATACAATATGCAATATATACCCATTCCAGTGGGCCGATCACGCATCTATAGGGCCGCCTATCCGTGTGTGTTTTTTTCCTTACAAAAATGAAGGGTTTATTTGAGATATGTCAATAAAAGAATTCCAAAAAGTTCCTATAGTTCGACGAAAGCTATATATTCAGAAAAAAACAATCCGGTATACACTGCGAACTGCCTTCAAAGATCTTGCCTGACCGAATGCTTTGTCGGATCGAACATCTCTCAGAACACCTCGGACGTTTCAAACTTGTTTACCAATAGACATTGGCTTTGCGACCAATATGAGTTATACAATATGCGAGATATACCCACTCCAGCGGGCCGATCACGTATCTATTGGGCCGCTTACTCGTGTGTTTTTTTTTTCTTGCAGAAATGAAGGGCTTATTTGACTAATGTAAATAAAATAATTCCAAAAAGTTCCTATAGTTTGACGAAAGCTATATATTCGGAAAAAACAATCCGGTATACACTGCGAACTGCCTTCAAAGGTCTTTCCTGACCGAATGCTTCATTGGATCGAACATCTCTCAGAACACCTCGGATGTTTTAAACTTGTTTACCAATAGATATCGGCTTTGCGACCAATATCAGATATAAAATATGCGAGATATACTCACTCCAGTGGGCCGATCACGTATCTATAGAGCTGCCTACCCGAGTTCAGGTGGGCTATACTCAAGAACCACGGAACAGGGGGGTGGCAAAGGGGAAGGTTGCCTCCCCCCCCCCCACATTTTTCAGGGGGGGATGTGCCCCCCAATCTCCATTTGCTTCTACTTGGATCAGATTTCGGAAAATTGAAGCACATATTAGTTCTAACCTCTTTTAATTCAAAGCACAGTGGGGCTGCATGAGCTGCTTGGCTTAGTAGCCGGTTGTAAAACATTTGGTATATGAGTAACCTAAACCGGTCATGTCCCTACAGAATTCGATCGACTATATATCGACCTGACCGTGTACATGATCACGATTAGCAGAATTTAAACAAACTATGCACAGGCTTTTTAATGGAATTGATCACTCCTCGTGCGTACAGCTTCCCACCTATAAATTAAGCTCCTCGATCATTTAAATAATTTTATATTGCCATAAATCTTTGCACCATTTGTTCGTTCGCACTCACAACCTCCGGCACGCGGCTTTATCATTTTGTTTTGGAATGCGACGTGCGGCCAGACTAATGCCGTTGATCATGGCCACGTGCAAATGATTCCACATTTTTCCAGATTCTTGCTGTTTTTGGTTCTCTATCTCGAAGGTTCCTTGCCAGCTTTAAATTCAGCACGACCAAGAACTGCATGGCATTCAGCTGGATGACCGCCGAGCACGCATGATTAAGCCTATTGCAGCCGCCGAGTAATTCAGTTCTTAGTGGGCGTGAGTCAGTCCCTTAAACAGTTAATTTTGGAATCCTTTTCGTTGTCTTCCTGACAGCTGGAGTGTCGTCACCGCATCGTGATACATTTCATCAAGCTTTGAACATATATATATATATATATATATATATATATATATATATATATATATATATATATATATATATATATGTGTGTGATTGTGTGTGTGTGCGTGCGTGTGTGTGTGTGTGTGTGTGTAAAATTTATTATGTAAATGAACATTAAATAAATAACAAAATAAGCTCGAAGTCCTGCCCTCCGACTAAAAAAAAAATGAGTTCCGGAGTCCCTTGCTATACTAATTGTCTCGAGCATAGCCCAAACCTTCACCCGCTGCCATTACGACCCGGACGCGACAGCGGTGTGCCAGAGAACACTGCGAAACAATAATTATAGAGGTCCTTGATCACCTCGATCAAAGCACCTCGATCGAGGGCGTGGTTGTGCTACCCAGTTCCGTGTTCTAGCGCACACTATCAGTTTATTTTTGAGAGCCTCTTCCTCCTCGTACCTTTCACACTTCTGATTTCTTAACATAAATTCTTTCAGTGCATCAATTTACCTATTCAGCAATCTATATTTCCCCCTTCTGCTTGTCCTAAGTCGCTGATTTTAGGTCAGTGGCAATATAGTACTTATGATATCTACCACGCACCGTGCCAGAAAATACTTTTTTGCAGCAATTACAGACTTTTCAAGCACTTGCTGCATTTAGGGGAGTTCTAAAAGAAGTGTTTATTTCATCGTAGATAACACAGAAGTTGCTGTTTACATCGGAGAGAACAGGGAAGGGCCCAGCGTTATTTATGATCAAGAGCCGCGCAACAGGAGCTTTTATATTTCAAAACCGAAACTGAAAATGTTCTTGCGTCGTCTGACGGCTAGGCCCAGACTTTATAGGTGCTTCCTGTTTGTCGTAAGCCACACAAAACTTTCTGCTTAAAGCACTAAGTAAAAAGCGCAAAGCACAATCAGGCACCGCGTGCCACTATAGCTTCCAGCTTTGAAACCGAAACCGAAGGCGATTTGTCACATAGCGACTACTTTGTTTAATGCAGTGGCGATCAAAAATCGCAGAACACTTCAAAAATTTAGGTTACAGCGGTACCATAAAGCTCATACATGATAGAGCCCATAGAGTTACACTAAGCCACCCTATTCACACTCCATGGGCAGTCACAGGTGCAAGACCAATTTGAGGGGCTAGTTGGTTCTGCGGTTGGTTCTGCTTATGTTGGACCAACGCTCTGTGGCACAGCTTGACACGGAACTCATAACTATTTCCCCTTCAAAGTATATTTGTAACTTTTCAACTATAAGTATTTCATGGTGTGTAGAGCCCCGCGTCGTCTGCTACTACATGCGGTCAATCAGCAGTCAACTGGATGGCCGGATGCGCTGCACGAGGAGGCTGCGACATGGAGCGGTATATAGATCACGGTCGGAGACGCAAGTTCTGCCGCAGGAAACAAACAGACGAAATTGAACGAATAAAACGTATTTATTATTCTGGTTTGTAAAGAAGAGGTCATCATCATCATCGTATGCAGCGCCCTGTGCAGTGCGCGTCGCCAAGCCAATCCAAGTCTGCGGTCGTTTGCGTCCAACGTTTGCGTCATCACTCGTGTTGGTGTGTGTGGTTGTTACAGTTATTAGATTGTGTGTTTTGCAGCCACATGTGACACTTCCACTATGGGTTCGTCAGCTGCGGCGAGCTATGCGTACGTGAAATACTTCGACCGACGGCGCAAAAGCTATCGTACACGTCTCTATGTCGTCCTTGTTTCCTTTGCGCTACACCTATCAATGATGCCTCACCGACTGGCGTTAGCGACTTGGCGAAAAAAAGGACGTCTACTGGCGCGGCGGAAAAGAGGAGAAGGCATTCTATTCCGCCCAAGTAATGGAGCTTGGAGGTGAGTTTTGCAGTTACTTCGCTACGTGGTCAGATTTAAGAAGCGCCAAACGTGTGATGCGTGCACAGTCAAGCCTAACGCTTTTAGCAAAGCTTGGTGGCGTTTTACATAAAGTCGATGCACATGCTTTTTTACTGTTGCGAGCACTTGCAGAACGAAATCTAAGGTTCGACGAAATCTTGTCTGGTCGGGTGAATACATTGGCGAAAATAACGGAGCGCCGACCAGTCGAAACGTCCTTCCATCTTGACAACACCTTTTGGTCGGCGCTTCGTTATTTTCGCCACTTGCAGAACGCTTACGATACCACTTCCTCTGTGATTGCGATCCGAGCACGCAGCAGCCCAGCGCATGCTTCCCAAAGAAGGGAAAAACTGCGTGGTCGCGTTGTAGCACGTCTCGACGTAAGCGTCACTCTGAGCGAAATAATATATCGTGATTTTTTTCATGAATTCAAGTAATTGCATGAGGCAGGGAGAGATCGGCTGTGTTCAGATCTGCTAATTTTTCGCATCATATGATTTTTGGAAAGCAATGAACGCGACACAATAACTGATCCGTTTCCGTAGCTTGCCCTGTGTTTGCTGTCGCTTTCATTATTTTATCTCTCATTTCTTGTGTTCCAGTAACAAAAGCGGAGCTTATCCAGAGGATGACGAAAAGAAAAATCACTGCAATGGACCTTGAAAAGTCTGAGCCAGCAACAACAGTTGCACAGATACATGTATGTACTGAGCGAAGTTTTACTGCGGATGTTTCTGCTACTGCCACTCGCACGCTTACCAGTCGCAATATGTACATTACATAGCAGCATATTTCAGAGCCAGGCAGGCGTCTCTGTTTGTGTGTGTCTGAAGTATTTATTGTTGCGGGAAGCAGCCAGGCTCCCGTCAGCAACTGAGAGCTTTGTAGCGGATCTTTGAATTGTAGTATAGAGATATTGCTTAAATGCTACCATTGTAAAAGATTGCGTAGGACACTAGAGAACCGCATGTGGAATGGAAGCATCGTTCTGTTTTTTGTTCTCTCATATATTGTGTGCTTCATGTCAGGTCAAACTTTCATTTTTCATATTGCCTCCTCGCATTGTTGTGTAAAATATTTATTGTTTGGGGGAGCAGCCAGGCTGCCTTCAGCAACAGAGAGCTTTGTATCGAGCCCACCGATACGGCGTTGCGGGACAGCCCACTTCTCTCATTGCAGCACGTTGTCTTAGCTTCGGCTTGCAACTCGGTGGCCTGTTTTCTCAGTGCCATGATACTGGTTAAATATATGTATTGCTGGAAATTTATAAGCCCTGCTATTCCTCGGTTATGCGGCTTACCAAAGCGAATCGGGCCACGTGAGACACGGATAGGGCCTCTGATAATTATTATTCACGAGGGGTGATAATTATTATTCACGTGTCTATCGAAAACATCGGTGCTGCGCTGTGGGCTACAACTGCGGTGGCTCTCTCCGGTCGGGGCGGCACTTGTCAAGACACGATTAATTACTGGAAGGCACCGTTCCCCTCTTCCCGTCATCTGTCCATCGTCGGTCGCTTCTTGCAGAGAACCAGTCAAAGGGGGAAGGTCATTTGCATCGAGCCGAGCGTGGGAAGAACAGGCTCCTTCCCAGCTAGTCATCCTTTCTTTTTGTGCAGTCGTCGGCCACCTGATGACGCTGTCGAAATTGCCGCTGCTGTTGCTGCGCCACCGTGGTCATCCCTGTCGATGGGATCTGCACCTTAATCCTCTTCGGCTGGTGTGCATTCCGTTCATAACAGGCCCAACGTGGACGCCACCGAAAGCTCCCCATTTCACTTTCAAACAAAAGGGGTGCTGTCTACTCTTGTAAACGGAAGGGCAGCCACACAGAACAAGCAGGGATAGAGGACTAGAGCTAGTGGACTAAGCGGAAGGGAGAAAAACCTCTGAGAGGGAATGGAAGGAGAGGAGCATGGAAAAGTAGCTAGTTTGCCATATATGTAACTCCAATATAATGTCTTTTATTAAAGATTGTTTGCGGTTGTGTGTTCCGGGGACGGTGCCTCACAACAACCTTGGTAGAGGACATTTTCAGCCAGAGGGTGGTCAGGGCCCTTTAAGTAGTGGCTGCCGGCTGGCGTGGATGTGTGCTCTGCCAAATTTGTTGTTCAAAATTTTTATTCTCTACGGAGGTCATTTTCATTTTACAGCTGAAGATGAAGCATAACCTTGCATGTGCCGATTCGGTCGTTGCCATAAAGCTTGGTGCTCGGGTCTTCTGCCACAAGTGCTTAAAATACCTGAGAAATACCGTATGCATACTTCACCTTGCATTTGACTCATCAAAAAGAAATAATTTCCCCGTGTGGATCATCATGCCTGCACACACAGTGCGGGGCCGACATGCAAGGCCAGATTGTAATGCCTTTCATTCGAGTGCTAGCTCTGCAGTAAAAGCGATAGCATACAGACAAGACGTGCAGCTAAATTTGTACACTGCACGCACTTCAGAAAAATGTTCAACCAGCTGATATGCACGCTTGTCAAAATAATGTGTGCATTACTTGCTGGCAGCAATATTAACAGTTGGAGGGCGGCAGACTACAGTTGAGTGGAACATATCCTGATTGTTTTCTGCTTACAGCCCACAGGAATTAGTTCACAAACAGAAACTACAACTACCACAGGAGAGTCTGTATAGGCAGGGTCGATCATTGGCGCCCAAGTAATTAGTGTGTAGTTAACTAATATGCAATAATCTGAGACTACAGCATGTTGTTTCAGCAGTGCATGCGCAGTTTTCCCTCCTCATCATCATCAGCCTCACTACACCTACAGGGCAAAAGCCTCTCCCATGTCTTTCCAAATAACGCTTTCCAATTAGCCCTCCTATGTGGTGTCAAATGCAAGTCTTTAGACTGCGACTGCCCGTCACATATGCTTTTGAGAATATCTCGAAGCTTACATGCAGACTTAACGACAGCACACAACGCACTGAAGGACATATACTTGCGTTGTTGCTGCCGATGTATGCATCTGAGTGCAAGAGTCCGCGGCTGCCCTGAATAACTAACGTCCTTTCTTTCGCTCCCAAGGATCAGATTTCTACCGTACGCATGCGAGCAATGAGACGCAACAGCAAGCAAAGCAGCAGAGGGCACTCGCCTTCCGTGATCCATGGACGGCCTTGGCGCCGTGATTGCCAGCAGGCTGGTTCTGGCGGCGACCAGCTCATGTGAGCATGATGCACCTTCCTGTCAGGAGTGAATTTTCTGGCAGCGAACAGGCTCTCCGAGCACGGCAATTTGAAAAAGCCCAATGATAATTTAAAGATTTAAAGATGTATAGACACCTAATTTTGGTGGCATGTTTTCTTCCCTACAATGATTCAGAAGACACAACTATGAATGAATCATCATGTGGTGTTTGAATGGGACCTATAAATAATTTATAATCGAATTTTTCTGCCATGCTGTCTCGGTTTCAACAGCCGAGTGAAGACTGTGACATCAGAGAGGTTATATGTAACGTGAAGCATGGAAAAAATGCGATATAATTGCTGGTTGATCGTTTTAATTCACTCCAGTGTTGAAGCCAGCCTTCCTCAATAGTCGGAATGACAAATGTAGCAGCACCGATTATATTGCAGTTTTTCATGCCTCGCATGACCTATAAGCTCACTTTGACGTCATAGTCCCCATTCAGCTCTTGAAACTGAAACGTCGCGAGAAAGAAATTCGATTATAAATTATTTAGTAGTAATAGGAGAATCTTCATCATCATCAGCCTGATTACACCCAATGCAGAGTGAAGGCCTCTCCCATGTCTCTCCAATTAACCATGTCTTGCCAGCTGCGCCTACCTTATGCCTGCAAACTTCTTAATTTCATACGCCCACCTCACCTTCTGCCGCCCCCTGCTATGCTTTCTTTCTCTTGGAATCCCTTAAGGACCAACAGCTATCTTACCTTCGCAATACATTCCCCGCTCAAGCCAATTTCTTCCTCTTGATTTTGGCTAGGATGTCATTAACCCGCGTGTGTTCCCTCAACCACTTTTCCTGCTTCCGGTCTCCTAAAGGAGTATAGACACCTAATTTTGGTGGCATGTTTTCTTTTCTTCAATGATGCAGAAGACGCTACTATGCATGAATCACCATGGGATGTTTGCCTACAACCACTAAATAATTTTTAATTGTTTTGTCCTGTCATGCTGTTTCAGTTTTGGAACAGCCGAACGATGGCTCTGACGTCAAAGAGGGCTTTTCCTTCACGTGAGCCATGGAAAAATGTCCATAGAATCGCTGCTTCATTGTTCTAATTTACTGCAGTGTTGAAATCAGCCTTCCTCAATTGCTGGAATGACAACAAATGTGCAAGCAGCGATTATATTGCTGTTTTTTCATGTCTCGTGACGTGTAAGCACACATTGACGTCACTGTTCTTGTTCAAGTGTTGAAGACGAAACTGGACGAAAAATAAATGCTATTATAAATTATTAAGCGGTCGTAAGAGATTACTAGCTGCTACTCCATGTATAATAATGCCTTATGCATCATTACAAACAAGAAAGCACACACCCAAACGGTAGGTGTTATACTGCTTTAACGTTACGCCTGTCATTTTTATTTCCGTGGCTCACTGCGTTGTCCTCAGCTTAAGCTGAACCCTTTTTGTTAGCCTCGACGTTTCTGCCCCAAAGGTGGGCACTGGTAAGATACAGCTGTTGTACACATTTCTCTTGAGGGATATTGGTAAACTGCCATACATGACCTGAGAGACCCTGCCATATGCGCTCCATCGCAATCTTATCCTTCTAGTTATTCCCTCATGATCCGGATCAGTTGTCACTAGTGATACCTTCCTTAAATAGACATATTCTTTTACCTTTTTCCTTACCTCGCTATCAATTGTGAACTGCCGTTCTCTTGCTAGACTTGAGAATAGGAGAATACCACAAGGTAATCATGTATAATAATGCCTGATGCCTCATTAGAAAGCAAAAACACACACCCAAAAGATGGGTGTTTATACTCCTTTAAAGCTAGTTGGTGCATTACAGAATGTGAGTCACCAGTGTTACCAGTAAAACTCTTTAACATCATATTTTGATCTGTTGATTGAAATCAAGTATTTTTGTGTTCTAGTTAATGGTATTTCATTATTTCTTTGCTCCTTATATGGAAAAATTATTTCTCGGGACTCTGACCAGGCTCAAGAAGTGTAATGTGATAGTAAACAGAATATGTTTGAAAATCCTCTGAAGTTGCCCTTTAATTTACCTTGTACATTAGTCTTTTGTAGCAATTGTGAACACTTTTCATACTTTGCAGTCTTCCACTAGCATGGATCCTGCTGCACCACAGAACCTGGATATCTTGCTGAGGTCAGCAGCCAGGTATGAAGGTGTCGCATATTTAGAATTTAAGACAAGTGGGCTTTGATGCCCCATCGGCCAGTGCTGATAAAGGAGCAAAACGCAGACGGAAGACGAGGCTGACAAAGTTAGTTTGGTGCTCAGGAACGCTTGGCTACCGGGGTGCGCCGTGCTAACAAAGATTGTGACCGTCCACAGTTTGATTTGCGTCTTTACACTTGTGGAGGGGCTGGGTGCGCAGTGCTAAAAAGAAGTGTCGACGGCCACAATCTTTGCTAGTACAGCGCACCTCGGTAGCCAAGCGTTCCAGTGCGCCAAATTGAACTTTGTCAGCCTCGTCTTCCGCCTGTGTTTTGCTCCTTCTTCAGCACGGGGCGCTGGGGCATCAAAGCCCAATTGTCGATCTTACAAGAATGATTTTGCAAGCTTGAAATGCTTTTTGCTCTCATCCTTGATAAATGCAGGCAAACAATCTAGAAACTGGAAACATGGGGATGAGCATCACTGCACACCTCTCGGAAATGGGAAATTTTCTGTCGGAATGATATGAAGCAGAAACAAAATTGCCTGCAGAGCAGCCCTAGGCACAATTTTAACCTGTGGCAGCTCAGAGCAGTTTTGTTTAGCGATGGCTTTGTGGTCGGAATGCAGTTTTTGTTTGTGTTCTAGTTGTTGACATTTCATTATTTTGCAGAATTATTTCTCGCAACTGAGACAAGGTTCAAGAAGTGTAATGTGATAGTAAACTCAAAGTGCTTTAAAATCTCCTGGAGATGCCAATTAAAGGAACACTGAGGAGAAATTGAAGTTGGCTTGTATCGATAGAATATAAGCTCCTGATGACAAAAACGCAACTCTTACTGAAAAACAAAGCTCATGTAAAGTAGAAAATAGCAAGAACCAAAATACAGGTATCGCCGCCACAGGGCAATCTGACCTTGTCCTGGCCCCTCGCGACTCCCCGCACTGGGGTTATGATATTTAATTTGCAACGGCTGCTCATGCCGGAAGGGGGAATGACCCGCCGGCGCCTAACTAACCGTGCTCCTTCAAAGGCATCGCACGCTCTGTGGGGCAGAGGTCGCAGAAATGCGGGCCGGAGTTTTTGCGAGAACTTTGTCATCGGGCTCGGGAACGGGATCCATCGTAACGCCGGCAAGACGCTGGTGCAAACGTAAACGAAGCAATGGTAGCGACCCCCGATAGATGCCTTCAACGTGTGGCGGCGGTAGCTTTCATTTTGGCTGTTGCTAGACCGCACCGCTAGCCGCGAGATATCACGGAGTCTGCGTTTAGGTCATGTTTCACGTCACTGCGTCCTGTAACGTCATATGAGTGCGCCGTGATGTCATTAGAGTTCCCGAGTCTGAATCGGAGTGGCGGGAAAAACTTTTTCAACTTCGAAATCAAATTTCTTTGAAATAAATGCATCTTTCGCTCTCGGACAAGCGGCAACAAAGCCATGAAATGCTGAACTATCAGATTTTGCTTACAAAGGAAATTTGATTGAGTTCTCCTCACTGTCCCTTTAATGTACCATGTACAGTCTAGGTCAAAAGTGTTAAGGCTACAGCATTCAGCTGCAGTGAAATCAATGTTTCTAGAATATTTCTTGTAGCGGATCATTCAAGCAGGAAGCTTGTGTATCGCAAGAAGAAACCTGCTAGCATTTCAAGGTCACTAGGTCTTTATTATTGCTGTAATGGCTCTGTTATGCGGCTGAAGCGAAAAGCCTTTAGGCTTAAGACTTCACCGACACTGTACATTACTCTTGTTGCAAATGCGAACACTTTGCACACTTTCCAGGCTTCCACTAGCATGGGTCCTGCTGCACCATGGAATCCAGGTGTTCTTGCAGAGGTCAATGGCCAGGTACGATGGCTTCTCATATTTAGAACTAGTTTGTAAGCTTGAAATGCTTTTAGCTCTCGTTCTTGGTAACTGCAGGCAATCTAGAAACTGTGGAAACGTATAGGGCTGAGCATCAGTGCACACCTCTCCGACACGTGAAATTTTCCATCCAAATGGCATGGAGCGGAAAAAATTGCCTGGACAGGAGCCCCAGGCACAATTTGAACCTGTGACAGGTCAGGGCAGCTTTGCTTAATGAACTCTTAGATCACTAGACCATGACCACAACCTTTCACCTTTCATGTTCTAATTAGCACAGCCTCTTGTGCTAAGATTTAATTGCTGTGTTTTAAATATTCATAATCTTTCATCTGTTAGTTCTGTGCTTCCGAATATTTGGCAGCATTACTGTTGCCAGGGTGCAGTGGAGCCTGAAGTAGAGATAAAAAGGCTCATCTATGTTGTCAAAGGCAGCTTATATGATTGCACATAAACGTGACCTGGTGGCCCATCGCGCTGCTCACTCCGAAGAAGAGAGCGATGTGTCATGTTTTATCATTAGTAGCGTTTGCAAAGAAAACTGCCATTTTCGTAATGTTACATATAGGAGTCCTGAGGAATAGGATTTTAGGAGTTTTAATGTGGCAAATAATAACTCTCTCCCTAATCTGTTATAGGGCTTTAAACAAAGCATATGTGCAGCTGTTTTATTGCAGGTCTACCTCGGGAGCGGAAATTGTCAGTGCAGAGCGGTGGCACTGGCTTCTTTCCCAAGGTCGAGACTTCCTGTTTTGCAAGGACGCCACAAAACTTTTGTGGGGTTCCCCACAAAAGTGACGCTCCTTCCTGGTGATGCTCCTTCCCCGAAGAGCCTTAGGGGAAAGAGCGTTCAAGGAAGGAGCATCACCGGCTCAGTATGCCGGCAATTCCTTAAGGCTGGTGCCATGCAGAAGCCTCGGATGAGCTCAGAAAAGCTAGCAGCTGTGGGCAGTAAGCCTCTTTTATTTAGGTACATTTCCTGACTGACAAAGGCATTTGTTTATTTAAGTGTGCATGACTTAAATACCTTTATTTTACAGCACCTGCATGTCTTCAATTTTGAAATGATTAATACTATTTCAGATGCATTTGATGCATACATCAAAGCTGCACAAGCTGCCGAGGATGAGAAAACGTTCAGAGCAGTTGAATTGCTACCTGGCGGACATGCTGAGGGACATCAACTAATCATAGCCTGCACCTGACCCTGTAGTCAATGACTGTAGTCAGATAAAAATGATAAAATAATGGCAGCAAGAAAAATTATTTCATTGACTGCACCCTGGTATTTAGTGCTGGCATGCAGCATTTGCTGCACTGAAGGGTTGCAAGTTCATTCAGGTAGCCTACATATTCAGAGCTATTAACTGTACACCAGAGTACGTGTTGCAAGGCCATTGTATCCCCATGTCGAGGCCCTCGTATCTGTACGAAGGTTACGTGGCCCTCGTATATACGAGGGACGGGTGTGACACGTATCCAATAGCGTATATATGAGGCACGTATCACCTGTATATATGTGTTTTGCCATACGTGGAGAGGAACGCGTATGCCATACGAGCACGTATTCATACGACCATATATGTGGACACATATCCAATAATTGCGCATATATGAGACACGTTTAACACATATATACGAGATTTTTCAATGGGGAGGTGCTGTGCGCGCTGCGCTTCTTCGCCTCCGGTGGGTTTCAAGGCGCCGTTGGAAATGAAGAAAACGTCGGCGCAGCCCAACCGACTGTCAGCAAGTCTTTGCGGCAGGTAGCGGAAACCAATTTCAACGTTGGGTCACAGAAAGGGTGTGTTCGCTTTCCGAGGAGACCCGAGGAGAAGGCGGCGGCGAAGGAGGGCTTCCTTTGCCTAAACTTTCGCCGCAGCAGCATCTCCGGCGTCGTCGGGTGTGTCGATTTGGCACTCATCACTATGAAGGAGTCTGGGGGCAGTGCTGCGAACGAGCCGCAATCGGTTCTACGCTGCGAACGTGATACATCGGCCACTGATTTTGACCGCATGAGTTCAGCTACAAGTGCGGGCCTCGGCAGCGAGAGTGAGTACGGGCTGTGTGTGTTTTTTTCTCAGATCTGTGGCGCGAACATGCGCATCCTGGCCGTGGACTCGCCCTGACCCGGATCCTTCCGCGACGCGTTCGTCTGGCGGCCCATCAAGGCGCAGGAAGGCCTGCTGGATGACGGTGATTTTTTTTTTTTTTGGGGGGGGGGGGGGTAAGCAGTAAAATAGCCGTGTCACCCGTCGAGTGAACTCAGTCACATATATTGAGCTCCAGCACTATGCATTTGCCCGGATCTGCTAAAGCTGCAAGAATCAATCTGGCCAGTTACACCAATGCAGACACGTTACAGCATGATACAGTGTATTGCCACCCTTTTGTTAATTGCAGCAGAAACACAGGACACGTAATAAATTGTTGAAATGCATAGCCTTTCCTGTTGAAGAAACCAAAGCAAAATGCACCTGACAGTGCTTGTGTTTTGTAGGCAATCATAGCGCATAATTTATATGAATATGGTGGTAAAAGTGACCTTACAGCAGTGCTCATTTATACATCTCAATCCTGCGTGTCTGTATGCTCTTGAATGTCATATTTAGCAAAGCTTGATCTGGGCTACTTGGCATGAGTCTTCTACTGTATAGCAGTGTGTCTTGTAAGGCTGTTGAGATCACTGAGAAAGGACATGCTTAGCTGCGTCATTTTTTGTTATGCAGGAGACTATGTCTACCCACTGGAATCATGGCTGCTTGCACCAGTTGCGTGGCATCACAGACCCGACTCAGCAGAAGGCCTGTACACACGCCACATGCTTTCACACAATTTGTGGCTGAGCGCTGTATTGGTGTGCCGAAGAGCTGCTTCCGGTGCTTTCAAGGGCACCGGATGCACCACTGCCAGTGGGAGTTGACAGTGCGCATCATCACCGCACTTGCTGCACTTCACAGCCTCTGTTTGGATGCGCCCATATCAGCAGAGGGTGCAGGCCACACTGCCACTGACCCAGATAACAATGGGCCACCGCTAAATGGTCGCTACCTTGCAGAGACAGGATCCCTCCTCACGGCCTTCTGGGAAGAGCAATGCGGTGCTGTACTTTTGGCCTCTCTAGGACGACCCGTCTCCAGAGGCAGGCGTACCGAGGGTGGTGCAGCGAAAGTTGCAATGGAAAATCTCGCGTCCAGAGACGACTCACCATGCTGGCGTGGAGAGTCATATCAGCCACTGTTCCCCTGTTGCCACTGTCATTGCCTTGTGTCAGTGCACAACACATATCTGCAAGTGTGTGAGCCACTGTGTGATGTGGTTGTGCCCTTGACCAACCTGTGTGCAGCCAGAAGCCAGCAGTGACAAACAAGTGCCCCCACCGGCTGCCACTTCATTTTCAGTGTGTTTGCCAGTATACCTCCTAGTTCCCCAGCAGCGTGTTGCACAGTCTCTTCCTGAAGGCGGAAAAGGTGTTGAAGCAGCTCGCCCAATTTCTGAAAAGCATCATTTTGAACTCTCTTTTCTCAATGCTTATGTCCGCCCACCTGCCCCTTCTCTGCTGTCTCCTTCCAGTTTGGTGGAGTGCCTGTGGTCATTACCTGTGTGACGAACATGCATGAACTAAAGGTGTAGTGCTGGAATAAGGCACGAAATATTTGTGATGCTTGTTGGAATCAAAAAGCAACACCAAAGTTGTTTTTTTATTGCATCTTACATTCAGTAAGCGCGTTAATTTTTTTAGGCAAAGCATTTGACAGGAGCGTTTCTATTGCAGAAAAGGCAGTGTACATACAAGCATACTTTACCTTGATGTACAATTACCATATGGCATTTCTGAGTGCAGTTAAGAAAAAAATGTTTTAAAATTGAGTTCAAACTGCATGTTTTCTTTCATACAGAGGCTACCTGTACAATAAATGTGGCATAGTAGAGTGTACGTAATGCACTTTCAGGACTAGAAAACATTTTGCACATATAAGTTGTGTAAATACCAAAGCTAAGCATTTAGCTTAATGGTATGTGGCTAGGGGTTTCACTCTGTGCTAAATGTTGTACCCACTGCAAGGAGACCGATGTACAACAATGCACAATACATATTGTAATGTGCAGTGGTTACAATGACTGCTGAATGACTAGAACATCTTCATTGATAGACAAAGATGTGTAAACATCACAGACACATCACCAAGGAGATGGTGTGTGAGTAGAGGTTAGTTTACAATCACAAATCATGCAACATCATTACTGCAAACGCTCTACAGCTGTAAGAATATACAGGCAGCCCCATTATGGGAAATATTGAGCACTCGGTTATTGCCCCGTAACTGACACCTAGCTAGGTTTGCGTAACACACGGCTATGAAGTCTTGTCCATGATGACACGAGGCGGTGACAATACCGATTGGCCGGACAAGCTCTTTGTGCTATCGCATAAAATGTGTGATAAGTGCAACTTCTTTCAAGCTACTTTTCGTATAGGTATTTAATATCCTAGTAATTCACAACTGGCTGTTCTCTTGCTAACTGGAGCGGCCTGTATACAGGGTGCCTCAGATATGATGGACCATAATTTAAAAAATTTCGAAGTGGTCTTCTGACCTGAAAGGAAGTGTATGTTAGAAGCTATGCAAAGCATTTTAAGCCCTTCAAACACTGCCCTCACCAAACCCAGTTATACCAACATCACTCCGCCTGCTGAGCAAAATACAATAACATTTTACACATCACTGGCCTGCCCTACCCACCTCATTGCCCTGGATCATATGCAATTCAAGCGCTGTGTATCAGCGAACATGAACAAACTTGCTTAATTTTCTGCCCAGATGCAATAAGCCTCTACACAAGCCATACAAGCAAACTACTTCTTTCCAAGTTGGCCCTGGATCTACTACAAGATCAGCAAATAACTTTAATGGAATAAGCTCATTCTCTCCTCGTTGACAATAGCAAAGTTATCAAATCAAGCGCTTCCTTTCTCTCTAAATAAACTAAGTGGAGCATAAACATCAAAATTTCTGCAGCTTGCACAGGAAAAAAAAAACACCGCAACAGCTGAACATCAACCGCACGGAGATACAAAAATACAAACGGAACATCAAGTGCTTATCCCGATGTGGGCGGCATCACTACGTTACGATGAAGGAGAGTGATTGCTGCCACAGAGGCAGGTCGTGTGGGCTCTCATTTCCAGCACCGAGATTGCAAGCTATCAGCAGCTGCACCTGTCTGCTCCCGTCTGTCGGCAGTTGCTTCTATGTAATGATTCGTGGTTTTCTAGTTTTTTCTAAAGAAAATAAACAGAACCACACGTCACTCGGTCATCGATAGGCGCCGACCGAGAACACATACTAAAGTTGTCTTCGTCGATTTTCGAGCCGAGCGCTGCTTGTAAGTTGATGTCGGCAGGCCCGTAGCATTTACTGCCTTCAATCAGATTTTTCTGCGTACTTAAGACATCCGGAAAGTACCTTGATTTTAGACGACACGCAAAAAAACAGGAACTAGCCATAGAATCAGCTGTTTTCTTGCAGGCCGCCATGTTAACGCGATAGCACTGCCAGCGCTCCCTCATGGCGGAAGAAGTTACCCTACAGCAAATTTATTTTAAAAAATGAGAACGCTTCTAATTTTCCTTCGTGTTATTAACTTTACTAGAAAGTTTATTACCAAAATAAACATTACTTGTTTTCTTCATTGAGTTTTTGTTTATTTTTAGACTAACATGTTCACGCTTTACCGCTGACAGCACGCCTTCGCGGCAACAAAAGTGTCTGAACAGCAAGCTTAATTGCAGAACTGAAAACGCTGCTTATTTATCTTGGTGTTGTTGAGTTCGAAATACAGTTTATTAGCAAAATAAACTATTACTCGTTTTTATTCACTGTGACTTTGCAGCAAAACATTAGTCTATGGTCCCTTGTCGTGCGAATAGTGGTTTCGAGGCGGGGCTCTGCTACTAGCCACCGCAACCTTGCTCCGCATGGGCCGATTCCGCGATCGGCATCTCTCGGTATCGTCATTTTGACGTCACGATCTCAAAATTGAGACAGTTTTTGAGAGCGATCCGTAATACCATCCCTGGAGACCGGCCTTTGAGTCCAGCTCTCCTGGTCCCGCTGAATCAACCAATTTATGGCGCCAATGAAGTTTTTTCTCTCTCTCTCTCTCCAACTTCCCCCTTCACTCTTCCACAAACGTAGCCCGAACAGTGAACATTTCATGCCCCCGGGCACGCGAACAAAAGCACGTGTGACGTCTTCTTTTCTTTCCTGCCTAGAATCTGCCATCAGACTCATCATCTGCTATCGGACTCATCCTCCCCCGCCAAAATTACCATCAAGGTAAAGAAAAGTCGAATGGGAGGCACTGTCGGGTACTGCAACACATCCTTTCTATGAGAAGGACAGCAGCGGAACTATTTTAGAGGCGGATGGTGGCGTGGTGGTGACGAGGGGCATGGAAGATTTAGGTCGTCATCCAACATTGAATGGTTTAGGTGTTTTCCCCTTTCCCCTGCTCTTCAGACAGCACTGGACAGATGGAGTGACAGGAAACCACGAAAACTCTTCCAAGAGAACGCACCTAGCTTCGTAGGAAAGAGGGCCCCGACGGGATTGCGGGGATTCCTGTTTTTGCAGCTCCACAAGCTCTCCCCGAAAGATCAGGCTAAACGCATGCTGTTACTTAAGGCGGGATGCCCCGTCCGCTCGTTCTCGTTTTCTCGCTTCAAACATGTTGCTCGAAGTTCCGTTGCCCATAGTTACATATACTAAACAGGTCAGAATAAATGGGGCTACTTATCCTACGGGCTGAGGTGAGACCAATGGCTGCCGCCCACTTAGCCCCCCGCCCCTTAATCCAGCGCTGGCTGGATGATTCGGTTACCTATTGCACATCACTGCACCATCGAGTCAAATCAATAAATATACATTCTGATGCATACAATTATCATAGATGTTATCGTATTTAAAAGACAGCAACAAACGGCACGCCAGCTCAGAAATGTGCGTGTAAGTACCTCTTTCCAATCCGCACCCTACCTGGTCGACTACCCTCGGATATATGTGTAGCAATGTGTGTCATATAACCGTATAACGGACTGGATGTGTCTGCCGGTGGTGGTTCTCGCGAGACGTACGTATTGTCTCTGTCGGTGGGCCTCGATAAGCTCACTGTTTCTGGACACCACCGGGGCATGAAGGAGCATGACCTATGTCGTCTCATTCATGCCTTCGTCCTCAGCTGCTTTCTATTCACGCTCCCCTACATGAAACTCCTGGCCGCAGAAATCTCCACCCTGGATGCCATGATCCGAACAGCATTTAAGACAGCACTACACCTACCCCCAAATACCTCAACCGAAAAACTCCTCCAGCTAGGCCTACACAACACGATAAGTGAGCTTATCGAGGCCCACCGACAGACACAATACATACGTCTGGCGAGGTCCACCACCGGCAGACACAACCTACACACCCTCGGCATCAGGATACCAGCCACGGATCTCACACAGCTCCCGGTCCCCCACTACATTCACCGCGAACTACATATTAAACCTCTCCCTAAAAATATGCACCGCATCGCACCTACCACGAACCCCGCCGCAGAGCTCGCGCATGGGCGCTCCACAACATGGCATGGTACCGGATGTCGTTTGGATGGATACCACATGCACGGGCGAGGACGCGGTTGTAGCCATCACGAACCCCTCCCTACAACCAATTGCTACCCTTCACATATCTCCCACTGCCACTTCGGAGTAGGCTGAAGAGGCCGCTATTGCCCTAGCCATCACGCGCACGGAGGCCCTGTATATACTATCGGACTCTAAAACTGTCATACTAAATTTCGCCCGCGGGAGAGTTCACGTCCCCGCCTTTCGCATATTGAACTCCCTCGCCGCACACCCGCCCCGCCACATGGAGCACATATGGGTGCCTGCCCACTCCGGGAATCCCGGAAACGAAGCTGCCAACGCTTTAGCCCGCGGTTCTCTCAGCCGGGCACCGGCGGCCTCCGGTCTGGGGTTCTCACGGGAGCGCATGCATTCCTTCAGTGAACTGACATAGGCCTGCAAGGCCGAGCGTCGGCTGTACCCCCCACCCCATCCCTCCCTCGACAATTATCATCAGACACTTTGTAGGCGGCTCCAAACACGCACCTTACTCTCCCCTTGTATACGCTCGCGCTATCACCATGTCCACACAAACCCCTCCTGTACCCTCTGCCACCACCCCAAAGCCAATCTCGATCATATCCTTTTCCTCTGCCCGGCAGATCCTCCCCCGCGGGGCCTGGAGCACCTTACCACTTGGGAGGCTTGGGAGACCCTAACGCGCTCCGAGGACCCGGCCAAGCAAGCCATCGCCAGAGGCCGGGCTGCCAGCGTTATGAACCTCCGGGACATGAACGTTTGAGTGCAGTGGGGCCGTGCGGGGGCCCAAGGACCTGCGCGTCCTAAACTACCCTGTATGTAATAAAGTTTCCACCACCAGAACGGACTGGGAAAATCTGAGTAGTGATGCACGCCACACACCTACATACGGTAGGTGATAGATCGCATCAGCGACGGAAGCGATGAACACGCAAACAGGCATTCTGCGCGCCGCCGGCGCGACCCGCCCGCAGTCCAACGTGCCGCGCGCGCCGACAGACCGCGATTGGTGTCAAGAGTAGGAGCGCTCCGGCCGCCTGAGTGCGAGGGTCAACGAATATGGTCTATAGAGGGTCTCGCTTTGGCCGATATGACGTTGCCGTGCAGCGCGCGTTACGCCGGAGCATAAATGCGCCTTAACAAAGCCTGCGCTTAACCGCTAATCAACGTATTCAGTGGCGGCATCTATGGGAGCCACTGAAACCCACCGCCCAATCACTGAATAAAAAAAAATCAACTGCCGAGGCTCGGAGTCGAACAAGGGGCTTACGGCGTTTGAGGCGGAGAGAAGGTTTTTTTTTCTTTATTGCATGGAAGAACTTCTGTAGAAAGGAGGAAACTTCAATCAGTCTAGTTCGCGTCTCAAGTTACCGGACTGCTTAATATGAGCCCCCCATAGCCCTAACTCACCACTGCATCCCCATCAAAGCATCAAAATTCAGGGAGGCACACACAAGCATCTAGGCACGGCAGCCAGCTTGGAGGTGCGTCGCGAGCAGCATATACACTCCTCACCAACGCACACTGTTCCCGAAACACAGATTTGGACGATCTTGGTGGCTCGGCATGTCTGTCCATCATACGGCTTTTCCAAAGACTGAATAGTCCCATCAACACAAACACGTCATAATGCACAACAGAGTTTTTGTCAACACGCAGAAATCTAATAGTGTATGGTGTAGTTTCAATGTCCTTCTTAACAGTTCGTTGTAGTATGTCCCAAAAGAACATGGCATCACGGCACAGGATGAAGCAATGATCAATTGTCTCAGGCACGTTACACAGACGACAATTCACATTCCAGGGTACAAACATCCCCTTGTCATTAAGAAATGTCTTGACAGGCAGCGTCGCTGTGTGTAGTTTGAAAAAGAACGTTTTAGCGGCTGCCTGAATGCACATCCGCCTAACACGCTTTAGAACACTGATGTCCAAAGACCCCAGATAAGGCTGCCGATACAATGGTGTAGGGAACAAAGACTCAGTGAGAGCCTGGGTCATCTGCTTTCTCGAGAGGCTATACAGGTAATCTAAAGAGAAGCGCACAGTAAGAAAATTGAAAGTGTCAGCAACCTCCTTAAGAAATCCCCATAAAGTCCCCTCACGAGCCTGCACAGTCGGTGCGAATAAGTAAGACAAATGAAAACTAAGCCGCCTAATGAGCACAGCTACCAGAAACGGGTCGTTTGCCGATTTGAAAAAGAAAAAACGGGAAACGAGTTGATGCACGAACAGGTGAACAAGGCCCACTCCACCACCCTCTAAGGGAAGGACCAAGTTGTCACGCCTCATCGGCTCCCATTGAGAGCGCCAAACGAATGCTGCAAATATTCTTTGTGTTGCTTGCACCTTCCTCCTCGCACAATGCAGGACTTGAAGGACATACGCGAGCTTTGCAAACAAAAAAATGTTACAGACCTGTGCCCTCGCAAACACTGAGAGTTCCCTACCCATCCAAGCCTGTGTTTGCCGCCGTATAGTTACAGTTTGTGAATCCCAGTAGGCTGTACTGTTGCGAACTTGGTGCAGCGGAACGCCTAGGTACTCAAGAGGGCTACAGTTCCAGCATATACCACCGAACTGGCTTGGCATAGTTCCCCAATGACCCAACCAAAAGCCTTTGGATTTCTCTAAATTAAGAGCCGTGCCTGATACATCGCAGAACTGTTTAGTCAAGTTTAGAGCCTCGAGTACACTCTTTTTGTCAGAACAAAAGAGGGCGCCATCATCAGCGTAAGCTAAAACTTTAACTTCACATTGAGCCAGAGAGAAACCGCGGATAGCTGCGCTGTTAATTATACTGAGACAGAGGGGTTCCAGATATAGGGCAAACAACAATGGAGACAGCGGACATCCTTGACGAACAGATGCTTCTAGTGGTACTGGTTTCGTTAGCTCCTGATTAACAATAACCCTTGTATAGGAGTTCTTATAGCACAGCCTTATGCCTTTGAGCAAGACGTCACCAATATTTGCATACTCCAAGACCGCGAACAAGAAATCGTGCCGAACTTTATCAAACGCCTTAGCCAAGTCAATTTGAATCAGAGCTACTTGGCCTATCTCATCTGATACTGTCTCTAATACTGAACGTGCAATATGGATATGTGTTTGAATACTGCGGCCTCTAATACCACAGACCTGATGCGGACCTATCAAGTTCATAATGACGAGCTGCAGACGACTGCCAAGAACCTTGGCAAAAATTTTGTAATCAACATTGCAAAGGGAAATTGGACGATATCCCTCAACAGTTTTCAACCGATTAGTATCTTTGCTTTTGGGAATTAATATTGTGTGCCCAGAATAAAAAGTGGGAGGCAGGACACCCACATCATAAGATGCTTTGAAAACTTCCATCAAAACAGGCACTAGGCAAGGCGAAAATGTTTTATAGAATTCGCTAGTAATACCATCTGGCCCAGGAGATTTCTGGCTCTGCAGGGCAGAAATGGCTGATTGAATTTCATCCAAAGTGATAGGTCCCTTCACTATAGCACACTTCTCATCATCAAGTCGAGGGAAGTTTCCGAGCAAGGAACTGTAATCAAAACCCTGACTTGGATCTTCGCAACTGCCGAACAGCTTCCGATAATAGTCAAAGAAAGCAGCAAGAATACCAGGCGCATCACTGTATGTGCAATCACCATACTGAATTTCCAATATTTCCTTCGCAAGAGCATTCTCTCTTTCATCACTCAGGGCCCGACGAGAAGGTTGCTCATCAAGAAACCTTCGGGACCTAGATCGTATCAAGGCCCCCTTATATCTTTCTGTCGCAAATTGTTGAAGCTGTGCTTTTACGTTATTAATCTCTTCGAGATAGGCACCCGGGCTTACCCTCTCTAGCTCATGTAGCTCCGTTAGGGTGCGCCCAAGCTCACGAAGGTGGTGTCTCTTCAGGAAAGGGATTCTTGTTGAGGCCTCAATTGCCAAGTTTTTGATCTCCTGTTTAAACAAGTCCCACTTTTGAAAAATGGAAAGATCACGACGTGACCATACGTCCTTCAAACAAGTAGGTACAGCACGCTGAAAGATTTCGTCTGAGAGCAGACAGTTATTCATCTTCCACAACTCCCATCGAGGGTGAAGTACATGCCGAGTGTACTTTCCTATCTGAAGAGACACCATACAGTGGTCACTGAAGAAAATGGGCCGCACCCAGTAGCCAAACACACTTGCTAATGCGTCAACAGAAACGTAAATTCTGTCAAGGCGAGCATTAGAGGAAAACTGAAAATGAGTGAAATGTATACTGTCGCCTTTTTCCTGCCCCACATCCACAAGACGATATTCAGAAACCAAATCGGTAAGTAATGCAGCACTATGGTCGTATCTCTTACATACCACCGAACGGTCCTCATCCCTACAAACGCAATTAAAATCTCCCAACAATATAATTTTGCGGTCCGTGCACAAATGTTCAACTAATGACAGAAAAAAAAACCTTCTATCGCGCTGCTTTGTGGGGGCATAAACACAAATAATCCGCCACTGTACACCTGAAATTGTGAGATCACAGCATATAAGTCGCCCCTCGTCATCTATGCAATAAGATATGGCTGTCATCTCTAGCGTGTTCGCCAGGAATAGCATACAACCTCCGGATAAGCCTCTCGCGTGGCTAACAATAATGCTGTATTCCGACAAAAAAGGCTCAAGAGCAGCTGCTGTCTCTTCATCAGAGGACAACTTTGTTTCCTGGATAGCGGCTACACACACACTCCATTTCTTTAAGAGATGCCGTACCTGCTGTTGCCTCCTACGATTACGCATACCCCTAACGTTAAGGGTAGCGACTTGATATGCTGCGACGCTCGCCATTTTGGTGCCAGTCTTAACAAACGCCATCCCCTGGAATGTGGTGGCCCGCCGGCAAATTGGCAGCCTCTCGGGCAGACATCGCCCTCCTCTTTAACACCACCCTTCCCGTGGCCTCTACACATTGTGCCTTCTGGTCAGCGCCATCGATACACACCTCGTCAGCATCTGCAGGACGTTTCAAAGGTGCGGTGCTGTCCATGTCTTCCTCTGAGACAGCCAAGGCCTCGGCCCACGAACCCGAGGGGAGCACATCACTCGCTGCCACACTGACAGCCGACAGAGAACCTGACACGCCAGAGATCGACGCCACACACGTCTCACCATTACCCTCCAACGACGAAGCAGAATCAGCATCAGAGGAGGATCGGCGAGCATTCACTGGCTGTATCGCCTCGACTGACTCCACAGGAGGCATATCCGGACGTTGACCTGTGGCAACGAGGTGTTCCTGTGCAGCAAGCACAGCACTCCGCCACGAAGGTTCCAGGTTTTTATAAAGAATAAAGCCGCATCTAGTGAATGCAATCTTCAGATGCAGAAGTCGCTGCGCCTTCGCTACGTATATCTGACCTAACAGAGCCAGGCCATCCGCAATTTTTCGTTAAGAGCGCTGGTGTGAAACGCAGATAGAACACAATTACTGGAATTTCAGTAATTTGCCGTACTACTTTCTCTAGAGGTTGGTATTTTAATGCACTACTTTTATGGTCGAGGATTTTAGCAATGTAATGAATTACTTTAGGACAGTAATTTCACGGCAAAACTAATTAACTATTTAGGAAATTACCTTTCTTATCAAGGACGTATATTAAGTTGGGGCAACCTAAAAAGATTGAAAAATACTAAGCCAATGCCTGCACCACTGGCGTATAAAAGGCCTAATCCAATTTTAGGAGAAAAGAGAAGGCCCGAGGGCAATGGTAATTTTACCACCCGAAGATGGGGAAAAAGGAAAAAATGAGGGGGAGGGAGAAAAGCTACATAGCGATCCACAGCCGGGGCAGCGGGCCCGGGCAGACTCCCCTGGTCTCCGCTGGGACGTAGCGGAGAGGATGGGTGAAATGGATAGGTTGTATGGTTGTTGGGAAAGGGGTTATGGTCATAGAGATGCGAATGTGGAAAGCGAGTGTTTTGCTCTGATCCTTCGAACGTCTTGACTCCATTGCTGGCCAGCCTGACCAGGACAGGGAGGGAGTCAGGAAATCCTAACATGGGGTCAGCTACCTCAAGCAGCTCCGCGACTTTCAGTTTGTTTCCAACCTGCCAGCTACTAACCGTCGAGTGATTTTCGAGGTTTTTCAGACACCGTAAGTATATGTGGTGTGATCCGGCCAATAGAGGCTTAGGTCGTCCATTTATGCAGTGGAGAGCCGGTGAATTCTGATTGCCTGGAGACCTTAAACGTGTACTGTCATTGCAGATCTCACCACAACTCTTTTGCATTTCACCTCAATATATATTCGATCGAAGGGGCCAAGATTGAAATATTTTCTGGCTCTGAGAAGTACCGCACATACAGGCTAAGCTTGTGTCCTTGAAGACGGCTCGAGATTACGCCAGCTGCAATTAAGTTTTAAACATGTGCGAAAATAAGCACAGTTAAGATGTGTTGAAATGATGGCTGTGTTTGTTTTTTGCTGTATGGAAAAAACTTTTTTTTCCGGAGCCCCCCCACAACGACACCTTTTTCTTCCTTTCTTCTTTCACTCCCTCATTTATCCTTTCTGTTACGGCGACGAGGTGTCCACTGAGATACGTCAGACAGTTACTGTGCAATTTCCTATCCTGAAAGGCAACTTTTTCCGCATTTATTGTGGTAAAAGGTGTCCAGGTGACGTTCTGCAAGTGTCTGCAGTAACGGGACCACACACTTCTAACGGCGCACACACACAACCTGTGGACAGCTCTGCAGCCGATTGCAAGGTACAATTTAAATGGAATGACCCGTCGCGATCGCTCAGTGATTACGGTGCTCGGATACTGACCCGAAACAAGCGTGGCCTATCCCGGCTGCCGCGGTGGCATTTCGATGGAGGCAAAACTCTGAGGTCCATCTGCTGTGCGATGTCAGTGCGCAATGAAGAACCCCATTTGGTAAAACTTATCAGAAGCCCTCCACGACATCACCCCTTATTGTCTCCATCGCTTTGGGGTTTGTTGTGTTTGTGGGGTCGTTGGACACCAGAACCGCGCCCTTAAGGCGCAGTTCTGGTGTCCAACGGCCCCACAAGCACAACAAACCTAAACTGGGACGGCAATGCGTGTTGACGAGAAACAAGGAATTCCAGGTTAGTGCAGGCTTCTGCAGTGCGTATGCGTAAGGTGAGCGTCGACGCCACAGTGCGGAGCACAAGTACTTTGAAAAACCAGTTTCTTGCAATTTCCATGTCGTAGTCGGAGCCACTGACACCAACCCTACATTGGGCCTGATAGTTTACCGCACTTCCTTTTCCCTTTCCCCTATTCACTAGAGGCGCAGGTATGCCGTACCCGCCACGGTGGATGAATAGTTAGAGCGCTCGGCTGCTGAGCACGAGCACGAGGGTTGAAACCCGGCCGCGGATGCAGCGTGGCAATAAAGTTTTTCACTCCCTCCGCCTTAGCTCGCCGCGGTGACTGAGTGCTCGTCTACTGATCAGGAGTGCCCGGGATCAAATCCAACCGCGGCTGCAGCGTTTTGATGGAGGCGAATGCGGCGGCTCAGTGGTTAGTGCGCTCGGCTATTGATGCCGAGTACCCGGGCTCGAACTCGACCGCGGTGGCAGCGTTTTGATGGAGGCGAACCGCAGAGCCTCCATTGTGCTGTGTGTTGTCAGTACGCGTTAAAAATTCCCAGGTAATCGAAATTACTCCGCAGCACTCTAGTACGCGCCTCTTCCTTCCTTTCCTTTTTTCTCTCCTTCCTTTATCCCTTCCCTTACCGCGCAGTTCGGCCCGGGTGTCCACCGATATATGTGAGACAGTTACTGCATCATTTATTATCGTCAAAAACCAAGGTTCAAAAAAATTTTCCTCCGCTTTTCCTTTCCCCAACAGAACTTTTTATGCTGTTAAAGATCCACAGGTGGCCCAAATTATTCCGGAGACATCCACTATGGAACCTCCTTCTCCCTTTCTTCTTTCCCTCCCTCCTTTATCCCTTCCCTTAAGGCGCGGTTCTGGTGTCCAACGATATATGAGACAGATACTGCGCAATTTTCTTTCCCCCAAATCCTATTATTATTATTATTATTAATATTATTATTATTATTATTATTATTATTATTATTACTAACAATTTCAATAAAATATACTGCGCAACACTTCGAGGTCCATTCACGGCTAGTTTACCTGAATAATGGTGTACTCGTTCTGAAGAATAGAACTTTGCGCAGATTTCACATGTTTCAGCATACCTTCGTGCGTCAAGAAAGATGGCTTTTGCTGTAGTACAAATGTTGCAGTGGCTTCGAATGCACTCTTTAACACGAATGTATGAGCGCATGCGCTCTTTCGTGAATACCCGATGCGGTACCATTAGCACGGTGACATCCGCCGTAAAGAGAGTTTAGAGTGCGGATTATTTGCGTTCTCACGCCTCGCAATGCATAATTACCGCAAAATGCGGAGACGTATCATGACACCTTTACTCTAAGGTGATGCGACTTTCCCGAACATTTTGGATGGATGGATGGATGGATGGATGGATGGATGGATGGATGGATGGATGGATGGATGGATGGATGGATGGATGGATGGATGGATGGATGGATGGATGGATAATGTGGGTGGGTGGGTGGGTGAAAACAACTTTTATTATGCGAAAAAGAAATCTTCCAGTGTGGTCCCCTACAGGTGCAGGAGTCCGCGGGCTTGTGCCTCACATAAGGCCCGATCCATCAGCTATTCCTGGCCGGCGGGCTAATCGGTCTGTAAAGCAACCTCCCAGGAAGAATGAGTGGGATTGGGGATGTGTGTACTGCCTCTCCAGCTTGGGAAATGGTAGGGTGAAATAAAGCAGTCCGTCTGTAATTGTCGCCATGTGGCGCTAGATAAGGGCGGCAAGGTACTGTGAGGTGGTGTTAATGTCATGCCGTAAAAGAGTAATTGGTGTAAAAGAGTAATTAGTAAAAGTAGTATAGAAATTAGTACAGTAAAATTAGAAACATAAATTAGTAAAATTAGGAGAGTAAAATTAGTAGAGTACAGTTAACCTGGTAGAGAAAAATTAGTAGAGTAATAAGTGTAAAAAAGTAATTAGTAAAAGCGTGATTAATATTAGTGGTTTTTGGAGCATTTTAGATGTATAAATAGTACTGAACTGGCATCGCAGTGCAGAAGAGCGCGAGTGGCTCTTTGTCGTACGCGGCTGCTTGCTGTAATTGCCCTAATGCGGTAGCTAGATTGACTTAACCCCCTCAAGCAACTTGACATTCGGGTTTCTTATTGCCATTGCCTCAATCTACTCAATCGCTAGAGTACACATTACGAGGTCATACCATGTCCCACAAATCTCAAAGGAAACAGAACGGGTCCTCGGGTATTTTCGGCGAATGTTACGTCCAGCCCCGCCATCGTTGAAATTACTAGCTTATCTAACGTTTGTACAGCCTAAACCTGAGTATGCAAGCGCTATCTGGGACGATAATCAAAATAATCTTTCTAATACACTAGAAGCAATTCAGAACCGCGCCGCTAGGTTCATCTTCCCTGCTTATTCTTATCATGCAAATATCATGCTGAACGTAAAAGCGCTAAAAAAACAAGTACGTAGAATAAGACCCACAACACGAGTGTTGTGTGTCTTATTCTACGTCCTTGTTATTTTGCGCTTTTACGTTCAGCATAGAAAACCAACTCGCCGAAACTCGGCCATTAATGAAATTATCACCAAACTAAAACGCAATGCTCACCTCACATATTAACTAGCCCACGTCACATCGCAATATTATGTCTATATCACAAGTTCTATTATCATGCTCCTCACGAGTTTGTTATCATCCCAGCCTGCCGCACATCAAGCCACACGAGCCTCGAAAAGACCAGAGAGAGAGAGAGAAAAACTTTATTGTCGGAGAGGAAGTCGGGGCACGCCCCTGGGTATCCGCAAGAACCCACTGCAATCAAAAGTTTATGTCCCTAAAGTCCATAACACTGGCAGCCCGGACGGTGGCGATTGTCTGCATGGCCGAGTCCTCCGAGCGCAGCAGGGTCTCGCATTCCTCCCAGGTCTTGAGGTCCTCTAGGCCACGCGGGGGAGGGTCCGCCGAGCAGAGGGAGAGGATGTGGAGGGAAGAGGCGAATGGTTCTGGGCACAAGGTGCAGGCAGGAGTGGGGAAGGAGGGGTGATAGTGGGCTAGGGTCAGGGGTGAGGGGAGTGTGTGTGTCTGCTGTTTGCGCCAGAGTGTTGCGTGTTTGTTATCTAGGGAGGGGTGGGCGGGGGGTAGAGCTGGCGCGAGGATCTGTAGGCCTGCGTCATCTCGCTGAACGAGTGCATTCGCTCCCTCGCGAATCCCCGATCCGAGGCCACCTGAACCCGGTTTAAAGAACCTCGGGCTAAAAGGTTGGCGGCCTTGTTTCCGGGATTCCCGGAGTGCGCAGGCACCCATATAAGCTCTACATGGCGGGGTGGGGGTGCATCGGGCAAGCCCAGTATGCCAAAAGCAGGGACGTGGACTCGGCCTCGCGCAAAATTTAGAATTGCAGTTTTAGAGTCTGTTAAAATGTACTGGGCTTCCATGCGGGTGATGCCAATTGCGATGGCAGCTTCCTCTGCAGCCTCTGGGGTGGTGTCAGGGGGGAGAGGTAGAGTGAGGAGGGCGGATGAAGAGCAGTCCACCCCGGCTGTGGTTGCTTCGTCACCCGTGCAGGCGGCGTCCACCCAGACGGCGTCCGGCTCGGAGTCGTACACTCGTTGGAGTGCCTTCACACGGGCTCTGCGGCGCTGCTCATGGTGGGAGTGGTGCATATTTTTTGGCAGTGGCTTGATGACCAGCTCTCGGTGAAGGGATCGAGGAATGGGGAAGAGGGTTGGGTCGTTGGCCGGTATTCTGATTCCGAGGGAGTCCAGGATATACCGGCCTGTGGAGGTTTGTGTAAGCCTTATGTATTGGGCCTGTCGATGGGTCTCCACGAGTTCCCCGATAGTGTTGTGGAGGTCCAGGCCTAGTAATCTTTCTGTGGGAGTGTTGAGGGGACGAAGAAGTGCGACTTTGAATGCCTTGCGGATCAAGGCATCCAAAGCATTTATGACGTGTTTGGATAGTTCTAGGTATGGGGTAGTGTAGAGCACACGCCTGAGGACAAAGGCATGAATGAGGCGACAGAGGTCGCGCTCCTTCAGGTCTCTATGATTGCCCGAAACTCTGCGGATGAGGCGCGATATCGCGCCTGCAACCTGCCTGAGTTTCTTGAGGGTGGTGGTGTTTTTGCCATCGTTCTGGATATGCAGGCCCAATACGCGGAGGGTGTCAACCTCCGGTACCGGGTCCCCATTCAGTTCGATGGCAATGGGGGAGCGGGGGGAGCGTTGGTTCTTAGGCCGGATGAGGAGCAGTTCGGACTTCTCTGGGGAACAAGACAGTCCGATGTTCTGTGCGTAAGTTTGAGTGAGGGTGGCTGCTTCCTGTAAGGTGTTCTCTATGTCGCCGTCACTGTCGTGGGTGGTCCACAGTGTGATGTCGTCGGCGTAAAGAGTGTGCTTAAGGTTGGGAATAGTTGCCAATTTTCGGGCGAGGCGGATGAGGGTGATGTTAAAGAGGTAGCGGGAGAGGACGAACCATTGAGGGGTTCCGATACTCTCAAGCGTTTCGGAGGGGGACGAGAGAGGGCCAAAATGTATCTCAGCCGTGCGGTCAGTGAGGAATTCTTGAATGTAGTCGTACGTGCGCGCACCCGCATTCAAAGGAGATAGGGCAGTCATGATCGCCTGATGTTCGATGCGATCAAAAGCTTTGGAGAGATCCAAAGCTAAGACTCCCTTTGTGTGACCAGGCAGAAGCGGGTCGAAAATGTCATGTGTGAGTTTCAGCAGGGCGTCCTGTGCGGATAGATGGGGGCAGAATCCCACCATGCTATGCGGGTATAGATTGTTTTCCGCCATGTGCGTTGTGAGTCTTGCTAACACAACATGCTCGAAGAGCTTTCCGAAGCATGAGGTTAGCGAAATCGGGCGAATGTTTTGAAGTGTAAGTGTTTTGTTGGGTTTGGGTATGAATATTACCTTCGCGTGGCGTCAGGACTGCGGGAGGATACCCTCCCTCCCGAACTGGTTGAAGTATTGCGTAATTTGTGTGATCGATTGGTCGTCCAGATTACGGAGCATACGAGGTTGTGATTTGGTCTGCACCAGGTGTTTGTGGGGTCGATGAGGTGTCGGAGAAGTTGCCATGCTCGTTTGATCGACAGGTTTCCGGCGATGGCGTTACATATCGGTCCCCAGTTGGATCGGCAGAGCTCCTCCGAGTGTGGTTGGATTTTTGTCTGCGGCGCGGCCAGCCGCTTTTGAGCTCCTCCGAGTGTTGTTCGATTTTTTTCTGCAGCGCGGCCAGCCGCTTTTTAAGTGTCTTGTTATATTTATTGCCGTTCCAGCGTTCCAGGAGGCTGTGATAAGCCTCCCAGACGTGGGCTCGGTGTGTGTCCAGGGTAGAGGTTTCGGTGGTCATTTCAATGCGTTGCGTGTTGTGGTGAACGTCATGCTTGAGTGATTGCACCCAGGCGTCGATCTCTGTGATAGGAGTGTCTGGGTGGGCGGTGCGTGCAGCGCGATGTGCGTCCCAGTTAACCAGTTTATGTGTTGTGTAGCAGTGACGGGGTGGTTTGTACGGGACAGTGGTTTGTATAATGTAATGATCACTGCCCAATGTGTGTTGAGTTCTGTTCCAGGTAACACCGCGGATGTAGCGGCTCAGCGTCAGGTCCGGACTGGTGTCCATGGTGACAATGTTGCCGATCCGCGTGGGCATCTGAAAGGTGTTGTGAACAGTGAGCTGGAGGTTCTGCAGGAGCAGCCACAGCCTGCGACCTCGATGTGTCGTGGTTGCGTATCCCCAGTCAGTATGCTGACTGTTGAAGTCCCCACCAATTAATATAGGATGCTTTCCTGCTAGGTGGTTTAGCTCTCGCAGAAGTGATTCTAACGAGGCCATCGGCTGGGACGGGGGGTGATATATATTTGCTATAATGATTGAAGAAAGTGTATGTGTGTTATGCATAAGTTCAGTGATCACGCAGGGTGTCTCAGACGAGATGTGATGAGTTTTATAGGTGAGGCTGCGGTGGATGAGTGTGGACGCCCTGGGTTTGCTAGTGGTGTCTGAGTGTGTAGATGTGTAGCTGGGGAGGGTTGCCCAGTGTGAAGTCTCCTGGAGAAGAAGTATATGGGGAGTGGGCGTGAGGGTGGGAAGGAGATGTTGCAGATGTGCGCGCTGGCCCGGAAACCGCGGTAGTTCCAAGTTAAAATAGGGAGAGAATTAGTGCTCTGCCCCGCCATATTGGAGAGTCGGGGGGTTGAGGAGGGGAGTGAGACGGGTGTTGAAAAGACCACCTACCCTCCGCCTGCCCGAACATCTGCTCATCTGTCCTCCTTTTCTTTTTTCGCACCGCGAAAGACTGCAATGACTTGCCCGGCCTCGTCATGCTTCTTTCTGATCCACCACTGTTCAAGTCATCAATTGAAGCAATAATATTCACAGTTACCCACTGCCTCATGTAATACCCCTTCAATGGGGCCTTTGAGGTTGTAATAAATAAATAAATAAAAATAGGTGTTCACGCTTAAATTGGGTTTGTATTACGCTTTGCAGCATTAACGCATGCGGTAGGACACCATTACGAGCCCTTCTGTTTCCACCTAGTAGCTACGTATATGCATACCAGAAAACTGCTGTTTCAAGCCTTTGTGTGGAAGCTGTGGGCGTTGCTGTAGACCGAAAATCTCATTCTGAGCTCGTCCAGTGCCAGAAAAGACATGACACCGTCGTCCTCGGCGAAGGAGCTAGATAAGAAAAATGCATATCAGGCCGGCGGCAGTTTAGCAAACCTTGCACATTTGCTTATCAAACCGCTGACTATACAAAATAAACCAGGAGGCCCATCTGTTACGTTTATTTTGGCAATTCGTTTCCTTTGGGAATTGTGTTCGTTCTCTTACGACCAACGCAAATTTCCGTCGTGTATTTCCAATCGGCAACAGAGAACATGCATAATCCTGTTTTCTCGAAGGACCAAATACATTCCAAGAGTGTCAAAATCGCAATACTCGTCTTCAAGTAACAATCGAGAAGAAACAAGGCTCCCTTATGAAGTTACAGTACTTATGCGGCGCTGCATACCATCAGAAATGCTCCAAACGCGACTATTTTCCCGTTGTTTACAGAGTGCTTACAGAATTTGAGAGCTACACTGCATGCCGGCTTCTTCCCACGAACTATACTGCCAGGTTCCAACTCCGTTCTTTGTCTAGATTTTGCAAGCGTCTAAACAGCTGTAGTCTGGAGACACATATAAGCCTTTAGATTATGGCGGTTCTCTCGCGTTGCCCACTGGCACGTATGGGCTTAATGCGCAGCTTTTCCTCTACATGAAAGAAAAGCAAACTTTTGAACTTTTTCACGGTGCCGACAAATTAGCGAAAAACAATACGCTAATCAACTTAGGGGACACCAACGCCATGGAGAAGAGCTGGGGTACCAATAATAATAATAATAATAGGTTTCTGGGGAAAGGAAATGGCGCGGTATCTGTCTCATTTATTGTTGGACACCTGAACAGCGCTGTAAGGGAAGGGATAAAGGAGAGAGGGAAAGAAAGGAAGGAAGAGGTGCAGTAGTGGAGGGCTCCGGAATAATTTAGACCACCTAGGGATCTTTAACGTGCTCTGACATCGCACCGCCCACGGGCGCCTTAGCGTGCGGGTGCCAAAAAGCCAACATTAACTTCGGATAACTTCCACTGCAATCTACTCACCGACCCAGCAACCCCCAGCAGGGTTAGAAATAGCTCCCCAAAGCCAACATTATGGACAGTACACCAGCCGAGGTGGCGGATAACTTCCACTGCTATCTACTTACCGACCCAGCAACAGGGTTCGAAATAGCGTCAGCATCGACACCTGCCCCGACTTAATGTCCGTAAGAGGAATCGGACAAACACAATGGGAGAACCTATAGCAAAATTAGGGCAGCGACCACTACATACTCAAGACGCAAGTAACCTCAGACAGGCTAAGACGCCAGTTCGGCACGGCAGAAATAACGGACTCTAATGCGTTCCGAGAAGTATGGGATAGCAGCCTTACCGAGAATGACATACCGTCGATAGAGGAATGGAGAACCATGCTAAGGGATACGCAAGACAAGTACACCAAAAGCATAAACCGAACGGCGGAAACACCCTAGGTGGACGGTCGGCTGTTCAAACTCTGGGATGCTGGGCGCAGTCTTACCAGGAGATGAAAAAACAAAAACTTAATAGGAAACTAAACCTTAAGATCGCCGGAATTACAGCTAAAGCAGAGGAATACGCCCCACAGCTGGCAAAACAAAATTGGCAACAATTCAGCGATTCTCTTAGTGGGACACTGAGCACGACACGGACTTGGCATATTTTTACAGCGCTCCTTGATCCCACTAAGACAAAAGCAGAAAACAATCTACCGGTTGATTCACCAATTCGAGGGCACTGACTGGGAACACCTCGACAGTGTGCGCGCCAAATGTTTTGGTAATACAAACCCGCGGACCTATACAGGGGAGTACCGGAGAGACGATAACGCTAATATGGACGGACCCATCACACGGGAAGAAGTCTACGCGGCCATACGAAACGTCACCTTAAATACGGCCGCGGGTGCGGATAAGATCAACAACGCACTCATCCGCAACCTCAGCGATGAGATGGTTGCCGAACTGACCGACTTCCTCAACAAGCATTTGGAAGCTGAAACAGTCCCCGAAGAGAGGAAACATGCCGAAGTGGTCATGATACCCAAGCCAGGCCAGAAACTGCAGATAGAAAATCTCCGAATGATCTCGTTTACGTCATGCCTGGGAAAACTATACGAGCTAGTGGTAACGCAGAGACTTTAACCCTACATGGAAGATAATGAACTATTTCCTCACAGCATGTTCCGGTTTCGAGCAAAACTATAGACTCAAGACGTACTCCTTCAATCATATGAAAAAGTACTTCGGAACGTTCCTAGGGACGAAGAAAACGTAATAATGACCCTAGGCATCAAAGCGGCTTTTGACAATGTGAGCCACGAAGCAATCCTTACGGGCCTGCACAACCTGAACTGCGGCCGAAGGATTCACAGCTACCTCAAAGCCTTCCTATCAAACACAGCTGCAACCATCTATATAGGAGATCTTCGGTCAGAGAAGTTTCGAACGCCTAACATTGGAACACCTCAAGGGTCGGTCATCTCGCCTACGCTATTCAATGTGTCCATGATCGGACTGGTGAAGCAACGAAAAGAAAGCGACGGCATACGCAATGCCATTTATGCCAACGACATCACCATATGGACTAGTACTGGCTAACTCGGCGAGGAAGAGGATAGGCTACAAGAAGCGGCCACCTGCGTGGAAACTACCTCAAAGCAAGAGGGCTGGCATGCTCGCCCGGAAAAATCTTAGCTCCTACGGTGGTGGAGAGGAAACATAGCAGAACAGTCCCTACCAGTAAAGAGCTTCGACTAAAAGTCGACCGCGAAGCAGAACCAATACCAGAGAAGACACTCATACGAGTCCTAGGGATGCGGATACAGTCAAATCAACGCTGCACTCGTATACCCTTGCGCTATTAAAGGCATCTACACTCCATGTGGCCTGCATGATTACGCGCATCTCACATAGACGTCATGGCATGCGCGATCAAGACACACTCAAGCTGGTCAGGAGCCTAGGGGTCTGCCGGGTGACGTACAGTCTCCCGTACTACAACCATATAAAGGATGAAATACAACAGGCGAACGCGATTTTACGCAAAGTGTATAAAAGCGCGCTTCGAGTACCCCATAACACCTCAGCTGAAAAGCTCTTGGCCTTGGGACTGCACAACGTCGCTCAAATGCGCAGACCACAGCAGACTCCCACCGGCAGAGTTCTCATAAAGAAACTGGGCTACACCGAGCAAATTCGGGAAATATTGAGAACCGAAACGATCTCCGACGAGTACCGCAGCATGCTCAGGGTGGCACCTATACCAAAAAATATGGACCTCAACATCCATAAAGACCGCAGAGAGCCAAGGGCTGACCGCTTACAGAAAACACGCATCCCAGGATACAGCAGTGTACGTGGACGCTGCCACATACGCCATAACCAGGGTACAAGACACCAACACGGAGTGGCAACTGTAGTCCTCTCGTAATTACACGAGATTACCAGCGCCTCATTGCAAGACTGCACGATAGCCAACGCTGAAGAGGCGGCCGTCGCTCTAGCCGCCGCGGAGGCTATCGGATTGGGCGGTCACTGACAATTCTTACTGACTCCCAAGCAGCCTGCCGCAACTATCTTTGCGGCAGAGTCAGTCGCACAGCGTTCCGCATACTCCGCTCTGTAGACTGCAAGACACAACAGACAGATGCAGAACCGATCAAACATAAGACCATCTGGGTACAGGGGCACACGGGGGTGGAAGGAAACCAAGACGCGGAAAGGATAGCTCGAGGATATACTAATTGATATTTGAAAAATATCAGTCCCTGACCTGCAATGATTGAAGTTTCAGCAAATAACATTTCTATTGTAACAGTGGAAACGCTCTCTTATTTCAGGAACGACTTTTCAAAAGTCTGCGTTTCATGGTGGCTGTCAAGTAGCCCTGAATAAAGAGAAACCAGTCACGACACACAACCAAGCCCCCGTAGCACATTTTCAACTATACCCTCATGATGTAGCTTTAAAGTAAGTGTTAAGCAATACAAATACAAATCATTTGATTTCCTTCATGATTTATCACTGGAGTATACATACAAAGATATCCGTACAAGATGTGCAGTGCATGTTAGAGAGAGAGTAGGCAGATGGTTTGTTGACACTCACAAAGTGAACAAGGGAAGGAATAATCTCAGGGTGCTTGCCAACGTTTCGACAAGACGACTTGTTTTCGTCTGAGGTCAACATATACAGAGGAAACTTAGAATCTCTCAAGTGCAGGGTTGTCCACTCTTAGTCCGAACACGCGACCACATGGTTGTGCTCTTTGGGCCACTGCGTCTGACACTGCTGCACATCGAAGTGTAACAGATGACACAAAGCACCACAACCAGGTGCATCTCCTCCTGCGCCATTTTGCATCGATGAGTGACTGCGCCGAACGCAGTGGACCTCTAAAAAATGTGGCCACGCGCTCACATGTTTGCACTAAACGTGGCCAACTCTGTACATTCCGGAATTGGCGCAATTATTTGAAAAGGCGTTGCACATGGTCAGAGGTTTCCCAACCCATAATTTCCCTCCTTTCCTACTTTCTTTAATTTATCGTTATACTTTAACCTTACGCCCTGCACCTCCTGACGTCACTTCTCCGAACCTTGGCTCCCACACTCCTCCCCCCTTTTCTTTTTGCCTTTTCTCCGAACCTGCCCTCATTTTCTTTTTTTTCCTTCATTTTATTTTGCACCCAACCTGGTAATTTATTCTGCCATGCTGCTTAATTCTTTTATCCTAGTTTTTCAGGAAAAGGCAGCCAGCCATACCAAGCCACCTGTTGCGGCTCGACAAAAAGCCTTTCAAGCCCACTATCTCTCCACATTCCATACCCCGGGATTCCTTTCTACTGAATTGGCCTTTTCCTTTCACAGTTTTGCAGGTCAACCGGTTAATATTCTTTAGCAGCCATCATGCCTGGTCATAGTTCACTCTCTCCATCCTAAGGCCCTTACCATATCGCACCCTCGTCCCACACAGCAGGCCTTTGTCCTCGAAGCGAAAACCTTATTTAAACCCCACCAATGATGAACGCTTTGCCAGACAAAGACAAGTCCTCTTGTCGAAACGTCAGCAAGCACCCTGAGGCTTTTCCCTCCTTTATTCAGTTTGTGAGATACCAGGTGCTCAAGCAGCCATCCACACTAATACCCCTGTCACACGGGCACCGCAAAGCCTTTGAGAATCAGGTCCTTATATCCAAAGGCGTAAGGAGTGCAGCTACATGGTACAAATGTTGCGCCTTTGCCGCTAAGGGCCTTGGAGGCGAAGGTGCTCAACCGAGGCCTTCGGAGCCCGAAGTCGCGGCCTTCGAGAACCTGTGATCGCAGTGTCATCCAAAGTCTAAAAGTAAAAGCAATAAAAAAATAGATACAGCTAATAATGTTTGAAAAAAAAATTCTTCAAATACTAAAGGTGTGTCTGGATTTGGTTTTTGTACGGGTGTTTATGTTTTATGTTCAAATTTCAAGACAGTGAAAGTGTTGCGGCAACACCGAGCGCCCTTGGTGGCCATGGCAATACACGTACAAAAACTGCTCCTGCTGATGAGAGTAGCTGTTGCAGTACTTTTAAGGAAGCAATCAGAATAAAAAAAATTGCCTAAGCTCAACGAATGAACAGAATACACCACTTTAATTTTAAAACACTCACTTCAGCCACCTCGCGCATAGCAGCGGGTGCTAAGCCTGAACGACTTTCACCTTTGGGGCGCACCGTGTAGCTGCGTTGCTTTCGCTCCTTTGGTGAAAAATGGTGCCTTTGCTGGAAAGCCCTTCGAGGAATGCCGTGTGACAGGGGTATAAAGCACATTTTTTAGTGACACGAAAGACTCAATGCCTTTAGTTCTGACCACAATCTGAATCATGCTTTGGTGGCTTAGTATATCAAATTACTGGACATGACAAAAATAGCTAATTAGTGAGGGCTATTATTTGCTATATGTGAAATCATAACATTCTCCTAAAATAATGAAAAGAAACAAAAAGCACTGACATCAATGTACAATTTGGCTGTAACATACTGGCATGACAATCTAGTTAAACGTAAATTCTCTTTTCGCACTTCAAAACTTCATGCATTACTTCTAGAAAGCGCGAGAACAGAAGCTCATACATAGTTCCAAAGAAAAGAGTGCATAATAGTACCACTTATGAGGTGTTTATCTGCAACTGCAATGAGCAAGGCTATGTAAATGGCAATCCAGATGTATTATGTGTCTTATGAGTGCATGCACTTGAGAGGTGATAGCAGCTGTGGACGCAGCTGTCCATCGCAGTTTTGAGTCTGTCGAGATAACACATGGGGTAAGGTATTCCCTGTTTTGTTGCCGAGGCAAAATCGTCAGCGAGTGGAGTTACCTTGCTGTTCACTGTCAATATCTACTGCTCAAAGTAAAGGAAACTAGGGTATAAAAAAATACAGCATTTCATATTATGCTTTGGCCAAATGCAGTGAGCATGAAACAGACTAGAGACTTCTCTTATGAAGTTTGCCTCTTTACTTTGCACCAAAGGAAAAAAAATTTGTGTACAGTTGACCTACTCCTTGCCACTATTCTAGAAGAAATGAATACAGGTCTCAGAAAGCCTACCGAGAGAATACTGATGCCGCATGTGCATTTCTCTGAACTGTTCTGAAATATGCAGAAGTTACCAATTTTTGTACTACCTGATTACATACTGTCATCTTTGCAAGTAATATGAGGTTAATGGACTGGAAAAAAAGTCAGGAATGGTACCTTTGGTACTCGGCACTTAGACAAACAGATGACCCACTGGGTGTCCCCTGGAGCTCTGCTACCAGGCATCCCTAGCAACAGTAGTCAATTGTCCGATCCAAAGGAGCCATTCGAATGATTGCCGAAAAGTCAAGTTTAAGGACAGCAGATGCATGAACACAAAACGGTTTTCCAACGTTGTTTCAGTGTGATGAACGGTTTCAAATCTCTAGATTATATCTGGTAGCACACAAATTATCAGAAGACCATCTCCTGCGCAGAATCACCTCAAAACACGTTCGACACGCAGTACCAACTTGGACAGTTTGTGCTTAATTGAATCCAAAAGTTTACGCTGATCGACCAATGTTACTTCAAATAGAGACAGAAAGCGCATGCACGTTGTACTGATGTTATCGTGAACATAACATGCGATGAGACGCAGTGTTAAAAAACAAACCAAAAACAGCTTTCAAAATTCGAGAACAAAAGGCTCACCTTCTCACAAGTTCGCCAAACCGGAGACGATGCCGAGTGGCTGCCGCCAAAGTCACTCGCAGTGCACAGAAACAATAACAATGCAGTGCCGCTGACTTTCCTTGAGGAATTTCAGTTGGTTAAACTTCCAACTGTTCGCACCGACTACCTTTGCAAGCGTCTACAAGTTAGCGGCGCAGCCGCGCCATTTGCAATTTACAGAGCTGCACGGGAAATACATAGTGCCATTCGCGTATTCGCGTTCATGCTCACGTCGCTGATGTCGCAAAGGCGCACAACGGCAAAAACATATAAGATGTATTTAATTTTACGGTAGCTCTTTTAGCTGACAACCTGAATGGTTTGATATATTAAGTTTTTTTTGTTTCGTTGCAAGAACTTTATTACCACCAGTGGTAGCGCAGCTTGGCCATGGCTAGCCATGGCGAAGTCGAAGCGCTAGCCGAGCCCGCAGTCGGAAACATGTGCGCAGTTAGCGCCGTGAGGAGTTGAATGAACAGGCGCTTTGGAATGGGTTTTTGTTCCTCCGTGTTCGCTGTGTGCGTCCAGCGCGTTGTGCGTCTTTAGTATGTGTGTGTGTGTGTGTGTGTGGCCCGAACGCTGCATTGGAGTGTACATACAACAGCTTGCTGTCCCGTGCGGCATCGGTGTGTAGTAAAACGATCATGCAGAATGTGCGTTACAATGCCAGTGGCCCTGCACGAAAGAGGAGACTTGAAGCCGACCGAAAAGCTGCTCTCCCTCGTGGGACTGCAAGAATCTGGCGAGGAATAGTCGACGCGCGTTTCGGTGGATGATTCCGTTTACCACGCCAAAATATTCAGCACTGGCCAACAGCAATGATGAGCTGCTGCTGTATCATGATAAACACCTGTGTGATGTTGTGACAAGCTTGTTGGATGTGAACGTGGCCATGAATGGTATTCGCCGAGCAGCGGTCCTCAGGGTGTGGCACCAGTGGTTACCTGAAGACGATTACTGTTTGTCCGCGCCCTGGCGGCTCGCATTCAACCGCATGCTTTGGCGTTAATTATTTATACCTGAATTTCACACGTAGGTGAACTGTCGCAAATATTACAGCCGCATTGTACAAACGTACCGTCGGAAGAGCACCCTTTTTCATTTTTTTAGGGAAGCGGTTGGGGAATTACCGTCAGCTGAAATTTAATGTCAATAATATTTTGAGCTTATTTTCTAAACATGTGCCGTGGCGGCACTGTAAGCAATGCACCTCCCAGCAAGCCAAAATGTGCACATGCAAGCAGTTATGTGAACACAGAACATTGAAAATGAAACTCCTTTTTGGACTGAAGGAAAGCTAAGGCACCTTGCTTAATGTGATGTTGCTTGAAAAGTTGCTGTCTAGTTGTTCCCCTTCATATCTTGTCCTTCCACACCCAGCAGCTGAAATGCCATTAAAAAGGAGCATCTCCAATCACTCTAATTACATGGGAGGTACACATCGCTAGATGTCAGAGGCTTGGTGTCTCATCTTACAGACTAGATAGTTTGGCAAATATAAAATTGACCGCATGTAAGAGACATGCAGTTGCCTTGTAGGGGGAGTATTTCATTAGTGTTACAGCATATTGTACAGTGCTGGCACGTTTCATTATTTACATCGCAGCAATATGCTAGCACAGGCTATAACGTTTGTAAGTGAACAGAAAAAAACAATGTTCATGCCATATCTTAGCCACATTCTTAGTATTGTATAAAAAATGGAAATAAGGAATTCCTCATTTTTTGTCAGCTTTTTCTTTCCGAGCATTGATCTTTTGAAAGTTAGCAAGGTTCTACAGTCTTCTGTGCCTATCGGCTGGCCCCCTTGTTTGTCAAAGCTGCCGAGTACACAGTGGGTCGTGTCAGTGCAAGCTAAATAAACGATGGATAGAAAATTCTTGCTTTCAGAGTATTTCCAGAAAAAAAAACTGCTATTATTTCCTACTAAGAAGGGGGAACACCACTGATGGTGCACATCCTCCTTGTCTCTGCAGCAATTATGGCTGCTCGCTGCATTTCGGCGGCGTTTCATTTATCTGCAGGGAGAGCAGGCATGAATGGGCGGCAATAGGTACCTACTGAAGAAGACGAAGACCTAGTGGGTGGCTACGTGTCTGCTTCTTGGTCTGTGTTTTCGCTCTTCGCTGTCTTCTCGCGTGTGCCGTGGGTCGGAACGTGCCCTCCGTGAGACCGAATGCTGACGACGCCCCTGCAGAGAAATTCCCGGCACGGCGGGCGCATTCTCAAGTGAGAAAACCCAACCGGAACCCTCAGGGGCAAGCTAGGCTTAGCTCGGCGCTGCCGAGCGAGGCCGCGCTACGCGTCTGCATGGATTCTGCGTTGTCGACGACGGCCACGTGGATACCCGCTGTGTTGCCACCTGACGCAGCCTCCACGTCCACGCAATCGTCAGCGCCTCTGGGCCTCCAGCCTGCGCCGTCTTCCGATGCCACGACTTTGGCCTGTGACATGGACTGCTCTACCGCCTCCGTGCCCGTGGCACGCCCTCAAGAAACTGTGCCCGTCGCGCCAGTTCAGTATTCCCACCAAGGGGCGTCACCAGCCTCTGAGCCTCCTCCACAGATGCCTCCCGTGAGTCAAGGCTCTCTTCCGCCTGCTGCGAACTCGTTCCGCGTTACCATCAAGCCTACGTTGCGCTTTGATATGACTGCCATCCCTGCCCGGAATGTTCAAGCCACAATTGACCATGCCCTTGGCTCTTCGAACTACTGCGGGTTTGTCGTCCATCGCCCATCGAACACCATCACGGTAAACTTGTCATCCTTAATGGACGCCCAGAAACTTTGCGCAGTTACGCGGATCCCCCTGGATGACAGCAAGCATGTCCCGGTGCAAATATATTTTGCATCTGGTCCTGACACACTCCGCTGCATGGTTTATCATGTCGACAGCACGAGCCCTCCCGAGGAGGTGCGCGCAAATATTCGCTACTCAACTCATGTTGTACTGCAAGCAAGGCCTATGGGTCGCCGGGGCTCATACCTGCTCATCCTGCAAGGTCCGTTGACTCTCCCGAAGTACCTTACCTACTACGGTGCGATCGTCAAACCACAGCCCTTCCGACCTCGTCGTATTTTTTGCTATCACTGCAACAAAGAAGGACATATGCAAAATACCTGCCCTAATCCAGCAGCTGTGGCCGACATGAATGAACCAACAGCTCATTGTGCCCTGTGCAAATCGCCGGACCATGACATTCGCTCCCCCGCTTGTCCAAAGAAGAAGCAAGCGAAGAAATTTCACAAGTCGCCTGCAAAAATGGATGTTCCTACAAGTAATCGCTTTGCAGCTCTCGCATGTGACGACGACGACTTTCCTGAACTTCCTTTATCTGAGCCTGCTGCTCACCATACGTCTCTTCGCCAGCGTACATACGCACAAGCGGCTCACCTTCCCGGATCAAATGGTACGCCAAAACGTCCAGTGCATCCATCACATGTGGATACCACAGATGAAGACGCAGCTTTAGACAATGCAATCGCGGAGGCTCGCCGCCGACTAGACGAACTCACCCAGCGCCGGGAACAGCGTCGTTCTCAATCCTCTCGAAGAATTCTCATAACTCGGGAGCAATCATCAGAGGAATCACCTAGGGTAAGCACTGGCCCACAATCAGGTGCCGACCACCTGTTAGCCGTGACTACCCCGACAGTGGATAAGGTATTAGCGCTGATGAAGCAGGTGACATCCCTCATCGTGGAAGCTCTTCGGCCTCGTCATGGATAGCGCATCATCATCGGTGGTGGTGCAGTGGAACTGTCTAGGATTCGCTAATAAGGCCTCTGAAGTGAACATCCGCCTTCGCGACGGAAAGCTGAGGGCATGGGCGTTCCTACTGCAAGAGCATAATGCACTCCCATGCCTTTCAGGTTTCTGCGCATACCATTCACCATCTATCCCTGATCGCCGTTGCACCGCCTCCTCCCTCAGCCCAGGTAAATCTGCAATTTATATTCACAGTTCAGTTCCGCACACACCGCTCGACCTTTCACAGGGGTGCAACACACGTCAAGAGGTTGTCGCCCTTCTCGTAAAACCTGCACGCACACCCCTTATTCTAGTTTCTTTTTATAGTCCTGGCTCCGCATCTCCCAATCTGGGATGGGTTCGTTTTCTACGTTCTACCAACTCGGGTATCTCTATTCTAGTTGGTGGTGACTTCAACGGCGCACACACTGCGTGGGTTACCCATCGGATTCCTCAAGGGGTTGACACATCCAAGGGAGCTTTTCGGATCATTCCTTTCAACTTTTAAACCACCCGAATACTTCTACCCGCCCACGAGATGGCCCGTATTCACCTGATTTGACTTGGTGGTTAGGCCCCGGTAACCCTCGTTGGATTGTTGATTCTGATACTTGGGGTAGCGCTCACAGCCCTATTTTTATCTCCGTCACGCCTACGCGACTACGAAAATACGCCGCACTGTATAAATAACATCATGGGACTCTGTACGCGCAGACAATCATTTATCTACATTCATCCCCTCTTCAGCATTGTCTACTCTATCTGCTGTTCTCGCTACTCACGCTATTACCACTACTGTAAATGAAGACGACCCAAACCCGGACATACATCTCTTGAATCTGTGGGCTCTTCGTCGCCAGGCGGATCTTTACGCTACTCGTCACCCCGATGACCCTTCGGCTGTTCCTACTCTTCACCGCGCTACCGCACGGGCGCGGCGCTATGCAAAGCGGCTAGGCAGGCAACGCTGGGCTGCATGGTGTGCCCGCCTGTCCTCTACGCAGGGCAATCGACATCTTTGGAGAGTGTTTCACGCCATGGAGCGCCCTTCTCAGGTTGCAGATTACACAGAGAGCATTCGCCTCGCGCTCAATGTGGATGAGGACACATTTGCACAACAAGCGGCGCGTCAATTTTTTCCAAAGCATGACTGCACCGCTACGTCTCCACCTGACTTATCGGTAACAGAGCCCCCCGATGGGATTACTTCTGACCTCACCATGGCACAGCTGCTGGCCTCCATTGACCGTTTAAAAACTACTACTACTCCCGGGCACGACGGCATACCTAACTCCTTATTCCGTAACTTGGAAGGGAGGGCTTTGGAAACCCTACTTGATACTTTTAACGAAGTGTGGCTTTCTGGCGTCATGCCGGGAGACTGGAAGCATTCTATTGTGGTTCCAATACCCAAGTCAGGTCAGCCTCCAGTATCTCTCTCGGCTCTTCGTCCAATTTCCCTTAGCCCTACCATCTGCAAGCTTTATGAAAACATTCTAGCCGCACGCTTATCGTGGTGGCTGGAATCCCATGATTGTTACCCAGATTCCCAAATTGGTTTCCGCCCACAAATTGGAACGGAGGACGGCCTTGCTACTTTGGCTGCTGACGTGCTTGACCACTCTCCACAGAGTCACCTTGTACGAACCGTAATCGCTACAGACATAACAAAGGCATATGATAACATCCTTCACTCTGCCAGTCTTGCCTCCCTTCAAACTCTTGGTCTCCCTCACCGGTTCCTTCTCTCCGTTCACGCCTTTTTAGCAAATCGAACCTTCAGCGTGCGTGTCCACGGAAAGCCCTTTGGTAATTTCACTTCCAATAGAGGAGTGCCGCAGGGCTCCGTTCTCGCCCCCACATTATTTAATGTGGCTTTAATTCCTCTTGTTCGAGCCCTAGAGACCATCCCTTCTATCCGCGTGCTTGCATATGCTGATGATATCACCTTGTGGTGCTGTCATCCAGATGCGTCTATTCATCAGTCGGTCCTTCAACACGCGCTGGATGTATTGACATCTCGCCTCCCACCTCTGGGTCTAACACTCTCTCCTACTAAATCATGTTTCATTCGAATTGGAATAAAGCCGCCTAACGGAAAGCTCCCCCTTTAAATTTTACGGTACATAATTCTCTGATTCCTCAGGTAGAAATTGTTCGTATTCTTGGTCTTCTCCTCCATACATCTGGGACTGGCACCCCGTGACTGACAGCCACCCGTAAATCGGCTCACGCTACTCTAGGTCTGATTCGTCGCATAGCTATGCGCTCTGGTGGCGCACGTGCTCATACGGCCCGCCAGCTTGTGCGCTCTATCCTTCAGCCACGGATAGTATATCAGGCTCAATTTCAACGTCTCACCCGCAGACAGTGGGACTCCCTTGAAGCTATCAATCGTGATGCTATGCGCGTCATAACATATCTGCCTCGTTTAACACCCATACCTGTGCTACAGGAGTTCGCCCAACTTAATACACTCAGTGAAATCATCGACCAACGGGTGGCAAATAGAGCTCGAAAACAGTCTCTCAAACTTCATCGTTTAAAGACACTTCCACCGTGGTCCTTTTGCCAGCTCATTGACAATCGCCCCACTGTTTCCCCGTCGGTATCAGCAGCGTATCTGCCTGAAGGGTGCATATTATACACGGATGCATCTCATTCTGCAGAGAGGGGAGTTACTGCTGTGTATAGTCCATCTCATCCGCATCTCAACTCTCGCGCGACGTATACTGCGGATACGTGCACTGCCCTGGCATTGGAACTTCAAGCCATTTACAATGCCATTGCTTCCCTTCCGCTCGTTCCAACATTCAATACAGTTCACATTTACACCGACTCCCGCGCCGCCCTTAAACAGCTTAAGGCTGTTCGACGAACGTTCCAGATTTCACAATCTATTCATGTGCTCTGCGCAAACTATCCATGTCCTGTGCGCATACACTGGATTCGCGGCCATGCCCAGGATCCACATAACATTCAAGCGGATGCTATGACTCATCTTCATACATTAGACGATCCGCCACCTTCCCCTCTTCCCCCAGATCCGTTCCTGTCCCACGTTTCCTATTCCGAAGTTCTGCGCCAGCGAACACGAGCTCTAATTCCTCCGTGTTCGCACCCTCTCCCCCGTAGTCATACTCGGCAGGAAGAGGTATCCGTGCGCCGGATTCGGGCAGGGGCGGCTCTGACACCATCTGTCCGTCATCGGTGGCGTGCCAAAGATCTGCCAGTACCTGACAGGTGCCCTCAATGTAGCGCTGCACCGGACATATGTGATGTGCGGCACTTGTTGTGGACGTGACCAGCGACGGCTGCTATCAGAAAACGGCTCCTCAGGGAGGTGGGCCTGCGGTGGAACCGCGAAATGACTTCGTGGACAATGGACAACCGTTTCATTAACAACCTCTGCGACTACCTCAGCGCAACGGTTCTTCACTCCTTCTTTTAACTTTCAATCCCGTGCATTCCTTCCCCCCTTTTCTTTTTCAACTTATGCCTCATGGCACACTTCTCGAATAAAAAAAAAAGGTACCTACCATATTAAACATTGCAATGAGCAATATTTTGTTGTGTCTGTGCTTTTGTTATCCATCAAGATGTTGGCGTTTTTGGTTGATGGTTGTGTAGCATAGATGTAACTGCTACATTGCACTGCATTCACAGATTTGTTTGCCCATGCTTTTGGTTTTCTCAGTGGTTCGCTTCCTTACCAAACGGCAGATGGAAATTCGGCTTTCAACTTGTGCACTTTCATCTTGTTTGCAATGTACTTTCAGCTGGTGTTCAATTTCACTTTGGAGAAGTTTTCCAACCATTATTGGTGTCTAAATGTTTTCTAACAGTTAACCTCATTACGCAGGATTTCTCACAGAAAGCAAATGTTGCAGTAACATTTTTATTAAATGTTACTCTGTCATGTGGCTAGCAGCGTAGCGGAAACATTTTTTTTATCAAGTCAGCTTTTAACATTATAGCAAATTAAGGCCTTTGTTATTTAACATTGCTCACAATTTGTACCAATCACTCAACCTTGAAGCAACATAACGCGTTATCACCCTTTATCGGCTCTTCAGCTTTGCACATGGTGTTAATTGCATTAGACGTGCTCACGGACATTCGCCATGCTAGTTTGCGGACATTGTTGGCTAAGAGTAAACCAGACAGATCAAAAATGGGACGTCATGTGACGCCTATAGTCCGCGTGCCAACGGTTCATCGTGTAAAAGTGGCGTCACATCATAAGCATCTTCTGTTTTTGCTGCCTTTAAGGAAGTTATTAGTGCGTTTGGTGGCACATACAGCCGATTGGGTCAACCGCCCTGCCGTGTTAAGTTTTGATCCCTAAAATTGAATGTTTAGTATTTTTTCCTGCAACGACTACGGAGGAACACTGACATTTCTTTCAATACTGGACTGAAGTACGGTCATTCCCTACGTTTTATTCAAAGCAGAAGTGGTTCCGTTTTTAAAACGTACATAGTCTACGTTATAGGTAAAGAATTTTTTTACAGTTAGGTTTGGCAGAGGTGAAATGTAACAGACGCCTACATGTGTTGTGAGATGCGAGTCCATGGTAAATAACTAAAGAACGCAGGCAGTCCAAATTTATGAAGCCCTTCGTTACAGCGCCTCTTTCCTTTTTCTATAATTTACTGTCTTCTCCATCTCTTCCCTGACGACGCGGTTCAGGTATTTGCTGAGGGTAGGATAGTTAGTGCGTCTCTCCTTTATTTCACAACCAATTTTAAATGTCCTACCCTAAGCCACCACGGCAATGAAAACGCGCTTCAGGTGCCCATCGCGAGACAGAGAGAGAGAGAGAGAGAATTTCTGCGGCCTTCATTTCGTCATAGATATTTTTCAAAGCCCCGATTTCCTCTCTCTGCCTGCCTTCAATCCAGGGGGCAGTTGTTATCTTTTGCTCTCCACACATCGCCTTATCGCTATCGCCTACCTGACGCTTACTCCTTGCCTCTCTCCATTCCAAGTGCAGTATGCGTGTGACGCGAATAAAAGCCGTTGAGCCGGAGCACCCGGTTTCGAACCCGACCGCTGGGGCCGTGTTTCACTTTAGGCGCAACGCAAAAAGGCGCCCATGTGTCGGTGGATCAAGCCCGCACCGTCGAGGAAGCCGCGTGCTTCCCAGGCTATTAAACCCTTTGAAGTTGTAAAGTTCGCGCTCTTAAAGTCACCCAAAATCCTCTCTGTACATAGTCCAATAAAAGTGACACCACCACCATTACCTAACCTGTGTGCTCGAGGTCAGTGCGATTTAAACATCCCGAGGTGGTCGGAATTATTATTCCGGAGCCCTCCACTACGACACCCGATTCTCTCTTTCTTATTTCACTCTAAACTTATTCCCTTCTCTTAAGGCTCGGTTGAGGTGCCCACCTTAAAGCGACAGAGCTACCGTGCCATTTCCTTTCCTCAAAAACCACTTATACAAGCCGGATGGGCTTGTTTTTTCCAAAAGTAACAGTTTGCATCGGCCTCTGCTCGTATTTTCACCGGTTTATCCAGAGCTTCGCCCACACGGCCCGTCGCCTTACCTCCCTTCTGAAGAGAAGATGTGCCTTTCTCTTGAGGCCTTGCCGAAGTTCGAGCCTTCACGGCACTTGTTGCGGCCCTCACTGCTCCACCTATGCTGGACCATTTCAACCCTTCTGCGCCTACGGAACTTCGCACCGACGCCAGTGGATATTGTATTGGGGCCATCCTTGCGCAGCGCCAGCACGACCACTATCGTGTCACTGCCTACGCCAGCCGCTTGCAATCTCCCTCTGAACGTAACTATTCCATCACTGATCGGGAGTGCCCTGCACTTGTTTGCACGTTAACAAAATTCCGTCCTTATATGTTAGGGCGGTCCTTCTGCGTAGATACGGACCACAATGCCTTGTGTTGGCTCTCCTCTCTTAAAGATCCTACAGGCTTAATGGGTCGCTGGTCCTTGCGCCTGCAGAAATACACATTTACAGTTGTCTACAAATCCGACCAGTTACACCAAGACGCTGATTGTTTGTCCCGCCATCCTTCCGGTCCTCCTGATTCCCACAACCATGGTATCGACGATTGTGTTTTGTCCATCTCGGACTTTCTACACATCGGTGACGAGCAGCGCCGCGATCCATCTCTGCACCTTATAATCGACCGCCTCCAAAGCGTCCTTTCCGATCCTGTTCAGGGCCTGTTCGTTCTGCATCACGATATTCTCTACCGTCGCAATTTGCACCCTGATGGCGCCGACCTCTTCCTCGTCGTCTCGACGCATCACCGCTCCACAGCCATTGCCCAATTTCATGACGCTTATACTGTAGGGCACTTCGGCGTGTCCCGAACGTACGACAGCTTGCACCGGCGGTTCTTCCGGCCTGGCCTTTACCACTCTGTCAGCGGTTAAGTTACTGTCTGCGATTAATGTCAGCGCCGGAAAACGCGCGCGCTCCCGCCTAGTGGCCCGCTTCAGCCCATCGACACTCCGACTGACCCATTTTTCTGTGTCGGTCTCAATCTGCTCGGGCCTAATCCCACATCAACGTCCGAGAACAAGTGGATTGCCGTTTCGTTCGATCACACTACCCGGTACGCTATTACGCGCACTATCCCGACCAGCTGTGCCTCCGATGTCGCCGGCTTTCTCCTCCATGACGTCGTCCTGCTTCAAGGCGCCCCTCGTCACCTGCTTACAGATCGAGGCCCCTGCTTTCTTTCTAAAGTAGTCCACTACCGTCTCCGGTCCTGCTCCACCCGTCACAAGTTCACGACGGCCTACCATTCCCAAAGAAAGGGCTATACTGAGCGCCTTAACCGCACCCTGACGGACATGCTGTCAATGTATGCCTCCGACTACCTGGGACTCGGAGCGACGAGGTAAGTAGCTTACGGTTCGTCTTTGGCGACGCCTCCCGCGTGAGCAGTCGAGTAAGCGGTCACGGAAGAGCAAAGCTCGTGAACCCTCTGCCGACCATTGCGTGTACAGCAGTATATGCATATGTATCAGCAGCGTGAATACAAAACCGGGAAGAAGAAGGAGAAGCTAGTACAGAACTTCCAGTTTTTTTGAACAAAAACTGAACCCGCAGTTGTATACACACACCGGGTAAAAGCCCACCAGGGGATAGTGGTCAAGGCGCGCGAACGAACTGTGACCCTCACGATGTCCAGGGCATCAAACGATAACAATATCGCACTATACAATGAGTTCGAAGATATGAAGCACGAATTACATGTGTAAAACTACTGGAAAAACAGGGCTGAGTGTGCGCGAGTGACAAAAAAGGTGAAAAAAATGAAAAAAAACAGAGCTGAGAGCGCGAATTTTGCTAAAAACATGAGAAGGCAAGAAGGCGGTAAAAAGATTAGCGAAACGAAGGATGAACGCCAACAACTAACACGGCTAGAATGAAAATGCAACATGTGAAGTGTGCCTCTAAGAACAAGGTAAGATCAGATAAAACCAGAAAGAAAGACGATTTCCTTTTGAGATATTGAGATAGATGGGGTGCTTGCGCGACCTTAAGTCGTGATGTGTGGGCTGTGTTCAATGATTTCGCGCATTTGCTTGTTTTAGTGTTTTATTTTTCAGGACGATTGCGTTCTTAAAATGAGGAATGCATTTCTTTTTGCGGTCACATGCCCGGCAATGGGCGGCCAGGTTCTTCAATGTCGCTCCAGTTAAATCGTACTTATGTTCCATTAACCTTTCATTTAAACATCTTCCTGTTTTGGCCTATGTAAGCCTTACGGCAAGTTAAACTAGTGGAATATACAACTCGCTCCACACAAGGTACAATAGGGTCTCGGTGCCGGGTTGTACAGCCACTGTTCTTTTTGTTTTCGTTCACTTCGTTGCATAGGCTTGACAGGCGCAGTGGGGCTGAAAGGACTACGTCTACACCTGCTTTTCTACCAATTTGCTTTCGATTATGCGATATTTGGTGAAGATGTGGCAAAACAATAGCCCTTTTGTTCTGCTGTCGCGTGTCATCCCGGGCTTCACTTTCATGCTTCATAACAATCAAGACATTTTTGCTACAGACGGCAGGAGAGATTGCGGGTACCCTGATTGCGTCAGCCTCAACACATGATTCAAAAACTGTCTTGCAACTTGTGTTCACAAGATTTCGTGAGTGCTTTCCAAGAAGTTGACGTCAAGATGTTCCTTTTTACAAGTTTCGAGTGGGCTGAATCGTAGGGAAGGATGGGCTTACTGGCTCTTGGTTAAAATAACTAGCAGACGTGGTTCTCTCCGAAAAAGACCGTTAACTCTAGAAACCGCATAGCGTTTTGTTCTGGGAACTCATAGGTAACTTCAAAAGGTGATATAGTATTGGAAAAAAACGTTGAGCACTTAAGTTGCTTCTGGTTTAAATGCTTCAGTGTCGCAATCTAAGATAACCAAGAAGTCATCAGCGTATCGGAAAATTTTGAAAACGCTTGAAGACTCGAGCTTGTCCTTCAAGGATCTGTCATGCATAGCCAGGAAAAGGTCGCTCAAAATGGAGGAAATGCATGAGCCTATACCTATGCTTTGTTCTTGTGTGAATCTCGAACCGTTCCACCATGTTACTGACTCTAGATTGTGGTATGTGCATAGCAACTCAATGAAGCCATCCGCAGATACCCCACTGTCATTTTGGAAGGCCATCACACCGTGTCTATCGATGGCGTCACGAACACATTCTGTATCGTCATCGAGCGGGACGACGAGAATGGACAGCCAGGGTGTCCGGAGAACAAAGAACGTACATGTTTATTCAGTGCTGATATTGATAGCCGAAGGTGGAAATGGGTTAGTGCAAACGGAGGGCGAGGGATAAGCACGTGGTAAGGGAGCGTACAGAGACAGCTTGCGTGCTTTTATCTGACATGATAGATCCTCCTTCTCAACAGCTGCTCACCGCCGAGCTCAACACCGCTGGCTTGTCTACTGAAAGCGTTGGTCGTAACCTAGGCGCTCTGGTGGTCGCATCTGTCGTGTTGTCCTTCGCAGTGGCTGAAGCACAGACTGCTGCGCTGTCGTCGGTGGAGCCACTGGGGCAGTTGACGCCACACCTTGTGACGATGCCCTGTTGCCGAAATCTTCGTCGTCTGATGAGTCAACATCCCATTGTTCCTTCGTTGCCAAAAGGTGTTGGCGGTTGCGCCGAAGAACGGTATTGTCCTCTGTGCGCACATGAAAGGCCCGCGGCCCGGCCGATCTAACCACCTTGGCTTTTAGTGACCATGACTTGCCGTTCACACGTACCACGTCGTTGTTGCTCAGGCGTGGTAGAGCTCGCTTGTCGCGGCTTCTCTATCGGCGTTTTTTTACCCGTACAGCAGGCAGAGGATTGTAGTCCGGCACGGGTGTGCGCAGCCGCCTTCCTTGGAGCAGCTCGCCTGGAGACCGGCCATCTTCAGTAGGACTTGCCCTGTAATACAACATGCCCAGCCAAAAACACTCGCTAGCAGCTTTCGTTTTCTTTAGAATGCGCTTCTCGATTTGTACACCCTTTTCCGCGAGCCCGTTAGATTGAGGATATTCCGGGCTTGATATTTCAAATCATAAAGCTGCTCAAAAATAGCGATCTCGTGGCTGCTGAACTGCGGGCCGTTATCTCTGCAAAACTCGGCAGGGAGGCCGTACCGTAAGAACACTGCACCTAGCTTATCGATGACCGAATTGGCTGTCATGTCGGGCAGCAGCTCCACCCCTGGGAAATAGGACATCCAGTCGCAGGCGCACAGATAATGTCTTCCGGAGTATTGAAAGAGATCGACCCCGGCACGGGGCCATGGTTGAGTGGGCGTTGCCCGATGAATCAAAGGCTCTGATGGTTGCGTATTAGCGTATGTCTTGCACGTTGGACAACTTTCGATCAGGGACTGAATGTCAGAGTTTATGCTCGGTCAATAGACCATCTGCATAGCCCTAGCTTTGCACTTCACCTGACCAAGATGACTTGCGTGAATCCGCTTTAGTATATCTTGCGCATGCTTGTCGGAATTACTACTTTCGATCCTTTCTGGAGTATACCGTTTACCACAGAAATTCCGGCAGCCACCGGTTTCAGTGGACCATCCACAGTCTGTCCCCTCGCTAGCTTCCCCAGCACTACGCCAAGGTGCGGATCGTTAGCGGTTTCTCGTGCAAGTTTCGCGGCTGTCTGTTCACTCACGAGTGCTGACACAACCGTCACCGCGTGAACTGACGTCGCACGTGTCTGCAGATGCCTTGTGGTCAGGAGCAGGAGACCGGGACAGCATATCAGCCAGGGCCATCTGTTTGCCGGGAACAAAGGTGAGGGTGTAGTCGTATTTGAGCAATAGAAGAAAAAAACGTTCCACTCTGAGTGGCATGTCGGCTATGCCTTTCTTTGATATGCTTATCAGCGGACTATGGTCACTCTCGAGGACGATTGGGCGGCCATAAACAAAATGATTGAACTTTTCGCAACCGAACACCAAAGCGAAGGCCTCTTTTTCAATCTGTGAATATCTGTGTTCCTATTCGGTCAGAGCTCTTGACGCGTGCGCTACCGGTTTCCAGCAATCCCCGTGACGTTGTAGGAGCGCCAAGCCAACGCCACTTTGAGAAGCATCTGCAGCTGCTTTTTTCTGCAAGCATGGGTCAAATATGGCCAGCACTGATGCTTCGCTCAACTCTTGACATATAGCTTGCCACTCGTTTTCGCGATTTGGTGTCCAATCGAAAATGGATTCTTGTTTGAGTAGAGAACGAAGCGTCGACGTGCGCTGCGAAAGTGACGGCAGATACTTGCTGAAGTAGTTAACAACCCCGAGTAACCTCTGTACCGCCAATATGTCTTGAGGCTTTGGCATCTTCAGAAGACCATCTACGAGATCGGGATCGGACCTAATGCCCTTGTGGCTAATGATGTCTCCCAAGAACAGAACTTCTTCAACGCCGAACCTGCACTTGGATGCATTAAAGGTTAGGCCCGCTTCTTCAGCTGCTTTAAGTGCACTGCGCAGCCTCTGGTCGTGCTCCGCCCTTGTCGCACCCCAGATCAGCACATCATCCACGTACACGCGTACGCCTGGGAGGCCATCGAAAACCTCGTTGAGGCCCTTCTGCAACACCTCGCTAGCTGATGCCACGCCGAATGGAAGTCGAAGAAACCGATATCGGCCGAAGGGGGTAGCAAATGTGCAGATCTTCGACTATTGCTCGTCTAGTGGGATTTGGTGAAATCCAGCATTTACGTCGAGATGCGAGAAAAACTTCGCGGCTGCCAAGTCCGCTTCAATATCCTCTCGGCGAGGCATTCAGTAGTGTTCTCTTCAAGCTTTGTTTTATGCGTCTCGGGTCCATGCAAACTCTCAAGTTGCCGTCTTTATTTATTACAATGACTAGCGGGCTTACTCAGTCTGCCGGGCTGCTGACCTTCTGGATGATGCCTTCCTTTTCTATCCGGTCCAGTTCCGCATGGAGAGGCTCTCGCAGCGACAGGGAACCCTTCGAGCTGGCTGGACGACTGACAGGGCTTCATTGTGCGGCACGATCTTGTATTCACGTGGGGCGCGTCCTATCCGGTGGAAATTCCTTGACCACCGGTTCAACTTGCCTCGTTGTCACGTTTTCTACAGCGCGCTGGACGATCCTTAGCTTTTCGCTGGTTGCCAAGCCCATGATAGCACTGTGGTCTTTCTTTACAACAAAAAATTCAGCGCACACCTTATGGTCGCCAACCGTCACGGATGCTGAAAACTTGCCGATATGTTTGATAACATTACCCCCCCCCCCCCTAGGATCTCAGAACGGCGCCGCTTGGCATCAGGGTAATGGCCTTAAGCTTGGGGAGCATAGATAGCGGCAAAACATTCGCCTGCGACCCTGTATCAACCTTAATCCTCACGTTTCGGTCTTCAATGCATGCGTCCACTTGCCAGTCACGTTCTCTGCTAGCGCTGCTGACAGCGACGTCCAGCACCTCGAAGTCGTCGTTTTCATGCTGTACTTCGTAAACGACATCTTGTTTGATGCAACAAGACGCGAAGTAGTTTCGCCCGTTACACGAGGAACAGGTTTTTCTGTAGGCTGGGCAGCGTCTCAAAGCATGTCTTCGGTTGCACCGCGTACAACTTGGGTCGCGCCTGGACCCTGTCGGAGCACTCTTCCTGGCCGTAACAGCGCTCATATCCAGTTCTTCGTTTGCCTTACGCCAGACTTCGTTTTGACGAGCTGAAGTCTCTGCCGCCTTGCATAAGGTGACAGGTTTTCCCAAGGTCAGGTTTTTGTCCCTGAGCAGCTTCTCTCGAAGCTTTGGCGAACTGGCTTCAAACACAACTTGGTCGCGCACCATATTGTCTGTCATTGCCCCGAAGTTGCAGTGCTGCGCTTTTCCCTTTAGGGCGCGCACAAACTGCTCGAAAGGTTCTGCCTCACCCTGAAGACGTGAACGGAAGACGTACCTTTCGTGGATTTCGTTTTGTTGCTCCACGCAGTATTCTTCAAATTTGGCAATCACGGTGGCGTAGTCTTCCTTTCTTTTTTCTTCGGTGAACACAAAGTAGTCGAAAACGTACAAGGCGTCTTCTCCCGCAACGCTGAGCAGCATGGACGTTTTTGCCGCCTCCGATCTTGGCTTGTCGGTGCATGCCATGGCTTGAAGAAAAAAGTCTAACTTCTGACGAAACAGCTTCCAATTCCTTCCTCCATCAGCCGTCGAACGCAGCGGTTCGGGTGGCCTTAGGTGCTCCATGGCGTCAATCCTAACGTTCGGCTAGCCCCGGAAGCTTTCGTTTTAACTGGTCGACTTCATCTCACTTCTGACACCATGTATCCTCCTCGAGCGGGACGACGAGAATGGACAGCCAGGGTGTCCCGAGAACAAAGAGCGTACTTGTTAATTCAGTGCTATTTATAGCCGAAGGTGGAAAGAGGTTAGTGCAAACGGAGGGCGAGGGATAAGCACGTGGTAAGGAAGCGTACAGAGATAGCTTGCGTGCTTTCATCTGATATGATACGCATTTTATGAGGGCATCCTCACGAATGGAACAAAACAGGTCTCTTATATCAATGGAGAAGGCATTGAACGCCTTTGTTCTGTTCTCGTGCAGGAATCTCGCAACTTCTTCGGTGTTTTTTGCAAGAAAGGGGTCGTTGACTGTAAGTTGCTTGAGATTGCTTTGGAGAAACTTGGAAACTTTTTTTTCCCAGGTCATCATTTCAGACACAATCACATGCAAAAGGCATCCAGTCTTGCGCGTCTTGGCAGTAAAAAACATTTCCTGACCGCAAGTCTTTTTTTCTTGTATTGCACGTGTAAGGTTCTCTGAATTGAATCGTTGGCATGGCTTCTTTGCATTACTTCTTAGTTTTGATCCCGATGTTCTGGATTTTACAAAATTTGCTTCAACTGCTTCTGCTGCCTTTGACACAAACACTCGTTTCGAAAGGACAGACAACGCTCCCTCCTTGTCAGCGGTTAAAAATGACAAATTTTTCCTCGTTAAATATGAGATAGCATTCTTGAATAAGAACCTGTGCCTTTCAGCGCTACAACGCGTGACCAGGTCTACTCCGTCCGCGGCACATCGATCCGCTTCCACCGCTGGGGCGAGGCGAGAAACTTTCTTGACCATGGTCAACATCTCCGGCGCTGTCCTCCTCGGTTCCACCGCGAACTTGGGTCCGTGACCAAGGAAACGCTGGACCTCCTCTGGGATGCTTCTGACACCTCCCACGAGATGGACGGGGTTTCCAGTCTTTTTCTTCTTTGGAGGCACGAGCGCACGTTGGCCCGGGAGAACCTGCTGCCAGAGGCACTCTGTCGTTCGGCTGGCTAGTGGCACGACCTCATGCCCTTTTCTTGCTGCTGCTGGCATTGGCGAAAATGCGAACACCATTAACCGCAGATGTTCTCTATGGAGGCTCGCCAGATGCTGCCATTCCGAACGCAAGATTTTGCACAGGCGGGTAGCATGTCCGACAGTGGGCTGGATGCCGCCGAAGAGCTTCAGAAGTTCAGGAGTGAGCACCTTGCGCCGAATACAGAAGCCGAGAATACTTGCCTGGCAGGAGGATGCCGCGGCGCGGTATACTACGTTGCACGGATCAGTTTGAGAAGAAAGGAAAAGGACCGTAGAACAAGAAATGGACTCGAATAACACCATCTGCTGGGCTAGTTGGTTGCGATCCATATGTGTCAGCAACGCGGTCACAAAACCACGTAGAAGAAGGAGAAGATAGTACAGAGCCCTGGAGCGCTGTAGTCCTCGGTTCGCGGTGGAACCGGAGAGGACAGCGCCGGAGATGTTGACCATGGTCAGGCAAAGTTCTCGCCTCGCCCCATCGGCGGAATCTGATCGATGTACCGCGCACAGAGTGGACCTGGTGCCGCCTTTTAGCGCTGAAAGGCACAGGTTTCCATTCAAGAAGACTGTCTCATATTTAACGAAGAAAAATTTGTCATTGTTAACCACTGACAAGAAGGGAGGGTTTGCCGTCCTTCCGAAACGGGTGATTATGTCAAAGGAAACCAGTGTTTATGTCAAAGTTCAAGCAAATTTTGTAAAATGCAGAACATCCGAATCAAAAGTAAGAAGTAATGCAAAGTAGCTATGCCAACGATTGCATTTAGAGAACCGTTCACGTGCAATACAAAGAAAAAAGACGCTGTCTGGAAATGTTTTTTACCGCCAAGACGCACAAGACTGGATGCCCTTTGCTTGTGATTGTGTCTGAAAAGATGACCTGGCAAAAAGTAGTCTCCAAGGTTCTTCAAAGCAATCTCATGCGATTTACAGTCAATGACCGCTTTCTTGCAAAAAACGCCGAAGTTGTGAGATTTCTGCACGAGAACAGAACAAAGGCGTTCAATGGTTTCTCCATTGATATAAAAGACCTGTTTTATTCCATTTCTCAGGATGCCCTCATAGAGTGTGTTCGTGACGCCATCGATAGAAATGGTGTGGTGGCCTTTCAAAATGACTGTGGCGTATCTGCGGATGGCTTCATTGAGTTGCTATGCACTTATACCTACAATATAGAGTCAGTAACTGAGTGAAACGGTTCGAGATTCATACAAAAATAAGGCATATGTATAGGCTCATGCATTGACCCCATTTTGAGGGACCTTTTCCTTGCTGTGCATGACACATCCTTGAAGGACAAGCTCGGGACTTCAAGCGTTTTCAAAAATTTCCGGTACGCTGATGACTTCTTGGTTCTCTTAGATTGCGACACTGAAGCATGTAAACCAGAAGCAACTCAAGTCTTCCACGCTTTTTTCCAATACTATATCACCTTTTGAAGTGACCTATGAATTCCCAGAACAAAACGCTATGCGGTTTCTAGAGTTAACGGTGGTTTTTCGGAGAGAACCAAGTCTGCTAGTTATTTTCACCAAGAACTAGTAAGCCCATCCTTCCCTACGATTCAGCCCACTCAAAACTTGTGAAAAGGAACATCGTGAAGTCAACTTGTTGGAAAGCACTCACGAAATCTTGTGAACACAAGTTGCAATATAGTTTTTGAATCAATTGTTGAGGCTGACGCAATCAGGGTACCCGCAATCTCTCCTGTCGTCTGTAGCAAAAAAGTCCTTATTGGTATGAAGCATGAAAGTGAAGCCCCGGATGACAGGCCAGAGCGGAACAAAAGGGCTATTGCTTTGCCGCATCTTCACCAAATATCGCATAATCGTAAAAAAAATTGGTAGAAAAGCGGGTGTAGACGTAGTCCTTTCAACCCCACTGCGCCTGTCAAGCCTATGCAACGAAGTGAACGAAAAGAAAAAGAACAATGGCTGTACAACCCGGCGCCGAGACCCTATTGTACCTTGTGTGGAAGGAGTTGTATATTCCACTCGTTTAACTTGCCGTAAGGCTTACATAGGCCAAACAGGAAGATGTTTAAATGAAAGGTTAATGGAACATAAGAACGATTTAACTGGAGCGACATTGAAGAACCTGCCCGCCCATTGCCGGGCATGTGAGAGCAAAAAGAAATGTATTCCTCATTTTAAGAACGCAACCGTCTTGAAAAAAAAAACATAAAAACCAGCTAACGCGCGAAATCATTGAAGCAGCCCACATGTCAGTGCTTAAGGAAGGTTGCGTAAGCACCCCTTCCATCTCATTATCTCAAAAGGAAATCACCATTCTTTCTTGTTTTATTTGATTTTACCTGATTCTAAAGGCACACTTGACATGTTGCATTTCCATTCTAGCCGTGTTAATTGTTGCCGCTCATCCTTCGTTTCGCTAATCTTTTCACCACCTTCTCGCCTTCTCATGTTTTTAGCAATATTCGCGCCCTCAACTGTTTTTCCATTCTTCCACCTTTCTTTGTCATTTGCACACACCCAACCCTGTTTTTTTCAGTAGTTTTACACATGTAATTCGCGCTTCATATCTTCGAACTCATTGTATAGGATTATTTTGTTATCTTTTAATGCCCTGGACATCGTGTGGGTCCCAGTTCGCTCGCATGCCTTGACCACTATCCCCTGGTGGGCTTTTACCCGGTGTGTGTATACAAGTGCTGGTTCAGTTTTTGTTCAAATAAAAGCTGGAAGTTCTGTACTATATTCTCCTTTTTCTTCCTGGTTTTGTGTTCGTGCTGCTGATACATATGGATCGCAACCAACTAGCACGACAGTAGTGCGTCTGCTGTCCGCTTCGCTTGTCTTTCCCCTTCTTGTGAGGAGGCAGTGCATCAACGCCTCGACCGGGTAGCAGACAGCGTGGTCTCACCTACCTCTCTACCGGGTGCAGCCGCGCTGGTGCCCAGGGCAATCAAAGGGCAATCAAGCAGATTAGCGTCTTGCTCTGTAATTCGGTCGCGAAACGTCGATGCCGCGCGGGTAGATGATGGCCGACGTAGATCAGTTGGCTTGTTGTCGCTTAGCTGCACAAAACGCCAAGGACGAAGAACTGGGGGGGGGGGGGGGGGGGGGGGGGGGGGGTACGGCTGTAGAATGGAGTGCGATGAAGCATATGCCCTGAGTGCACACGTTGTGTGTGTAAGGCTTGACTTTAGGTGGCGGGCATCGCGTCGTTGCTGCACCAGCTCATCTAGTGTATTCAGCTGCGCATGTTCTTGGAGCGCCACGATCGGGGTAATGCGGGGAAGGCAAGTGATGACCCTTATTGCCTCTCGAATACCAGCTCCTAGACGATCCCATTGAGCCCTCGTCAAATGATGGAATTGGGCTTGGTAAACGATGCGCGGTTGCACAACCACCCGCACCAACTGTCGTGCAACATGAGAGCGGGTTCCGCCTGTTTTAGTAGCAATACGTCTAATTAGACCCAACGCCTGAATTGCTTGCTTTTTAGCCCGAGAATATCAAGCAGTACATGTTCCTGACTCGTGTATTGTCGAGCCCAAGATTATTACGGTCAAACTTTCTTGAATTGGAGCTCCGGATAGATGAAGACGAATTGGTGTTGCAGCCAGTTTAGGGTGCCGCCAGCGGTTGGAGACTGACACGAACGTGGTTTTGCTCACTGAAAGCTGCAGACCAATTGAAGAAGCAAAAGTCGACGTAATATATATGGCTGATTGTAGGCCTGCTGCCTGAGTCTTGAGGTCGTTGTGAGCGCTCAACACCGTTATATCATCAGCATACAATAAGAACTTAATCTCAGAGGCATCACGCAAGCGCCAAGCAAAGGGGATAGATGCAATATTAAATAATGTTGGCGATAACACTGATCCCTGGTGAACGCCGCGAAGAGGCACAAATGATCCGACGTCGTCACCACCGAGGCGTATGGCAAAGTTTCGGCCTTAAAGGAAGGATTCAACAAAATTGCGCACACTAACGGGGAAATGCAGCATGTCAAGCGATTCCAGGATGGCAGCATGACTGATATTGTCGTACGCCTTTTCAACGTCCATGGCCAGTACAGTATGTACATTGTGGCAGCGAGTTGAGGCCAGAACTGCTGACGCCAAGACAGCCTGTCCATCTTCTGCACCTATGGACGTACGAAAGCCAATTTGGTCGAGATGGTAGAAGCCATGGTGCTCAAGCCACCACGACAGTCGTGTGGCAAGCATTTTTTTCGGTAAGCTTGCATAATCTTGGCGTAAGTGATATAGGCCGCAAATTTCCGAGGTCTGTCGGCGGCTTCCCCGGCTTTGGTATGGGGCTCACAATAGCTGATTTCGAGGTTTCTGGTACGACGCCCTCTATCCATACCTTGTTAATGGTGGCGAGGAATTGAGGCAGTACAGTGGAACTTAAGCTCTTGTAAACCTCGTACGGGATGGAGTCTGGACCGGGCTCACTCTTCCTACGGGCCTCGCCTATTGCTGCAAGCATCTCGGGCATTGAAAATGGGCTTGCAATTCCCTCGGCGTCGGCTGTAGATGGGAGCGTATTGACATATGCTGGAATGGCAGCCAAGGGGGCTTCTATGATCCTTGGAGGCAATACATCATACTTGGGGAAAAACTTCCGCGCCGCCTCTCTGGCGAAATCATCCGGAGCTAAGTTAGCTGCGAAGCATGCTGTGGCCGCTGCGTCAAGACGAAGGGAACCATGTTCCATTGCACGAAACGTTCACCAGAGAGCAGCATTAGATGACTGTCGAGAACTGCTCTCACCACGCATGCCACTGCCGTCGCGAGAGATCGCGTTCATATCTGCCAGCCTTGGCAGTAAGATAATTCAGCCTTGACTGTGCTTGCGCAGAAGTCGGGTCTCGGGAAGCTGCCATCTCCGCTTGTCGGCGAGCAGCCCACAGGTTAAGCAGACCAACATCCGGCGCCGGGCGATTCACGTCCGTCCGGGTGACAGCAGTAGCCTTACTCAGCCAGTTTGTATGCAGTCCACAAGTAGTGTAGATGAATTGTGGTGCGAAACGTGTCCCAACTGACCACAGAACACCTACGGCGTAATCGGTGGGCCCTTGATGAATGGAGACCGATGATGATAGGATGGTGGTCACTACCCCAGCAGTCTGGATCCAGGTGCCACGATGGAGTCCCGGGTCCTGACCACCACTTTATGTCCGGAGCATGTGTTGGACTGCGAGCATGGCGCCCAGTCTGCGTTGCTGAATCTGGATGGTTGAGTAAAACAACCAGGGCATCCGCGAATGCGTCCCGCACACGCCTACCACGGAGGCATGAAGAGCGGTATCCCCAGCCCGGATGAGGGGTATTAAAGTTACCACCGACTAAAACAGGCCAGCTGGGTATTGTAGTCGTAGTGTTAATAATGCGGGAGGGCGCTCCACCGGCGGGTCTTACATAGTATGATACGACCACAACAGTTGCCCTGGAAAGCTTCACAGCCCTGCGACTCGCTCTTGATATGATGTTCACCAGTTTTCTACAGAAAATCGAACTTGAGGAAAACGTGCATCAATGTACACCGCCGCCTTTCCCGGAGGGGAACCAGTGTGCACACGACGGTCGTTCATTGAAGGAGACATGTATCCATTAAAGCCCGGAATGGATTGCAAGGCATTGGTCTCCTGCAGTAGCAGGGCCCACACCTCGAGCTTATTCATGCGAAGTCGAGATTTGAGCTCTCCCAGCTTTGTGGACAGACCTCTGCAGTTCCATTGGAGCACACCAGAACTACGTGTACTCGTGTGCACTTTGAACAAAGCAAGAATGGTTAGGCAGAGCAAAACTAATCACCAAATCCGCGCCACTGTTTGCACTACTGACATTGTGTATGCCGTGCCTCTAGCTGCGGTCTGCAATATATTGGCCAGACAGGTCAATGCTACAATGAAAGAGTGAGGCAGCACAAGATCGCGATAAAAATGGTTATGGGAGCCACATGGCCACTCACTGCAAAAGCTGCAAGTGTCGTCCAGGTTTTGAAAACACCAAATTCATCGCAAGGTCTAAAGACAAATTAGAGCGTGAAATCATATAAGCTTATTACATCAAGCAGAGGGGTCATATCTGCATAAGCAAGCCATCTGTCTCGCTCTCAGAAGAAGAGATTAGGTTTCTCAGTGGGTCATTATCAGAGTTCTAATCATTGCTTGATCCTTTTGGCACGTGTTCCTATGCTCTGTCACTGCGTGTTTTTTTGTTTTGCGTCTATCTTTGCCTGCTGGTGTGGTTATTAAGCGGTTTTTTTCTATGAATAAACTTAGTTGGAAGTTGGCGCTTGTCCTGTCTTGAGTGTGCTTGTCTTCGTCTTTTAGCGCCTGTACGCGTTTTGCGTAAACCACGTGCTGCATTACTCCGCTGGCCAACCTTTTTTCATTTATTTAAGCATCCTCATCATCCCTCATTTCATACCCTTTAGAGCCCTGTGGGAATAAACATCGCAATAAATTAAATCAGATGTTTAAAGTTGGACAGTCTCGAAAAAGGCAGAGACATCAAATTTCTTGACCTTATAATTTTGTCTCGTGCTTAACATTTGGTTTTGGTAACAAGAAAAGCTTTTACAACTGTCTGCTTTTTGTCACTGAGGAATTCTGTTCGATGGTCCTGAATGCGGCCGGTGTTCACTGGAGACTCGAGTTCTATACGAATGCAGACGTCTCTAAGAAAGAGCTGATATGTACTCAGTAGTGCGCATAGCCTCTGATAGGGTAACTTACACTGTTGCTCGTAGCATTCGAGCTGTAGTCTAGGCTACGCGTGTATATATCGTTATTGCTGCCGTCGTCGAAGCTGTAAACCCTCCCACTTACCCACGGAAGAAATGTCGTTCAAGCTTAAATTTCCTCTGAAATTCACAGTGCTCCGCAACACAACATTTAATGAATGGACTCGTGAAACGCGATGAGTGAGAAGACATCTTCTGCGATTAGTGGCCTCACATGCCAGGATGAATGAAGTCTGATAATCGACAGATATTTCTCAAAATGGTTGCAAAACTTGTGAGAGCTTTTTCGCTGATATAAATTACAAAAAGAAGCTGTTAAATATACAGTTTTTGGATGGCGGCATCTTTTTTTATTGTTCCATTTTAGTAATCGATAACCGTCGACTTGCTTCTTGGGGAGCTTCGCATCTTCATTCTTGTTCCCGCATTGGCTGGGCTTCTGCTTCTGCTGTGCTCTTTTTGGCGGTCCTTCTGCATGTGTGCCCGAAAGAAAAGAAAAGAAAACTTAAGTCCAAGTCACAGGACCAAAAAAAAAACTAAATCGCTCTGTTCGCCTGTGACTGACGTGGCCCCGCTTGCTTTTAACTTGACGCAGCCAACTGCCGCACAACTGATATTTTAGTCCAAGCAAGCATAGCAACTTCAAGAAGTTTACTTCAAATCTGCCCGCGCTACTCGCAACCCAAGATGCCGCATCGATGACACTTGAATTGGTAAAATTGAATTAGCAGTTAGCGGTATGCTCCCTAATTGTTTAGAAAAAACTGGAATCCACTTATACACCCGTCACTGGCACTCTTCGAAGCTTTTCCAGCAAAGACATCATTTTCCCCCCAGAAACGTGAAACGGACGTTGAACTTTAGGATAACAGTACCTCTTGCTGGGGCTAGTTGGTGTAACGTTGTGTAGCAAAATAAAACCAGCGCTAATTTTTCCACGGACCACACAGAAAGACTAGACAGGACGGGCGCTGTCCTGTCTGGTCTTTCTGTGTGGTTTGCGTAAAAATTAGCGGTGTTTTTAGTTTTGTTACACAATGAACTTTAGGACCCGACGCTGTTCATAAGAAAACTAAAGTAAAAGTTTTAAAGTTGAACTGAGTTTTTTATGCATTCGCACACCTTTGGAATGTATTCCACCTTACTTCCTCAATAAAACAACTACCGAACTATTCACTATATCAACAGCAGCAAGTATTGTTTATGACGAAAAAAGTACGAAAATAGCTGGAAATCTGTCTGGACAAGCAGCGGGAAGATATTAGCAAAACAAGCCGATATCACGCCGGCTGTTCAATCCCTTACTGAAGTTGACTTCGACAAAATATTTTCCGTGCAAGGTAGGGTTGCTTCCTCATTCACTGATAATGAGTAAAATGTGAACAGGCTTAGTTTCTTGTACCAACAAGAAAAAAATTCAAAATGGACTATCGCGAACTGGTGTTACCCTCAAATTTCTACATTCAGCATCGTTTTTTGTGAATCTGTCTCGCATATCTATGCACGTTCGGCTAAACATAAACAAGCTGATATCATCCTTTTGTTTCAGCAATTTTATTTTAAGTTTGATGTGATAATGATTTCAGAGACATGGTATTCAAACATTTGCCCTGTGTTGGAAATAGATGGGTACGAGACCTTTTTTCTTAATCGTTTCAGTAGACCAGGCGGTGGTGTGACGATACTTGTTTCGGGTCAAAATAAATGTGAAATTCTCACAGAATTCAGTATCGTGACTGATGGTGCTGAAATGCTCACAGTTCAGAATAAAAGCCAATTAATTTCTGTTGTATACCGCCCACCAAACGGAAACGTTATGCGCTTTCCTGATTTATACAAGTTGTTTTTACAGTTCTTGTCAAAAATTAACCTGATAATGGTTAGTGGGGGTGATTTGAATATCAATTTTTTAGAAGATAGCCATTCTGCACGTGAATTTAATAAGCAATTGCTTTCGTTTGGTTTGGCAAATGTAATTCTAACACCAACACGCATTTCACGTTCCACATCCTCAGTACTTGATCTTTTGATAACGAACATTGATACAACCATACACAGTGCAGGCACAATTTCATCGGACATCAGTGACCATTGCCCGGTTTTCTTTGCGCACTACGTAGATTCAATACCAGAAAAAGGCAAAAGAAATGTTTCACTACTCAGTGCGTCACTGAAAATAGTTTAGAGCTGTTCAGACAAGAAATATTATGCCACCATTGCTCACGAGTAAAAACAAAGGGAACGCGGATAAAGCTTAGATGAATTTATCAAGCTTTTGGCACATATCAATGAAAAACATTTACCATTAAAAGCACTTAAACACTCTAAGAAAGCGAGAAAAACATGGGTGACTAAAGAAATTATAAAAAAGACAAGTAAAAACCGAAGAAGGACGTTCTGGGCGTGCTAATTGGTTCATAATGAAGCGAATGAGTACAACTGCGCGAAAAAGACGGGACGGATTTGTGTGCCTTACGTCCCGTCTTGTTCGCGCAGTTTGTACTTGTTCGCTTCAGTAAAAACCGCCTTTATCGATCCTTTTTACATGCATGATTGAATAAAACTTTGAAACAGTTTAAAAACCTTCGGAATGAACTGACTGCAGAGCTGCAGCGCACGAAGTTTACCTATTATGAACAAATCTTTGCTAATATCACTGAGCAGCGCACCAATGCTGCATGGAAAGTAATCAACAGTGTTCTCGGTCGTGGAAACAAAACTTTTCCCGTAGACAATTTAATGATGAATGGCCGTGAACTTGGCGGCAAGGAAGTCGCTGACTACTTAAATCATTTCTTCGTTAATATCGCTCTCCCAATCCAAACGGAAATCGAGCCCACCGAAAACAGAAATCACGGAGACACCATCATTGACATCATATTCTTACAGTCAAACGATGAGTCTGAAGACTACAGTACAGTGGCGATCAATTTGAAGGTGATCGCTTGAGCGGCGACCGAAACAAATAGCAGCGCGCGCCACGTTACGTCATCACCTTGCGTGACGAGGGAAACATCAATCAAGCTTCGCTCTCTATTTTCGCTGTTCCTTGAGCAGCTTTCACCCCCCCCCCCCCCCCCTTGTAGCAAGTCGCAACTTTTCGTTATTTTCTTACGCGTCAGAGGGCAGTGGGGAGAAGGCACTTGTCGTATTCTTCTGTATACTGTGGGAATGGACGCAATCAGTTGAAAGGTAATCGTGCGAGCGTCAACCCATGCTAGAAATGCCAACCTTGCGCAGCATTTTTTTTTTCACCTTTCAGAGATGAGATTAAGCTAGCTTCGTTTGCCCTCAGGCTCTTATACAAAGAGCGGGCTCTCATGGCAGTAACGTTGTCGTCGGAGTTCTCATTTTTCTTAATTCCTCCTTTGTACAGCAGAATGTCGTACCTATTAGCTTTGCGCGGTCAGTGCATGTTAAAGCTCCCCAGGTGTTCGAAATTATTAACGTAAAGAAATATATGGTTGATCAGCAGAAAATTGCTGCGACTGCGGCAGCGTCCAGAAAAATGCGGCACCGAAAACCGTTAAAGGTAGGGGATCATAGGATGGAAAGGTGCTTTCTCTATCCTGCTGCATAGGTGGGCCCCTATACTTCACTTTTACTGCGCACCTGAATTTTCGGCAGCAAAAGAGTGAATGGAGGAAAATCAAGAAGTGAAGGCGTGGTGTCGCCTTTGTCACTTTTCTTAGTGGGCCATACCTGAATGGGGCGGGGTAGAGGGGGGGGGGGGGGGGTGACGATAACTGACGACTCATAATTGAGGTTGCTTAAGTCACCCGATTAAAAATCAATTATTAAACGTCATTAACAGCACGAAAGTTCTCTCAAGTGCCCCCGTAGCTGTACCTGTGCCCTTCACTACGCAATTTCTCCATCCTTTTGTTCACTCCCTTCTATACCCCTTTACCCATGGCCCGGTTGAGGTGTCCTCGAAAACGAGGACACCTCCGGTGTTTAACACTGCCGTTCGTTTCTAATCTCTTCCTGCGGTCACAAAAGCTGCTATAAAAAGTCAAAAAGTGCTAAGGCATAACATAGGTGAATACTTTAACACTGCAAAAAAGAATATTTCTCTGCACGCTGCACTTTTCAACAGCATGCAGTCTAAGGTCGGTCGATACTGCCCGCTTCAGAAACGTATCGACCTGCCTCCAATACTTGATAGGGTCTCCTCCTTGTCTTTGGAGCTCTTCTGGGCAACGATGCGTAGAGCGACTCTACAATATCCAGGTCTCCACGAAACAAATTTCATTTAGCTTCTGCTGCTTGGCACAATATTTCTGGACCCCTGTGTCCGGATGCACGCGAGCCACATTAGCTTTCACATTTCCCTAAATATTCTCAATCATATTGAGGTCAGGACACCGCGGCAATGTTTTTTTTTCTATGAATGACCAGTCCGACGCATGCGGGCTGTTGAAGAGAGTGACGGTGTTATCGAAACCTGTGAGAACAGAAAAACAGAGCCCGATTATAGCAAAAACAATTAAAAAAGAATATACAAAAAGATGAAGCGAAGCCGAGACAATATTGTTGGTAATATGATAGCTGTTCTTAATTGAGTAGCCATAGGGCAAGGGAAGCTATCATAATTCTGAATTTGTGTAGTAAAAATGTGCCACAAAAAGATGTTCAAAAGGGTGGCTTTTTGGGCTTGTTGGTGCATGATCAGGCAACACTATATCGCAGAGTAGACAGGACACAGAGAAGAAACGAACAACACGAGCGCTAACTTCCAACAAATTTTATTTCACACATGCAAGATATATATACATCAAAGACACGTAATCACTTGTGCTAACAGTACCGTTGCCTCAGAAACAAGACTTCTTTATCACATAAAAAGATAGAGGGAGTGCTTACACATGTCTCGCCCGAAGCATTTATCCTTTCAGCTTCAATTATTAATCGTGTGATCATGTCGCTACTTTTTGTAGCACAGCAATATTTTTCTTTAAAATTGGTTTGCACGTTTTAGATTCGCATGAACGAATGTGGTGAACAAGTGATTTATCTTTCCCGTTCTTGACGTCGAGTGCGTGTTCCATCAATCGCTGATTGAGGCACCTCCCCGTCTGGCCGATGTAATGACCCCCGCACGATAACCGTATTTTGTATACGACACCTTCAAAGCATGTCACATACGGCTTCTGATTCCGAGTGGTGCATCCACATGTTCTGTTGTTGCTGGTTTTTGCAATCTTGCAAAATGAGGAAAGTTTCTTTGAAGCCAAAAATACGTCAGTTGCGTTTGCGCGCTGTCCAATTCTTTTCAGATTGTGAGAAATCTGATGCAAATATGTCAATACCATAAAGCGCTTCCTTTCCCCGAGCATCGGGGCCGGTTGGCATTGATCTTGTCTTAAAGATTCGTCACCCTTCGCGAGATAACCTTCAAATTCATTCAGATCACCTTATCATATTTTGCACACAGGCGTCATTGTTATCCGAGACATGCAGCAACGACGGGCACACACGATTGCCAGGAAAGGGGAACCAATGCAAAAAAGACGTGGTGAGTTAGTCGTAGGGGTGTCTTTTGTAGCCCGGAAGAGCCTACGAGCAGAAGAAGGCAGCGCAATCTTTATCTTCGCAGTTCCGAAATCGGTCGCTATGCATCTTGAAAGGCGAGCCGGTCGATGCTCGCGCGATCACCTTCAAATTGGTCGCGACAGTACAGTTATGGCTTCACCAAACAGCAAGGTGTTAGACACCGATAATCTTCAGATAAAACCCGTCAAATATTGTAGAAGGACAGCAGATTGGGCGAGTTGGTGTTTCATGGTAGCAAGAAAATTCAAACAGCGCTAGACAACAGGACCAAAAAGAGGAGACAAACAGCCCCGTCGTTGTCTCCTCCGCTTTCTTGCCCAGCTGTCTAGCGCTGTTTGAATTTTCTTGTTACTGTCAAATACGTCTTGAGCATAATAACGCCTGTACTTGTACATTTTTCAAGTCTCTTAGGTCTGGAGTGCTGCCGCTGGACTGGAAAACAGGTAAGGTCATTCCAGTTCCTAAAAAAGGATCATCATGTCTTGACTACCGACCAATTTCCATTACTAGCGTTTGTTCCAAGTTGATGGAGCATATCATTTTTAGCCAAATCATAAATTTTCTTGTTTGTAACAACTTTTTTCATTCCAGTCAGCATGGATTCCTTAAGAATTTACATTGCCGTACACATCTATCACTTTTCATGAACGACAGCAGCTCCCACCTAGAGTTCTACATGCCTCTACATTCACTGATTTTAGAGTTCGAGAAAGCTTTTAACAAAGTTCCCCATATTCAACTTTTCTTGAAACTTTCACGCCTAAATCTTCATCCCTTAGTCTATAACTGGCTACGTAGTTTTTGGATCGGCCGTCATCAGTTCGTTTTCGAAAATAACCATTCCTCTCAGCTGTGTCCTGTGATTTCTGGTGTGCCTCAGGGTTCCGTTCTCGGCCCACTGCTCTTTTTAATCTACATCAATGATCTCCCTAACGATATATCTTCTAACATACGTTTGTTTGATGATGATTGTGTTATATACCGACCGATTAACGATATTTCAGATGCTCTCTTTCTTCAACGCGACTTACAAACAGTAGAAAATGGCGTAAAACATCGTCAATGTGTCTAAATGTCATCAAAACGTCATTTATTACTTTCCACCGCCGCCATTCTCTTGTAGTGCCCACGTGTTTTTTTGGTAGCACAGTAATATACTCTGCGTCATCGTCTGAATATCTAGGACTTATTTTAACACAGAATCTTCCGTGGTCCTCTCACATAGTGAAAATATCTAATGAGGCTAACCGCACTCTCCGCTTTCTGAGGCGAAATCTTAAATTCTGCACCTCTTCCGTAAAACCCCTTGCTTACAAAGCCCTTATAAGACTAAAGCTAGAATCTGGATGCTCAGTTTGGGACCCTCATCAGACTAATCTTTCTAACTCTATTAAATCTATCCAAAACCCGGCAGCTCGATTTATTTTTCATGACCATTCTTCCTATTGTAGTGTCACAGCTCTAAAATCTAATGCACATCTTTGCAATCTAAAAACTCGACGCAAGATAGCCAGGCTCGTTCTATACCACAAGTTCTATCATTTTCTAATTGATAACAGCGCTCACCGCCATTCATCCCGGACCACTCATTCCAAGTCTGTATACCCTCTGCTCACACGCACCACGCCTTCACTCGTTTTTTCCACAAACAGCCAAAGACTGGAATTATCTGTCTGAAGAAGCGGTTCATCACTCCAGTGCGACAAATCTCAGCACAGCCATTGCTAATTTCTTCTTGTGAAGCCACCCACCCTTGAAATCGTCTGTGAAGCCGCCTACCCCTCACCTAAAACCCATGTCCAAGGGGCATTTGAAGTATAAATAAATAAGTATATTTAACTTAGTAACAGATCTTGAAAAATTTTCAGATGCAATGAGAATAGCTAGAACGTCAGTTGTGTTTAAAAGCGAAGATCGCAACTTGCCAACAAATTATCGACCAATATCTATTCTTCCAGTCTCCTCGAAAGCACCAGAAAAGACAATCTCTGTTAGAATTGCTGGGTTCTTTGATAGACATAACGTTCGATGTGACGCGCAATCCGTCTTTAGGAAAAAGGGCTCGACAAATATGGCCCTTTTAATAGTAAAAGAACGTATTTGCAAAACATAAAAAGTAGCATGTTCACACTTGCGATTTTTTTTTATTTTAGCGCAGCGCGTTTGACTACCTGAACCACCAAATATAATCAGTAAATTCCAATCTTATGGAATCCGCGGAAAGTTCTTAGATATACTCAAAACATACCTTGAAAACAGAGCTCAGTTTGTGCACTTAAACAGCCACAATTCAGTGATTCTACCAATTAGATATGTAGTCCCGCAAGGCAGCGTCCTTGGTCCGCTATTATTCAACGCCTATATAAATGACATTGAAGACATAGATAGTTCAACAGAATTTATCAACTGTGCTGACCACAGCACTTTACTTATTTCTGGAACAAACATAGATATAGTAATACTGAGATGTAAAAGAGTACTTGCAAAACATTCTGTTTGGTCCAAAGCGAACCTACTGATGATTAATGCAGCCGAAACAAAAGCAATGATTTTTCGAGCTAGGAATAAAGAAGTTAAAACAAACCTTACAAATCATTTCGAAAGTCTAGAAATAGAAGTTGTTGACGACCACAAAATTCTTGGAGTATACTTCTCTTCTAGCTTAGGCTGGGATACTCCTAACAATTATCTACGCAGAAAACTCTCTTCATTTAAAGGAGCTGTATCACACTGCCGCAGCATACTTTCTTTGAAAGTCAAACTTCAGATATATCAAGCATTATTTAATTGCCATCTAAATTAATATAGGTTGGTTTTGGGGCACAACAACTAAGAGAAATTTAAACAGGCATCTAACAATACAAAAGCGAATAATTCGTCATATTGCGAACAGGGAACCAATGGCCACTACCACAAGTACCTTCAGGATATTTGAAATACTTCGTGTTGAGGATATTTAGGAATTTCGCCTATTGAAAACACTTTAGTTTTCCTCCCTACAAGAATCAATCAACATTAAATTCAATTCAAATCAATTTTATTTTCTCGTGTATACATGGTGAGGGTCGAGAGAAAAAAGCCAGAAATTGTGGCTTAACATGCCCCTCGGCCCCTAGATTGCAGGGCAGCAGGCAACATACATAAAAAAATCATTAGAAAATACAATGAGGAAATGAAGCGTACACAAAAAATGATAACAAAAAAGCAACAGAAAAATATACTGCACAAAAAACATGTCATTACTTATTCAAATCAGGTCAACACGTTATGGAACGAGAGATAAGGAAGCAGTGAAAGCATGATGAAATCTAAAAAGTAGCACATACATCCTGTATATTTATGCGGCATGAAACTTATTAGAATTGCCATTAGCATTTCAGCAGCAACGTGACACATACGTAACCACAAGAAATAGAGATTTCTGGAAAATCCCACAGTTCCGAACATTTTATAAATATCAAGCCCTATCACATAACTTCCCACTTATGTTAAACAAAAATAGACACACATTAGGATTGAGTAGAGGAGGTTAAAGGTCGTTTTTGTAATTGCTATGTTCTGGTAATACTTTGTTTTGTTACACTTTTTTATGTATTTTTCTTTCTCTCTGTTCTTGTGCTTCATTTCACCAAATTGATTGTACAATATTTTTGCAACGTCCATGAAATGTATTCTGTTACGTATGATGTTTGAGTTGTGTTGTTTACATGCTACAACTTCAGTGCTCAGAATCTTGTATAAAACTTGCATTTACTGTTGCCATTAAGACGTAACATGTCAGTTTAAATAGATTATGATGTTACTAATACTGCTATGCAACGGTTTTTTTGGCCTCCAGACACTTCCTGGAAAAAAATAAATGTTGAACCATTTGCACTTGGTGCTATTGCTATATTGTGACTGTCTTCAGATGTGACCATAAGATAAACGTGGGAGTTTCGAAGTGCCGTATCCTTCCTTGGCGGCGAGGTGCGCCTTGGAGACGCAGGAAAGCGGAAGCTTTCCTCCTTCCTCACGGGCGAGTAGCCAGAAGGTCAGCTCCAGAGCGCTGCGCCGCCTCCTTCCTGAAATCGGACGCAAGCGCGCACCGCCAGGCGCCACTGGAGCTGTCGCTGATTGGCCGAAAGTGACAAAGGGCAAGTGCGTCGAGATCGGCGGGTACCGGCCGTGGCCGGGAGAGACCACAGCGAGCAGTGACAGCGAGAGGACGTCAGGTAATCACCTACCTTCTTCCCTTTTTGTTGTCGCCATCTTGCCCCGTCAGCCACACGGCAAGGGTCGCAGATCAAGCATCTAGCAGCCAACGATTTTGGAAGAGACCAATAAGCGTTTGGGGGGGGGGGGAGGGCAGGGGAAAAGCGTCCTCTTCCGTGTTGTGTTCGTATTTCGCATTTCCGCTGCGCCGCCGTGAGACCGGCCAGGCGTGGTGTGCGATACAGGGAGCTCGGAGTTCGTGGCCTAGACCTCTAAGGAGGCTCAACAGCCTAGTAAGAAACCCCTCCACTGGCGCCTCAACGTGGCTCTCACGCGCAGACGCGCTCGAGCAACTCGCTCCAGACGAACATGGCGGATTCGCAGTGTACACTGCCTCATCTGATGTGGCTCACAGAGCTCGGCCAGGGGTCTAGGGAACGCCCTGCCCCAGGCACTCCAGCAGCGGAATGAGCTCAAGAGACGGTACTGTACACCGCCGCAGGCGCAACGTGGGCAACATCGTGGACGCCGGAAACCTCCGCCGGATACCACGGTACCAGCATGCCAAGCGTTGGTGCTCATCCACCATCGGCGCGTGCCACCTGGGAACAGGCGGGCACAGCGCCCTTCAGCTCACACCTGCCAAACGCACAACCGAGACCGCGCCACATGCGACGACTTCACCGCTCATCACGGCTCCTACAAGCGAGACACAAGCAAACGCGGCAAATCTCGCCGAAGTTCTGGCCAGCGCGATACAGCAATCGCTGCAACCCGCACATCCCAGCCCGCGGATCGGAACTCCAATCCCCAAGTACAGTGGCTACAGCGATCAAACGAGCGCTAACCACTTTTTGCTGGCTCTCGACCAGTACGGTCAGACAACAGGCACCAGCGAGCATGATATGCTTCTTAGAGTGATCCCCGTTGCGCTCGTCGAACAGGCCGCTCGGCGGCACCGGTTGGACGGCCACACCGCGAACACGGTGGCCGATTACCGCAGGATGTTCAGGCAGGAGTGCCTGCCTTACGACTACCAGCTGCGGATGCGGCGGGAGTTGGCGCTGCGCATGCAAGCCCCTGACGAATCTCTGGTCGAGTACGTCAGGGCGATGCAGGAGCTATACGACTACGCCGAACACGTAGTTTCTAATGCGGAGCGAGTGGAAAGGGTAGTCCTACAGAGCGACACCATGATTGCTCTCTATCTGCGAGGAAATCACTGCGGAGACTTGAACGAGCTCGCTGTGGAAGCGCGCCGGGTACGAGCCGAAATCTCGGCATCCCGCGCGCACCAGCCCCCACTATCTCCATCGGAATCACTAGAGCCCAGCTGCGCCTGGAACGGCAGCACCCGCCTACGAAGCGAATCCGCTCGGGCACCGGCTCAGTGCGCGCTTTTCGAAGTCTCGTATCACGCCTTGGATCCCTACTCATACGGGCTTAGGGCAGCAGAGGTCACACGGCCGGGAGTCTGGTCAGCCTCTCGCCAACCGCCCGACAGAGATTCCCAAGCTCTGCCAAACGATCACGAAGGGGTTACGCCTCCAGAGGAACAGCGTCACCGCGTGGCAATGCCGGTTTGGAACGCGCTCACGGATGGCCGTGGGCGAGAGCAGCCTCGTCCATCCCTGTCCCATGCACGGAACTCTGTGCGCTGCTTCAACTGTGGCCAAATGTGTCACACTGCACGGGCGTGCCGTACCGGGCCGGAAAACGAGGCAGGCCGCCGGTAGTAGCGCCGGCGACCGTGGCAGAACCGTGCGATGCAGCTGCAATCGCGGCCCCCTTCGCTGTTCAGGGTCGGAACGCCGAGCAGTGCGAGTACCCCGCTCATAGAACTTGCAATCGCAGGATTTAAATTCAAAGCACTACTCGACACTGGCGCGAGCACGTAGCTCATCGGAGACGAAGTCGTCTCTCAGGGACGGAACAGCATTCGGCTGCGAAAGCGCAACCCGCCCCTCCAACTCGCGCGCGCAGAGGCGTGCTCCAGCGGTGATGCGCGCCTTGTCGTGCGTTGGAATCAGCGTCGATGACGACATCGCTTCATTCACATGCCTCTACTCACGAGCCCCGTCATTCTTGGACGAGATTTCTTGGTGCTTTACCAGCGCAATTAGGCGCGGACAAAGGAATACAGAACAAAGAAAAACGAGCGCTTGTTCTGTGTTCCTTCATCCTCGTCTTCTTGCGCTGCGAAAACACCATGAGAAACCAACGAGCCCGTCAGTTGACGCTGTTCGAGATATCTTTTATCAAAATCGGGAATCGTATTTGACGTCGGCAACGGCGGCTACCGGGAACACTCGTTCGCGCCACTCAAGCCGTTGGCTACCACGCCCGCCGCGACTGCTCGGATGTCAAAAGCCGAAGTGGAGAGGAGGAATGCCTCCCGAAAGAAAAATTCTCCCCCCCCCCAACCCGCAAAGTCGCTGGAGTCAGTAGCTTACACGGTCTCCTCGCAACCGCGGGTGACTTGACGGAGCGTGAGCGCGGCCGCTTTTCTCGTTTATAAGCGACTTCGAGGTGATATTTACGGACCAGCCCGGCTGCACAAAACTGGTGCAACATCGCATCGAAACAGGGGACGCACAGCCTTGGAAATCCTATCTCAGACCGGTCAGCCCCACCAAACGGCAGGCGATTGACAAGGCGCTGCAAGAGCTGCTCGATGCGGGAATTGTTCGTCGCTCAACGAGTCGATGGGATTCCCAGTCGTACTCGTCCCTAAAAAGAACGGTAGCTCACGCTTGTGCGTGGACCACAGGCGATTGAATGCAGTCACACAGAAGGACGCGTACCTCTTTCCAAGCATCGACGATATCGTTTCAAACCTTTTCGGAGAGAGATATTTTTCTACTCTGGATGCTAGCTAAGGCTTTCTCCAAGTAGAGGTGCGACCAGGAGACGAGTGCAAAACGGCATTCACATGCAACAAGGGCCTCAATGAATTCGTTAGGATGCCCTTCAATTTGTCCGGAAGCCCGAGCACCTTTCAGCGGCTGAATGACCGTGTTCTCGGCGACACCAAATGGCATCACGCCCTCGCCTACCTGGACGACACCGTCATCTACTCCAGTACCTTCGAGGAACACGTCGATCATCTCGAGGATGTCCTGAAAAAGCTAAGAGCCGCAGGCCTCACATTAACCCCCCCCCCCCCTACCCCCCCAAAGCGCATCGATGCAGAGCGGAAGTTAGCCTACTCGGCTACCGCGTGCGGCGCGGACAGGCGTCCCCGGACCGGGAGAAGCTTCGCTCGATCCTGGAATTTCCAGCGCCAAACAACGTGAAGGCCGTGCGCCGCTTTCTCGGGGTGTTCGGCTACTACCGCCAGTTCATTCCCAACTGCATACGCCTGCAAGTCCCCCTGCCAAAGTTTTTAAGGAAGGCAGCCCCTTGGGAATGGGGTGAGGAAGAGCAGACGAGTTTTCGTCAACTGGCTCAGGCCCTCGCCGACACCGCGTCACTTAAACTGCCAGACCTAAGCAGGCCTTTTGTGATCCAGACAGATGCCTGCGACTTAGGAGTGAGCGCAGAGTTACTCCAGATGGAGGACGAACTCCGACCCGTGGCATTTGCCAGCCGTGCGCTGACGCCGGCCGAGCGCAACTGCTCTGAGACGGAGAAAGAATGCTTGGCAATCATCAACGCACTACGAAAATTCTAGATGTACGTAGACGGAACCAGGTTCACGGTCGAAACCGACCACATGGCATTGATATGACTAACCCGCCTTCGTAAACCGTGCGGAAGGCTCGCGCGTTGGGCCCTGATGCGCTACCGAAAGGGGCCACAAACGGGGTACAATTAAACTTGTTGCTGGGCCAGGCGGTGACATACCATTGAAAAAAGATGTAGCGCAAAAGAGACGAGCACGGGAGAGAGACACGACAAAGACGAATGCTACTAACAACTAGCTTTATTTTCCGTAACAGATATCAATATATAGGTGAATACATCGCATGCGCACATGACACTAGGGCGGCTCTGGGCTTCTTGACAAAAAAAAAGAGGGGGGGGGGAATTTGATTGCATATCTACAATCGCACACAGAACAAGTATAAAAAATGTACCATCTGCGAAAAAAGGGGGAAGGGGGGGGGGGGGGGGGGGGGCAAACAGGCAATGAAGATAAACCTTCAAAAAAAAAACAGGCGCTGTTGTGCTCGCGCTTCCTTCCTGCTGTGGAATTCGGCGAAGTTGGGCATGGGGTCCTAGGATTCCCTGAAGACCCCCGCGAGGGTGGGTGAGCCCTCTGGGGGAGACGTGACTGTAGGACTGCCGGAGGCAACGACGACAATAGCGTCCCCACTGTTCAAACAGGAATGCCGGAAGCAGCGATGGCAATAGCCTCCCCACGTGTTCAACAGGAATGCCAGCGACGACCATAAGCGTATTAGTTCCGGTCCTCGCCACGACGAAGTGCGGTATCATTGTGGTCCCCTTCAGTCACGCTGGATTTGAACAATTGCCAGAGTGCCGCACCTTCGACAGAGCTTCCGCGTTCCTGTCACTAGTACAAGATCTTTCGACACCTGCCAGGAGACAGCCTGCATTCCTGTGTCATGCAGGTGCCCTCCGGGTCAACATGGGCGCGGTCCGGACGCACGTGCGCGGCGAACTGGAGGCCGCGGGGACGACAACGCGACCGGGTCCTGTTCCCTTTCCCTCGACCGAGCTGCGAAGAAACATCAGGACCACCCTGCCTTGGGTGGTACCATCAATGCCATCGTGTGATTGGACATCATTCTTCGAACTATATTCCGCAGCTACGGATCTGGGGAATACGAAGAGTATTTAAAAAGCTGCTGGTTTGATACCAGGAGAAAGCCCCCTTCTTCAGAGGTATCAGAGACTCCTGACTCCTAAGAAGCTCTCTTCACTGAGAACTGAGGAGCACTCTCAGTTTCCCGTACTTGTACATAATGTAAATAGCTCCTGTATAAAGTTCTCCTAGTTTTCTTCCTCCGATCGTCCTCGTCTCTTCTCCGGCCCAGTCACGCTGCCTGAATCCCAACAACTTGTGGCAGCGGTGGGATGTCCACGTGAAGTTACCGGCTTCAACGGTCCTCGGAAGCTACGGGACTGACAGGCGTCAGCTATACCTTGGCAGGGTGAGTGCCCAATGTTTTCTGTTCATTTCGCCAGACCGTACTAGCACACGCAGATGCTAGGTGCGGATTCTTGTTGTCTGGGAAATTGATTTAGGGAAACTGCTTTGTCTACTTCAAGTTAGGCCTTTTGTTTTAGTGGGCTTGCTAACGCATGGTGGAACTCACGATGGAGAAGTTAAAAGTGCAGGACGCTGGGGATTTCGCTACGTTCTGCGAAAGGAAGAAAAGAAATTTTCGAGGATATGCGACAGGAGGAGGTGACTACTGAGGAGGTCGACGAGGCTTTGGAAACGATTGTTGGACGCAAGTAAGAAAAAGAAGAGCTGCGGTTGGCTCAAGAAAGACGCGAATTGTGCGAGCAGAAAGAAAAAGAAGAGCTTCGGCTGGCTCAAAAGAGACGGGAGGTCCGTGAGGCAGAGGAAAAAGCGAGCGAACATGCTCGAAAAATGAAGGATCTCGACATCGTGGCCAACGGAGGGAATATGGCGCGTCTTAGCCCTGTAGCTTCGGTAGAGGAGCAAGGGAGGCAAAGATTGCAGGATCTCGTCTCACCATACCACGTGGGAGGCGATATTGCACTCTTTTTCGTAAATTTCGAACGCGCATTCGGGAAGGTGCACATCGACAAGAGCGCTTGGTCTTAGAAGTTACTTCCTCTCCCTCCGTGCGAGGCGGCCGATGTGGTGGCTCGCCTCTCACGGGAAGAGTGTGATGACTACGAGAAGGTAAAGAGCGCGCTGCTTAGAAAGTACCGGCTTTCTGCTGAAGCCTTTAGGCAGCGATTCGGGCAGGCAAAAAAAGGCGGAGAGTCGCATACTGTTTTCGCGTACCGGATTAAAGTCAACTTAAACGAGTGGCTTAAGACCGCTGAGCTCCACGGAAGTCATGACAAGGTACTGAAGTTCATCCGCACTAGAGCAGTACTATAGCGCGATTCCAGAAGATCTGGGGATATGGCTGCAAGATAGGCTAACACATATAGACCTAGACAAAGCAGCACACCTCGCAGACGAGTATTACGTTCGCCGAAACCTCCAAAGCAAGGCAGGGTACGATAACAGGTTAGGAAAGGAAGAAACCAATTTAAAGAGAATCCCCGACCGAAGGGTGCCACCAGCACGCCGAGATCGCCGAACCGAGGAAGCGGGATCAAAAGGAGGAGGTAGCGAAAACAAGATGGAGTCACCCAAATCTGCCGATTCGCCGAAACAGCAGGCACCTGGAGCTCGCGCGTTTGAAGCGCGACAGCCCATTGTCTGCTATAATTGCAACAAGGAGGGTCACATCTCACTGAACTGCAAACAGCAAAAGGTGGCGTTCGCGTGCATGCGAGAGTCGGAGGAAAACCTTAAATTGCTGGAGCTATATATGCGGGACGTGGTTATAAATGGCAAGAAATTCAGTTCACTGCGGGATTAAGCGGCTACCATGGATGTTGCTCACCAGTCCTGTGTTTCCTCCACGGACTACTCCGGCGAATGCGCCTGGATAAAGCAGGTCGCCGAAGAACAGAGTGCATGCTTGCCTATAGTGAAGGTGACCCTAGAGGGGAGTTTTTGCAGGCTAGACACAGAAGCGGCAGTTAGCGCAAACTTGCTGACACACTTGCCCTACCTGTTTTCGAACAAACCCGAGCAGCTACTGAAAGAGAAAGGTCTGTCTTTAAACTCGCGCTTGGCTTACATGGCGCTAACACGTTCTCGAGCGCGAAAGCTCGCAAAGAAACTCGACCGCGCTCCGATAAAGGAGCAGGCACCAAACCACTCTCTCGACCAGCCGGGGGATCCTTGCAGAAAAACTGATCCGTCTAAACCGCATGAGCATGACCATGAAGATGTTCTCGAACAAGCGGTAGCTCATGAAATCCAAGGAACTGCCGATTCCGAACAGAATGGGACAACAGGAACCAACGCGTAGGGTTCGACATTAACACCTGCTTCGACTTCTTGGGAGGAGTTGACTAAGGTTGATAGGAAAGCACTTATTGCAGAGCAGAAAAACGACCCATCGTTAAGAGCTCTAAGCAATAAGGTGAGCGAGGGAGTCGCGAAAAAGAACATCAGTTTTCATGAGAAATCCGGCCTTCAGTACCGGAAATACTTCGACTCAAAGGGACGCGCATATGAGCAACTCCTAGTGGCTGAGAAGTACCGGCGGCAGCTTCTAGAGCTCGCACACGGAAATGCATGGGTGGGCCACCTGGGCATAACGAAAAAAAAGCTAGATTAGCCCTCTAATATTACTGGCCTCGCTGCTTGAAAGATGTGGAACAGCTTGTAAGATCTTGCGACACCTGCCAGCGGGTCGGCAAGTCGACGGATAAGTGGAAAGCACCCATGACACTAGCTCCCATAATTACAGAGCCCTGTCGGCGTCTTGTAATAGATACTGTCGGCCCACTGCCAGCGTCCAACTCTGGCTGTTGCTACATTCTGACCTCACAGTGCGTGGCAACCAAACTTCCCGAGGCCATTCTCTTGAAGGAGCTGAGTTCCGCATGTGTTATAGACGCCCTTTTGTCAATTTTTTCTCGCGTGGGGTTCCCTGCAGAGATACAGAGCGATAACGGGAGCGTGTTCACAAGCTGCTTGACAACAACGTTCTTTGAACAGTGTGGGATTTAAATAATCCGCCGTTCCATGCACCACCCTCAGTCAAATCCAGTCGAGCGTATGCACTCAGCGCTAAAGCGGATACTTAGGTCTCTGTGTTTTGAGCATAAGGGAGATTGGGAAGGCTGCATTCCAGCAGCACTCTTTGCAATGAGATCCGTCCCCCACGAAAGCACAGGATTTAGCCCCGCTGAACTAGCCTACGGGCGTGACTTGAGGACCCCATTGCGCATTCTAAGGGAGTGATGGGAGGCTTACGTAGAGTATCCCTGTGTAGTGGATTATGTCCTGAAACTACTGGAAAGACTTGCGAGTATGTTCTGAAACTACTGGAATGACTTGCGAAAACCAGACGCCTCGTGGAAGCAAAAGTCAGAGCAGCGCAGTCACTGTCTAAAGTGTACTAAGAAAAATCGGCACGCAAGCGCACCTTTCAACCTGGTGACCAGGTGATGTTGCTGCGTCCGTCAAAAAGGAACAAGCTTGAGGTGCAATGGAAAGGGCCAGCTAAGGTTGTGTCCAAGCTTTCGGACACTAACTATGAGATCAAATTTAAGAACAAACACAATCGGATAATCCACAGTAATTTGATGAAGCCTTATGTACAGCGTCAGGCCATGGTTAACATGGCGCTGAACATGCCAGAGGAAGAGATCTCAGACATACCTTATGTCATACATGAGGACGAGCAGGCAGCGAATGAGCTGCTAAATTCAATCGACAGAGAGCCACGTTTGTCGGAAAATCAACGAGGAGACATGAGAAACGTCGTCCGCGACTTTGAGACGGTGTTTTCAAACAAGCCAGGAAAAACAACCCTCGTCGAACACGACATTCAGCTGTCCAGCGAACAGCCACTCAGGAGCAAACCGTACCGTGTCTCTCCAAGACAACGAAATCATTGAGACGGAGATCCGCCGTATGTGCGAACTTGGTGTCATAGTGCCCTGTGAAAGTGACTATACATCACCAATCATTATTTTAGAGGTTCCAGGCAAGGATCGGAGACCTTGCGTGGACTACCGGAGACTGAATTCAATCACAGTGGACCAGACCTACCCCATTCCGAACATTGAGGAGAGGGTTGAAACAGTCGCTAAATCAGAATATATATCCACACTGGATTTAGTTCGTGTTTACTGGCAGGTGCCACTCACTGAGCGCGACAGCAGGTACGCAGCATTCGTGTCCCTCGCGGGCACGTTTCGCCCTGTAATGTTGAGCTTCGGATTGAAAAATGCTCCGCACTGTTTTTAAAGTTAATGAACCAAGTACTGCGGGGACTTGCAGATTTCGCTCTCCTCTACTTTTACGACGTGGCCATCTTCTCACAAAACTGGGAGGACATTGAACACCTGCGTATTGTGTTGAGCCGACTGCTTGAGGCTGGTTTAACGGTAAGGGCGGGAAAATGCCACCAGGGGTGCGCCGAAGTGAAATATATTGGGCACGTGGTTGGACGCGGCCAACGCAGACCTGCAGAACTTAAAGTGGCTGCCGTGGTGAAGTACCGTCGCCCAGTCACAAAATCGGAACTCAGGGCTTTTCTTGGCCTAGCAGGCTATTATCAGCATTGCGTAAAGGGCTAGTCTGATTTAGCCAGCCCCCTGACCGACGCGCTGAGAAAAAGTGAGCCTGCCAATCTTTCTTGGGACCAAAAGAAAGAGAAGGCATTTCATAGTCTGAAAACGGCCCTCAGAGAGCGCCCAATACTGGCTGCACCATATTTCTCGAAACTCTTTATCATACAATGTGATACCAGCGAGCGCGGGTTAGGCGCTATTCTTCGCCAAGAAAGCGATGGCAGGCACACACGGCCTGTCCTTTACTTGAGCCGCAAGCTCAGCACGCGGGAAGAGGCGTATAGCTCGTCTGAAAAAGAATGCGCATTCCTCGTTTGGGCGATAGACAAACTGGCATGCTACGTCTCCGGGTCCTATTTCACAGTAAAAACAGACCATTGCCCTTTGACTTGGCTGCACAATATGTCGCCCAAAAATGGTCGTCTACTGAGGTGGAGCCTGGCACTCCAGCACCACAGCTTCGAGGTTCGCTACAAGAAAGGCAAGCTCCGCACTAATGCCGACGGGCTAAGGCGAGCCTTTTAGTTTTGGAGGTTTATTTAATATTGTCTTCCTAATGGAGAGCGCATATCTCCCACTTTCATCGCAATAATGTTGTTCATAATCAGGTAACATACCTAGGAGTACGTTTCCTTATTTCGGCCAAGGATAAGTAAGAGCGAGTGGTGTAACGTACCTTGACTCTAGGTATTGGGGCGGGCAATATTGAACGCCACGTCGGCCAAATCAAGTCACCTATTCCCGTACCGCGTGCCCTCTAAGCACCAACCTGATTTCATTTAGCGAATTTTTTTCCTATCCAAGTGCGCCTCGAGCGAGAGCACACGCCTTGGACAGGTGCCCTGTCAATACTACTCGTTGGCAGACACCAAGTGTTTATTGAGGCAAAACATTTGATCTCTTCAAGTTTTAGTTGAAGTCTTTTGCTAAGTGCAGTTTTGGCCCTGAGTTTTGGTCTGGCGCGATGAGTGGGTTCTGAGGGCACGTGCTTTTAACAGGTGTGGTTTCGCGCCTGTGATCCCTTTTGGCTAGCATTGCAGAGAATTTCCCAAAACGGCCATCTGACGAGGGGAAGCGATGCCGAGCTTCGGCACTGAAGGTCATCAGAAGACTCCCAAAGAGCATCTGCTTCCTGGCACGCCCAATCAGCTGAGCTACGTGCGAGCAGTTCATCTTCCGGGCGCAATATCTGGCGGCGGGGGTGCTGTTGTGCTCGCGCTTCCTTCCTGCTGTGGAATTCGGCGAAGTTGGGCATGGGGAGGATTCCCTGAAGACCTCCGCGAGGGTGGGTGAGCCTAAGGGTGAGACGCGACTGCAGGACTGCTGGAGGCAACGACGACAATATCGTCCCCACGTGTTCGAACAGGAATGCCGGAAGCAGCGTTGACAATAGCGTCCCCACGTGTTCAACAGGAATGCCAGCGAGGACCATAAGCGTATTCGTTCCGGTCCTCGCCACGGCGGAGTGCGGTATCAGTGTGGTCCCCTTCAGTCACGCTGGATTTGAACAATTGCCCGAGTGCCGCACCTTCGACAGAGCTTCCGCGTTCCTGTCACCAGTACAAGATCTTTCGACACCTGGTGGGAGACAGCCTGCATTCCTGCGTCATGCAGGCGCCCTCCGGGTCAACATGGGCGCGGTCCGGACGCACGTGCGCGGCCACCTGGAGGCCGCGGGGACGACAACGTGACCGGATCCTGTTCCCTTTCCCTCGATCGAGCTGCGAAGAAACATCAGGACCGCCCTGCCATGGGTGTTACCATCAGTGCCATCGTGTGATTGGACATCATTCTTAGAACTGTATTCCCCAGCTAGGGATCTGGGGAATACGAAGAGTATTTAAGGAGCTGCTGGTTTGATACCAGGAGAGAGCCCCCTTCTTGAGAGGTATCAGAGACTCCCGACTCCTAAGAAGCTCTCTTTAGTGAAAAGCACTCTCAGTTGCCTGTACCTGTACATAATGTAATTAGTCCTTGTATAAAGTTTTCCAAGTTTTCTTCCTCCGATCGTCCTCGTCTCTTCTCCGGCCCAGTCACGCTACCTGAATCCCAACAGCACGTACGAAAGAGGCGGTGGTTTTCTTACAGAAATCTTTCCAGAAAAGCGCGCTAGGAGGAGAAAAAACTCATTGACGCGTCGCTAATGGAATGACTCGATTTTTTGTTAATGTAGAAAGCCTCCAGCAAAACTCTTGCTTCTGTGCTTGCGCTCCTGTCCAGGATCTTTGATACTTTAAAGCGGGGCTCGCACTTGCTCGCCAGAACATGCGAAACTAAACTCGTGGGCTTACCTTGTATTATTAAGTTTTGAGCATGCTCCCTTAAACGGTCGTTGACACAGCGCCCCGTCTGCCCTATATAGCATTTTTCCGCAGGACAAGGGAATGATGTAGATCACTCCCAAGGCACATTTGACAAAAGCTTCTTGATGTTGCTTCTTGCAACCGCGCTCAACTTCCCTGCAGATACGGGGGCATAGTTTGGCCAACTTATTTGGCGCCGAGAAAATAAGAGACAGTGTGCCTACTGGCCACTTTTTTAACGTTATGAGAAACCTTACGAATTTAAAGCATCACCTGGGGTTTGGCCCTCGCGAGTTCAGTTCGTGCTATCGTTCGTCGGGGCCCGAGCTTCTTTAGGAGGGTTTCAGAGACTCCCATTAGGACCGAACTTGGGAAGCCTGCAGCCAAAAGCCCACAATTCTTATGATAGCTACCGTGCATTTCGTGCGAACACGACTTACAAAGCGCAATCAAAATTGCCGTTTGGGCGAGTTGGTGCCACATGATTCGATATGACCAGCGCGGAAACAGACGGGGACACGAAAAGAAAAAACACTGACGACAGGACGGGCGCTGACTAATAATTCTTTTTTGTCGAGGAACACCCAGCACAATATATGCCAAAAACCACGTGACAGTCAGGGGGCCAAAGATTACAACCTAATCCACAGTCATCAAGGGGCGGCCAACAAATGTATGAACCAGAAGGAAAAATCCACCAAAGAAAATGACAAAGGGGTGAAATGTTATGAAGTGAACATATCAAAAAGCACTTTAACCAGCAAAAACCAAAAAAACACACGTGCCAAACAACATCGTGGCTAAAGGGCGGTGTCAAGTACAATTTAACAGCAACAACCAGCGAGCCTAAAAGGGCCCAAGCAAGCGAAGCAAAAGCAGAGTAAGAAATCTAAAATCAGGTCAAACGTCATACAACCCTACGGATGCCACAAACAACTAAAAGCAAACGAATACAACCTAAAATGGAGCAAAAGAACTTGTCAACGCCAAGAAGGTAGGAGGAAAAAACAGTCTACATGTAAAACACAATTTGGACGACTACCAATTATGAACCGCACCAAAAACCTGAGGAGAAGAATGCGCACAACCTAACATAAGAAAACTTCATGAGCAAAGGGGAGGTGTCAGGCGAACATGAAAAATCAGAAATCTTTAGACATGGTCAAGGAAGCGCATTTCTTTCTCGTGCAGTGAAATTGAGGGCGTTCTTACGCAACTGTCCCCTGCCTTAGCAATACAGTAGGCCTCAATGACCTCCCTTTCTGTTTTGTTTTTGATGTTGATAAGAAACTTGTGCTCTCTAATATAGGTTTACACTTGTGGCGAGGCTGGTTGCAGTGGTATGCTAGATTACTTCCAGACCCTCTACCTACGTTGAGGAAGTGATCCCAGGCCCTGACATTAAAGCATCTCCCCGTCTGGCCTATTGACACACTACCGCACGTTAGAGTTATCTGATAGACAACCCCAGTCCGGCAGTGTGTGTACCGTTGCCCGTGTCTCGTAGTGCAGGTCGCCTGTCTTACATTGTTGTTCAAAACACATATATTCGAAAGCTTGCACGGTGCGGAAAAGACGACCTGGACGTTAAACCGTCCTGCTATCTTTCTTACGTTGTGGGACATCTTATGAAGGTACGGTATGATTGCAACGCGTTTCTTCTCTCGCTCCTTCCTGACCTGCCTCCCCTCCTTTAACTTTTTAAGCATAGCCTCATATATATTAGCTACTAATGAAGGCGTGTACAAGGCACAGTAGAGGCGCTGTACTGGTTCTTAAATCTTGATTTTGCCATATGCACACAGCTCTTGACTAACGCCGCCTGAAGTGCGCTTGTTACTATCATTCTTTTTACTAGCTTAGAGTGCGTGCTGTCCAATGGTAGCAAACTCTTTCTAGACCTTACGTTGTAATAGCAGCAAACATGGTCGTCCTTAAAAAGAAGCAACACGTCTAAAAACTGGATGCTCTTATTCACAGGCAATTCAAAGGTGAAATTCAGACCACCAGACAAGGCTTTGAACAGTTCGGAGATACCATTAGCGGCCTCTGGCAAATGGTCAATGGCAGCTGTGTCCATGACTACAAGGTAGTCATCCACATACCTGTAAACTTTCACGACATGTTTACCTTTCAGTTTTTTTGTGAATGTATCTATCCATTGCAGCCAGATAAACATCGCACAATGCCGGGGAAACTGACGGTCCAATTCAAATCCCGGATTTCTGTGTCAAAAATCTACCACTGAAAGAAACGACAGTCGACTAGAGGTAAAAGCTCAGGAGCTCCATAAAACTGTCTTCGCTTATGCCGGCTGCATTCTGATATACCACGACTCCCGTGTCGTCTATCCTCTGGCGAACTGCGTTGTAGAGACCATCATGCGGACAAAGTAAAACAAGTCCTCAGCGTCTAGCGAGAAGGCAATCGACGCTCCCATTATGCCGGCTCTCATATCATTCACAAGTTCAAATGAGCTGCGAATCTGAAACGGGTCTTCTCCCGACAAGCTCTTTAAATTGCCCCTTAGGTAATGTCCCACATGCTCCTGCCACGCACGTTTTTCTGAGACTATTGATCTAAGCGGGCATTCCGGTTTGTGAGTCTTTCCTGTGAAAAATATTTCCAGGCACCCGGTTTTTGCACCGTCCACTTTCTTTCCTAAACCACCCAGCTGGCACTTCTTCAAAAGCGCGAGTGCGGCCGATTTCTTCCTAGAAGCACGAAACTGTACAGGCTTAAATTCTTGTTGATGGCAGCCATTGACTTTTCATTGAAAGTATCTTGCGGCATTAGAACAAAGCCCCCTTCCTTGTCCGACTGCAAAATGGTCAAATTGTTGCTTTATAGGCGGCTCAATACTTTAGCGAACGGAGGGGCTGCCTTCTGCTCTCGACTCACATTGCGGATGATGAAATCTATACCATCCCCCAGGAGCCGTTCCTTGTCCCTGTCACGGCAACGGTCAGCAACGTCTCTAACCATTGCCAGAATTTGAGGTCGGCTGATGGTAGGTTCGTAGGCAAACTTCGGTCCTTTTTTAGGATGGCCTGGATGTCACTTGGCACAGAAGCACCTTCGAGCATCGTGATAGGGTTTTGCCAAGCTTTCTTCACTGTAGTTCTTGCCTGGAGGTTCTAAGCAGTGCGAATAGTCTTAGAATGGGAGGAATCGTAGGGCAGGAGTGCTTTCTTGGCACGTGATAAATGCGCCCAGCAGGTGTGTTCCTTCGTTAACCTAAGCTTCAGGTCTAAAAAGCGTATTTCGCCATTCTCCGGGAGTTCATGGGTAAAAAAGAGTCCTTTGCCATAGTCATTAAACAACTGTAAGATATGCTGAACTGAAAGTTCTTAAGCAGAGTCATTAAAAGCTTTTAAAATCTTAAAGTCATTAAAAGCTTTTAGTGAAGGTCCGATTTTAAAAACCTTTAAAATCGGACCTTCACTAAAAGCTTGATCCAAAAGGCGATCAACATAAGCTAGTAAAATGTCACATAAAATAGGCGCCACACAGGACCCTATAAAAACGCCGTTGCGTTGCAGAAAAGGCTGCCTGTCACATTGGATAAAAGTGAAACTCAAATAAAGTTGCAAAAGCTTTAAAAAATTGTCGAGGTACACACCTTCTGAGGACTGAAACGAGAGCGCCCCCAATTTTACAATGCACTCATTTACAACAACTAAATGTTCAGCTTGAGGAACAGTATACAATAAATCCTCAACATCAACCGAGAACGCGTATCCAGCCTGTCGGTCATTATGGAGAAACTCTGCTACTTCTTGAGACTTCTTAGTCAGGAAAGGGTCTTCTACATTAATGAACTTGAGGTTTTTCAACAAGAACCGACTGACACATTACTGCCAAGAGGAATTCTCACTAATAATAGTTCTAAATGGAAAACCTTGTTTGTGAGTTTTTGCCGTGAAAAAGACGTTCAGGTAAAACGCCTGTAAAACTGGAAATATCATTGGCTAACTTGGTCAAGTTTAGCTCTTTACAGAAAGTCATAAACTTAGTTTTTACACGGCCATCGCCTTTTCTTACGCGCACAAATTTCTCAACGGCTTCCAAGGCTCATGCGTTGTAAGCACCCGGCTCCATAACGACGAAGCCCCCTTCTTTGTCCGCCTGTAGTAGGTAAATTTCGTGATTTTTAAAATACTTCACAATGCTATCTAAAACACGGTTCGAGCGGTGTCTGGAAGTTCCTGAAGCACACTTCGGGATGCAGTCCACACCTTCGAGGATGCACCTCTCACGCTCTTCCGCATTGACCTGTCCAATGTTCCTGTTGGAGGCGAGCAGTTCGTGAGCTGGAACATACGGCTCAAGGACAAACTTTGGCCCTTTCGGCAAAACTTGCTGAACGTTCTCAGGAATAGTAACGTTCCCCACGACCAACACTGGCTCAGTTGTGAGTTCTCGCTCGTTTCTTCTTACACTTCTGAGGAGGTGCGTAAGTAGAAAAGCCCAATTTACCTCTGTAATCTGTGCAGCCTGAGACTTGAGGAAGCGGTGCATCCGTGGAGCGAGCCGCTGTTGGTAAAGCGTGCAGCAAGTCAAGCGTAGCCAGTCCTGGAAAAGTCTTACTTGACGCCATAACTCTTCTCTGAGAATCTTGCACAGTCTTTTTGCACGTCCCCAGGAAGGCTTGACTGCTCCGAAGAGTGCGATCATTTCATTCGGAATCCATTCTTTTCTTAGGCTGAGGGCGAGACGTCTAGCTTGGCATGTGGCATTGACGATGTGACACAGAAGCAGGTTGATAAAAGAGGGTGAAAAGACGTGAGATGTCGGATGAGAGGATAAACAAAAAGAAGGGCCCACTGCACTAGAAATATGGTTCAATAAAACTTGTTGCTGGGCGAGTTTGTGACACATACTTGAAAAAAGGTGTAGCGAAAAAGAGACGAGCACGGGAGGGAGACACGACAAAGACGAACGCTACTAACAACTGGCTTTATTTTCCGTAACAGATATCAATATATAGGCGTACACATCGCATGCGCACATAACACTAGGGCGGCTGTGAGCTTCTTGACAAAAAAAAAGGGGGGGGGGGGTTTGATTACATATCTACAATCGCAGAAAGAACGAGTATCAAAATGTACCATCTGCGAAAAAAGAGGAAGGGGGGGGGCAAACAAGCAATGAAGATGAACCTACAGAAAAAAACCTAAAAAAAAAACAGGCACGCACGAAAGAGGCGGTGTTATTCTTACAGAAACCATTCTGGAAAAACGCGCTAGGAGGAGAACAAACTTATTGACGCGTCGCTAATGGAATGACTTGAATTTTTGATAATGTAGAAAGCCTCCAACAAAACTATGGCTTCTGTGCTTGCGCTCCTGCCCAGCACTTTTGCTTCTTTAAAGCGGGGCTCGCACTTGCACGTCAGAACATGCGAAACCAAACTCGCGAGCTTACCTTGTAGTATTAAGTTTTGAGCAAGCTCTCTTAAACGGTCGTTGAGGCAGTGCCCCGTCTGCCCTATATAGCATTTTCCGCAGGACAGGGGAATGATGTAGACCACTCCCAAGGCACATTTGACGAAGGCATCTTGATGTTGCTTCTTGCAACCGCGCTCAACGTGGGTTGCTGACGCATTGTCGCGCGCGCAGGCCAATGACCTCTCCTCAGATGGTGGAGAGGAGGAGGTGCCGCCGCAACTTCCCCACGCGTCGGGAGAGCGGAGCCAAGAGGAGAAAGATCTCGCTCGATTGAACGCGCATCTCGTTGGTGTGAAGGTTCCCATCGAGAGGGCGTTCACCAGAGAAGACCTTATCAAGGCTCAGCAGGAAGACCCGTACTGTCGCAGGCTGGTCGCCGGTCTTAGTGAAGACACGGACCGCCCGACGAATCTAGTCAAAGGGCGCCCGGGAACCGCAGGGAACGCGGTAGGCGTGAGCTCTAGTGCAGATTGGAGTGCTGCGAGTGAGCTGGAGAGTTTCTTGCTTGATGCCGACGGAGCTTTGCTGAAATACGTGCCAGGCAAAGAGGTTTGCTTGGCAAATAGGAGTGCCCGGCAAAGAGGAGTGCTTCAAAGCCGTCATCCCGCACCAGCTCAGGCAAACTGTGATGCAGCATTACCACGATGCTGACGGCCATCGGAGCGCGCCAAAGACATGAAAGAAACTATGTCGGTTCGATACCTGGCCTGAAAGGAAGGTTCAAGTACGTAAATACGTACAAACCTGTCATGTCTGCCAGGAAAGAAAGCTGAGTGGGAGAAGGCCACCCGGCTTGCTTCAGCCAATCGTGAGCACAAAGCTCTGGGAAATCGTGGCGTGCGACCTGATCGGACCGCTGCCGCGCAGTAAAACAGGGCTAAGATTTGTGCTAGTGGTCACCTGCCACTTCAGCGGGATCGCTTAACTCTATCCGCTGCGAAAAGCCACTACGAAGGAGATCCTGGCGAAAATCTCAGGATTATTCTGCCGTTTTGGATTCCCCGACCAACTGATCACCGACAATAAATCGTACTTGAGTCCTTGAGTGCGCCGCAGGGAAATGTAACATGTATTCTGAACGGCGGTTCTCCGACCTTCGCGTTTTTCATTATTCGAGCTGTTTTTATCGCACTGTACGCCCTCAAGATCTGGTGTCTGACGTGGGGTGGAGCACAGACATTGAGACACGCGGAAGTGATCACTATTAGATACTGGTAAATCATTCCAAATTACGATGTCAGGGCGCCCAACGCAAATCCAAACTTACCAATTGGGAATTAGGATGTCAGGGCGCATTTGTGATTGCGCACCTGAAAGAGCGACGGGCATGTAAGCTGGCTCACGAGACAAAGTCAACGACTGCTGAAATTTAGGCTATTTATTTGGCTCTCCAGATCATCTCCTCGGTGCGAGACCCACTTATGTGGGTATTTTTTAGCGATTCCCAATCCGCACTGAAATCACTTGACAGGGCTAGTTCCGCACCATGTGAAGCTAGGCTTGTAACGAAGTTCTCAAAGAATTTTCCAGGGCTATCAAAAAGCAGCAAAGTATAGTTTTCTAGTAGATACCCGGACATTGCTTTATTCCTGCACAGTAAACCCCTTTGCACCCTTAAGGGCAGAATGCCATCTATTCACCCTTAGAGCGCCCACGATTTTCGTGAAAAGGGTGTCTTATTAAGGTAACGCCCATTTTGCACCCCGTTTTAAGATCCACGATGTTAAATGGGTAGTTTTTCTTAGTTGCACCCATGGAGATTGTTGGGGTGCAAGGGTGTAAAATGAGAATTGCATTAGTTGATTAACCTCGGGTACGACCAGTGATCGCTTCCCGGAGCGTTTGATACAGTGATGACGACAAGCACCACTGTCACTGTCAGTGACAACCACTTCCCTTAACTGCCTCCGAACAAAACAAAAGACCGTGTTCGTTCTGGTTTACGGCCTTCTTTTTTAATTCGGTTACCCAAGTTGGCTTTCGTCCGAGAGCGGAGACCAGGGTATAGAGATCATGCTCCCGATTACACACTTTGTAGATTGCATTGTAGTTGCCTTCAACAATGCGTTCCTCATTGGTGCCGCCCTGTGTGGGACAACGTTTGTCCTTCTGTTGGTCACTGAGTGCCTACAACAGGCACTACAACCTGTGGACGACCAGTGGTGGGCCGAATGTCAACGCAACAATCCGTGTGCCACCCCCGATAAAGCCATCATAGCACTGGGTGGAATGACCGTAGACTCTGTGTTCAAGCTAACTATGGCGTAGGACCGTGCCCTAAGCACTAGTGACCAAAACACATTTAGGTATGCGTTCCATCACGTGAAATGAGTCATTGACAAGGTCAGCATGATGTCCGCCTACATGCTCGACTGCGTCAACAAACGTTTGAGGGCCATAACCAACCTGGCGCTGTTTGGCGGCATTGACGAGATCATACATACAGGGACTTGCTTTGGCTACCTCGATCCTGTCAGGACTCAGCGCTACGAGCGGCCGAAGAGTAAGCGACGCAGACAAGATTCGAAGATACAGCTGTGCGAGCAGCTGAAGTGAAAGCGAAGCGTAGAAAATGCGAAGCGCAAGCGGGGACGAGGTGGTCGATAATTGGTCCTGTTGCACGTTTGTTTCATCACATTGTGGTGATCGCCTGTCAATCTTTGCACCATGTCCCCGTCTCACGAACTAGCCAAAGAACACAGTGTTATGCCACACAGATATTCGCACTGCTGTAACAGCCCCTACCTAAGATATCTCCAAGTAGCGATTATTTATTTTCCAAAGTCCCTGCTATACCTCGCGCTGGTGGTATGCCTCCCAATGAAACGCGGGGGGTAGAGCGGGTCCCCTGAAAAAGATAATGAGAAATGAAAGCAAAAATGAGTGCGCCGTGAAGCACGGCTCATAGAGATAGGCATTCAGCGTGACTGTTGCCTACGCAAAGGAATGTATACTCCTCCTTTCTTGATTTTGCGATTTTGTTTCGCTTTCCTTTCACAGCGGCATTGTGCCTGGTTCGCGGTATTACAAGTGCCCTTTGGGATATTTCTTTAGTAAAGAGCAGTGTTGGCTCCATCTAGCAGAGCAGGTGAGCGTGACCGCCCCATAAACACCCCTGTCGCACAGTGCATTGTCATCACTGCACTTTAACCCCTGACTAAAGGACACGCATGGGCAGGAAATTAGTGGACAAAAGCCCACTTCTTCCGGACGCGTTGCCTGCAATGGTAGAGGCAAACGAGTCCACAGCTTTTCCTCTCTCCGCTGTGTCCCTGCCTCGTCGCGCGCCAAACTAACACCCTCATCTTCAGGAGAGGGTCGCCAAAGCCTCCAAGATTACCCGCCAGAGGCCCGAGGATAATCTTAGAGGCCATGGTTTGGCCAAACCGCGTCTGCGAATGCTCATAAGAGATTAGTCAGAAGCGCCGCAATTTGAACTTCTTTGTTGCCGTAAAATTATTTGTTGCAGTAAAATTATACATCAAAAAGAATGTTTCAAAACCGAGCTTCAAAATATAATTTGTTATAAGTCAAGAAATCAAGCAAAAAAGTTTTTTTAACCACTGCGGCGTCTAGCCATGGCTTGTTTTGTTTTCAACAAAATTGACTCATCCGTTTTCTTAGCCGGTTGTGCGAAGTTCGCGAGCACTGAAAGCTGCACGTGTAGCCGGTGCGACAGATTGTGTGTGTTCTCTCGTGTTGCCAGCGAGGATACTGCCCTGTCTCAACAAACAATGCCGGCAAATGACATCGACGACGTGCCTGTTCGCAACGCTGGGCCCGAAGGAAGTGGAATGCAAAACGAGCCCAAACTGCGGATCTTGAGAGTCGCCGCCAGTGCTTACACTCTGCGATGTGTTGAAATGCACTTCGGGAGCGACGCGTTTCAGGTGAGTTGTGATGTTGAAATGCATTATAGCCTCTATTTCACACTGCCAGGAAAAACAAAAAGTGCGCAGCTTTGGCTTTCGTTACTCGTTCGTCTCTGCAGGGCCTAAAATCCATGGCGGCGCCGCGCTTTTCCCCTTTCTCATAAACATCGTCCCCGCCATTGCTCCGTGCTGCTGACTCGTTCACCGGCACCGCTTGCCGTCGGCGCCCCGTTCCGCCCCTCCCCACCCTCGGCGTATGACGACAGTCTTGCCATACCGGTAGCCGTCGGCCGTTTGCACCGCTCAGTCTGTTTGGCGTTTCATAATGTGCTACGCGGAGTCTGCCATTCACATTGTACGAGGCAATGGAAGTAGTCTGTGCCAGAGAACTTTGCAATGTTATGTGTGCGAGCTGTGTGGCATTTTCAGTCATCTGCGACTTCTTTGTGGCTGATACATGGAAATTTCCGTTTTTTTATTTAAGGCTTTGCCAACGTACTTGTACGTCTCTGAAAACTATCTGTTACAGTGTAATCTTCATGAGATTCTAAGTTTCCGTGCAGGTGCCCGGCAATAATTTTGATGAATATGTCAAATTTCAAGATCGCCCAATTCCCGACTTGGCGTATTGACCGTGTGTTTTGAGGCCGTAACCGCCGATTATTCCAAGTGATGATGTTTGTCCGGTGCTCAGTAATTTTAGTTTGTTTTCCTTAGGAGCTTCCCATTGCTTTTACAGGTATGAAAGTCGCTTACTGAGAGTCACCACTGAGAACTGTATGCAGCATGCAACGTTAGAATTTGATACTGCTGAATGCAAGCACCATAACACAAATGCATAAATAAACGACTTTGCATACAGCTATCTCATGAAAAGCAACATCCATGGAAACCATGTAAAGCGTAAGGGCATGTGTAATGCTTCCCTTAGTTTCAAAAGCTGTTGCCTTTCTTCAGATGGCTGAATGCAAGGTTATTCATATTTATGGCCTGTGGCTGTCTTCCGATGTGTCTTAAGAAGCCCCTCATGTTCCTCCCTTTTCTGCTCATTTGCAAACAACTATGAATCTCATGGTACATTTATTTGTAGCCTATTGAGTAAGGAAGCCTAGTGCAAATAAAGCGAGCATATAAAAATAATCAGACTATAATGCAAAACACATGACCAGTTTTCGGATTACGAAAATATGGGGTTGTCGGTGACTCGTAGGGTTGATGCATGTCTAAGGTTTTTTGTTTTTCATTGCGCACAAACAAAATGCCTTGGCATCTGGATTCAAAAGTGTGAAGCTACAAAACTATTCGTGTAGTGATATTTTAATGCAGTTTATGTGGTTTTGATCGGGTGGCATAAATACATTTCCCCCCAATTTAACCGCGGCTGACACAGATCAAAGCCGCCAGGACCCCACCCCATGAGAGCGTACGCTGCAGAGCGCACGCCGACCACGGCGGGCCTTGCTCTGAGAGAACAAAAGACACAAACAGGCATTTATTACTACAGCAACAATAGCGCCAGCTAGCAACAAAACACGCTAAGGAATCGAGGTCGTCCGACTCACCAGCAAGGTTACGAGCGAATGTTGGCCCACGCTAGGGAGAGGGGTACCAGAGAACGGATGGGACGAGATACGGGTGCAGGTCTCCACCCCACTTCCTCGCCCCGCTGGCGAAGAGCGGAGCCACGAGCGACACATCTGCTCGTGCCGACGATCCCATCCCAGTCGAAGACGATCAGCTCTCCCATGGGCGCGCGCAGCAATGAATGGATGAAAGGTAGGAGTGTCCTCTCTGAAACGGGGTGATGGCAGTTGCCACCATGCACAGTTTTTTTCCTTTATTTTTGTTTAACTCTGTTGCAATTTATCAAAATTCGAAATTTATTTTAAATACGTCTTCCTACACTTTTAACCTTATGTGACCTCTCTGCTTTTGACCCACCAATCTTCCAATCGCTTTTCGGTAATTTCCACCGCCGATTTATTTACTTGCTATTGTTATCTCTAAACCCTAGGTCCTCAGGAAGAGTGATTGTGCCTGCATCGACATCGGGATGGATATCATTACATGAGGTGTATGAGGTGTTCTATTGTGTTTACAGATTCACCACACACAGCGCATGTGTAATCTTCGTTAAATTTCTCTTTGTAGCTACGCGTTCCAAGACATCCTGACCTAGCTTCAAAGAATAGGGCACTGCCTCTTGGGATATCATAAAAAGATTCCTTCTTGATCTGTCGTTTCCAGTAATGATATAGATCTACACTATGCTTCTTTTCCATTCAATCTATCCAATTGTTACCTTCCGCGTTTTTAAGCTGTCGTTTAATACTGTCTTTCTCCGGTCTCGTGTCTCCCGTACTTACTGGTTAGCTTCCCAAGTCTTTTAGGCTATTTTGAGTCAACACTCTTTCTGCATAGGTATTTAAATACCTTAGCTGCCCGCCTGTTATCGTCCAATTTCCTCAGGCGTTCTTCGTATAGTATTTTACTCTGAGCTTCTCGTGCTTCGAACGAAGCCCAGCCCATATCCCCTTGTACTGCCTCGTTTGTGGTTTTCCCGTGGGCACCTAGCGCTAATCTTCCAACAGCTCTCTGATTTACTTGTAATCTCGACTGAACTTCTGCCCTTAAGCACCGAACCGCATTCCCGAAAGTAAGCCCCGGCAGCTTTATTCCTTTTCAAATACCTCCCAGTACTTCATACCTGTGGTACCTCCACAATGCCCAATGTTTCATTACCCCGGCATCTCTTCGCCCTTTTTCTATGAGAGACTGTTCATGGCTTTCCTTGTACATCTGCCTTTGGTTTACCCATACCCCGAGATATTTGTATTTGGCCGCTCGAGGTATTTCATTGCATTGTATTGTAAGCTCCTGATCAGTTGTATCGTTGAAAATCATCAAACCTGACTTAAGTGCGCTAAAACTGAAACCTAAAGAGTTTCCTTCGTCTCCACAGCAATTAACTGGTTTTTGCAAATCTTCCTGCCTCTATGCTAACAGTACAATATCGTTCGCATACATTAAACCCGGCAGCCGTGGTTCAACAACCTTTCCGCCTATTCTGTACGACAGATTATAACCTAGATTTCTTCCTTGTAGCCTTCTTTTCATTCTTATCATATGAAGCATGAACAGCAGCGGTGATAGAGGATCACCTTTCTTTAAGCCTTTGTATACCTCGACAGTTGTCGTACCCTTAATTCCTTCCCATATTATTTCAACTTTATTTTCTCGATGTATTTTCTGTAGAAAACCAATAACCTCATGATCGATACCTTCATCTTTTACTATTTTCCACAGGAGTTCCCTGTTTGCGTTGTCGTATGCACCGTTTACGTCCAGCAAGGCTAAATGCAGACGTCTGTTTCCCGCCTTAGCTACTTCTATGCTCTGGGTAAACACAAACAGGCTATCATCAAAGCGCTTACCACTTCTGAACCCGTTCTGAAGTTCTCCGAGTATTCTAGTACTCCATACCAATGACTGCATTTTTAATTTCACTGCCTGTATTGCCAGCCTGTACATAACCGATGTTATCGTAATCGGTCGGAAAGATTTTATGTTCGTCTTATCGCCTTTCCCGTTATAAATAAAATTCATTTTACTTTGCTTCGACCTGTGCTAAATTTGCTTATTTCTTATGACTCCCTACAATGATTTTATCAGCGTTTCCTTGCCTCTTGGGCGAAGTTCACTAATTAGCTTGACTAGAATTTCGTCTATCCGAGCGGACGTGCATTTTGGAATATTTGCTGCCACCTTTTTCGAGTTAAGATTGGTCAGTTCTAAGCTGTTTTCTATTGTGCTGTCCTCTGTTGCTCCCTCAATTTGGGCGATAACCCTATCGTCGTTCCTAAATGACTCAGCTATAACTGATGCAATGCACTTCACAGCCTCATCTCCCTCTGACGTTTTCCTTGGCATCGTGAATCTGTTCCTGCTTTCTGTGATTCGCTTTACCCAGCCAGCTTATATGGTTCCAGAAATTTCTTGCCCCCCCCCCCCCTTTAGTTGCATCGCGAACTTCAGCCAGCCAGCGATCAGAGGACTGCTTTATTTTAGCCTGGACGAGGACCTGCACTTGCTTTTCCTTTTTCGATAAGATTCCCATTTTTGGCCTATTTTCTCTTCAGATAGGTGCGCCCTCTTTGCTTCTCTGTGTTCCCGTGAGTCCAACCGCAGTTGTTCGATGGCCTCCCTAATTTCCTTGTTCCACTAAATTTGTGGCTTCCTCTTTCCTCTCCAGCGGTTTACCCCTTTTGCTTCTTTTATTTTTGTACTAATCAGTAGTTCTGATTATAATTCCATTTTTCCATGGGATGTTTCTCTATTGCTTCCTCTATGCCGGCCGCTATTAGTGCTTTTTGTTCGACATTTAATTTTGCGTACTCTTTTTGACTTCCCTGCATTTCTCTTCTAAGCAGGGCTCCCAACTGCAGACTAATACGCTTATGATCACTTCCCAAGCTGTGCTTCCCCTCTTCGTTTTTTTTCATTATTGCGAGCTTGCTATACATCCCCTGCGACTTTAACAAGTTGTCAATGGTCGTATGCCTGTCACGGGATTTCCACGTGATTTGTCCCTCGCCCTTAGTTTCTCTATTTATAATAACTAGGTTGTATCGCTCACAGAAGTCTAGCATCAACTTTCCATTACAATCTGTGTATCCATCCAGACCCTCGATGTGGCCATTCATGTCACCCAGCAGAATAATATCGGCAGATTCTCCAAACTGCTTTACATCGTCGTTGAGACGATCGTCATTGGGACGACTAGATCCTTGTTTTCTTGCCTGCATTTGTCCCCTGTCCCAAAATAAACTACTCCTAGCCGTATCTTTTTACCGGCAGTTGTACCTGATACCCAGATATGTTCTTGGAAATTTGACTTTATTCTTTGTCAATTTGTTCAACGATGTATCAGCATACCTACTCCTCCTCCCTTCCTCTCCGTTGTTCTGTTGCTCCCTTCCCAGACGTAGCCATGAATAAACGGTGGATCTTCTAGATCCCTGAGATGTGTCTCGCATAGGGCGTATATGCCTACTTCTTCGTGCTTTAACTGCTGTTCTATTTATAACCACTTCGCTCTTTTTCTACCGCCTTGCATGGTTATGTACCTGATCCTGGTGTTAAATGTCTTTTTGTAGTTTTCTTCCTGGACCTCCTAGCGGCCATTTTCTTGAGGTCAGCCGCCATTGTTACACTTTCTACTTTGCTTCTACCTTTGCTTCTAGCAATCACGCCGTCCGTGGCGCCCTCCCTTGTTAAAGGGGCTCTGAAACGCCTTCCGAGGAGAGCACATAACTTACTTAATCACTGCACTGTGTTGCCATGAAAACCGGAGATAAAGAACACTCTACTACACGCAGCAGACGACCCACAATCGCGCGTCAATGTTGGCGAGCCCTTCCCGGCGACTTTTTCATGCTCGCACACTCCTCCATCCCCCGCATCTGCGTAGACTAGGTGAGAGGTGGCCATTGGTTAGATTCTTTCAGACGTCAGGCAGCTACCATGGCCGCGGCCAATAAGCCGCTTATCTCCGGCGGGTCGAGAAGCTCCGCTCCCAGAGGGGGGCCGGCGAAGGAGCGCCTACGTTCAAGCATGCAAAAAGTAACGAGAGGAGAGGGAAAGGCGCGAAGACGCTGAAATTCAAATTTTAACTACAGATAACTCAGCATCTAAGCGCTTACAAAGCGCATTTAAAAAATCCTTGTTGGACTCTATTCATGAAGCGGCGTGCTTCAATCTCCCAGGCATGCCGCAACTTTATTAGAGCCCCCTTCACAGCCCCTTTAAGGTAACTAACCAGGGAAAGTCACGTGGCGCGGCCCTCCTGAGGCGAACCCATGGGAGGGTTCACCGCGGGAAAGCAAACAAGGGGAGGCTGCGGCCCGCAGCCTGCGGGGCAGTCCCCACCAGTTAAATATTCTGAGGTAAAGTTAACGTTGGGCGTTCATTTATTGAAGTACCTACATTCACCCGCAGGGGCATTACAGAAGGGGGGCGGAACAATATGTTTTTCGCAGCTTGAACGCTGGTTAAGTGAATGCATAAAATAATACAAGCAACGACACTGGACAGTACAAAAATTCGGTAAGGACGTAAAGGAACAGCATGCGCTTGAATTGGCGTTGTAAATTCACACTTGAAATGCACACTTGAAAGAACAAGCCATTGACATGTTTGGCGCCGTTTCTTTTCAGAATAGCTCTGGAGTAACTGCATACAGGTTTTTAGAATTGCTCAGTGTATACTTGAAATAAACTTTTGCGACTTGGGACAAGGGTGCCTACCTGCAAAAGCTCGGAATTTGCATCGGACCGTGTATTGCTTCAGTACTAAGTGATCTTTGCCATGCATGATAGAAATCTTGCTGAGTGTCTTGAAGGAGCGGCGTTTTAAATGTTTTTGGATTCGTGGGCGACTTTTTAATCATCATTGACAACTCCAAGGTGAACTTTACTCATAATGCTGACAATATATTTGATGTTTTTAGGCGGAACTTGTCTCCATTAACTCTGGCGCATGACATGCCCCAAGAGAATTCTATCAGGTTTTAGACATACGACTCAAGTCTTTTAATGATCACATCTGTTGGGGTTATGAACGTCGAGCGAAGAAAGCGCTGCTCGCTGTGGTATCTGCACACTCAAAGCTTGTAAAGCGAGGCATAGTGAAATAGTCTATTAGCAATGCGCTGTCTACGTATAGTGTACATATGCTCCGTGGAGCCCTGGCGCTGCAGGTTAGGCGGCTTTATGACGCCGGCTATCCGGAACCCCTTGTTTGCGCTGTGGCTGAAGGTATGCTTAGGAAGAAAAGAGTGGGATATGAGAAGAAAGACCGCAGAAAAGTAGCTGTAATCCCTATGTACATCAGACATAACATAATCAGAAAAGAATCGGAAAGCGAATAGGCCTTTAAGTTGTGTTCTCTGTACCGTTAAAATTATCACTTTTGTACAAAAAAAACCCATTCACAACTAAGGAGAGCCCTTGCGGTATTAATCACCGAAACCGTGTCGTTCATTGTCAAGAGGGTGTTGTATATCGCGTGCCTTTGTCGCGTGGCCACGAATATATTGGACAGACAAGCAGATGAGTTAACACAAGATTGAGAGAACACAATAACAACGTAACTGATGGGAACCAGGGTCAGCTTAGCATGCACTCTCGTAGCTGCGGTAAAAACTGTGGACGTCAACATCGAAAAAAGCCGTGCGTGCAAGCATTTTATCAATGCACGATTGATAGTAACCATAACGATCAGGGAGTTAGGGAAATAATCGATGCGGTGAAGATCGCTCGTGCGGGGGATAAGTGTTCGGTCGTTTTGACACAGCAGGAACTCAAATTTTAGATGGTTCGAATTCGGTTCCTGCTGCTATGCTGTGGCATCATGACGAGTGAAGCAAGGCTGAATGGTGGGCCAGTTGATATGACATGTCGAAGAATAATTTTTGCCAGCCGAAAAAAAAACGAGGGACAAGAGGAGAACTTACACAGGACAAGGTTGGACTAACAACTGACATCTTTATTGTGCACATTCCTACGAGCAACCGTCATGCATGCGCCAAGCCAAAACAGACAACCTACGTTTAATCGCTCAAGAAGTCAATATCTTTCGTTGTTAGCCCAATAGACGAGGAACTGACGCAAGCATTACCATGTTTATCTATCAGACAGACCTCAAGAATTTCACGTGCCTTTCTTGTTTTTCCGTGGCCTAAAGTGGTTACATGGTTGAAACGAGGGGAACACTTCTCGGGGCATCTACTACAAAGCAAGGCAAGATTGCCATCTTCCCCACTACCAATTTTTGTTCGATGCTTGCGCAGCCTTTCATCAATACAATCACCAGTATGTCCTAAATAACACTTTCCACACATCAGCGGGATCTTATATATGACTTCTGTTTTGCACCTCGCAAACACTGTTCTATGCTTGGTGTTGCAGCGTTTCTTCTTATCGTCGGGCATTATTCGTGCGCAGAGGCCTGAAAGCTTAAGAGGGGCAGAAAAAATCACGTTAACGCCTTGGCGCTCGGCGACTTTTTTTACATTGTGCGGCAATTTGCGCAGATACGGCACCACTTGAACACTCTCCCTTTCTTCCGCAGTAGCCTTCTTTTCTTTCTTGGCCTTGCCATTCAATTCCTTTAACACAGACTCGGCCACTCCTCTCATCATTTCTGTTGTGAAGCCCGCACCAGAAAGGCGATTGGCCTGCGTCATCACACTAGTTGAGACAGTGGGGCAGCAACTTCTTTTTACAGCGTTTGAAAAACAAGCCTTAGCAATACTGCGCTTGGCTAATTGAGTGTGGTTAGAGTCATACGGCAAGAGTCCTTTTTGAGTTCCAGGGATTGACGAAAGAGATTGACTTCTTGAGCGATTAAACATAGTTTGTCTGTTTTGGCTTGGCTCATGCGTGACGGTTACTCGTAGGAATATGCACAATAAAGATGTCAGTTGTTAGTCCAGCCTTGTCCTGTGCAGGTTCTCCTCTTGTCCCCGTCTTTTTTCGGCTGGTAAAAATTATTCTGACGAGTGTTTGCCCGTTCCCTTTTCTAAGATTTCACTCTTGCTGGTATATATATATATATATATATATATATATATATATATATATATATATATATATATATATATATATATGCACACGTGGCACGTTTAGTGACCTAAACAGTTGGAAGTCAGCGCTCTTTACTCTTGTGTGCTATCCCGTTCCTTTTTTGTACCTGCGCTGCCACTGAAGTAAAAAATAAATGCTTGGTCATATCGAGGCACATATAAAAATATATACAAAGTCCCTTACAATGTGCCTTGTAGCGGTTGCCTTCACTACAACACAAGAAAAAGTAAATATGTAATAATTAATTATGTACATCTTCCACCAAGAGCCAGCTCTTTCATCTGGTGGGGAAGGCCGTACTCAATATGTTTTGTGATGACCCCCACAATGCGCAGGTCCACACGGGACGGAGAGGCAAACAGACACCGTATGGCTCAGTTTAAACAAACAGATATATTCAATAATTATACATGATTAAGATTCAGAGGCTGGGGCGTCCGAGCTTACGTGCCGACGACTTCATGGGGGCGATGGAGTGGCTCCGGAGTTGGGCTCGAGCGGTTGCTGGCAGAAGCTGCACGCCGTCAGGCTTCGGCGCTGAAGGCCCTCTTGGCGAACGATGTCGTCCTGAGCGTCCTTCTTCCGTACTGCTTGTCGATTTTTATATCCTCTTCTCCACACTCCCTAGGGTGAGGACGCCCACGCCGGAGGGGAAGGAGGGGGGCTAGGTCTTTCACTTGGGCGCACAAACATACCACCGCACTTATGGTCTCGCCCCCCTCACGTGTTGAGTCCGAGGGAAAGAAGGTTGTCTTCGAGGTAGCGCATAGCGTCGGCTGTGGTAAGGCGCGCTCTGGCCCGCTGACAGTTCCCGCGGGTCACCGGCCTCCGCTCTCCATCCATCAACTGACACTCGCTCCTCAAGGTAAGGCGCGCTCTGGATCGCTGACAGTTCCCGCGGGTCACCGGCCGGGAAAGTGGTCCCTTGTCCTGGGTTGTGCTCGGGAGGCCTCTCCTGGAACCGCCACGGCAATTGGGGAAAATAAAGCCCGTTTCCCCGCGCCGGCGGCGGCGGGTCCGGTTGGGTCCGGTTGGGCTTAAACCCCTTCGTTCTGGTCGTCCCTCTCAAAGAGCATGGCTGGGTAATTGATGATGCCGCTGTCATCTGGGTCTCCGTCTACGCCGCGCCGTCGAACGCGGAACCTCGTAGCACACACAAGGAAAGTCACACTCCGCAAGCAACGTCACAGTTTTCACAGTTCTTTGTTTTACTTGTTCCATCATTTTGATAGAGATGACCAATCAAAATAACTGCCACAAAAGTAGTTAATTTCGGTGCTAGCGAATTTTTGCATCTTTCAAAATCATACGTGAAAATTTTCATTGATATATACAGCCCTGTAATGTCACATATTTGAAAGTCTTTTGTCTTGTATGTATGAAACTTGCAGTGCACTCAAGCTCACACATTAAACATAGTGTTGATTGCCTTACAGTTTACAGTGTGTATATTGTGCCGCTTTGATGCATCACTTTGATTTTAGGAAGTTATGTGCTGGGGACTCCAGCAAGGTTCAACATCTTTCACATCTCAGCTAGAGTGCCTCTCAAGCAGGACATCATTCTTTTGAAGGGTTGCATCGAATGTCTTTAAAGGTATCAAGTGCTGTCCATATGGAACAGGGTTCTCTTCAAAGACTCAAAAGTGATGACAACTTGCACTCACTGTGGGACACAATGCATGCATCCGCACTCCGCTGCAGCACTCACTGCCGTAGTTTTCGCATGTAGTCATGCTATGATCAGTCTATGTAAACATTTTTTTATGCTTCAAGTTTGATTGCACACTGTCAGAAAGCTGTTCAAGTCGATGATTTTTGTGCTGTTCTTTAAAGGGACACTGAGGAGAAATTGAAGTTGGCTTGTAACGATAGAACACCAACTCCTGATCACAAAAACGCCGCTCTTACTGAAAACAAAGCTCTTGTAAGGTAGAAAATAGCAAGAACCAAAATACAGGTATCGCCACCAAAGGCCAATCTCGCAAGTGCAAGCGTGGTGACGCCATAGGACAAGAGACGCCACCTTGGAGGAATTTTCCATCCTACTAGGTTTCGCGAATCTCTGAGGCCGACAAAGGTAGGTTGCGCAGATCAATATTGAAGTAAGTTTTGTTTTAAAACCAATAGTGCACTTTTATCAAACAAGGAAGGCAGGCAAAAGACAACCTGAATGTTGGAAGCAAAGAAAACGGATGCTTGGCGGCGCCGCAGGCGGCCAGGAGAGTTTCGATTTGTTATGGCGCTTGGCGTCTATGAGCTTTGCGTGCCCCGTGGTTTTGTTTTTGACGCCCCTCGATTTACAAGCGCCGAACAGCAGAGGAACTCCAAATGCCGCTTCAATTGCTAGTTAGCCTTTGAAGGAGCCTGTTAAGGCTTGTCAGATGATCGCCACGGTCGATGAAAAGCTATGATGGCACGATGGTCGGTGATCGTACAAGGCAGCACTTTTGTATTCGCACGCTTGCCCGGCGAAGCATTCCCGGCTGTGCCAGTCAACTTCAAACTACCTAACGGAAATCATTTATTTGGGACGGGATACAAGGTACAAGGCGGTTCAGAAAAATTGCTGATGGCCTAGCTTTGTTAGGCCAGGATATACCTAGCGAAAGCGCGGAGATTTCTGCATCAGAGGAGTGCATTCACTAGATGCGCCTTTATTGACGGCTGTAACTTGAGCCGTCGTGGCGGAGCGGTAGCGTATCCGCCTCAAACGCCGAAGGCCCTGGTTCGATTCCGAACCTCGGCACCGGACCTCTTTTATTTAGTGAGTGGGCGGGGGGTTTCAGTGGCTCCCATGGATGCCGCCGCTGAATACGTTGGTTAGTGGTTAAGCGCAGGCTCTGTTAAGGCGCGTTTATACTGCGGCGAGGCGCGCGCGCACGCGCCCTACACGGCGAAGTCACGTCGGTCAAAGCGAGACCCTTTATACTCCTACTGCCCTTGACCGCCGACGCGTTCGGCGGCTTCGGCGCACTCTGACCGCATTGGCGGGGAGATTGGAGCATGTATCTATTTCGCGCCGAGTACGCCCGCCGCCGCCGGCCCGGCCAGACTGATTTGGCTCCGCGGCGAGGTGCGCGTTATATTCGATAGCTGCGGCAGTTCGGCGGAGCTGTTCTTTTCGAGCTCGGCTATTTTAATCCATTCACAGTACACATCTGCAGGTACATGAAAGTTGGCGAGAGAGCCAGATCCAGTGGACCCGTTGGATCTAGCGGAAGCCGTTGAAGCGTCTTGCGCCGGCTTTGGTTTCAAGACGCCGACTTTAAACGCGATCGCCCTCGAGCCCCCATTTGTTTTTTGTGGCAAAAAATAAATAAATAACTTGGCCCATGCAACCGTGGGAGACCTCGATGCTGCATGCTGCGCCGTGCAACCGCCCCGTTCAAGGAATCACAATCCGTTGGCCCCAAAGCCCCGGCCAGCCTCCGATGGGCGCAACGCACCCCTCGCGACTCCCCGCACTGGGGTTATGATATTTAGTTTGCAACGGCTGCTCTCTGAAGAAGGGGGAAACTTCCCGCCGGCGCCTAACCTAACCGTGCTCCCTGAAAAGCATCGCACGCTCTGTGGGGCTGAGGTCGCTGAAATGCAGGCCACAGTTTTTGAGAGAACTACGTCTTCAGGTTCGGGAACGGGATCCATCGTAACGCTGGCAAGACGCCGGTGCAAACGTAAACGAAGCGACGGTGGCGACCCCCGATAGATACCTTCAACGTGCGGCGGCGGTAGCTTTCATTTCGGCAGCTGCTAAACCGCACCGCTAGCCGCCAGAAATCACGGAGTCTTCGTTTACGTCACATTTCACGTCACTCCGTTCTGTGTCGTCATAAGAGTTCTCCGTGTCGTCATAAGAGTTCTCGAGTTTGAATCGGAGCAGCGGGAAAAAAATTTTCAAGTTCGAATCCAAATTTCTTTTAAAAAAATGCATCTTTCGCTCCCGGACAAGCGTCAACAAAGCCATGAAATGCCGAACTATCAGATATTGCTAACAAAAAAATTTTGATAGGGTTCTCCTCAGTGTCTTTTAAAGAGGACCAAATATTACTTGCAGTTTGTCACTAGAGTGTGTAATGACAAGTGGGCTTCATGTGTAGACGGCGGTTTTCTCTAGTGCTGCACTTCTTCACGAGAGAGTAGGTGTCCAAGGGATTTTTCTCCTACCGTATGCATACTGGCCGGATGTGTGCTTAAACACATGCTTTAATGCAAATGAAGAGTTGCAAATTCTTGACATACTGCATTGTTGTGTGCTCTCTTTATGCAGAATGTACATGTTGTTTGATGCTTCATTGCAGTGAAACAGAGGAAGTCACCAAAATGTTTTTCTCCTGCCACCGGAGCATTGAACCAGTAATTCACTGTTTACTTTCATATCTGTTAAAAGTTAGCAATCCACGACGTGATTATTACTACAGTGAGATTTCTTGACATGAACGAAACATAGGGGCGTGTATGCAGTCATTTACAACGTCATGCTGAGAGTAGTCTTGCAAGCACCTGTTCATACGATAGGAGGTCTCTAATGAGTCATTTGTGTGCGCTCACAGAGCAAAGCAGGCTTTGTCCCCTGACACTTCTCCGCCTCTGTGCCTAATTTCTACTGTTGCTTTTACATGCTAGGTGTAGTGATACAGGAATCCACTAGTTTTCCTTCGGGCAAAAAGTGAGGCAACTCTCTCATGTTATCTGCCAAGCTTGCATGAATGGACGATAAGGCTACTGTCTGCTTGTCCAACCAGTTTCCCTGTATAAGGCATCACTTTTACCAGCCTTGTTACTGGCACTTTGCTTCTTGGCTGCTGATAATGCTGTTAGACGAATTTCACAAAAATGCCAGATGATCTGTTCACCCTATGTACCTTTGGTGCGACTGGGGCATCAATGGACGCGTTACTATCATTTGGTTCCACACAGCAATCAGCAGTAATACACGGGCTGAGAAAACTGCAATATAATGGTGGAAGTGAAGAGCACTTCGTGAAATGGGCAATATTACTGCGCACATATACCACATAAGCTTCTTTTACACGTTCCAACTTGTCTTGTTCCCTGAGAAATCTGCCTCTGTGACCCTGATGTATGCAGGCTTTTATCACTTTTACTCTGTTCAAGCAGCATTTGGCTCACTATTGGCATTGCCATCACATGTTCTGCAGCAGTCATGAAAATTTGTGTATCAAAAACAAATGTTTGTTGTCATAATTTGCAGAAAGCGAGTCTACTCTGCAGCTTACTTGCTCCGAAATTTTTCTTGAGCTTCAAAATAGAGTTGGCAGCAAAGCAGTTTTATTTTTTAGAACAAGGAATTTTTTGGGGGGAGGGCATAAATATTGTGCAAAATCACTACCAGTTTTACTTGGCGCCATTTGTAGTTGACGACGGTATTTATTTCTTTTTTCCTTTGTTTACATTTCATGTAATAAGATTCTGTGTGTGCGTAACCTGGCGGCGCCTTAATGTACACGTCACGCCTACGTCACAATTTGCACAAAATGGCGAATTGTAGAGAATAAGGCTCCTGGTTGGACAATGCAGCCTTTCGGGTCCGCTGTACATGCTGTGCGAAGCATCGTGAGATGACCAGTTTTCAGCCTGACATTGTACATCATCATAGTTAAGAGATTCCACGATCAATCCTGGTCACGGCACCAGTTAAACTTTCTTGCCCTTCTCTAATGGGATAGCCGCATTGGGCTAGTTGGTTGCTCGTCGCGAGCGGTGAATGATGATGGCACGCTGGCAGGTGATCGAATATACACGGCGGTTAGCAGTACGAAGAGCCTTCAAGTCTTCGTCCGCTCGTCTGGCGTCACGTTGCCAGTTGGGGCAGCAATTCCAACTTCTTAAGACAAAAACGATTTATTAAAGACGGCATTGAAATACAAGGCAGTGAGGATAAGGCAGTTTAATGCAAAGGCTGTTTAAAAGCGGCCGAGACAGACTGGGCGCGCTCCTCTCAAGTCATTGTTTGCAGCGGGTTTTAAACCCTTCGACAATTGGGCGGAGCTTTAGTAAACCAGCTCTCGCCTGGTTTGGACCAATAGCTATGCAATGGCAACGTATGTACAAGTGGGCGGAGCCCAGGGCACACCAGAGCCCAACCCAGTGGGCCCCGCACCTCCTTGAACGTGCAGGGCACGCGGTTTGGCGTACGCAGCTCGCTGCATGTGCATTCCATCCAGGCGCCATGCCTCGGCTTCGCCGTCTCCCCTGATGAGAGCAAAGGAATTTCTTCAGCGGAAAAAGATCGTCGGCCCCCTGCGACTCTGACACGACAGTTCGGGGGTCCTTCTCGCACTTTCCCACGGCTTTGGGCAGCCTCCGGAACGCGCGATGCATTGTCACCGTTCTACCCCTCGTGCACTGCCGGTCAGCAGGGGATGAGTCGGCGCCTGAGCCGAAAGGATTAGCGCGGGTAGCCGGCATCGAGGCACCCTAAGCGCCGGCGTCGCGCCTCTCAGTAAACTCCTACTTTAGAAGGAGATGACCACTCCCGGAAAAAAAAGGGGGGGGGGGGGGGGGAACGACCCATCGGTGCTGTGGGCTTCTAGCTTAACAATCATCACCATCAGCCTGACTATGCCCACTGGAGTACAAAGGCATCTCCCATATCTTTCCAATTAACTTTGTCATGTGCCAGCTACGGCCCACCTAATCCCGCAAGCTTCTGAATCTCATCCGCCCACCTAACCTTCTGCCGTCCCCTGCTACGCTCGCCTTCTCTTGGAATCCTCTCCGTCACTCTTCATATTACAGTTTTGCACTTCCGCGACTAATGCAAAGGCCCATGATTCAATTTACAAAATTTGGGCGCCCAGGACGGGCGGTGTATTCCAAAAAAATGCGGTCGAAATTGAGACCAGGAAACTCCTCCCACCGGCAGCGACCGCCATATTGAATGCTTTCGTGACGTCAGAGAGGCATAAACAGAGCCACATCATCTGCTATCATTGCTGCACTGCGCGCATCGAGGTCTCTTGTCTCCTGTACTTTCGCGAGCCATCTAAGTAACACTGGTCGTTCATATATGAGTGACTGGTGCCGCAATACCGATAACAGTAACGTAGTTCTTCTTCGATATAGGTAGGGTCCGGTGCGACGCCGATCGACGGTCGGTGGGCTGGTCAGTGTGCAGATATTGCCGATGACGCACCGGCCTGTCCCGTTAGATAGGCGACGACGCCATCACGACCAAGGACCGCGTACTGCGTAAAGAGTGAGGTTATTGGGAACCAGAAGAGCATAGTGGTGGACTATTTGGTATGCAGGGACGCCGGAAGTATATTTTCATTTGGGGGGGGGGGGGGGGGCTAGAACAAGTTTCTTTTCACTTGTTTTTTTTTTCTTGTGTATGTACCTATGTTTTTCAAATATTACAATCCAAGTTTGGCTCGAGAGAGAACAATTAACTGCGCGAAAAAAATTGTTTTCCTTATGCAGTGTTTCTTTGACCCTAGATGATGCATATTATACAAGCATTAACAAGAAAAAAATTACAAAATGAATTTTTAGTGCGCACATATTTATTGACATTTGACAAAATTTACATATTTAGCCATTCGCGCATGAACAAAACCATAAGATAAAACAGTTTAAATACCACAATACCAGCAAACGCGCTACAGTACATGTATACAGTTACCAATAATGCACGCAAGCAGCAGACATTTCGGACAGTGCTTCTCTTTCTAGGTGCTTAGGTGGGACCATGCAAAGGTTGCTGCTCGCTCCACTGCTCTACAAACTCCCTGATGATGCCGTCTAAACTTAGAAGCGCCGTTCTTTCTTTGCGTATATGCAAAATCGAAAGATGCGATAACCTCTTTTGAGTCGTTCGGTTGCGCAAATATGATTGATTCTGCGCAAAGCACTAAAAGAGCGTTCGCCATAAGTGACAGACGCTGGAATGGAAAACAGAAGCTGAACATACCTAACTTCCTGATCCATCAACTCGCGAATGTTTTGCGATTCCCTTTGTAGGATCTCCAAAATGCCGAGAGTTGTGGTAGAATCAGTACCGTTCAGAAGAGTTGATAATAGCATAAACTGCGCCGAGAGTCTGCACAAGTCAAAATCAACTGCATGCACTCCCAAATCCGCCTCTAGTTCATCTGCTGTATACCGACTACCTCCAGCGGCGCTGGTTAAGATGTCTTCTAGTTATACGAGCTGTTCCATGCCCTGCTGCTCAAAACGCTCTTTTGTTTCACTTACGATTAGGTCGGCAGTAGCGAAATACTCCTTGCGCAGCGTGGCCTTAACGTCAAGTGCAACTGGCTGGACAGGTCTATCAGTCGTCTCATACCTTGCAGGAGGTTTTGTCGGCCTTGACATACGAGGTTCCTTCAGGCCTAGGCGCGCTGCTCTTGTGCTCGTGGGCTGCCACAGCTTCTCAAACGCAGTTTCAGAGCGAAACTGGGAGGTCGCCTCGCAGAGAGCCTCCGCTGCTTTTTTTGCACCTGCGGCGCAATATGTTGAGCCCTGGAGAGCCCTTGCTTATTCTTCACAAGGCCCAAATAAGGCTATGGACATGTGGGTACCTAACAAGGTTTCAAATTTCTGCAATGATCCATAACAGCGCGACAGGCAGGACAGAGAAGAGAGGACACAACACACAACACAGTGTTGTGTCCTCTCTTCTCTGTTGTGTCCTCTCTTCTTTCTTCTCTGTGCCGTCTGTCGCGCTGTTATGGATCATCGTAAGCACCAACTCGCCCAACAAATGGTATTGTCATATTTCTGCAAAAGGCGATCGTAAACTCTAAAAATAGCCTTGCTGCATTCGATTACTCAACCTGGTGTCTGCAAGAGCTTCCTGAGTGTCTCTTGAACTCTGGTGTAATTCTCAACGAATCTGCATTGACTTGACTCTAACGGTCCATCACGTCAGGCAAAGCGGCGGTAAGTTATCTGGCCTTGATCCACTCTCCAGAGCCGACTCGCTTCCTGTAGGAAGTACTATGTTAGCATAAACACTTTTGCGCTTCTTGGAGTCGAGGACTGCGTTGGAAACGTCCTTAAAAGTGGTAAGAGCGTCTTCAATTATGTCACAACTCCTGCTAGCCTCTTGCAGTACCAGATTTCAACAGTGATTATTGCAATGGACATAGAATGACCGTGGCTCACTATCACTAAGTCTTTTTTGCACACCTGAAAAACGACCGGACATATTCGCCGCCACATGAAAGCAGTGGCCTCGTATACAGTGAAAGCCCAGGCCGAGATGCAAAATCATGTCCTTGATGGCCGAGTATAGGGTCTCAGATCTACTGTCAAGTGTGTTATACAGGCCGAGATACTCTTCCCGAACTTCGAGATTCTTGCTCTGCACCCACCGCACACAAAAGGTGAACTGCTCGTCACCATTTACATCGATTGTTTCATCAGCAATGATACCAAAAAATTGACCAAATTTCACGACCTCTACAATTTCTCGTTGTACACTATGGGCCATAATCTCTATAAGCTCATTCTGCATGTCACCGCTCACCCATTTATTTTTCTTAGTCACCCACGTTTTAAGAACCGGTACATCCTCCGACCTCTCGTCGAGCAAATCGAGCAGAATTCCATCACATTTACCTCGTCCTCGAAGGGCTTAACCTGTGCGGCAGAGGTTGCGCACAGAGCTAACTATGACACGAAGTGCTGCCCTGGCCTCCTCCTGCTGTTTGTTGTATTGCTGCGAAATAAGAGGAAAAACAGGAATGCCTGCCTGGCATCACAAGTTTCGGCTCACGGAGGCCAAGTGAAATTTCCTCTTTTCATGTGACTGGAACTTCTCGATAGCTTTTTCCAATTGTTAAAGCCAACCTTAACAAAAGCTGGTTCCATACTTCCAGCACTGTCCCCTTTTTCATCGAAATGTGGACGGCCTTCGTGACCCAAGACTACGTCGCTCTTGCTTTCATAAAAAAGCCAAGGAAATCGTAAAAACCAATCACGTTGACACAATCTACCGCCTCGGTTTCTGGGGAACCTGTAGGTTTTGGCTGGAATTGACCGACAGTCGTACAGCGCTGACTCGTCCTCCCTTGATCTGTTTCTTGAATTCGTGAAGGCAAGCGAATGCACACTGCTTGTTTGATCGAAGTTGGTTCCTCCTGCTGTTCGACGTGAAGGCACCAGTGTTGAAGCTTCTACACATGAAATCAAAGACGTATGGTCACATTCTGCCGTTCACGTCGGGCTTCTCCAATTTTCAGTGAAGGGCTTTTAAAACATGCGAAATTAAGTTTCCTCAACATTTTCCCGAATCAATGTATAACAAGGTATTATCATTAGCATAGCAGATAGGCAACGTTTCTTTTCGGTGGAAACACTGAAAATGCTTACCCGCGAAGCAGTCTGCGGATGGTAGGGAAAGCTCGGAATGATGGGTAGAGTCATCGCCGATTGGTTGAACATCGACGGCGGTCACGCTGTCGGGACGGGCTCGACTGATTTCTGCAGAAGAAGTGCCATCTGGTAGCCACGGGGAAAAGCGAAGAAGAAAAAAGTGTGCTTGAACGGATGCATTGACACAAATGGAAGTCGGGATGAAGTAATTAGAACTGTAAGATATCGTACCTCGAGGTTCTCCTCTTCTTAGGCATGTACGCTTTGGATAGGGTATGAAGAAACTGTATCTTTTTTTCGGAGCCAGACATTACGTGTAAGGCTGGAATTAATACACTAGCGAATACAAGTGACACGGAAACACCACCTCAATGCCCCGTGCATTCAATGCATTGAAGAACACAAACAGTCAGAGATCAAAAGTGAACTTCTCTCCGAACAGAGGATCTTGAGGTAAGATTATGATCTTATGGAGAATGCAGATGCAAGGTGCAAAAGGAGCATCCCAAAAGGAGCATGATTCACTGCACATCGCCGTCCAGTTTAACACTGTTCTCCGTCCCTAGATTCCCCAGGTTGAGGACGTCTCCGCCAGGGTGGGAGTAGCCTAAAACTTGCATTCCCGCACACAAACTCGCACGCACCAACTGACACCTCCGCACACATGGACACGTCCCTGGCATAAGTTGAGCACGAGAGAGAGGGGGATGCGGTCGGGACACCGCCGGGCTGGAAAGTGACGTCAGCTGGGCCGCCAACTCTCCCACGGTCGACGAACCCTATTCTTCCTTCCAAGAAGCCGACGCGCTAAATCGGGATATAATCCAAAGTGGTTGTTTCATTAGCAAGGCCGACGACTGCTGTGGACGAGCGGCACCGAAGACCTCCGAAAGGGTTGATTTCCACGCTTGAGCTCTTGCTCGTTCGGATCCCGGGAAGCCATAACTGGTTGTGCCATTAGCGAACGCGGGGAAGGTATGAAGACGGCCGCGGCCGCTGGCCAGCGGCGGCGGCGTCTGGTCTCCTGAAAGAGGATTTTCGCAGAATCTTGCTCTCCGTTTGGTCCCACGCCACGACCGAGCGAAGCGCTGTAATGGCACCACGCTGACACATGGGTCCACCCAGTGCAGCAACACTCAGTGCGGCCTGGGAGCGATCGTAGTCAAGTTGCTAATGATGAGACCCGCTGGCGCCGATCTTAACAACGTGCATCCGTCTGGCCTGTTTGGCGTCTGGCCTGACTCGAGATTGTGACGAGAAGGCGCTCACTACTTGCCGTGTTTGCAACTTAAAAACAAAACACAAATTTTATACTTCTATAATTGAATCAAGTTTTATTTGCTTATTTTGTGCATTTTTATTTATGCACCTCCGGAAATGGTAAGATCAACAATGCTGACTTAGCTGACGCACGTGACTACGGCCCGGAGGGAACGGCATTTTGGGTGTAGTAGAAACCGTCCTTTCTTTGCCCTTCTTTGTCCCGTCCATATGCTACGTTTTTGTTTATAATATAATACCCTGAGCACAGCACGAGCCTCCGAAACGTACAAATTTAAATGCCAATCTTGGAGGCATGAAAAGCACAGCCAAAAATTCAAAAGTTTGTTGACCATTATGCCAGTTGTTGAATGATATTTCTAAAGCGCTTACATAGCTATCCCGCGAAGCCGAGCGTTTGTTTCAATAGTATTTTAACTGTACGGTTTCAGTTGGTTGAACTGCTCAGGACTCCGCGAAACATAAGAGAAAAAAACGGCATTTTAGCATGACTACTCAGTCAAAATTATATCATAAAAGCACTCACACATTGTTGCGAAGCGAATCGAGCACACACAAAAATTCCCTTTTATATAAGGAATGATGTTAGGCCATGTAAAAAAAAACGTATGCGAAAGGACCCGTAGTTTCGGTTAGATTCGCATCAAGCCAAATTAATCTCCTTCACTGGCTTATGCTGGGCACCATACTTCCGCTACTTCCGTTTATTATCTTTCCCATGGATAGAAAAACGTGACTTTTCCACCAGCGCAACGGCTCTAGTTCATTTTACCAGCGCGAACCCCTGCAGCTGTTATCTTGGGCACTTCCGTGGGTGTCAGTGCATCATCATGATTCGTGCGCATGCAGTGCAGAGAAATACGTTTACCATTGTGTTCACCACAAAACCTCGGGCACGTTTTGGTTGTTCGGCGTGCATCATGAATCCTTCGCACAACTGCGGTAGAGGCCTTGTTGGTGAGGCAACAGTGACGGTAGTGCTAACCGTTGGGTGCTCGATCACTATGGTAAAAATAGAAATGCAGACACGAAAAAATGCAGGGAGGAAGCGGTGCCGGCCCCCTCTGTCTATTTATTGCTTTGCAGCGGACGGCGCGGATTTCGGCGAGCTGGCTTTGTGAACCATCCCTTGGTCTCAGCGTCACAGCTGCTGATTGCAGTTGCCGGATTTGACACGCAGATGAGCCGGCACAACGTGGCACCTATGCAGTGCTGCATGTTAACTGGAAAAAAAAATATCGCTGTGGCATATGGTAGTATGTGGATTGAGGATACCTGATTTTGATGTATGAGATAACCTCACATTTTAATGTCTCTACTCGGTGGTTTCAATAGCTATGGCGTTAGGCTTCTGATCCCAAGGATGTTGGATCGAGTCCCGGCCGTGGTGGCCGCATCTCGATGGAGAGCAAATGCAAAAACGCTCATAGGCTGTGCGTTGTATGCGCACATTGTACCCATTTTGGCAAAGATTAATACGGAGTCCTTCGCTATTGCGTCTTTTATAGCCCATGCACAGATTTGAGTCACAATACCTGTCTTTCAGATTTAAATAAACTATATACCTTGATGTGTGCGAAAGTTCCCAACTGGTTTATGGAACAATTCCCAGTTGATACCCGCTGTAACCAAATGGAAACCAGTTTGAGCAGTTAATATTTTCCCCCTGGAATTCGACTAGTCACATTTTAAATGCGAACTTTGGTATTGTTTCATTCAGGAAATTTATTGCATGGCAAATAAGGTTTTATATATATACGTCAACTTAGGGCCTGTGTAATGCTGTGGTCCAAGGAGAGGGCTGAGTCGGGCTGGTTGGTTCATGTTGAACGGTACGACGAAACAGCGCTGACGGACGGGACAGAAGAGGAGACCGACACATGCGCTGGTTTCTGGTGTCTGTTTCCTCTTCCGTCCCGTCGTCAGCGCTGTTTCGTCGTGACGTTCAGCTGTGGTTAATAGTCATCTGACTATATTGTTTACTTCTAAGCCTTGAACTGAAAGTTTAACATCTCCAAAGACCAAAATAAGTGGTGAGGGCGAGAGTCTTCTTCACATCGCTCCGATTGCTTCAATTCCCCCACCACACGGCTCGAACACGAACCCTTTCATGTGGTCAATCAAGTGTTTTTAAGCGGGATATCTTAGTTGAGTATTTCCAGTTGCGGATAAACACACCTTATGTTATTTGCACGCACTGAAACAATGTTACTGAAATATGAATTGTATTTTGACAAAGAATATATTTGGCTGAAAATAAGACGGAGCCATGGCAATAAAGAAAACAAGCACCATGAGTTCTCCGTTCCATACTAGTCCACCGCTGTGCTTAATGATGACCTGCAGCGCTGTCAGTGCTTGCATTTAACCTCTACCTCTGACGAATTTTCTATTTCAAAAGGAGCAAGACTAAGCAGGCATACTGAACTATAATAATAATGTAAGCGCAGATAGAGCGGTACATAACCGAATAAGCTCCCAAAAAGGCTGGAACTGTCCACGGAGGTTTACAAACGGCGCCGGCATTCCTTGATCGCGGTACAAGCTTCTGCCAAGCTCCCTAAAGATCGACTCCCCAGGCCCTTCCCAAGCGCTTCTTTATATATAGCCACTGGAATGAACCACTTTTCCAGTAACGTCCTGCGCATGCGCAAAGCCTCCTCCGCCAATTTTGACGACTGAATATTTGAACAGGAGAGGAGTTCGCTGAACGTGCTCTTCCAGGACGGCCCCTCGATGCGACAAACTACTGTACGCTAATGGACCATCTGGAAAAATCTGTAAGTCAGCCTTCCGCAAGGCTTGTTTTACAACCAAAAGTTCTCGTTCTGAAACGACACTCTAGCATTCTTTGTGCCGTCGGGGTCCCCCTTCTGAGTAACTTCTGGAATATCGCCATTTGACTTCAAGATGGCCCCGAGAGAGGGGGGACCGGTGTCAACCTCCTGTAGCACCGCAGTAGAGGTTAGGCAGGAAATGCAAGAAAATTGGCTTTGCTTCCGTGACAGGAGTGGGCTCATACTAAACTTTCTTAGAATTTTGTGCTGAACAAATTAGACTGACCCCGTACCGTCGCGCCAACTTGTTCCCTTCAACCCTCCGTATCCCTAGCCCGAACAATGAACAGCCGAACAGCCCACCAGTCACTTCGCGACGACAAGGATCGGTCTCCCCACTTTTCGTGCGCCACGCTGAGCGATGACACATCCGACTCACACTGTCCTGTCCACTTCTGTTCGTCCTTGTTTTTTTCGCGCTGCATTCTTTTACCATGTTCACTGACCAACAAGCCCAAACAGCCGCTTTAGTACGGTGGTGGGGACTGCCGGAAAACTTCCCTTCGCATACGTTAATGGACTTCGCCACATTTTATCAAACGAAAATCGAAGCCAGCTCCCTGCTTCTGCTGCTAATGCGAATTGGTAATTGCGCCAGAGTGTTTTTACTGTTAAAATTGCCGTTCTATGAAAATCAAAATGGGGCTAGCACTCTAATTCATGCCTGTTCAAGAGACTTGGGGGTGTCTTCAACGTGTAGACTCCTACTCGGACGTCATGGGAACGCGGAGGTTGTAAGTTAGGTTACAGCAAAAAATGTAAACAAGGCAGGAATTCTGGTGAGGGAAGGGCTGAGCACCCTCATGAAAATACTTGGGGGGGGGGGGGGCTCTGGCCTCCCTAAGTATGGGCTGCAGTGGTTGTAATCGTCGCATTCCTGGGGGACTTTGCGCAAGCACAGTAAGTGCTAAATGATGTATTATTATCTTGAAGCACTCATTTAGGCGGCGGCGGCTAGTCGTCGGTGCGGGCAGTGAAACAATCGAGTCGCGTTGGGTTTTGCCCGCGGCTTGGTTCCGCGAAAGGCTTCTGAAGGGAATGTATACGTTCGACTTACACACGTACATATGCAGCGGGGAAGCCGTCGCGTTCGGCACTCTTCTCTGCGCCTTTCGTGCCACAAGCTTACTTTAGTGCCACCTTGTGTTAATTTGAGTTTAATTATCGTTCCGACGAATGGCGGGCAAAAGCTTGGAAGTCAGCGAAGAACGCCCCGCCTTTCACGGCGCACATCGGCGAAGGCATGCAAAACAAGGGGTGCTTTTCTCATAAGGAAGCACTTGGCTGCCCAAAGGAGACCACACTCATAATAGACGAATAACATGCCTCTCAATGTAAATAATAAAGCAGTAGTGCATCGGTTTCTGTTTCCGCGACAATCAGAAAACGGATGCCACGAGCAAGCCCGCTTTCCCAATGATCCCTAAGCTGTACTAATGTGGAGCCTCCCGAAACGAAAACACGGAAAAGGCAATTTATTTCACTAAGCTAAAAAAAAGCTTTTCCAGCGATCGCTGTCCATGGTGGGTATGCAAGCACCTCAACGCAGCAAAACGAGCGCAGTAGACAATGTGGAGCGGGTATGCCCTTGTGAAGTCAGCTATCATAGTTTGCCGGACCAGCAACCAGTTAGCAAGATAAAAGAAAAAAATTCATTTTAAACTACCTACAACACAGAATAAACTGAACGTTCGCGGCATTGCAATTTAACGCGTTGGGAATGAAATGCAATAGGCAGTATTGGCGTGAAAATAGTTTATCATGGCCTCTTCAAGGACTACCGATAATCTTGCCATTGCATTACATGCCCCACCCAAGCCCATGCCTTCCTCTTGATTTCGACTACAATGTCATTAACCCGTGTTTGATATCTGACCCACTCTGCCCTCTTCCGGTCTCTTAACGTTGCACCTATCATTTTTATTTCAACAGCTGGCTGCGCTGTCCTCAAATTCAGGTATCCTTAAAGAATACTGGAATATTGCGGGTGCACAACAACCATAGCCCTCCACAAAATCAGCAATAAAATTCCAATAAGAAAGGGTGTCAGACTCAAAAACACAATGTCCCAATTCTATTCTAAGTCCGTTTACAGGAGGTATTCAGAGGTCTGGATGGGGAACAGTTCACGATAAGAGTTAATGCAGAGTACATAACTAATTCGCGATTCGCTGATGACATTGCCTTGCTAAGTCACTCAGGAGATGAACTGCAAATCATGATCAATGAGTTAGACAGGTAGAGCGGTACTATGGGTCTAAAAATTAATATGCAGAAAACCAAAACTAACGTTCAATAGTCTCGGAAGGGAACAACTGTTTATATTTGGTAGCGATGTGCTGGATGTGGTAAGGGAATATGTTACTTAGGGCAGGAATTTACCGCTGATCCGTATCATGAGACGGAAATAACTGGAAGAATAGGAATGTGGTGGTATGCATATGGCAGGTAATCTCACGTCATGAATGACAGTTTACAAATATTCCTAAAGAGAAAAGTATATAACAACTGTATCTTACGCGTACTCACCTATGGGGCAGAAACTGGGATGCTAACTAAAAGAGAAATTCGGCATTAACTATATTTAAGTAATGCCCAAGTACGCGGTACTCCATTACCCGGACCAATTAACGACTGGCAACCGGACAAAATAATTCCAAGTGTCCGGCAAACCTGCACTTCGGTGATGTTTTCGTGTAACTAATATCAACAATCCTAACCCGTGCTGTACGAAGGCACCGTATTTTATGCCTCGGTTATTTTATTTTATGCCTCGGCACCGGTTACTGCGCTCAAAAAGCCTTTCACTAAAGTGGCTGCAGAGCCCTCAGTGCACGTGTGCTCTCGTGCGCAAATTAAGGCAGCAGCGTACGCCCGCTCACGTATAAGGCTGGCTGATTTTTCTCTCAAGTACGTACATTTATAGTTCGTCTCGTTCATGTAATGTTCTGCCTGACAAACACATAAAACCATTCCTAGAAGGTGTACTATCCAGGGTAACTGCTGTGCGGAAGAAATAATGCGTAGAGCATCGGTAGAACCAGCTGTACGCAATATAACGGGGTAATTAAGCTCGTTTTGTACAACACTGCAGAATATTCACGCAGAACGCACTAATATTTAAAAGCGCACTTAAATGACGCAACCAATATCGTCGACTCGGACATGACATCGCTTGACTGAGCGTGGTGTGTTCCAATTCCAGGTTGGAATGCAGCTGTACTCGAGCGGCCAAGGTGCTGGCATGCACTTGAGAGCCGTCTCGTGACAAGCTAGAATCGTTAAAACGATGTGCCACGCCGGAATAAACTGCAAATGGCCATCTACAAGCACTTCCAGGGGTTGCATGCCATGCGGGCCTTTGAGCGCTGGATCCATCATTATTTCAGTACGCATCGTTGGGGAAGATAATAAAGCAAACTAAGTGCTTGCTTTTTCACGCTAAAATACATGGGCGCACGAGTCGCCGAGAAATTCTGCTTACATGTTACTGCACGCCGCAGATCCTGGCAGACGTCCGTCACTTTGCACGGCTCCCGAACCCATTTTTCGCGATTAGGAAAGCGGAAGGAATATATGCCGTTGGTCCTCTTCTTTCTATTACAAATCGATGGCATGGAGAAAAAAAAAAACACTGCATCAAGCAGCCAGGAGCGAAAATTTTGCCAAACACTCCAAGCTACGCCCTTTGTCCCTCCTTTGAATCGTCATCCGCGACGTACGCCGGAAGAGGCCTAACACCAGCGCGAGGTAATGTGCTTGGGACGTCACGACCCTGTCGACCTATTCCGTTTTTTTCGACACGACAATGCCAGCAGCTACGTCGGTTTCTTCGCTGAATCTTACCATTAACGCTATCGTGTTAAAATGCAAGCAAGGAAGAAGAGATTGCATTCGCAATATTGCTCGCAGAAGCCACGCCGCGCAAGATTTTAGGAATGTTTCACCAGACAGTGCCATAGGTAGCCAGTGTGTTGAGGAGCGCCATTGTCGGACATTGCCAGTATAGCACACCTTCATCGAGCGCCTCGACCGCCTTTGTAAGCGGCCTGCAAGAATTCATGTCTTTCAGGGTTTCATACAAAGCAATTCATCAAGCTTCTTGCTCTTCTGTGTGGTTTGTGTGTGGTCCCAAATATCAGGAGAGCATGTTTCGCTTTAACTGACGGCAATGCTTTTTGTATACCCATTCCGGAGAGTTTTCCAACTCACGTCTAATATTTCTGGACGGACCCTGATCTAAGGCTCCGGCTTCCACCAGGACTGCCACGACATGAAGCACCTTTACTGTGTCGCCTGTGGCTCGGTGTAGCTTTCTCGAAACATTAATCCGTATGGTTAATAACCCTGCACGTGCCATCTGTGGGTGCAACGAAACTATAGCCCACATGCTTTGTGCGTGCAATGCATAGAGTGTCGAAAGGCAGACTCTCTGCCATGCGCTGGAGCGTATAGATCCAGGCCCGCTGACTTATATTAGGTTTATCGGCCACTGGCCGCGGTGATCATCGGTTATGAAGGCCTCCCAGGCACTGCTACTGCTTCAATGCGTCGGGCCTGCACATTAGGCTATGACTTGACCGCATGCATACCGACTTCGCACGCTTACTCCTTTTTCTCCTTCATCGGTAATATCCACTCAATCTTTTCCCACAGCAAGGGTAGGAAACCGGTTTCTTCGTCCGGTTAAGCTACCTGTCTTTCCTTCTCGTCTTTTGGTTTGTGAGCGAATATAGAAGGGTGATGGTGTGTGTTTAACGCGATTGCATTAAGGCTTCCGTTCTGCAAAAAAATCTGCCTTTGGCGCTGTCGGCATGTGAGCGAACAAGCAGGTGGCCCGCCTGCCACTTAGGTGACGTGACCTTATGACGTCATCACAACCTGCTCAGCGTGGCAACCTGCCGACCGGAGTGTAAGCAAAGTGCCTACCGTGTTAGGTGGCAGTTAAATTAATGGTTGGTTGCGACAGGTTACTAGGGGAGAGCAACATTGGTCTCAGAAGCCCCACCGGTGGATGTGATTGAAACAGCCACCTGCCGGTGCAGTGCCGCATCGCTTAACCGCTGCACTACGGCGTCAGGAGTGGTATGAGGACTCTCCGCGATATAATAATATGAAGCAGAGAATGACCGCATCTGTGTATTAATGCCCAAAAGGACCCCAGCCAACTGATGGTACCTTTTAATGCTATCGCATCATACCCTTAAGGAGCAGCTGGTGTCCACTAATGTTTTCCGTGCTTTTCATTGATGCACGAATCAGTGAACGCTGAAGAATCAATCAGCTTTATTCAGCATTTTTTGTCCTGAAGAACAGAAAAAAATGCTAGGGTAGGAGCAAAAAGCCACAAACTCAGTAGCTTGACGAGGCTCCCACCCCTAATTGACAAGGCCAACAGACTGTCACGTTATTACATATATATATACACACACACACACACACACATATATATATATATATATATATATATATATATATATATATATATATATATATATATATATATATATATGCAGGACTTAGAACCAGCGAAAAAAAAAGTATGCAATGGAATGTGCAGTAAGACAGGTGCTATATCTGAAATAGTTTTGATGTGAGAAATGAACATGTATCTGTGTGAACTCGTCGCAGACTATTTATACATATGAAGATTACAATTCAACGCACAGAAAATGAAAGAAACATATCTAGCAGGAAAACAAAAAAAATCGCGTCAACAGCTCCAAAGGGTCAAATATAATCGGGTGTACACAAGTTCACATAATAGAAGCAGGAAAATAGACGATGATAAAAAGATACAATACATCCGCAATACAAAAGCAGTTTGTGTCGGAGAAACATAATTAAACTCATATGTCTTCAAGAATAAGGTATTTCTGCCACTTGTATTTGCTAAGGTTATGTATATCTATATTTTTATTTTGTAGGAAATTCAAATATGTAGGCATGTGGTACTGCAGCATGTGCCGACCCTGATTAGTGCGGGAAGAAGGTATAGACCAGTGTTCTCTGTTTCTGAATATGTAGGGCACTTCTAAAGGTCGATGTAAATTACATAAGTTGAGGAAAGTTTCGTTGTTAGTTTGAACACTGTGTTTGTACTTCATAATGAGGTTAAGTTTATGTATGTGGTGTATGGGGAGTACATTAAACGAAGCAAGAAGTTCTCTTGTATGGGCGTCATATGAGGCATTTGCTACATGACGAATTGCTTTCTTTTGTAATAGCATCAATTTGGTAAGGTTGGATTGAGTTGTGTCCGTCCATACAAGACTGCAGTAGTTAGTATGGGGAGCCAAAATTTAATTATAAAGGATTAACTTAATTTTAGTCGGAAGCATCGTTCTAAGCTTACACAGTACGCCACAAGCTCTTGCCAGGTTTCCCGCCACGCGTTCCACGTGGGCATTCCAGTTTAGATGTTGATTGAACGTCACACCAATTGTTTTTATTTCTTTAACGACTTTTATTTGTTCGGAACCGAGTTTTATGTCGATATCCGGACTGATAACTTTTTGTACAGGAGTAAATAATATGGCTCTTGTTTTAGCAACGTTAATTTGTAAACTATTTATTTGAGTCCATTGAGAGAATTTTTCAAGTGTAACATTTGCGAAATCAGTGAGTTCTTCAATACTGGCTGACTGGAAAAAAAAATGCTTGTGTCGTCTGCATAAATGATGTAAGATGCAAGTGTGCCGTTGTTTACTATATCATTTATGTAAATATTAAATAAAACCCGTCCGAGTATACTGCCTTGCGGCACACCTGAAGTGACATTTAATAGGGAAGAGTGAGCTTTGTTAATCACGACGCATTGTTTACGGTGGTTTAAATATGACTTGAGAAGGTTACCAGAAACTCCTCGAAATCCATAATGCTCTAACTTTGTAGATAAAATTTTGTGGTCAATTCTGTCAAATGCTTTAGAGAAATCGATCAGAATACCTAGGGTCATTTTGTTATTTTCAAACCCTCTAAGTATTAATTCCTTCTGCGTCAACAAAGCTAATTCAGTGGACATACCTCGACGGAACCCGAATTGCTGTGGAGATAAAAGCTTGTGCTTATCACAGAAACTGGTGATTCGCTTGCATATTATTTTTTCTAGACCTTTGGAAAAAACGGGTAACACTGAGATCGGTCGATAATTTGAAAAGTTATTTTGATCGCCTGATTTATATATCACTCCTACTCTTGCACACTGCATAATATCTGGAAAGGTACCAGTATGTAAACACGTATTGTAAATGTGACAAAGAGCTGGAGTCAGCAGGTCTAAGACGTATTTAACGGGTTTAATTTCAAGATCATCAATGTCCCGGGCTTTACTATTCTTTAAGGACATAAAGGTAGAGTAAATTTCTTCATCAGTAGTCGGTTCAAAAAAGGCAGATTTAGGATTGGGTGCACCTAAATATTTTTTAATTTCAGCGCTGTCTTGTATAAGTGTTCCCGAGGAAAGATTTGTAAAGTATTTGTTAAACTCGTCCGCTAGGTCCTTCCCTTCTAGTGTTTTAGCATTTACTGTTAGTTGAAGTACTTGATTGTTGCGTGTGCCAGTATTCAATATTTTGTTAAGTTCGCGCCATAGAACATCAGTCTGACTAGTTGAATTGTTAAATAAGTTTTCAAAATACGCATTTTTCGTTTTACGCAAAGTGGTTGTGACAGAATTTCTGTATTTTTTGAAAGCTGAGAGGTCATCTAAGCTCCTTGTCTTCACGAACTTTGCGTATAGTTGTTCCTTTCTCTTAATCATTTTAAAGCACTCATCTGTCATCCAAGGCTTGCGTAACTTTTTAGATTTGTTTACAGTTTTCAGCCTAAGACATGTGTGATAGCATGACTTAAATAATGAGAGAAATATTTCATATGCTTGCTGAGCATTTTGGCACGCAAAAACGGGACTCCATTTTATACTAATTATTTCATTCCTAAACACCTCTAGGGTCCTGGAACTTATATCTCTGACAGTGTACGAATCGGAGTGGCTAATCTTTCTCTTAAGAAATGTATTACATTTGTAGATCATGTATATAGGAAAGTGATCACTTAGTCCCGTAATTATTCGGCCCGACTTAACACAGTCACTCATATTATTAGTCACAAATACAACTAAAAGGCTCTCTGAATGATCGGTGATTCGTGTTGGCTCTGTTATGACGTTGCCACAAGATAAAGAAGTAAGCAAAATTTGAAATTCACGCGAGGCAGCAGTGTTACCCAACAGATTAATGTTACAGTCACCACCTATAATGATTTGCAGCTTATTTGTAATTGTGAAATTCAAGAGCGTTTCTAAAAACTTAAAAAAGCGGTTTATGTTCCCATTAGGTGGTCGGTAAATGACAGCAAACAACTTATTTTCACTTTGAGTTGTTATAACCTCGTAATCAGCATTAATTTCAGAAAAGTCTGGCTGTACAGCACATGCGAACTGTTTTGATACCAGCTGTAGTACACCGCCACCACGTCGGTGGGACCTATTAAGAAAAAAAACTCTCGTATCCCGGGAGATTCAAAACATCAGCTGTAGAAGAATACCACGTTTCGGTAACCATAATAACTTGAAACTTGAAACGGAATTCGGCAAGAAAAATAACCAGTTCGTTGTTTTTCTTATTCTTCCTGCTGTTATGAAAAAAGTGGAAAATGTCGTGACCAGGTCGGTTGGAAGGATGGGTAGGGGGCGCTTCAGCCATTAGCCACATTTCTCAGTGAAGCACTTTCTTGATGGCGTAAGCCACGTCTTCGGTGTTTTCTTGTTCACAGTTTTGTTATATCCGTCGTAGCGATTCGCATTGATAGGTACCGAATTTGAGGTGACAACGGCAGGACAATAAGAAGTGCACTGCTTAAAAATATGTTCTTGTGAAAGATATATTGGGAATATTTTGTGGGGACGTTTACTGAAAAAAAAGGCCTTTTAGTTTCGCATAATTTTATCTCGCGCAATGCGATGTTATTGTGTCCCAGTAGTTTGATAAGGTTGTCTTGCACATCCCGAAGAAAAACCGCCCGTTTAGCCCCAGCGAAACTGAAGAAATGTGATGCGAAGGGCGTGAATTTGCCATTTGCATTTCCGTAAATCGCACGTGTTGCGCAGAGTAGCTAAACAAGCGCAAATGTGCCTTGAAAACTGGTGTCAGGTCACCTGATCAATGAGCCGTTCATATACAGCAGCGAACAAAAAGATATATTTTCAAAATTTTCACATACATTCAAATTCTATGTGAAAAATAACGTATTTTTTTTTATTTTTGACTATCCGTCTTCTCCTTGCGTCATATATCCTCTTTTTCCGTGAGGAGTTGTTGAGGGCGTAACTGTTCACGTTTAGTTCGTTTTTCAATTTTCTCTTTTCATGGGTCATTCCTATTGCGCTCACTTTTCTTCTCTTTTAAATTATTATAATCTTGCTGCCACTTTCACGTCACATATTACTGCATATTTTTATAAGCACTGGATAGAGTGCGAGATTAACATATCGTCATAAAGACTGCTCAAATATCAATTATCCGCATCCACAATTATGGGATGAAACATCATCAGCTTTTAACTGATTTCAGAGTAGCTCAGTCCACTTGATCACAAATTTCGAAGAGGTATAGTTTAATAGATGGTGTAGTCTTTCGATCATCGCAGGAGACACGCGAGAACAACCAGCCAAGTTGTCGAAAAAGACCTTGTCTGCTTGAGCCTAAAAAACTCCACACTGATTAATATCGACACTTCCGAGGATTTGGCCATGTTATCAGCCACTACTGTAGCTCTGTCTACTGTGGCACGTCAAGTGCAATGTGCTCGACTGATCGATCAAACCAGGTACATCTGTGAAAAGAATTGGGTTTCCAGGCAGGTAAAGGAAGACCCGGTGTAGACAGTTCACGAATGGAAAATAGTTATTTCATTATGCGAATCTAAGTTGATAGGATTCGCTGTATATGTTGCCCCAAACGCAACTTATACGGTAACATATTGGCATGGAGCTGATTCCCCGCTCGTGTACTTTGTCTCCTTGACTTAATTCAAGGTACCACGAGCGAAAAGCTTGATCAGGGCATTCTCGGAAAGGTTACGATTCCATATACCTGCAAGAATCTGAGATTTGGATGTGTTTCAACAGAATTACATTCTAAAGCACTGTTCTGCGCTTTTGAAAAATTGGATGAGGAGGAGAACGGTGGACCTTATGGTGTGGCCAAGCCAGCCTACTGAGAATAGTTCAATTAGATACGCCTGAATAAGCATCGCACATCGTCCAAGGGGCAAAAAAAGACAGCAGTGCCGAGCAGAAAGTCGAGACGCTGCTTGAAAGGCGGGGAATCATGGGTTACACCTTCACTGACGGCTTTGTCGATTCGGCGAAGTCAGGCAGTGATCGCCGGAAAATGCTTGCGTGTGAAGTACCGATGCACTAGGGTATTGTGAAAAGGCGTTGCTTTACTATTGGTGCCTCATTTTGTAATAAAAAGCACGTAATCGTTGATACCTTCACGGAGCGCGGAAAGCAGTTCTTCAGTAAATTTCCTGTGGGAACCAATTGCCGCTTAATGTAATAAACATTGGCTCCTATTCGATTAAGAGTCTGATTATGTCCTCCCACCAACACCGTGCGCAAATTTTAGTGCAGTAAAAAAGGTAAGTTCTAAATCTGAAATATCATACCTTTTTGTTCGCTACAATATACCTGTCACTGGTCGAAAACACAGTTTTGTCGCTAATTTATGCTGCCCTATCATGCGTGCGCATACCTTACCAATGTACGTTGCAGGTAAACTAGCAGCTATCATCACGGGAATACGTCGTGAAAAACTAACGCACAACAAACTTTGATTTCATCTGTTTGCTGCCCTTTACAAAGCTGGGTTTGGTGCATGTGTCGACCTCGCAAACGTTTTCGTGGCGCTTGCGTGCCAGCGATTGATGCAAATCTCGCTGAGCGCGTAATGCGGCCGAACTCAACCCTAGCTACGCTGTGGCGCTACCACCGCCTCGTCCACCATGTCGTACTGCCACCGCGCCTCCTGCAGGAGCAGAAACAATCCAATAATAAGTAAAAGGAACGCGGTAGGCGGCTTACCTGGCCTGCTTGATCTCGTGCAACGTGTCCGGCAGTGGCGCCTTGAACGTCTCGGGCAGCGGGACAGAGACCAGGATCAGACTCGCACACACTGCGATGTCGACCACTTTGGGCGCCCAAGCCGCGAACACCACGCCCTGGGGGAAGTTAACAAATGTTTGTTAATACGCGCTCCAAGCGACGCCTAGCCGTCCTGTGGGGAACTCCCGCAGTGTGACAACAGTGAGCCAACGTTTTCATTTAAAGGCTTATAATGGAAACGAGCCTCGCTATATACCGCACTACTCTGCATGAACATCCTGTCATGTTTCTTGGGCTGCCCACAACCGTGTTGTTCGCTGTAAGTGCCGAATGTTCTGCTTCAGGCGTTTTGCAACAACAGCTGTACGCCACCTTGGCTGAAAGTGTGACCGGGTTGCCTGCTGCAAATGGATATTTATTCGAAACGCTGCTAACTTGAAATTAGGAGCCGCACCGGAGTGGGTACATACGTACGGATGGACAAACAAACGCAAGAGAGGAAACTAAATAAACACTAGTGATACAAAGCGATTAGTGCCTGCAACAGAGGAGACAGGTTGCAGTAGTTTACAGGCAGAAATAAAACGAAAGAAGCGTACAAACAAGCAGAGATTACAGGAAGAGAACGTCAACCATTATCCATAGCTCTTTCTTTTCCTTCTCTGTTGCTGCGGCCGCCTGTGACGTCATAGCTAGTAGTCGGCTCTCTTTCCAATACGAGGATGGCCAGTGGCAGTGCAGGGAAACGAAAAGGGAAGCTCACCAAATACGAGCTCTGGGGCGCTCAGGCCGCGTGGTCAGGGCTGTAAGCGGCCTCAAGAACTGTGCGCATGCTGTGCAAATAATTTAATCGGCAGTTTCATTGTAGCATGCGCAGACATACGCAGAGAGAGAGGGTACTCGAATAGATAGCGGGCTTCGTAGTGCGCGTGCACCAAACGCTAATTCAAATCGAGTCTTGCCGCTCGAGTTACATATGCTATTTGCGCAGGTTAGCGTTCGTCGCTCTTCAGTATAGTGCATTAAAATAGAGGTCAGGCACGTTTCCAGAAATATTTTTCGGGAGGGGCCCAAGACAATTTTTTGTACTAGCGGTGCATGCTCAAAGAGAAAGTTCTAATAGAGCTGGTGGGGTAGTGGGGCGATGAGTTTGGTCTCAGGGGAGAGGGGGTGCCCTTGCCCCCCCCCCTCCCTTTGGATAGCGCCCGATAGGGTTGTGAGGACAGGGAAGGCCCGCACAAGCGGAACGCGTGAGGCAGAAAGTTTCGAATTCTGAGGTCGTCGCGCAGCGGCGCTCTCGCGCCTTTCACTATGGACTAAGAGGCAGAATGATAAAGTTGGAATTTAATGACGACGAAGGAATAACCAGTACCGGGAGCGACCTTAGTAGGTTAATCGTAATGACAGCGTGTTACGAAAGGACCCAACAAACACGAAACCTCCTCAAAATCTCCCAGAAATATCCTATCAGGACATTTGGAATGTCCCCAGGAGGTTCTCATTTTTCCCGAAGACGTCCAAAAAACGTCCCCACAACTATCCATGTCCAAAAAGTTGTGCATCCCAGAGACGGCCCCAAAAGGTTAATGCTCGATTTCTCGGCTCTGCCTCAATAAAATTATTTCTTTTTCATGCAGACTTCAGGCACCTAAGCGCACATATGTGCCAAATTTCAGGCACATGCTTACGTTACAGGTGGTGTAATACATCTATCAACTCGCGTGAATGCTTGCTGGCTAGGCCATTCAGACTTACCTCTTTACATGAGATGGGCTTTAACAAGGTGAAAATTTGGGCTGGTTGGTGCATGATCTTGTCACGGGAGCAGCGCAGCACGAGACAAAGAGAGAGGCGGAACACGACGCTGAATAACAACCAGATTTTTAATGCACGTTCGTCGAATATATACATCTCGCTCGTATAAAAAGGAAAAGAAAGAAGCATGAAAAGCGCATAAGATGTGCACGTGGTGAAATATTGAGACATCGCACGCAGATAATCAATTTCTCTGTCACGAAGCGCTATTGAAGGTATGCAGACGCATATGTCGCTCTTTGGTCGGATGTTGAGGCTTCTTCAATCTCCCTGGTCCGTTGATCAAAATACGACGGGATAACCATTGTGTTGATAAGCTGCGGAGCGCATTCATGCTCTCTGCAATGTTTTGCTAATTCACTGCTCATGGCGCCCTTTAGTGATCTTTTGCGCTCTTGAAGCCGTTTATTCAAAAAGCGCCCTGTTTGACCAATGTATGTGCGTCCGCATGACAGAGGTATTTCATAAACCCCGCTTTTCACACATTTCACTTGTTTTTTCAGGTGTTTTTTCCTTGCACTGATTTTTTTCTTTGCTCGCTGTTGACTTTGGCGCACAGGGTCCTTAACTTGTTGGGTGCTGACATGAGCACTTTTACACCAGTTCTTGCTCTTACCCTTTTGAGACTGTGGGAAATGCCATTAATGCCAGGAATGACCGCGTACGGCTTCCTTTACTCTGATGTGGTTGTGACATATTTTCTGCCTCTAGGTGCTTGCAGAATCCGTTCTGCGACACTGGATAGCAGTCTCGTCGGCCAACCTGCTGCTTTCAGCCGACTGTTCTGAATGTACTGCCTTGAACCTCATGATGGCAGGATCTCGTCAATGCGGCTCTCATTGCTGTTTTTTCTACCCCCGATTGATGATCTTGGAGTGCGCAGATGTGTAGGGCAGCAGTCCCTTCTAGCTTCGTGGTCCGTACCGCCAGCATATGTGAGCGCCTAGAAAGGCTAGCGCCAAGTCAAGAAATCGCATAACGTTGTTTTCTGGGAGTTCACTTGTTATTTCTAGTCCTTAGCGAAAGCAGCAATGACAGCCGCATTGACGAGATCCTGTCATCATGAAGTTCGAGGAAGTGTTGACGCCCAGAACAGTCGGCTGAAAGCAGCAGTTTACCCGACGAGACTGCTATCCAGTGTCGCAGAAGGGATTCTGCAAGCACTTAGATGCAGAAAATATGTCACAACCACATCAGAAGACAGGAAGCCGTACGCGGGCATTCCTTACATTAATGGCATTTCCCACAGTCTCAAAAAGGTAGGCGCAAGAGCTGGTGTGAAAGTGCTCATGTCAGCACCAAACAAACTAAGAAGCCTGTGCGCCAAAGTTAACAGCGAGCAAAGAAATATCAACGCAAGAAAAAGCACCGGAAAAACATGCGAAATGTGTGAAAAGCGAGGTTTAGGAAATACCTCTGTCACGCGGACGCGCCTACATTGGTCCAACAGGGCACTGTTTGAATGAATGGCTTCGAGAGCACCAAATATCCCTAAAGGCTCCATCAGCAGTGAATTAGCAAAGCATTGCAGAGAGCATGAATGCGCTCCGCAGCTTATCAACACAATGGTCATCCCTTCGTATTTTAATGAACAGACCAGAGAGATTGAAGAAGCCTTCAACATCGGGAAAAAGAGCGACGTATATGCGTCAGCATACTTTCGATAGCGTTTCAAGACAGCGAAATTGATTATCTGCGTGCGTCGTCCTAATCTTTTACCATGTGTACATCTTATGCGTTTGTCATGCTTCTGTCCTTTCCCTACTGCACGAGCGAGATGTATATATTTGATCGAACGTGGATTAAAAATCTGGTTGTAAGTCAGAGTTGATTCCCGCCTCTGTCTTTGTTTCGTGCTGCGCTGCTCCCGCCACAAGAACATGAAATGTGCTAGAATTTTACACACAAAGGAAATATTAATTCAAAAAGTCGCCCGATCCCGCCCACTTAACAGGAAATAGCAGCGCAATACAGATGTAATTTCAGTTTATTAGATGTGCTCTTTGAATTTAAATGAATACAAACAGGAGACGCATACGTATGCACAATTTAACACACAATGTACGGAGCACTACGACACCAGCAAATAATAATGGCCAAAATTTTCTCTGGCTCTGAGAAATCTGAAAAAAAAATGGAGCAATAAAAACATAAGACAGGCTGAAAGTTGATGCACCTTAAGCAAACATTCTAAAGGGTACAAAAGCAAATATGCACATGCAAAAGCAGACGCGTGTAAAGAGCAACCTGGGTGCCAAATGAAAAGACTATATGGGCGTACGATACAGATACGCGGTTTCAGGTAACGGATATTCTGCAGGGTGAAACCTCCCTCTCGCTTTGCCTCTCGTACGAGCCTCAGAGATATCTTGAGCGTGTTATCAAAACAGGAAAAAAAATTATTTCTACGAGGCGAAAATAAAAAACGAGCACAAACCACATACCTTGACTACGTTGCCAACATTAACCCGGGGATGAAATAAAATGCTGCGACTATATATATGAGTTCAACGCAGCCTTCTGTCCTGCGCATTCTCACGGCAAAGCGAACGCTCAAACATACGCGTTACATCCTCCTTACACCCCCGTTTTATTTTCTTGTGACTAAGTGTGGAGATAAGACTGCTTGGAGCCGGATGGAAAGGGGGGACGTCTTCAGGTAGGAGCCCTGGCTCGCCGCACCCATGGTACAGCAGACCATGCGTGCGGCACAATACGGCGTGGGAGGCGAGGTCAAGGTGACAAGGCACAAGTAATCCGGTGGGGGTGGGTTGGGAGTCAGCGACGCGAACACAACACAAACTATACCGCTGCGTCAGGACGGCAATGTAGGTAGAGCAGGTTAATCCATGGGCACTCGCAGCAAGAGTATGGTGGGCTTCCGAAGATCTCTCCCGCGTATGACCGCAGTGGATGGCCACGCTGCCACCAACAACACGCCACAGTCGTCGGAGGCGCTGAGGGATGCAGAGTGCGCTCTACGAGTCGCCCATTGTCTTGAAATCCGCTGCCGCGAACGACGCCTGTAAGAGCGCCATTATGGTGTAGGGCCGTGAAGCTGTGCAAAACACTTGCGATGCGCAGCGCGCCGCTGCACCAGTTCCAAAGGAATTATGTGGGCACGCCAAAGTGCGTGGGAAAGCTGCCGTGAATCCGCAGCTACGAAGTTCACGACAGCCCAGTGATGAGAGCAAGAGCTGCTGCGCGCTGGGGCTTTCGCGCGAGCGGCTAGGGGCTGCGCGAATACGTGTGCGCAAGATGGCTTCCGTCCAGCGAGGAAGCCGGGCGAGCGACGGGAGGCCCATTACTGCGCCTCTGCTAGACAGCGGCGCAACGAGGACTGCTGGTAGTTGGAGATGCCTGCAGGGACCGCCACACCGTGCTGAAGTTGGAAACACTATTGAAGACGGGGCACGTTGCTGACCGCCGCTCCCGGCGATGCGATGAAAAGGCAGACCGCCATCGCCTGCCTGCCTGCAGCATGGAGCCGACGGCCCCCGACAGAGATGCGGGGCGAATTGCGCTTCCTTCGGCTGTTCGAACAAAACTCTCTGATCTCTCAGAACGGCGAGTGCAAGCGCAGAACCTTCTCTCCCCGCAGCTTTTGGCGCGAGGGAGAGAGAAAAGGGATCGAGGAGTCAATTTGTATTCTTTGTTGAAAAGCATTGGTCCCAAAAACGTTCTCCCAGTTGCCTTTCTTAGACCAAAATGCTAGGATTTGTTTTTGTTTCTGCTTAACACCCGCGAAAAAACGTTTCTAGGACATTAGTGGGCGCACTTCCCTTTTGCTTGTGTTTCTATGTCCTGCCTCTACGGCCTGGAAATGTTCGATAAATGTTGTACTGGGACAGGGACATTCCATCCTTTCTGGGTGCTCCTGGGGAGGTACGTTGTTTGCTGGAGATGAAGCCGTTCAGCGAAAACATAACATTCAGCACGGAGTTCGGTATACAAATGACCGTCATAGGAATGACCGTCACAAGCGGTAGAAAAGTGCAATCGAAAGGTCTCCAATAGATCATCGACATGTGATGAAGTTATCAAAATTATACAGAGAAATATAAAATTGTCACTTAAGAAAAACGGATGGAGGGGAAAAAGATACCCAAATGTTGTGGAACGTGGATATTAAAGCTGTTATATAAAGCCGTCAAGCACTTTTCAAGGCACACCGGAAAGCAAAACAAGAAAATGGATCAATGTTTAAAGTTCCAGAGAAATGGGACGAGTACAGAAAACAAAAGAACCATGCCGAAGGTATGGTCCAGGAAATGATTAAGGCTACAACCGTTAAGTGTATGGCAGATATTCGAAGAAGAGATAAGCAGGCAGCTATAAAGTTCTGGAACCGCACTGAGGGCAACTGACACCATTTCGAAGGAAACGCGTCGCCATATGCAGGATGACAACGGTAACTTATATGAAAATGAAGCGGCCATGCAATTCATTTGCGAACCGTTGGGAGATAATTTTAAAGCATGCGATGGGCAAACAAATCCCATCCGATCTTTTTTTATTAGATTAATCAAGTACTGCGCTTGTACTGCCAGCCTGCCCGCGTCAACGCGGCTATAAGCATACATGGGCTATAAAGTTGGTCGTGAGCCAAACGTTATCGCATCCATTTCAAGCCGAAAATTTCGGGGGGCACTTTGACGATCTAAATTGCGTGAGGCGAAAGCCTTTACGCGCGTCTTTGGCTGCTACGGTTGCTGCCTCTGTGAATTATCATTAATTATTAATTCAATAATAACTGCTAATTACTATCACTTATCAATTACTAATTACAAATCCGGCGTTGTCTTCCGTCCATTATGTGTTTTTTTACTGTGTTGTGACTACTTCTGGTGGATGTGACGGCACATCGTCTTTTCGACGCATTTTTTTTTACGTTTTTGCTATAACTGATCTACAATCATCAAACTTCGCCTCTAGGTTAATTTTCCCCCTTTATCTGATGCAATCATTTTTTCTCCTGTATTTATTAGTTCCCGAGTTATTTCATTACGGTGTGAAGACTTCCGGTGGATGTAACGTCCCATGCTCCCGTGGCTATATCGACGTCCGTGCTCTTTCGACGTTATTTTGACATTTTTGGCTGTAATTATTTATTAACTCTACAGTCATCAAACTTCGTTTCTAGGGACAGTTTTTTCTCCTCTATCTGAATCAGCCATTATTTTTCTCTAATCTTTATTAGTTCCCACTAAACTAAGTGTCACGGACGGACGGAGACGATCGTGGCCGCGAGCATGAGTAATTTAAAGGCTTTCGCCTTTAAATCATATTGCTCACAACAGCAAAAAAACACGTCGGGAGTAGCACGCCTTGCAATAAGAGCCAGGACTACAGTACCCAGGGCGATCTACAGACCACTGATAGGTTCACCATGACGTGTCCGAAGCCGGCATCACAGTGTGCCCCGCTGCCGTAGCGACAACAAGGAGGTTGGGGATGACATTACTTAGGTTCGTGCTTTTCGCTGATGCTGCCAGGTGGTCGGATGTTGTCAGCAACGTGAACGCGTCCACAGGCCGCAACTTCACAATGCGCAGCGTCAGGGAAAGCCGCGACCTGATCCTTACGCACTTATTGAGAACGGCAGCAGGAATTTGACGAGGTAAGTGTTCCTACCTTCTTACTCAAGCATTACTCTGAAATTCACGAAGCACACTCGAAATTCAAGGCGGTGTTTTTTAAAACAGGTCGGGAACAGAAGAAGACTAAAATACGCGAGACCAGTTACTACAAGAAGTCGTCGACCTGGCGCGGGACCACGGATAGCAGCCGAAGGCGGCGGCCAAGATGACGAAGGCGCCCGCAGAGTGCTAGCTGCAGCCGCACCCTCTGTCTGCCACCGCCACCGCCGACAAAGACAAGACGGAGGCTTACAGAGAGAGGCGCGCAGCCACAGTTGAATTTTATGCCAGTGCGTTAACTCGAGCGAACGGTAAAAGAAAATATTTGTTAGTCGTTCAACAGCCGTCTGCATTCTGGACCCCTTACTGCCAAACAACAGTTCCCGAGGGCATTAGAATATAGTGTCAGCAGCATTACTGACAGTTTAGCCCCTGAGGTTAATTTTAAGAATCGGGTAAAAGGCGATCTGCTACTAAAACCTTTGATTTACTACTGTTGCAATTTCAACTGTTCACTGAGCTGCATTGCATCTTAATCCAGTGAAATGTCTACTTTGCAATATTTTATTAGAAAATATTTTTCGACATAATAAATTCACTGCCCGCGTAGTGCTATTTTCACCATTGTTTCACTTGACAACAGCATGTTTTTGCTATAAGGCCGAACGTGTAGACCAGGAGCTGCTGCGCCACTCTGCTTGCTGAGTGGGTATAAATTGGTGCCGACTTGCAAACACAGTTTTATTTTGCATAAAGCAAGCACAACAAAATCCGGTTGCTTGAATTATGACATGCTGCCCATGTGACACTCTCTGTACTTGACATACCAATTCATTACTCCAGGCCACAGCACCAGTCAATTCCCGCAGGACATTCTTCCTGATCTTTATGCTGACGACGCCAGCTCTGAAATAACACAGGAGCAAGAACTGCCAGGTAGTCAGGTCACAGCCGATACACCAGCGCGGAGCGGCATTCAAGCAATGAGCTTTCCAGAGGCACCAGCTGGAAATGTCCCCGCTGTTCCCAGCCCTGCACATCAAGAAACTGCTCGTTTGTGCCTGACACCATCTGTTGTTGCATGAAGCCATTGCGAGGTGAGTAAGCATACTATTTTGGAATGATTACATGATTGCTCCCATCCAAAAACCTTTAAGGCCTGCATTGTCACATATGACACTTGCATGTGCTAATACTTTCTGTTGCATTTCAGTCTTAGTATTTATTTGCAATATAACAACAAATGTGCAATGCATCAGAACATGGCCGTAGCAATTAACCGAAGCATGTGGATGCTGGTATTCCTTTCAGCATGCATAACACTTTGCCTTAGCGCACAGCAACATTTCATGACATGTAAATACAGCCTGAAACTTTGCATCGGAAATTCAGCTCCATGAGGTGCATTCATCACTCCCTGGGCTTTTTTTTTCGTACACGACTGCATAAAAGAAGTTCCGTTATGCTGTAATATCTTCAGGGGCGCAAAATCTTAGCAGCCTAGACCTTGAAACAGAAACAAAAGAAGGAACTTGCTGCTCACCACAAAGAGGATGAGCGTATTATGCGCTCAGAAGAACGGGCAGAAGAGCGGCGCATTCTGGCCGAGGAGAGGGTGGAGGTCCGCCGTATCCTCACAGAAAAACGACAGCAAAAGCAGGCCATCATGGCTACTGAACAGGCTGAACCGTGAAAAAACATTGCAGTAGAGTGAGCACAACATTCCCGCATGATGGAGGAGATGATGCAGCAGCAAAAAATTCATCTCAACCTCACTGAGACCCTCCTTAAACAAATAAAAACAATGACAGGATTGCCGTTCTCTGCTTAAGAGCAGAAATGCGAAAGCCTTTCCCCTTCCTTTCTTTCTCCCTCTCTTTTTCAGTTCAAACAAACTTCCACGGGACTCAAACCCGCGACCTTTGTGGGACTTGAGCCAACGACCTTTACTGGCCTCGAACACATGACCTTCGTGGAACTTGAACCCAAGATCTTTTTTGTCATCGCTATCAGCATCATTACTATAATCAAACTATCATCATCACCGCTATCACCGACTATCACTATTGCTATCATCATCACCATGATAATCAATCATATCGCATTCACCAACTATCTCTTCTCCACCAAAATGGGTGAACGAGGACCCCAGTGACTTCACAGGGGACCATGTTCCGGCGTCACATTTTGCGGAGGCTTCCGGTGTCAACACCGCCCTCTAATGCTTTCGCATTAGAAAAATCTGGAGGAATTTCATGTGTTATTTGATACCCTTGTTTCTCTTCCTATCTGCTGACCAAGGTTGGCGATACGCTTTGATGTGAAGTTTGAATCCAGCCTGGTTAAATGTCTGGTGCCGTACTATTTCCTGGTTCAACAGGCAGTTATAAGTATGGAGCACAAGCCAGATGTGGTCATAGCTTCCTCCTTGAAAAAGCATGAGGCCTGTGATGGATAAAAATCATGTTTCTGTCAGCCAAAAGGAAACGGCTTTCTGCAGTGTCTTTAAGGGGACACGGAATTCCTCTAGTGCATGCATATCGGCAAACAGCACTGCTAGAGACAAGATAACAATGAATAATAAATGCGTAGGTTTTCATGTAGGGCCAAATTTATTTGGGAGTAAAGCTGGAACAGCTTATCCTCTACTGAAATTGCTTAAAGAAAACAAGCACCGAACACCAGCAGCATGTTTTTCATGCAAGGATGAACATATATTTATTAATTCAAATTTACCCTCGATGGTATCAAAGCTTTCACCCTCTTCAAAATGGCACTAAATATTCATCAAGTCAAATCAAATCAAATCACTTTTATTCAAACATCCTGAGATGCTTAGGGGCTCGGACAAAAAGCCAACGATGGCTTGACGAGGTCCGTGCTCCTTACAGGCATACAGTGGAAAACGCAGGATGTATGAAATAGAGGCAGTGAATAACAAAAAACACAGCTGCCCACAAGGCAGAAAGGTGTACAAAAGGAACGAAAAATGCAGATAACAAAAGGCAAACAAACTTGAGGTTTCTGGATAATGAAAAATGTAGTGTACAGAAATGGCTAAGAATAAAAAATGCACGGCAGGAATGTGAAGTGAAGAGAAAACGACAACAAAATAACATACATCGCTATAACTGTGCTTATTTCACAAACAAAACAAAGAAACTCGCTATATTGCCAGGTACATTTCCAAGTTTAGAGGAACATACTGCGTAGATCCCTGAACGATTTGTTGAAGACATCTCGGTCATCTTCACCAGACAGTTCGTTCAGGATAGCTGGCAGACGATATTTCAACATTTGTTTCCCGTAATTTGTGCGGCATAGATCAACTTTCCACTTTTCCGGATTTCGTGTACAATACACAGGATTGTTTGTAGAGTGTGCGGCTAGCGCTGCTAAAGAATTGTCGTGATTAATTACTTCCGATTTGTAATGGCGGATTAGTCTATAACTATATAAAGACTCTATATAATTATGTTAAATTTCTTAAACAATTCGGCTGTGTGTGAATAACGAGGGACTTTTGCAATAATGCGGATAAGACGTTTCTGCAAACGCAACTATTTAATAATATTGTCAAGCGTTGTGGTTCCCCAGACAAGCGCGCCATAACTCATTGCCGAGGAAAACAGGGAATTGTATAATAATACGTTAACTGAGGTGGCTGAGAGTGCTGAGACTGCGTTAACTGAGAATGCTGGTTCATCCACTCCAAATAAATCTGTCACTTCGCTGCCATACTGGCATGTATGCCAGTTGGCAAGGCGGGTGGCAACTTTGTACATGAGCCCTAGAGTCTTCACATGCAGCCTCTATATCTTGTGATAATCCAGAAATGCAAAGTCGCTAGTCACCTTGCCAAAGCCTCACTCTACAGCTTGTCGCACTGTTCTCATAGCACGATTAAATCAGGCCTCGTCGGACTGCAGACTTCAACCTCCGTATGGCTTGAACAGGAGAGGGCGAAGAGGGTATGCAGGGTCCCCGTAGATTACATATTTGTGTCCCTGCACAAGCTTCACCAGGTCATCATAGATCACAGTCAGTCGCTTCTATCACCAAGGTGACCATCCCTTGACCGAGGTGGCCAGCCCTTGCCAAGGAAGCTCGATGGCCACCGAAGCACTGCCCAAGTGAAGAACCGCAACGCCGGAGACACGTGGCTATGCCGTACTTCCACCATATTTCCCATCGCCTCAAAAAAGTGGCCATGAAATGTGATGTCCCGGCGGTCTTCAAGGCGCCCAAAAAGCTTTCGGTCATGTGCAATATGGTGCAGGGAAATGAAAAAAAGAACGAGTGCCGCACTAAGCACGTAGACAGTGTATTGTATCAGACGCCCATGAACTCTATGTATGTGCCCTGGCCAGCGTGCTATCTGTAACACGTGGCTGTTATCATACAGCCGCCCGTAGACTATATATGATGGGAACCAATCTCGAGTACACGTTCTTCTTCTGGTTGCTTCCACGCTGTGTGTTCATTGTTGGACGCCGGAACATGGTGTCAGAAGCGGGATCGCCCTCACGTACGCAGTAACACGCTGGTGGAAGGGGCGTCGCTGTGCACTGGTACGATGGATTTAGTGAAGCCACCGCAGCCGCTGGTGCTGTTCGGTAGCACCGCGAAGAACTGGAGCCTCTTCAAGCAGCGGTTCGAGCTCTTCCTGAAGGCCACGTAGCCGACGAAAGAACCACGGACGCAGGGGGCTAAGACCGCACTGCTGCTCACCGTGGCCGGAGAGGACGCCCTAGAGGTATTCAACAATTTTGTATTCTCTGAGAACGAAAGCAAGGAAGATTATGAAACAGTTACGAAGAAGTTTGAGTAATACTGCAAGCAGCATCAGAACGATGTGTACGAACGGTATGTCTTCCGCTCAAGAACGCAAGTTGAGGGTGAACCTTTCGAACATTTTTCACGGGACATGAAGAGACTTGCACGCAGTTGCAATTTTGGAAGCCTAAGTGATTCCATGGTTAGGGACCAGGTTGTCTTTGGAACAAAGAATACGGAATTGCGTGAAAAGATGCTGAAAGTTACGGACCTTATGTTACTGAAGGCGGAGGAAACTAGCAACGTTCAAGAGGTATGCGCCGAGCAAAACAGCCTATGGGCTCAAGCGGAGAAGCAAGTAGCACAAATCTAAATGCGCGAGCAAGGCAAGTCTTCAGCTTGTGAACAATCTGTGGAATGTTCGGAGCAAGACGAGGCTCAAAGAGAACAGGAAGTGGCTCAAATCAAAGCACGCAGGCAGTTCGAGTCTTCAAAGTGTAACCGCTTCCACGAACGTGGCAGATGCCCAGCATTCGGCAAAACATGTTTTCGGCGAAGTGGCGTTAACTACTTCTTGGCCTGTTGCAGAAAAGGGTCTTAAGTTAGCGAAATATGTGACGAGCAGGCAGGATTCGAAATCCTCGACATCAGCTTAGGCAAAAGAGCCGATTGGGTCATCCACGCGAGAGTGGCTTCCCAACTTGTGACTCTGAAAGTAGATACAGTCTCGCAAGCGAACTTGTTGCGTTGCTCTGTTTTTCAAAGGCTCAAAGCGAAAGCTCCTTTAAGAGCAAGTCCCTCCATCCTCCGCTCATACGTCGGCGACGTTACAAAGCACATCGGCGTCGCAACGCTACAAGTGGCTGTGAACGACCGAAGTGGGCATTTTGACTTCTTCACTGTAAAGAAGAGCCGCCAGGCCACACTGGGCCTGTTTGCAAGCGAAGCGTTAGGACTATGGCTCGTTCTGTCAACGCTGTGCACACGAACAGCACTGACCAACTGGTCAAGGAATCTCCCGAGCTGTTTCAGGGCATCGGCTGTCTAGCTCATCCGTACCACATGGTTCTGCGGGAGGATGCAAGACCGGTAGTCCAGCCGGTACGACGCGTGCCGTTGGCGTTGCTCGAGCCCCTGCGAGAAGAGCTGGATCGGATGGAATATGCTGGAATCGTGGCCAAAGTCGGCGAACCGACGAACTTGGTGAGCCCGTTTTTTGCAGCACGCAAAAAGGATGGGAAATTACGCGTATGCATTGACCCGAGGCGAATTAACGAGTGCATAAAGTGGGAGCATTATCCAATGCCGAAGCGGGAAGACATTGAGTCTGAGCTTGCCGGTGTTGCTTTTTTCTCTCGCATCGACGCGTACTCGCGCTTCCATCAAATCCCCTTAGATGAGGCTACGTCAAAGGTGGGCAGAATTGGAACGCCCTTTGGACGCTACTGTTTCTTGAGGCTTCTCTTCGGCATTGCTTCGGCGCCTGAAGTTTTCCAGAGAACTATGAATGAAATATTAGACCAGGCTCCAGGGGTGCGAATCTATATCGATGACATATTGATATGAGGGAGCACAATGGAGGAGCACGATACTCTCCTCCGCACAGTTTTGCAACTAGCTAAAAAGGCCGGCCTGACGCTCAATGCGGCGAAATGCAAATTCGGTGTCACCGAAATTGACTTCTTGCGTGACGTCGTAAACAAAGACGGAATAAGACCTAACCCCGCAATGACCGCACCATTAAGAATGGATTCGTGAACTACTTCGGGAAATGCATACCGCATCTGTCGGAAAGGACGGCGCTTCTACGAAGCCTAATTAAAAAAGACAACGGTTTTGAATGGTCTGAAAACCACTCTAAAGAATGCCAAGCTGTCTGCGACACATTGAGCGGTCCACCTTTGCTAGCCATTTTCGATCCTGCTAGAGGGACGAAGGTCGTTGCAGATGCTTCCAAAAATGGGATTGGTTCTGCCCTTCAGAATTATGGTGGTAGTTGGCGGCCGGTCGCCTATGCATCACGCACAATGACTGAGGCTGAAAAAAGATACGCGCAAATAGAGAAAGAAACGATGGCCATTACGTTCGGTTATGAGAAATTTTTTTCATTTCGTTTACGGCCGAAAGTTTGTCATTGAAACCGACCACAGACCACTGTTAGCGATTGCTTCGAAAGCCATTGGCGTCATGCCACCAAGACTGCAACGGTTCTTTCTGCGCTTGCTAAGGTACGATTAAGTTCTTCACTTTGTCCCAGGCAAACAACTGTTCCTGGCTGATATCCTATCAAGATCATCGTCGGCCGTTCCAAGCGACAAAGATGCCTTCACTAGTGACGTCCATTCAGTGAGCGTGACTTCGGAGCTGCTAAGCAAGAAAATGTTTGATCGACTGGCAGAAGCGACAGCCACTGACCCAGACTTGCAGACAGCGTTGCGGCAACTAAGGAATGAAGAAGAAATTGAAGGCTGGATGAAACCATTCGGTCCCGAGTTATCAGAAGTCAAGAGCATTGTTATGAAGAAGACCAAAGTCGTCATCCCAAAGGCTATGAGAGCTGAAATACTCGGTCGCATTCATGAAGATCACTTAGGCATAAATAAGTGCAAAGCGAAAGCCCGACGCAACCCACCTCAAACCGTCAGTGACTTCGTCAAGGACGCTACAGCTATAGAGCGAGCCCTCCAAGAACGGTGCCGCCAGTTACTAGTAGAGACTTTTAGCTGAGCGTGTTTACGTTCCGCTCCGCTGGTAGTTCCCCAGCGGAGCACCAGCGGAACGTAGCGCGAGTAAAGAGTTATAGCGCAGCGTCTAAAACGCACGAATGAGCGTAGCAGCGCGGAGTGCTGTGCATCTCCACCTATCGCTGAAAAGCGGAGTTACGCCCATGCCCAGCTTTCTGGGACATCTACTACTTGCGCCATCTACCGGGAGTGGCGGCGACAGGGAGCGTAACTGAATGGGAAGGGGTACAAAAAAAATCGTAAAACGTGAACAAAACCACCTACAAAAAATGCTTCGGGGATTTGTGCAATATACACTTAGCTGAGGAATGTGCCGAAGTTTCAGTCCTGTGCTATAAATACACGAGCTTTCCAGCGCGTTTGAATATTATACGATGCTGCCTAAGGGAGGGGGCCAAAGTTTTGGCATTTTTTCAGACTTTGAAAATGTATAGCACCGTAACACGGATAGATATCGAAAATGCTTCCCGGTTATAGATACCCAAATATATGGTGTTTAAAATGGTGTGCAACGATCTGGCATAGCTTTGATCAAGAAGCTTCCTGAGGCCTTTTAATTGAAACCTGATATTGTCTAAAATATGAAAGATGGTGCCCGGTAGCGAGCTACGCTGCAGAAATGGTTCGGACTGCTGAAGTTGCGTCCATTTCGACGCTTGCCTTTTTATCGGGTGACTTTTGCCTTGCAGACAAGAACACATGTCAGAGCTCGAACCCAGTGTCTCGACCGGAGCTTTAAATAAAGAAGGTTGTTACGATGACCATGCATTAACGCAGCTACATAAAGTATTCGCGGCTGTTCATATATGCTTGTCGTGGAGCAACTTTGCAAATTGTCAGCCCTTTGCTATTATCTAAAAAGTTTATTGGGGCGTGTGATCATGATATATTAGGGTATGAGAGCTAGCTCGCCTGAATTTTAGCTATTCTTGTTACTTTTAAATAGAGTAGCGGCATTCAAACGGCCGACATCAAAAAGTATTCGCGGATATAAATGTTTAAGTTTATTCTTTTAATACTTATTTAAGAAAATTTGATTTAGCTTTACTCAGAAACATCCCATACAAAAATGTCCTATGGCTGGCTATAGAATTTTGGCCCAAATAGCTATAGACCTTTCCTATTTCTGTCTATAGGTGTCTATACAGGCTGATATATTTTTCTATAGAGAGCGTAAGACAATTGTATGGTTCCAAAGCTATAGCTTTAGTGGCATAGATTTTTCAATAGCTGGCAATAAGCACCTCTATAGGTGCTTATAGACGTTCATAAAAGGCCATAGACGGACATAGCTTTTTTCCATAGACGCCCATAGGACTTTTTTGTATGGCATTCTGAAGCTGTTCAGCTGTTGTTGGGCAGAACACAGAATTTGGAGTCTAGAAGCAAATAGCGTCTAGATAGACGTTCAGGTTGTTACTGTCACGTTCACCTGTAATGCTTTCAAATTAGTGACTCTAGCGTTGTCCGAATATGGTGACTCGAGTTTGCACTTAGAGTTCTAACCTGGGTTCAGAACCTTTTGTTTTGGTCAACTAATTTTAATAAATATGCTCGTTTCTATAGAAAATATATTAGTATGAATGTATGAATGAAAACTTTCACGAATGATCACTATTCATACTTTTATTGCTGCAGCTATTGGCGACTTTTTTTTGCTGTTCTTTCATTCTGACTTCTGTATTATGCATGCATGATGTATTGCCGGGATCCATCCTGTGTAACACAACTGAAAAAATGAGGCTTCGCTTTTGGGGTACGAAACTTCGCTTTTAAAGATGCCGCAAGATACCGCCAACATTTTTCCATTTTTGCAAACAAATTGGTGAATTTAATTGTGTCCACTTCTGTGCTACGAAAAAGCGCTTTTACATGGACGTCATCAAGGAAGCAGTTCATAACGGTATATATAAATGGTAAAAATGGTGGCTGTCACAATTTGCGACGCTGCCAGCCGCTACGTTGCCAGTCGCTGCTACGCTGCTTCGTCGGCCGATTGTCATGATATCGCAGTTAATTCTCCCGCACCTCCCAGAGTGACATCGCAAAGGGCCGCCAGGCGCAAGAGGGTTAACCACGGATTAACAGGGTTAGTCGCGATGTCATATCAATCGTCTGAAGCGACTGTCTTGAGAGCCTCCTTTGAAGAACGTTTGCATCTGTCCTTTGAGGCTGGGCTGTAATCATTTTATGCGATAAATTTTTCTATTTCACCAGTATAATAGATGAGTAGCGTTATCCCAAGCAGCTTGCTTTTAAGATTTATCTTCGTCAAAATGCTATGAAAACGTGTAAAATATTGACCGCCAATAGCAAGATCAAAGGATTTCAAGGGGTATAAATTAGAGGGGGAAGAAAAATAAAAAACAACTAAGTGTCCTGCTCACGCCAGTACAAATACTACATTGAGACTGTTAAAAGAATGAAAACTAGAAGTGCCCCCCGTTAGGACGGCCAATAAAAATCAAGAGAAACACCCCCACAAATACATTCAAAGAGAGATAGAGAGGCGGGTGGGGGGGGGGGGGGGGTGGCAAAGTCTTGTACAGGGTGCCGGGTGATGTAAGGCCGGCTCAGAACCCAGCCGCTGTGCCCACATTTCAGCGTACGCGAAATGCAACAACGCTCCGGCTGTTTACCCCCGGGGGTCGATTAGTTCGAAGCGCTCCAGTGCGCTGTCCCTCATAGCCCATAATGGAACGAATTTGTATTATTTCATTGTAGCTTTTCCTAGTTCCCAGGTTACTCTGCCTGCAGCAGCTTTGATTTCTGTGGTCACGTGAAAAACTAATACTGCACTGAACAATACTATCGCTTACTTTGGAAGCAGCAGCGTTTGGTAAATCAAACCAAATACAATTGTAATAGAGAGGTAAAGCGCAACAAAAATAACCAGACGCTAAAAAGGAATGTATACCAATAAAATAAGTCACGAATTGCATTCTATGTTACACAAAGTTAATGAGAATATCAAATAGGTGGGGATGTCATTATAGCACGTAGCGGAAAGCACAATGTCAGCAATTTACCATGAATGAAGGGGAAGCCTTCCTAACGATAACACTCATGGGAAGTGATCTGTTGCGTTTACAGTAATATTTGAAGCACTGGAGGTTATATTTCTTTTCTCCTTTTCACCTTTGGGGAGGAAATCGAGCAAATGTAATAGGTCTATTTTCATGGCGTCGCTGTCAATAAACTTGTCACACTATATGATAGCTGGTGCTGAAGGGGTTATAACTTCCCTACAAAAAGGCAATAACAAGGGCAATAGTGCCGACATAAAATATTTTATTATATACTTTTTATACAACATTTGGAAACAAAATGTGTACAGTCAGAACAACATAGCGTCATTGCCTTGTGTTCATGTTACATGTACAACCAGAACGATGCACTCCAAACGTAACGAATATGAATATAACTAAACACACTTCACAGCAACATGGCATACAAAAGAAGCAATACTTTGCGGAAAAAATAAAGAACAAGGCAAACTTTTAATCGGTTGCCAAACAAAATGAGTCAGCAAAGAAGGACATACAAATGAACATAAATGATGGCATTAAATGTGCGTAGTACTGCTTTCGTCACTTTTCTCGAGCCTGTTTGTGCGCATTGTGCACTTGATGCCAGTATCATATGATCTACGCCCGATACGCCCAATCACTTTTCTTAAATTCGCTGCAAAGGTTTTTCCTGCTGCCCCGCAGAACTTAAAGGCGTGTGTGCATGTTCATTTTCAAAGCACCCCCCCCCCCCCCCCCCCAAGAACTTTTTCTAGCTGTACTGATTGCGTTATAAATCGGTTATCCTTGGTTTGTTTACATAAACGAATTTTCTTACGCAAAAGACAAGCCAAAAGATCATTTTAAAAGTGACAACGGCAATACTTACAAAACACACATATCACATTTCTATTTAACCAAAAAATCGCTCAGGGCATATATGGCAGGTAAACAGTCACATAATACAAATACACTATTTTTAGTACACACCGAACACTCCTTTAGGGGCAGGTTACATAAGGAATCAGGAACAGTACTCTTCATCTTCAAGCAGTGATGCACTTTCTAAACTATAGGTACAACACAGCACTATAAATAAAGGAGGAAACACGCAAAACTAAAAGGCACATCTCACCACATAACTGTTATCTCCTCCTATGGCTACAATCATTGCTTTTCTCTTTCTTTCCTTACAAGGTTGCGATGTTTTTCTATTGATTTGACTTTCCTCGACATTCCCATAGCCCTAAGCTCCGTGCGCAATTCTCCTGCATCCATGTCGTCCACATTTTGTAGACAGTTTCCTTCGCTCACTTTTTCTTCTGCACAGCGTAGCCTCTTCGCCCGTGTCTCTTGAATAAGTCCCTCAAACCAATACTCTTGGTCCCGCTTTTTATATGCACGGCTTAGTCTGATATTCTCACTCACTTCAAGCCTTTTCGCCAGCTTCAGAGCGTCAGCGGCTGCATACCACTTGTTAGACTTCCCATAGTGTAGATGCTTTAGCACGTCGTTTTTTTTTCTCTAACCCTTGGCTTGAAAACCAACCAAGGCACTTGAACCTTTCGTGCTTTGCGGAAGCGTGGTGCGCGAGAATACGAATGTACGGCGTAACTCCATCGCCACCATAGACTTTGCAACCTTGGGCTCCTAATTCTAAGAACGTGTGAAAGAATTCTGAGGTTTCTCTTTCTATGCTGCGACGTTCAACATCATTTTCCAGGTGATACAAAATTTTCCGCATAAGCTTCCAAAGGAGCAAAGTTTTTTCCTCTGTTTGAGGGTGCAATTTCCCTGCCAGTTTTTCAGGCAATGCCTTCAGCAGTCGCTCACAATCGCCCCCCGATACCGACGTGAATGTTTTTCCCTTGTTTCCTTCATTGGTTTCCCAGACGTGAAATTTAATCCCACAGTTATTTATGGCGTCAACGATGTCCTGAACGTGTATGGTCATACAACGTGGGTTGCGGACTTTTTCACTGTAATCTCTGCCTTCTGCTTCTGAAAGCAATCCATCAACAAGGCGGTTAACTATTCTTAACTTCATGTGCAATACATCAGGAATTATTAAATCAGAGTCGAAGTTAAACAATGGCACGTTTATCATCCCGTTCGCCTCTGCGCAGCAATCAGCTTTCATGTTCTCAAGAGTGCGGATCAAAGGAGGCTCATTAAAGCTCCTGTTACTTGTCAGATCTGAGCACCTTGTCTGTGGGTGTGCTCGACAAAATGGACAAGGATAGTGTTGTGCAGCAGACTGCAGACCCTGAACAACAAGCAAAAATTTCAAATCTGACCCTAGACAGATGCGAATCGGAATCTCGTGGTCCCCTACAGATATGCTACCCCTTCGTGCGACAACATTAATTTCTTTTATCAAATCCCGAAAAGCCTCTCTTATTTCAAAATAACCCTCCGAGATCTCCGCCACACCGAGAAGGCGATGAAGGTTATGGAGAAGAAAGAGCATTATAGTTAACTTGACCATTGCTGCAGAAACCTCTTTTTACACCGCAATTACAAATAATTTCTCCATTTTCCTTGAATGTTGCTTTATGCAGCAGGCCTTTTAAGTCAGTTACGAGAAGCTGGCATACATCTAAGCCGTAGCTCTCCAGTACAGCGTCAAGTGCTCGCGCGATGGAAAATCCAGCGGCATTAAGCTTCCTTCGGTCTGTTTTTTTCCACCCCTCGCCGACCATTATTCCTTTGTTCAGTAGCATTGTAGTTTATTGGGATTTCAGCTTTTCATTCTCCTGCTCTAGGTAAAGAAGCTTAGGCTTATGGGCAGAGGCGGTGTCTCTGAGCTCATTTATGGCCTTTTCTGAAACTGTTCCTACTCTTTCGAGTTCTTTTTGGAGAGCAGAAATTATGATGTTCTCTATGGATTCTCCGGTATTCGTTTCAGGTGGGCTAGATTGAGACTCGAAGTGAATCTTTATGAACCTTTTATTTTTTCAGAAGGACGCTTTCGCACGGCCTGTCAAATTCCTGTAGCGCCTATCCGCAATATTTCACAGTGACGTAAACCGGTCTTCAAAATATTTACCCATAATGGGAAGCCTTACATTCGGGGGCAAAAATGATTGCACAGTTTCAAAGTATGTCTTTCGAAGAAGGTCCTTCTCGTGTCTTGTCTTGATAGCTGTCTCATTAGTCAGCGTGAATGTGACACTGCAACTGTCAAAGATAGCAGACAAGATTATATGATTATCTGGCGTGGCCATTTCGTGGAGCTATAAACAACAAACTAAATAAAAACTAGAAAATTTGAAGAACAAGAAGTCATAGCAGTGGAATAGAGACAGTAACACTCAGTGAGCTAAACAGGTGACACGTTGTACAAAACAAGCCAAAATAACGCGAAAACAAAACAAATAGAACAAAAGTAGAACTCCATTGGGAATAAACACTTATCACTATATTACGATGCGCCAGCAATGATCTTTGTCACGATGAAAACCTGCAAGGTCTCACGAGGAAATCCGCAAGAAACCCTCTTGAAGGACTTCTGAAGTGTTACCCCACCCTGATTGGAAACTCAATCGCCACTGTGTTTTCAAGTTTCGTTTCCCGTATCGACCATGCAGACGGAAGTTGGAGCCTGGAGAAGTCTTGTTCCTCACAGAGTAGCCATTTTTTTCTAATTGTTGGCCTTTCCCGTGAAAACCCCATCGATAAATGTCCTGGTCAAGTTTCACCTTCAGGAGACCGCTTGATCGACGGCAGTTGGACAGCTTTTTTTGAATTTCGTACACGATCTCTTCAGAGGTAGACTGGTGGCGTCGATTCGATGGTTTCCTTGGGGATGTGAACTCGCGTAGACAGGCCTCGGTGAGATTCCTCTTAGGCTCCAGGGTACAATGCCATTTGGAGTACCCTTTCCAATGAATCAGGTATCCTTTGCGCTAAATTAAAGACAAATGGAGACATTTTGTCAATACTTGAGGAAACGATTTCATTTATAGCGGTAGGGGGGGGGGGGGGGTGAAACCAAAAGTAAGGAAACTGAAACTGTGTCTCAGGATTTTATTTGTTGTGGTACTTATTAAGTTTATAAGATCCGCAAGCGCACGTACACCTTATTACGAGGAGAATTGGCATGTTATCTCTATGAAACAAAAAATGCTGCTGCTAATATGAAGGCGGCAGAGCGTCATCACGACAAACGCTAATAGAAATCGTCCTTGGCAATCGCGAGAAAGGCTAATACCTGTGCTACACGGGCACGTTCAAATGACACCTGAGTCGAATGACATTCGCAACTTCGAATGGCATTCGGACTCGACGGACCTCCACGGCGCTACACGACACTTTCCAAACGCATTTCAAATTTCCTCAGCTCGTTTTCAGTGTACGATGACAACGGCGGCGGTGGTCACACTAGTGCGACAACGACACTATCACGGTCAACAGCAGCATATATGACTGTAGTGGGATAAGTTTTTGAGGCCAACGACACCGACGAATCTGACCGGCGGACTGTCAGCCTTCATGTCCTCGGCAGGCCGGCGGCTGAGCGAAAACACGCTGATCAGGCGACGGTGTGAATATATTCGCCCTTCTACCTTATTCATATTGTTCATAAGCGAAAGGAACGGGTATATTTCACATGTGCACACTCGAGCACTCACCAGCTATAAGCGCTTGCCAAATTAATTTTAATCGACGGCAACTCCCTTCCCTTCCGCGACGACTAGGCCTAGCGAGTCCGCAGGGTTACGTCTTCGAATTCGGCGGTTGTGAAGCGCGAATTCACAAGTTTGAGCGAACGCAAATGATCGACGAGTGTAGTTTTGACAACAGTGACCTCAAATCAACTATTGCTCACATCGCAGGGCGCGCATACGATGGACGGGAAGCGCCGGTGTGACCCAAACCGCCGAGCACTGCTTTACGACCAGAGCAGTCGTCGCCGTTGCTATTTTGTGGATAACAAGTTATGCCTTTTCAATTACCGCGAATGGTCCCCAATCATACTTCTGAATAAAGCAGTTTAAAATAAACTACTGATCGCGTCGGACCAAATCGGGACAATTAGCGAGAAGCGCCGATCGTACACGATGTCAGTAGCCCAGCTGTCAAGTGTTTCTCAGGCGAGCGGTCGTATCGGCGCTTCCTCCCACAGATTGTCGCACTGCCTTAACAAGCCACGGGTACAACCAGTACAAAAAAGATGATTTTATTTAATAGAACTAAAGCGCAGAATGTGTTTTAAGTCATGCAAACGAGCGCTAGCTCTTCGTACGTAGCGATGTAAACAATAGTATATGCGCGCAGGCGTTCTCATCGGCACACTGCTGGAGAAATTTCATGCTCACGCGGTAAATGTTCTTTGGTGCACTGTTATCTTCAAGCACTTACGTAGACAGAACACGAGCTATTTGCTAAGCAAAGAGCAGGAAAAAGCGAGCAGCAGGTATCAAAATGAGCAGCCACAGAGCCGAAGGCACTCGCGCGGCTGTGGGCGGGGGGACGCGATGGCGGCGGCAACGCCTATTGGTCGGTTCGGGCTGCGTTCGTGTTTCGACGGCATTCCAAAATCTGGAATGTCTCCGCCGAGCACCGTCGACCCGAATGTCATCCGAACCGAATGCCGTTGAGAAACTTCATGTAGCAGCGTAAGTTCGGCAGTCGTGTCGAATGACATTAGGTTGGAAGGCATTCGAAGCGCCCGTGTAGCAGGGGTATAATACTAAATTCGGTATACTAAGGTCGGTGCGACTTACTAATATCAAATACTAATTGAACAACTATTTGCCGGCACGCAATACTGCGCGAAAATGTTGTGACCAATAACAGAATCGCAACAAACATCTTTTATAACAACATTACAGAAAACGATATGTACATGAACTTGTACATTTTTGTGAATGATACGATGTTGTCTTGCTCGGGACTAGTCCGGTGCAAAGTGAGCAAGTACATTTGAATATGGGAATGCAGTTTGCACCTCATTCCTAAACCGGGTGAAAACAGTCACAATATTAGACTAGATGATGCGTGAGTGGAGTAAATATAAGTGACCCTCAATGTTGTTTTATTCCCTACCATATGCATACTGTCCTTAACAAGTCTGTGCGTTCGGTAATAGATGAATCATCCACACTTAAAGCAGATAATCTAATACAATGCGTAATTATTTTTTGTTCTTGCGTTGCCGTTATTTTAAATGGAGCGAGTTTTCCAGGGTACCTTTTTAACAATCTCTGAAAGACCATTACTTAGGTTTCAAACTTAGTGCTGCCGATGGAATAAATGCACTTTATTTTTCTGATGAAGTATATGGCTGCACATACCAAAATAGAAATACAGGTAATGACTAAATGTACCCAGCAGTGCGTTACAATATAAAAAAGGTTTTAATGTTACAATATTCATACAAAAAAGTTAAAAACTTACCGTTTTCGCGATGACTCTCTCGACGGAGTGGTACACCAGTAGCTTCTGGCAGAAAGGTGAGGCTGCAGTTGCTGAGTGTGGACGAATGGTGTTCAGCATCTCGATGGTACTGTATTTATAGTACGCCAGCGAACAACCTAGCATAAAAACAGCGTCAAGGATTCGGGATCACGTGCAAGGCTCACGTGCTTTCCCTTTTGTCCCAAGACGCCTCCCGGAAACTAAACATCGCGAAAGAGTTCCTCTTTTTTGGAATTTTGCTTTACCTTCCGACGAAACCGGTTGTGTAAACCAAAGCATTGTCACTTTTTTTACAGCGGGGAGAGAACTATCCCTGGGGTAAACAGCGTGACGTCATAGGGGAAAGGCCCGATGAGCAAAATCGTCAAGTTTTTCTTCTAAACTGGCTTTGCACGTGACGAGCACTTGCTACCCATCCATGTCAAAACGCACATTCCAGCAGCATGAGTCGAAGCGACAAAGGCGGCTATGGGAAAAGCCAAATACCTATGTGTCCCCCTCATTCCCAGCCCATGTTCCTTCAGCTGGTTGCCGACGCCATTTATTATTCGCCATTTTTTTCTACTTTATTGCCGTGCTCCCTCTTTCCTCTTTTTTTATTTTGGTGCGTCTCTGTCAGGAACTCTGTCAGGCGCGTCAGTCCTATACTAGTACTGTCGAATGTGGGCGAGTAATTCTCACTATCCAAGCGGCTTTGCCTCCCCAAATCTCTCGCGGCGCACAGAAGAAGGCAGCTGGTCGGCCCGACGATTAAGAATCGCTGTTTAGTTATTGCGGCGATAAACTCATCCCCATGGCATAAAGTGGAGATGTGCTACTACCGGCGCATTTCGCGAGTGACTTTGGGAATTGGATCCTTTTAAAGACTTTGTATCTATTAAAGAATCTTGAAGACTTGGTTAACTTTCGATGTTTACAGCCTTTAATTTATAGTTCAATAATAGTCTTTTAAAAGAACTTTATCACGGATATAATGTACGCCTTGGCGCACAATCCACCTGCACGGACCACGACGATGCATCTTTTACGGCTTTAGAAGAAATATCTGTATACATTAGAAAAAAAAAGCACGCGCTATTTGCTGCAGCCAACACGATATTAATGAACGTCCGTCACGTCTGCAGCTTGGCAGCGTTCATAACAAGGCACAAAACAGAAAAAATTCAATATGCACGCAAAAAATTTTCAAAAGAGTATGATACAAGCAAGAACGGGAATTCAGCTTCTCCTAACGAGATGAAGGGTAAATGCTTACCTATGTATTCTCTCTAGTGAGGCTATCTGTTTAGTTATTTTTTTGTTAAAAGATTTCAAGAGTGAGTTAAGAACGAATTCTTCTCACAAGCGAGACACTATCCTAAAATCGAGTCGCAAACACTCACTGATAGCAATGCATTGACAAGGAATCACCGTTCGAAGTCTTTGCTTTAATGTTATGGTGTCGCCGCCGGCAACTAATAATGCAAATGGTTTCCTCACTTTTGCAGGAGCATAATAGTATGAATGCAAGCATGCAAATACTCAGAGAGTAGTTCTACCATCCTTCCGCTCCGCAACCAAGCGTGCTAACGACTACGCTACTTCCTGCCAACGCATATGTAGTTCTGCTTGTCTAGGACGCTGGAAAGTGTTTGCAGAAGGGCGTCGAATCAGATGGATGCCTCCCAAATGCCCTGCAGTGTCTCCGGCCTTTAAGATTCACAAGCAATTGTGTACTTAATTAACATCTTAACCCCACATCAGTGACACAAGCAGCAACACCGCGCTAAAGGCTTTCGCCTCACCGCACTTTAGTTCAACAAAGTGCCCCCTGAATTTTTTTTTCTGGTACTAACGTAATAATTCTTTGCAGCCTGAGACTGCGATGCAAATGTTACATTTGCGCAGGTAAGAAGCGTATTACACTCCGCGTATTCTGTATAGCAACGTTGTGTCCATTTTCGGGAGGTTACGTTGCTGCATGTCCCAATTTTATCCACAGATTCCCTTCTGAAACTATGCTGCAAATGTACAAACTGCATGCAGTGGGTGACCGAGACAGGCAACCATACAGGGATGTAAAGTCGGAACCCGACGCATGGCGTTGCAGCGCTTCTAATTTTGTCGCAACACTGAAGTCAGTGTTCTGAATAACTGTCCGGCCCGATTACGATGTACAAGAGCTGTAGTACACAAAACATGGTGAGGACGGTTAGTTTTTTTCTTTTGCTTCGGGCTAGTCTGGTTTGGTTTATTGGGTTTTAACGTGCCAAAGCGACTCAGGCTATGAGGGACGCCGTAGTGAAGGACTCCGGAAATTTCGACCACCTGGTGTTCTTGAACGTGTACTGACATCGCACAGTACACGGGCCTCTAGAATTTCGCCTCCATCGAAATTCGACCGCCGCGGCCGGGATCGCACCCGCGTCTTTCGGGCTAGCAGCCGAGCGCCATAACCACTTAGCCACCGCGGCGACACTTCGGGCTAGGATAATTTAACAAACAAGCGCAAACAATGGCACATGGATTTGTTTGATAACTACGTAACAGAACCAAGAAACAATCCTACTCATGCTCTGTGCAGCTTGTTGGGAGAGCAGTAGTGGTGGTTTCAATGTACATGCGGGATTACCCTTACTGTGGTCTATCGGCAATTGCTCCATCTGAGCCCCTTAATTTGGTTTGGTTTATTAGGGTTTAACGTCCCAAAGCGACTCAGGCTCTTAGGGACGCCGTAGTGAAGGGCTCCGGAAATTTCGACCACCTGGGGTTCTTTAACGTGCACTGACATCGCACAGTACACGGGCCTCTAGAATTTCACCTCCATCGAAATTCGGCCGCCGCGGCCGGGATCGAACCCGCGTCTTTCGGGCCAGCAGCCGAGCGCCATAACCACTCAGCCACCGCGGCGGCGGAGCCCCTTAATTTAAACAATGTGTTTCTACCACTGTCCCGCAAAGCCATTGTTGGCCGCTCAGTTCATGAACGCTGAGGGTACACGATGAGAGAGACGGTGTCAAAGAGAACGTTCAGTCTCCTCAGATTGCACAGGAGTGTCTTACTACGGTCACAAAAAAAACCCCGGAGTGCGCCGCTATTCGTGGTTTCACCAGTTAATGTTAGATACGCTAAGTTCTGGACACGAAGTCCTGTATTTATTTATTTATTTATTTATTTATTTATTTATTTATTTATTTATTTATTTATTTATTTATTTATTTATTTACTTATTTACCCAATACTGCAGACCTCTTGCTTGGGTGCAAGCAGGAAGGGCACAAAGATATAACATACAAGGGCAATAAGTCAGTAATAAAAGCATGCACGACAAATAAAACTGAAGAATATCTCTATACAGTAAATAAAATACATCATCAAAGGCCTTCAGAAAGTCAACAGCGGATATCACTCTCTCAGGAAGAGCATTGCAGTCAGTAACTGTCCTCGGAAAAAAAAGAAAATTTATAACCGTTACTTTTCGCGAAATATAGCGCTGAACTATAGTCGTGCTGATGAGGAGTTCGACGTGTTTCTGAAAACTGTACAGGACATTACGCCGATAAAAGAGCTTGTTCACTGATCCGCCACAAAGATAGGCGACAGCAATTACACAACCAAGATGGCATCTTGCAACTAACTCCCCAAATGATTGTTGAGATTGGCCTTTTGGACGCTTCCATTGCGTTCGCCCAAAAAATTCTTCTACAAGCAACTGACATCCCTGCATTCGGCGTCCTTGACTTTTTTATTTTTATACATATTAATTTGGCTTCTAATCACGAGCCTAAATCCAGGAGTTCACTAAGGTGGCACTTTGGGCTAGTTGTAATGCAGCGAAACGATAAGGGCGCCGGTGAGACATGACACACTGTATCACTGCGTTCTGCTTCTGCTGGGATGTATCTCTTCTCTATCTTACAACTCGTCAAAAAGAATCACGCGTTTTCACTCCACACAGCATTCCTATCGAACGGCCTCAACAAGCCCTTCAGCCATCTTGCCTTTTCCGTCCCCTTTTCTCTTCTAACTGGGCGCCTTTCTCAATATCCTGCTACTGAACATGCGTTCCACAGGCGCAACGAAGGCTTCACGCCGCATTGATAGTTTTTTTTTCGCCCACAAAGCCCTACTTGCTCCTTCCTCCTCCTACAGTGTGGAATCCGAACAATGGTTAACCGCCCAACCTAGAGTCACTAAATAAAGACTTAGAGTACCGTCACTGGAGCACGGCGGTAAGCAGGGGCGGCCATTTTGTTGTTTATCATTGTTGCCAGATTGCCGCTTCGGCGACCTCACCGCTAACTTTGGCCAGGCCATTTTGTCAACAACGCTGTTAGCCACCCTGAGCTGCGGCGGGGATCGTAGCCGTACGGCATGGAGCCGCTCAGATGCAAACGGTACAGCTGTTGCCTTCAGTTTATGCTTTCGTCGTGCGGAGACACCCCTTGTATTATGAACTTAAATATTCCAGGTTATTGTTGATTATTCTGGGCAATTTTTTCTTGACTCTGCGCAATCAGCGTTGCGCTGTTCGTATGTTTTATTATATATTGCTATAGGCGATCGCCTCCTCAGTAGGTGCTGTTGCTATAACACTTCAGGCGTTGTCTTTTAAACTTGCTTTTATTTTGTAGGAGCTAATGTGCCAACACCGCGGGAGTGTTGCTAATGGCTCATAGTAGGCAGTGGTCGAATACAATGCTACTACGGGTATCGTCGCGGTTACTCCACACTTTTACTGCAGAAATATACGAGCGCTCCGGCTGAGCAATTCACGGTGATTAAGGCAAGGTTAACCCCGCTGGAGGTAAAATAACGCTCGGCGCACTAGCGACTGCTTCAAACAGCGGCTTAATCTGGAAGCGAGCGGTAGCGAGCCGTTTGCACGCGTATTCGCAACTTGTACCTGATGGAACTCGATCGTCAGCACGCTTCCGGAGTACAGTAATCACTATAATTCCGTGAAACTTTGGGGACTGGCTACAGGAAATGGCATAATCTTGCGATACAGTAACACAGACATTCGATATGCAGCGTCGTTTTTCGTGCACGCAGCTGCTCGCCGGCTGATTTTCGGGAAACATACATTTAGCCGCCTCAGCAAGCAATAACATAAAAAACACCTTGCCACCCAGACGCAAATGCTTTCTAATTTATGGAAAATTGCTTATTGAAAACACAGAAAGGAGCACAGCTCAGCACGCGCCGGAGCAGCCACATGCTTTAGATGTTATTTTTCGGGAGGGACAGAGTGAATTGTAACGTTCATTATTCGCTGGCAGTTGTTCCTGGCAGTATCCATACATGTAATTCATTCCACACTGATTAAAATAACCGCAGAGAAATTATGGGAAACCCTAACATCTGGTGGCTGGAGTACCTCTATTTTGCTGAGGAGTACTGGAAATAAATTGTGGTATACTATTTCACAATAACAATGTAAGCTATTATGTGCTATTTAGTTAAACTCAAGACACTGTTCTCTGCAGTTTCATTAAGCAGTTTCCATTTACTGAGACTCTAATATAAGAAATTACCACTATCAGGAGCCAAAAGCACTTAACGCGTGAAACCAGTGCTAACAAGTCAACATCCCAACAGAATAATTTTATTCACGAGATAGGACCTTATATGAAATACAAATTCAACCAGTGTTAAAAACAATGCGGACAAATGACATGAACAAAGTGCAAGCCTTTTGAGAACACTGCACTGCTGCACAACAAATGCTTCATATGCCTCGAGAAAACAGGAACTAAAATGGCAGCACATGAAACCAAACTTCTGCATGGAAAGAAAAAGAAAATTTAAAACTTTTGCACGACAAAAAAAAAAATGATTGCCATATGAACAGGCAACTGCTGCTTTTTTTATTCCACTGCTGAACTTAAGACTACAGCAAGGGCATCATTGCGGTACGACTTGTGCGCACGTGCACGCACAGACACACACGCACACGAGCACAGTGACCAGGCGTTTGGAAGCATATCAGTACACACACTGGCAAGGTAACACGCGAAAAAATCTTGTGTGGGCACATACACAGATAAAATAGGCCATGTTACATTTGAAAATATGTAAACACATGGCATAAGTCACATCATGCTGTTGACCTAGGAAAACAGGCCTTTCAAGAATATGACTGCAACGAAAAAGAGGGTCAGTCAACTAAAATGTAAAAGCCATAAAAACCATCAGCCACAACAGCCGCAAGTCATAATATAGACCAGGTCAAAAGTCATCAGAACAATTCTAGGTGGCGCATAATAAATCTTACAATTTCTTCAGAAAATATTCAGACCTGCATGAACCGGAAGAAACACTATTCCACTCCGTGGCAGTTCCAGGAAATAACTGCATTTAACCCTTTGAAACGCTATTTTTCGTTGTGTTGAAAATAAACATTTTCCTGCCTAAATAGTATATACAGGCATTAAAAAAATGACCATTTGTTAGCTTTCCAGTGCTAAATAGTAGTAGTTATTTTACTACAGGGATGTGCAAAATTTCATACGAAGTGTAATAATTGATGAAAATAGTGCCATCGAAATGCTGTGACCTATCAAGTCGACTCCCAAAAGATCATGGAAATAATTTCTATGTCAAATGTGCACATTATGCTTGAAATTGTGAAAAAAAAAATGATGTTACTATTGGTGGCAAAATATGTCTTCATAAAAATGAAAAATGGGGAATGACGTGCTGCCGTGCTCAATGTTTCGCGAAATTTATTTAATGCGTTTCCTGTTTTAGCATAAAAAACCACCCTGTTTACCACATGAAAGAGGCAGAATTCATCTGAAATAAAGAAACCACTGCTAGGTGTAATCACTCTCAAGAAACACCTTCGGTTTGCTTTGTACACAATTGTGTACATAGCATGTCAAAGGGCTAAATTTTTGCATGAGCCAAAATTGGGACTAATAAATGCTCGCGTACATGTGATTTACTAGTACAGGCCAATTCGATACATTTAGGAATATCTGCTTTCAAATTGCTAGAGATGTAACTGTGAAGCAATACGAGACAGCTAACTTTTCTTCTTATTGCCAGAGGCTATAAGTTACTATTTTCAATTAAAGCACTAGGAGAATCTGTCCAATATTTTTTGCAGCGAGCACTCCACTTGCGCGATGTCCTGTTTATTACGTGCATCCCACACTGCTGCCACATATTAAGGCGGAAGCCTTTAATGGCTCGTTGTCAAGGTCATCTGCCGTTAGCAGAAATTGTCACAGCTTTCCGGCCTCCTGATTGGTCTCTTCTGTGTCGTGACGTAACTGCTTGAGGTGGCCTCCCGATTGGGCGCTGTGTGGACAGACGTCACTGTCGCAAGCTGCGCATGACAATTGTCTGCTTGGGTGCGGTGTGGCGGCTGCGGTGGCGGCAGTTTACTTTGCGGTATCGTGTGGGAAGGATGCCTCGTCTCTCCAAACCAGCGTCTCCCAACACGCGACATATGGCAGCCGCTGAACGGGAGCGGTGCTCAACAGAGGCTGAGCGTAAAGTTGCATGCATCAGGGCGGTGAGGCGCGTCCGAGTTGTGTGCCTCCGTGATGCATACACTGGAACAAATCGCCATTGGCAACGGTGTCAGGCTTCCGCCGTTTCACACTTTAGTCTCAACAAAGTGTCTTCCGTAATTTTTTGTCGAGACCTCACACAAGTCAGGTACGCAGTTATTATGATGCTGATGGGATAGTTTCAAAGTTTTGTTTTAATAAACCATAATTTTCTTAATGCTGATGAGCTGAAGTCATCGATATGAAAGGACCAATTAACTTTGTTAGTGAGGGTTACTCCGAGGTATTTATAACTCTCTACCTAAAAAATAGGACAATGGCGAAGTGTGTAACTATGAAGCCTGGGCCCTTTCTTTGTGATTTATAACAATACAGATTTCTCTTGCCTAATGCCCACACTCCAGCACTCAAACCAGTCCGCACTTGCTGCACCGATTTTTGTAGTCACAGAAAGTAATGGTAGATTACCACGTCTTTGAAAACACAATCGTCGGCAAACAGCCTCACCAGTACGGCCTTTTCAATAACATCCACTATGTCACCTTGCGCTTGAATCACTTGGCGACTGCTTGTATCCAGGTGTTCCAATCATGTATGTGAGTTCTGTAGGAATTGTGCCAGTCAAGTGCTGCACCGCAAAGTCACGTGATGGTCTTCAGCATAGTGGACGTTCCATCCAGTTCGCGAGGGCGGTGACACATTCGGCCGATCCGTCAGGCTCTCTTGCATGGTACCTTCAAAGGTGCGAATTGCTGTTGCCGTGTCTCCAAACGAATGCTTTTGAAGTGGATGTGCGTTCCTAATCAGAACTTGGGTGAGTTGGCATTGTATTTCTGCAATCACACTGAGTATGCCAGTTGAAGAATAGGGATGTGTCCCATTGCCTTCGTCTCTACATGGATGGAGTCGTGGCTTACGTGGATAGCTAGGGCCGTAGTCACCGCTTGTTGTCTTGCCGGACTCTTCAAGCCGTAGTTGTGGGACATGTAGTGCTCCATCGGCTTGTTGATCTCGTCCGTGATCGTTGCTCACGTTGAATGTCTGCAGTAACGTGTGCAGCTGCACCATGATGTCGTTTATTTTGTTCTGGAGGTCATCAACGGGGCTTCGCACCACGTCCTTAGATGGCTGTGCCATATTTAAAGACGTGAGGCAGACAAAATGAAGCCTAGAACAGGGAGAATAAGGTCCCATTTCGTGTGGTTCGAACCGACGTACATAGCCAGCACGTCCCGCAGAGTGCGGTTAAGATGTTCAGTGAGGCCGTTGGTAAGATGGTGGTAAGCGGTGCAAGTCCGATGGATGGATAGACAGAGGAGAGCTTTGATGACATCAGATAGCAAGACGCGACCTCTGTCGCTGAGGAGTTCACAAGAGGCACCGTGTCGAAGGATGAACTGGCGCAGAAGAAAGGATGCCACATCCTGTGCCGTGGCAAGCAGGGAGCGCGGCAGTTTCAGCATACCTCGTGAGGTGATCGACATCAACAATGATCCATCGTTTGCCAGAAGCAGTAAAAAGGGGGGGGGGCATATAAATCAATGCCATCGCGGTCGAAAGGGCGAGGCGGACAAGATAGCGGCTGCAACTTGCCAGCAGTACGGCTAGTGGATGTCTTGCGGTGTTGCCAGTCGAGTCACGAGCGCAAGAAGCGCAAGAAGCTGGGTTCGCTGAGTTGGAGGAAGACTGGCGTCAATAGAGCGAAGGAATAGGTTGGTCGACAACGGGGCGGGCGCAGGAGTAGGTGAGCTGAGGGCATCCATGGCGCCCAGCGGTAATTATGCGACAGTGTCAGGATGGTCGAACACAGAATCAAAGAGCTGCACGGTTCCGACGCATTCTCCGCGGCGCAAAGCGAAGGGGCTTGAAAACGGATTGAAGACCCACAGTGCGGTGAGGCCGGCGGATAAAGTGAGCAGGGAATAAGGCAGCGGCAGACAGTGGCGGCGTAGAAAAGTAGGAGACGGTGTGAAGATGACATTGGCATCGCGAACACAGTCATAGGAGATAGGCACAATCACAGAAGAGCACGCAGGACTATCGGTATATTCTGCGACAAAAGCTTTTGCAAAAACAAGGGCGCCACATATTTCCGGGATTCGGCAACGTAGAGAGCGCTACCTGAGCCCGAGCACAGTCGATGACCATGTCGTTGAGCGATAGGAAGTCCCAGCCCAAGATGATCGAATGCGAACATGACGGCAGAACGATGAACTCTGCCAAATATAAAATGTCTTCTCTGACTACTCGAGTAGTACACGCTGCTAACGGCTGGATGAGGTGAGCACTTGCAGTTCGTAGCGACAGGCCAGAAAGAGGCGTCTTCACTTTCCTCAAACAGCGGCAAAGCGCTGCACCCGTGACAGAAACCGCAGCACCGGTGTCGACAAGCGCCATCACAGATGCACCCTCTACAAAAACTTCTATTAAATTAGCGGCAGACGAACGAGGCCTTTCAAATTTCGACGACAGTGCAGTTCTCGCCTCAGGAACTGCGGCACCTAGGTTTCCTCTTGTGTGGCCGAGGGAAGCTGTCGCATCGGAGAGATGGAGCGCCGATGTGGAGAAGGCGAACGGCGTCCAGGGATGACGGTGCGCTCAGGAGACAGAGAACGGCTTAGGGGCGGGTCAGCACGAGGTGAGTACTAACTCTGAGGCCAGTAACCGGAGGTTGCGCAACAACGTCCGCATATGTCAGCGGGGCAGCGAGAGGTGTGGGCTGAGGGACTTGCAGGACAGCCTCAGCGACCTGTTCTTGAATGATGTGCCGCAGATTCGCAGTTGTTTGTGGTGATGGCTCTTGATGGCGTGAAAAGCGATGACTGGTCTCTTGCAGTGTTCAGGCCAGCAAGCGAGTCGACGTTCGTGGTGTTTTGCGTGTCAGAGCCCTCTGCTTGCATAGCTCGTCGAAGCTCTGACATAGGTTGAAGACTTCCGCGACGATGCGCAGGTCTCGTGCCAACAACATCTGAAAGGCGTCGTCATCAATGCACCTGAGAATATGCCTGATCATGTCGGTTTCAGATATCTGTGCGTTCACCCTCTTGTACAGATCAACGACATCCTCAATGTAACTCGTGAAGTTCTCCCCTACCTGCTGCGACCACGCATGCAAGTGCCGTACGGCCGAATACCTCTGAGAAGTTTGCTTTGAAAACGGACCATGATGTAATGTCCGCCTCGTGGTTCTGATAATACAGATTCCCCACGCCCGTCAGGTAGAAAATCACATTGGTGAGTTTGGTTTCTGCGTGCCACTTGTATGCGCTCACCCACTCATACGATGTGAGCCAATCCTCAACATCATAGTTGTCCGTGCCGCTGAAAGTAGCGGGGTCTCCCTGGCGCCGAGAACCAGTAGAGACGATGGCGGCCGGGCTCACTTGTAGGGCTTGGTGGTTAGGCATCGCGGTAGGGGGCAGCGTTTGGTTGCAGAGTTCCAGGGCGAGAGGATATTACCCGGCACCTGAGCCAAATGTAAGGTGGGGTTTATTCGGAGAAGCTTCTTAACGGGAGCAAGGGTCAACAGCAGTCTGAGGTGATTTAGTCAAGCCAGGAGCGTGCACCAGGAAATGACCATGCGGCTAGCGCGTATGCTCGTCTTCCTTACATCAACTAACATTTTAACGAATTTGAGACAAAGCCGCCCTCATCCCGACACTTTTGGATCCACATTTCGCCTTTGCAGTTTTTGCCTTGCTGCTGAGCTTTCGTAGTGCAATTCGTAGCCGCAGCATGAGGAAAGCTTGGGTTAGGCGCCTTTGCAGATCATGGCAATGTGGAAAGCTGTATGCGAGTTTGCACGTGTCCAAGGCAGCATTCGTAATCGAGGAGAGGGAAACAGTTAAGGCTTCATGCTTGTGGTCACGGAAGACCTTATCGGCATGCTGCAGCAGGCTCACAAAGTGACGTGAAGGACGAGTGAGGGGGCTTGGTTGCGACTGCGACCGATACGACTTCAGCTTTAATAGCTGGTCGTTTTGTTCTACAGGCTCTGCTTCAAGACTCTCCTTGCATTTGCTGCACACCTTGTACTTCTTGGTAACGCTATGGGTGATGTACCCAGACACATAGACCAGCGACTCCATTTGCATCTCATCAAGGGGGGTGAGCAGCATCGTCAAGAAGTCTGTCGTTCAAGAGCTTATCTCCTACTGCCTTCACACCGTTCTTCAAAGGTGCTTTTTTAATTTCAACGAACTCATTGAGGTGTACTGTGTCATCGATGCCATAGTTGCCCTTGGTGCTTGGTTAAAAGAACTGGCTCAACATTATGAGCCTGAGCATCAGTTTAAACTCTAGTGGCCTCGGCACTGGGTGTCTTGAGCGAATGCAGAAGAGGTTCTCCAGGGCATCCTGTGACAGTCTGCACAACAAAACAAACTTGAACTTGGGCACACTAAGAAGCTGGTGTTGAATGTGGAGTGCACTAGACGCTGTGATGAGCACACCAGCTTGGACAGGCTTGAACATTTCCTTCGCGTTGCCGGATTTTATGCAAACATGTGCGAAAATCTCCATGAATTCCTTGAGAAAAGCCACTGCCTCATCATGCTTGAAAAGGGACATTGCAGTGCCGATATACCGTGATGTCATCAGTGTAAACCACCGGAACACGCGTTCTACAAACCATGCTGTGGTTAGAGCCTCAGATTCTAGGAGCCGAAGACTCACTAGGGTGCGCGTAGCAGCACCAACACTGTGGTTCAGAACTGCAACCGAAGATGCCACATTCATTTTGGCAAAATGGTCAGGGTCCAGGTGTGCAGGCTTCAGGTGAGAGGCCAACTTAAGGTCCCGTTCTGCGTCAATGACAGCAAGCTCCCTGATGTGCTTCACAGACACCTGTGAGAAGCACAAAACCGATTTGAAAATGGTTTAAATCTTACCATATTTTAAAAGACCTCAGCTCAAGCAATGTCACAATATCCCTGTTACACTGCACAGTTAAATGTGATTTTGAACAAACCTTAAGTTTGAAGTAAAATGCAAGTTAATGTGGCATTCAATCATACCCACTAAGTCCTTCATTACAGAATTAGGTTCCTCAATACAGAATGCTTGCCTGATTACCCTGACAGTCTGGGCATAGAATGTATGGAATCTGTGCTTTCACCCACCTCGTCAGTTGGAAGCTCGTACTTGGTCACGATGGCAGCGGGCAGAAAGAATGACTGGCCCCTCACACGGTGACCTCTTATGTTTTTAAAACGTGTGGAGCCTCAGCCAAGAAGTAGAGCTGTCTGTCAGTGTTGGCCGCACACGGATGCCTGCACGACACCACGGGCTTGACTGAGCGAGTTGCAGCGGTCCCACATCTCTTACACAGTGCCTTGTTGTTGGGCCCCATGTCAGAAATCACAGCATCCACGTGACACCCAGCCGCTTCACACTTTTCAATCACAGAGAACAGGAAGTCTCTCAAAAAACTGCCATCGTTGGAGTCCCCTGCAAAAGAATGAAAACAAAAAATGTCAAATGGGTTGATGTTGATTTACTAAAGAAAAAATGTACCAAGATGAGGTGTATTCTGGTTTAGATTGTGAACAAGGCTACAGTCACGTTTTCAGTCGGTAATGGAAAGAGCAGTGGGCAGAGAAACTGATGACTGAGAGGTAATACAAAAAAAATTACAAACAAAGCAGCATTAAAAAAGAACAGCAGCACTGCAGCTACAAATATCTGGAGAGGCACAGTTCACAAAAGCAACCACGGGCCCTCACATGCTGTTTCTCCAGAGCATAAGGAAAGTATATTGAGTGCTGAAAGTCGTCCTGGAATGCTCCGGCAGCTAATATGTGACACAAGTCCTAGTGTAATGATAAGAGAAATTTTTTCATGCATGGTGAGGAGTGCGAAAATTTCTTTACTTTTCGAAAAAGCGTCCCTCACAGCCTGAGTAGATTTGTGACATTAAACCCCATAAATCAACCAATTTTTAAAAAAAATGGTGTACTTCTCAGGCAGTTTCAAGGTTTCCCTTTCAGTAAACCTCGTAGTCCAAAAAAGCCCAATGGCATCACAACAGACAAATGCCAACATCACGCTGCAATACTTTGGCTTCCACTGCCCACATGCAGGAATATTAAAAGGCTGGTTGACAATTACACCTTTTGTAGTGCAAATTTCAAACCCAGCTGTTGAAATATTCTTCTATGCAGTTATATCATCTCTTACTGCGACAATTATGCCTTGAAATCAACCTGATGGCAAAACGAACGAAACCCCGATGCAAATTCGAACAGGCTCTCGAGTAACGTGTTCTGAAATGCCCTACAAAGGGATAAATTCCGGCACCTCGACACCTTCCCTTGAGGGTGACTGAATCTAGGGCGCTCACCTGTAAGCATACCACTGACGATTCCTTTGTGGTGTGCTGTGCTGCTTTCACATTCTGCGTTATCATACCAGCAAACCCCTCCCAGCCTCCCACTGCAGTGCGCACTCTCCTCGTTACAGCCTTCTTTAAGCCACCAGCTCTGACATAGGATGAGCTAGAAGGAGGGTATGAGAAACCTCTCTTAGCCACTCCCGACAGACCATCCCTCATGCAGCGTTGTTTCCTCGTTCGGTACCCTCATCCTCCACTTCCTTCGCTTTCTTGCTTGCACTCTCTTCACAAAAACTTTCATTCATCCTCCGCTGCTCTACGCGTTCGCTCGCTTTCATCTTCCCATGTAACAGGAGATTGCTTGCTCCGTTGCAGCGAGATCAAATGCATGAACGCCTAGGCTTAAAAGTGCCGAAAGTATGATTGGACGTACCTGTCAGGTGGTAGGCAACAACTTGCTTCCAGCGAGACGACAGTCCAGTAAGCATGAGGACTAGACCATGTGTCGCATAGGTCAGCTCGCCCTCAGGCACTGGATTGGACAGTGGCGCCGTTGCAAGGCCAATTGGGTTCTTGACAGTTGGGTCAAAGTCGAGTCCCGCAGTGAGCTGCATCTCATCAACCAAGATTGCGCAATGCTTCTCTTCTGGCCTCATTGTGTCGAGCTTGGGCTTGAGTGCAGGCAGCAGTTACTCAAGAATTCCTTAAAAATAAAAAAACATGTAGTGCTTACACTGCTGCCTAATAAGTCTGTAGTTGCCAGTGGCAACATGAGCCAGTGAAGTTTGCATACACACCTGGTTCAAACTTGACTTCCTCGATACGCCTCTGCAGGGTGCGTTCTGACGGCAGAGGAATAACGTCCTCCTTCAGGAGGCTGTAACCTCTGTTGCCACATGCCAAGCGGATTTGCAGGGCTTTCTGGACAGTTTTGTTAGTCCACCTTTTGCCACGTGGATCACAATTAGCAACATTGTGGACTTGGTCGGGGGCAAGGTGCGCAAGCTTGTTGCCTGAAAAACAAAAAAAAAGTGAAAATAATCACACCATGCACTTAGTTTTATTCTTATCACTGAGAATTAACTGGTGAACCTTATATGTGCGTTAGTGATGCAAGACCATCTTAAACCAAGAAGGACCAAGACATCTAGTGAAGTACTCAAAAATGTGAGTAGAGCATTATTTTTAGTTCTCCCTGGTAATGATTATCAAACATTTTAACTGCATGTCAATGAGTCAGTTCTGCCTAAATTGACAAAGAATTAGTACAAGAAATGAAACCTGAATGAGAAAAATACACGCATAAAACCTGAACACAAACATTGATATATTGGCTTCATGCCATCAAATGTCTGTACAGCTGAAAACGTAAGTACAGAGATGAAATTTTGCTACTAGCATACCATTTTCCCCCTTGTTTAGACCACAGTAAGCTTTACTGCCTTCATGCTCATACCCTCAGTGATGTGATCTCTATGCCAATCGCACCAAAAGGCAAATCCTGCTACATCCAGCTATTTTAAATAATCTGTGCCAAACTAGGCATGTAACTTTGCTTTTATGGTTTATATAAGGAAAGCTAACCGGCCAAGCTCTGAATGATTTAGTGTAGCCCTTGCATCATATGCATGCATTAAATAAAAAAACATGTCTGAAAAGCTTACGGAAGAAACAGAACAGAAAAATTAAAATATAAAGAACAGACTAGAGTCACTAAATACAAATAACATTTTTATTTAATGACTCTAGGACAGATGACACGAGCGCACCTGCAGTCTCCCCACTCGGTTGTCTCGGAAAAATGCAGCCAAGCATCGCGTGTTATGAAGATAGTCCTCCTAAAGCGGAGGCACTAGCTCTGAGAGCTGGTTCCCGCACGCCAATTATATGACCTCCTTTGATGTGGTTGTGCTCTAACTTTTTACATTGATAAGGAGCGCTAACAAATTGTTATTTGAGCATAACATGCACTCTTTTGTCAATGAATTTTCCTCTGCTTCAGTAATCGCGTTTTGAATTCACATCGGTTATGCTAGTCACTAAATAAAGACATTTGATTTCGTGACTCTATATTATGCTGCTTCGCTGAAGGCCAGTTTACCCCTTCAAAGCGAGTATCCCGATGGTGCAAATGCCCTTTTTTTTGCTCCAAATTACACTTTCTGGCTGCTACGAAATATCATTTTCTAGCTGCAAAAGGACTCGAGGAAATCGCATCACTGTGCACTGTATTCACAGCTCTGCTAGCTGCTCTACAAGCCCACTAATACAGTCAGTGCCTCATGCGATCCAAGATCCAAATGAAATTTAAAATGAGGTGCTCACCAACAACACCATCCAGCTGTGTTTCCAGTTTCCTGATATGCTTCTGTAGCAAATCCACTTTGCGTTTCAAGTCTTCAACCATCTCCTCATGGATGCACTGATGAAGACTGCACGCTGCTTCCTGGAATTTGAGCAGGGTTTTAAGGCACTTTAATGGACGCAGACCTCAAATACTGCATAGCTTTTTTTACATATCTAGGATGTCAATAACTATGCACATAGCTTGAAACGAGTCAGCAAGCATATATATATATATATATATATATATATATATATATATATATATATATATATATATATATATATATATATATATATATATATATATATCTTTTATAGCCCAGTTTAACCAGTGGGTTACAAATCTTCGTTACAATACCGAACATTAAAATGCATCATCACAAGGGAATGGCACTGTGCACCCACTGGATTCATGGCACAATGCCAAAGGAAAAAGCAACATGCTGCAACTATTGAACCAACAGTTAAAATGAGTTTAATGCTTACCTTAGTGACTGCAGGGTGCACTTTACGATACACATATTCTCTACGCATTGACAGCACATGCTCTAAAACTGTCTTATAAAGTCTGCTGTTTTCAGGAACCGCAAATCATAGGTCAGCCGCTGATATATTTTCCAAGCTTTTCTACTATCTTTTTGATTGCTAATATTGGCAGCGCTAATTTTTAGATGAAAAAGTTCAGTTAAATCTGTGGCACTGGCACGCAAGAACCAACTGTGTGCGTCATGAAGAGGCTCACTGAACAGCAGCCGAGATAAGGAACCAAAAAATTGGCAGAAACACTTAACGCTGCTTACGTGTATGAATGCGAAAGCATGAGCATACAGTCGTGACACTGTGGCGTATATGTAGACACCGGTTACGGAGTGCCGCTAAACTAAATTGCTAGCGCAGTGGTTAAGTGATCCACCACTGCCTTGGCAGGCGGCTTTTTCCGAGGGACTGTTAGAGCCCAGGTTGTTTGCAACTAGTTTTTGTACCATTTTTAAGTATACACACACGCAGACACATGCACATAGAGACACACACACACACATTATGTCGCTTAATGGGGATAGTAATGCGTTCGCATTAATACGAAGTTCACAGTTTCCGGGGCAACCAAAGAACAAACACATTATTCTGTTATAAACTCTATGTTTCCAAACACGCTTGTTTTATTACCATATGGGTGCCTTGGTGCATCTTCAAGACTGCCTGCTGCTTCTTAGTTGTGGCATAGCTACACTGCCCTCCGCTCGCTGAAAGTATACAGTGTATGTAAAATAACTCCGGGCAGGATACAGAGGCAATGGCACCAAATTTCAGGCCTTAAACATTTAGAGGAATTCAGCATATCGCTGCAGAACAGATATTCAGCTTTGACTGAGGAAGATGATCTTCATGCTGATACAATGAACGATAATCTGACAGCTATCATTGTGGAGTGCGCAATAGAAGTAGGCAGCAAAATGGTTCGACAGGATACCGGCAAGCTATCATAGAAGACGAAAGATCTGATTAACAAACATCTAAGCATGAGGGCGTCTAACCCTACAGACAGTATAGCTGGCAAAGGATAGGGTTAATTGGAGAGACATGAGAGAGTTGCCGTGCAGTGGGTGTAATCAGGCTGACCATGATGATGAAACATTTATTGCCACATTTCGCACACCACTACTCTGGTATTACGGCTACTGGTTTTTCATACTATGGTAGGTACTTTACCTGGCTCATCAGGCATGGTCCAAGCATCCGTGAATTGTTTTTCCGGGACAAGTGCACCTGCCAAAATCGTGGTGTTAGAGTTCCTATTTCTAAGATGTAGAAAATCAGTAAACTCTATAGAGTAATACTTACTTGTTTCGACCTCTACTTCTATTGCCAGTGGAGATGACAGCCTTGGGTAACCAACCACTTCAATGGTGCATGGCAGTGCTAAAAAGCAGAAATACATGTTTACCGCAACTTTTTACATCAGCATCATTCAGCAAAGCAGCTTTGGTCCGATTGATTCGATTAACATTATTTGACAGTTGCACCTAAACACACTGTAGCAGAGCTGAGTCACTCTGACGTCCCGCTGACAGCGACCTAGAACGTCACCCTCCTGTCTCTTCATAAACCCGTTTCCTGTCGGCAATAAACGCTGTTCTTCACTGACTGCCAGCCTGCTCACATAGTGGCAGCGGTCTCTAGTCGGCATGTCGACGCTAGTCGACGCCAGCGTCTCTTCTTCCGCCACCGAATCCCTTGGACACATCAGGCAACGCTTGGCTAGGATGGCAAACGTGGAAGAGTGAGTTCACGTTGTTTTCTACAGCTACCCAGCTGATCAATCAGAGCAAAAAGGTGCAGGCAGCCACACTGCTAATGACGGTTGGTGAAGAAGCTAGAAATGCATACAGCACGTTCAAGTTTGAAGCAAAAGAAGACAAAAAGACGTTGGCGTCCTGCTAAAAAAGTTTTAGGATTTCTATGAGTTTGAGCCACGCAATGCGAAGATGCCACTTTTGAGCCACGAAGTACCTAGCTTACCATGGGAAGCATATCTGGAAAGCTCTAACGCTTTCAAATTTTCAATATTAAATATCTTTAACACAACTCCCGGCCAAATTATGTCGAGAACTATATATTTACTTCACGTTCACTGCACAAAAAAAGATGGAACAGAGTAAAGCGCACGACACAATGCGTCACGTACCCTATTCTGTTACTCCTTGTCTTTTTTCTTTCATGCCGTAAGCTTGAATTATAGATTACCAACTCACCTACACACCCCTATGCCTCATTGAACTAAATCCACTTTCACACACAGATATGCTTACCTGTCTCATTAGGCTGAGCTTCGATCTCTGGGGCAGGAAGCCGCACTTCACAACCATGCACATTGCTGGGAAATGTGGTAGAGGCAGCAAGCTCCTCGGTGGTAGCCAATGTGCCTGAAATGCCAAGAAAGTCAGATTCACATCTTCGAAGTCATGCATGATACGATATATAGCAGTGTATAAGCTAAATGCCATACCATGCGCTTGATCACTGCCTGGCCTCCTAGAAACCTTTCGCTTCGCATGTTTTTGCCGGTTGTCACATGCAGCGATTGTTGGAACAGCATTCCACTTGAGTTGCTTTCGGCCGTCAGAACTGCCAGTTTCAAACTGGCTTTCTTAAAAGTGGGCCTAACAAATAATAGTAAACAATCAGCAAACAAGGAAAATTTTAGTGAATGTAAAACATTGTTTGAATGCTTTAAATTTGCTTCAACGCCTCTCTCTCAAGTTTCCTACAAGATTATTGCAATTCGTGCAGAGGTACAGCTAGCAGCTGTATTGCAGCATCACATTAGAACTTCTGAGTTTAGCCCGCAGGGAAAGAAATCGCAAATGGGATAATCTAAGTTCGTGATAATTAGGGTACATAAGTTATCGCAGTGCGTTGTTTTCGAACTATTCGGTAAGGCAGTCACATCGTATAGGCTGTGAAAATGCTTTGAAACTCTTTTAGTGGGTTCGTTACTCAGTGTGCAAAGAATGCATTCAGTTTACTTCCTAATGGTGTCAAGTTTCATGTCATATACAAGGATGCAAAACCTTGTAGCAACATGGAATCGCCAAATGGAACGCGGAAATTTACGTAACGTGAACAGGCCAATCACTGTAACCGAAGAGGCACCAAAAGAACAGGAGGAAGGAGTTTGTGACCGGTCAAAAGCACGCACTTGGACAAAGAGGTGCACGCCGAAAATAATAAAAAAAACCCTAAGAAGTGACGACAATTCTTTGGCACAACAGCGAACGCTAAATTTCCGTCATTAAATCCGTCAAGCAATTTCAAATTCCCATAAACACGGGGGCAGAGGTCCACACTGAATGCACCAACGTTAATCAGAGTTACTTGCGAGTTTAGACGTCCACACAACGCCATGCAAACGCGAAGACAAACTTAAACAGCGTGCGGTAATTAAATTTTAAACAAATCGATTATTTATATCACAAATGCACTACAAAGAGCCTCACCTCACAAATCCTGGAGTGCGGAGTTGACTCGAAATCATCGCGGCTCACGAGTTGCAGCCATGCGCGAAGTCGATGCACCGTCATTTTTCCCCAACGGAAAGCGCATGAAGCGTTTTCCATCATTCTGCGAGTTGAAACAGCCAACAACGCAGCAAAACGGCATCCTCGTATGCTCTTGTGCAGCTGAAATGCTGCGAGGCGCGGAATCCCTGGTCTCTAAGTCGGTCACCGGCAGCACTCGCAGCGTCGCAGCACTAGGACTACCACAGTTGCCCGACTGAAAACGCATAAGCCACAAAATGGCAGCCCCCATGAACCGTCGCAGTGTAAACAAATATCACGTGATGCAAATTGACCAATGATCGTGGCGGCGGCACAGAACATTAGGAGAAAAGAGTGCCGGTACTCTAAGTCTTTATTTACTGACTCTAGCCCAACCCAACCCCGCAGCTGTGCGCCCTCCCGTCTGCCTGCGTGCGGCTATGCGAGGCAGGAAAGGGGAAAAGAAAAGAGAAAGAAGGAGTTCAGGATGAAGCGGCCCGTGGCGGCAGTTTGCCGAACTAAACGGCCATGTCCCTGAAAGCTGGGCTTGGAAACGAATATGAATCACGCTTGATTTTTCTGTACTAAAATTGCTAAATAAAGGCATTTTTCGTGATTATGATATACATTTAAACATTATAGGTCGTTATTATTCAATTTAAAGTACGTCACATTTGAAGAAAAAAAACATTTGGCGCTGTGACGGTCAAGTCAAGGCGAAGCCCCAGGCCGCAAGCTGTTTTTTTGATGCGCTGTGTGTAAACCAGTGCGAGTTCGCGAGTTACGACCGTATTTTGCCTCCGCCACAGCTATATAGTAAATTCTAGAGATGCCGAAGAGCATACTCCAAGACCCGCTGCTCTTGTCACAGCTAAAGTGGTCAGAGATAGAATATCTGCGGTGTCTTGAAGTGTTTGGTGAAACGAGACGTGACCCATTCTCTGTGCACGGGCTTCTGAACATTTACGATATCGACAGTGGTGTGTTCAAGACGCATTTCAGATTTGAGAAGCATGACTTGCATAGGCTGCAGAGGTCCTTGTTAATACCTGAAGCTGTGGCACTTCCCGGGGACGAGGCCCTGTGCATAACCCTGCGACGGCTTGCATACCCGAACCGGCTCTGCGATCTTAAGGACCTTTTCAGGCGACACAGCTCGACCCTATCGTCTGTGACCAACGCAGTTCTCGGGCACATTGAAACGCGGTTTTTTCATTTGTTAGATGACCTGAACAACCATGCCTGGTTGAACCTGGACTCGCTAGAAACGTTCTCTCAGGTAAGACGTAAATAGGATAAGAGTTTTGCGAGTCGACAGTTCTCACATTTTCGTACTTTTTTCAGGCAGTTCACAAAAAACGAGCCCCGCTTAAAACTGCTGGGCGTTCATAGACGGCACAGCGCGGGCGATATGCCGACCATCAAGGAACAAAAAGGTTTATTTTAGTGGCCACAAACGCGTCCACACCCTGAAATACCAGTCAGTAATGTGCCCAAATGGGATTATCTGTAAGTTAGACGGATCGTATCCCGGAAGCAAACATGATGCTAGTAAGGAACTGGCAAGCACAGCCGCCTCAACAAAGCGTTGTTTATCATTCTTTCCTCACTATGCCTGGTGCTTGGAAACAGGCAAGGTTGAACGTCGTCTCATTATACAATTTATTTTCCTTCTTTCAGGTAACTTCGGAAACAGCAAAGAGTGTGCAAAGTTGGAAAAGCTTGTTCAGTGGCGCAACTACGTTATCTACGGGAACCCTGCCTACCCTTTGCGGCCCCTTCTGCTGAAGCCCAATGGCGGTGGTTCCTTGACCCCTGAGCAGCAAGCATTCAACAAAGCTATGAGCAGCGTGAGGCAGGCAGTGGAATGAAGCTTCGGTAAAATTGCGAGACTTTTTGCCTTTGTAGACTTCAAAAAAAAATCAGAAGCTTTACCTCCAGAACCTGCCACGCATATACAAAGCAAGTGTACTTCTCGCGAACTGCCATACCTGTTTGCACAGAGCCCAAATTTCTCAGTATTTTGGCCTTGCGCCACCACCTCTAGAGGATTACCTTGCCCCTCGATAGTGCTTCATAACACCACGCAGTTGCGAAAACGAAGAGTTTATTTCATAACTGTGAAAATATAAATCAAGATGACAATTATTTGGTTATGGATATTATTGATGTTGTGCATTTAGAATACTAGCCAGTTTTTTGTTTTGGTCATCGAACATTTTTTTCGCAATTGCTCAAAGACTTTCTGCTGGTTTGCTTCCCGAGAGGATGATTCTAATTGAAGTTTTTTTTCTTCGAGCTCCAGCTTGCATTCTTCTAATGCAAGGCGGCGCTCTTCGTTTTCCACTTTCCTCCTCTCAATTGCCAGCTCCTTATTGCGGAGGTGAAATTCATTTGTCTCCCTCATTGTGAGCAGCTGGAGCCCCATCCTTTGTAGTCCTCGAATTCCTGCAAAGGTAGACAAGCAAGGCAATTTCGGCCGTTAGTTCAAGCCAGTTCATGCACTGTGCGATTGCTGTGTAGTATTATAATGCCATAGGACAAGCACAGATCCTGTGATAAAGCATAACTACTCTCAAACCAGCTTCTTGTCATGCAGTTCGTATTCGACCGATTATGTGTTCTATGGTTTGCAAGCATGTATTTATGTGACACCTAGATTTTAGGTTAGTGTTTTTGTGCCTAACGTACCCTGATAAACAAATTTTGTTGCTGTGCATTTATTCGATATTTCTATATCTATTAATGAAAGAGATGGGATTTGTTTCCAATTCTGTTAAGCATTCGTTTGATAAAGAAACATTTGGGTCATGAACTGCTGCGCCATGGCAAAATGTGTTTTGATTTCTGCATTCTGTCTTCGTACTCAGGCAAGGTTCTTACTGTTCATATTTGTGGTTTGTATGCATATATTTTAAATGTGTCAGGAATGAGTCTCTATACATAATCGTGATTTCGTTATAGCCATGAGCAATAATTTGTACTGTAGGGTTAAACGAAGAATGCTCTAGTTCGACTTCAGCAAATCAACGGACAAAGCTGCCCAAACCATACGCATGTCAACATTTACCTGTGTACACTTATAATGGTCTCCTGAACACCATTCCGCTCCGTGTGTACTGTACGTGGTAGATAAACATTCCTAAAGAACTTGCCTTTACCCATGGCCGGCAGAATCTGCTGCCTAGTTGCAGGCTCGCGCTGATCGTTGTCGACTGATGATGGTGCTGAGGGAGGATGCTCTTGTTGTACTGACATGACTTGGCTCTGCTGCTGCTGGCCACCATCCATCCGGTCCCGCTCATTGTCACTGGTAGCTGCAGATGGTCCCAGCACAAGCTTCTCATCGTAAACGCTGAGAAACAGCTGGGCTGCTGGCGATCCTGTTTATAATGAATGAAAAAAGGAGGAGGCAAAATCATACAAGCAGGGTTGCCAGATTGGGCTACTGTTCCTTCGAGTTGGCATTGAAATTTTCCATTTGTCTGTGTGGCTATTTTTGGATTACATTTTTGCTGCGCCCATGTCAATATAATTTATTTTGTAATAAATATTCTGAATGTTTTCGTACACCCTTTCTCTACTTTGTGCCAGTGTTCGAAACTGTTTTCTCCGTTGGAGCCTTGTTAGCTGATTGCAAACGATACTAAATTTTGTGTCGGCGTCGGGATATACTGGGCAAGTGTCCTGTGTGGGTGACCCAACAGCCTGTAGAAAAAATGAAGGTAGAACATGCGTAGTTCTAAAGTATGTGTATATCGTTTCCTAGAGCTTGTCTGTCATCAGGCGGTCAATGTGCTACCTCCACACTGCCTTGGCTGCTATTCTAAGGCAAGAATTCATGTGTACAAAACGTTCAAGTGGATTACACATTCTCCAAAAGGGCAAGAGAAGGGGGCAATGTCCCTCATTATCATTTGGGACATACCCTGAGGTGATGGTGGCACATCTTGAGAGTGCCATCTTGTCACACAGACACCTACCAGACTCAGTGTGACATGATGGATCAGCATTGCACCTGCCTTGCATTGAATCATGAATCAGTGGGCTGCACTGAAAGCCCACTCTGAAGCAATGAAAAGTAAAGAACGCTGCAAGGCAGCAAGAGTGCATATTAAGCGGAATGTACACTGATGAGCAAAATCTACTTTTTGTTCCACTTATCGGTAAATTTGAGTGAATGAAGAAGCTCATTTAATGCGAAGCCCTGGCCTCTGTCGGGCTAAAGGAGAAATTCGTCTCTTTTGTGAAAAAGTTCATGGCAAAAATTTCAATAGCTGCACCTACGCAGAACAACTGAGCGAAATGGGAGCAGCACATACATATTACATTTCAGTGCATGAGAATTCTTTTCTTAACAGCCTCGAAAGGTCTTTTCTCAGCTTCTCTAACAAACGTTTTCTGTTGGATAGGCACCACAACTTTATTTTTGTGTGCACTAAAGAGGTTACCCCCTAGCCTAAAGCTTTGGAGCAACCTCCGCCTTCCTGGATAAAAAACGCAAAGTACTCAGTGATTTTTATTTGGCACTCACTCAGTGCTTTTATAACTACAAATTCAATATATGAAATACAATCCGATGATTGCCAGCTAAAAATGAAATTCGACGATCTGCCATTGCCTACCTGGTTCAAAATGAATTCTGGGTAAGCTTGAGAAATGTATATTGTATGTATGTAAAATATAAAATGTATGTAAAATGTTGCCGGCAAGCTGACGTTCCCAATGATGTCTGAGCTGGCACTCTGTTGTCATTCACTTATGAAACGTCGCCGTCGAACGAGTGTTAAGCTAGGTCTCTGTCACTAAAACATCCTGACAAATAAAGTTCCTAACTAGATTTTACAAGCGCTCCTTCACGTGAAGTTTGGCCTGGCCAGCAATGGAAGCTGCTACAAGGATTTTAAACCGGACATGAATTTTTGTCCCGTTTCAGCTGTAATACTTCCTATGGGCCAAGCAGTTAGACTTCGAAATCAGCTCATGATGCCCCAGATCCTTCTATAACCTAATTTGTTTTGTCTGGGGTGCCAGAATTAGGCAACTCTGTATACAAGTCGCGCTAACATAATCTTCACCTATCACTAGGTGCGATAAAAAGCTCAGCCAACTGGCATGCAACTGTCAGCTCCGCTATCATTTGATTCAGTCCGCAAAGAGTGGGCACGCAGCAGCCTGTGATACACCTCTGTGCACAGTCATGCGTTGAACCCTCCCCCACCCCTCCCGAGAGGCTCAGAGAAAGAGAAAACAAGCTAGAACACAGACAACTACATGAAAATTCGAGTGTTTCATGTGTGCACACATGGGCTACTTGTAGGAAGCCCAGTACGCGAGCTTACGGGCCGTGCATGCGGCTTTAGAGTTATCCGGTCGAAATAGACAACACAAGAAGGCGAACTTAGATGCAGGCATGACAAAAACTTACCGTCGTTCTCAACAGCTACGCAAATTTGCGAAGCTGGCTCGGTTAAATAGGAGCAGTCGCCAGCAAGTTCATCTAACTGGCTCGCACCTCGTCGTTCCTGAGCTGCCCTACTAGTCCTTGAGGCGTCATGAGCCGTTCCTGGCTTCTTCCAACGCACTGCGCAGCCTGCACTCCTTGGGGCAATCCTTGGCTCGTACTGTACAGCCCGCGCGTAGTCGGAGAGGTCCTGAAGAATTTGCTCCTTTTCAGTGTACTGGTCTTCGGTCCCCGATCTGAATAGGCCAGAAAATGCACGCCACATAAACATGTGCGCCAGAGCTGCAGAGAGAACAAACAAAAACACACTCACTTTTTGAGATTCCTCGCGTCTTGCCGCCTCCAGTAGCCGACGAGAAGATCTACGCAATCTTTTATCCCGCGAAGCGTTAGCTCTCGGCCTACCGCCCTGTTAACGCTCGCGAGGACGCTCACCCACTTGAGCTCGTCCCCGAATGGCCTTGTCGCGGCCACTTCCCGCAGAAGGCAAATGTCGTCTTGCGCGCTGAAACATTTGCGTGGCTTCCTTGCTTGCAGGCGTGCTTGCGCCGCGCCCGTGCTCGATGAAGCCGACGCAGCAACGTCCGCACGGAAGGCCGCCATGTTAGTGCTCGACGACGCTCGCTCGCTCGCACTCGCTGGGCGATCTCCGCTGGAAAGACGAGATGAGCGGGCGAGCGCGCAACGCCGTAAACCCGCTGGCAGACTGAGCGTTCTGCGCATGTGCACTGGCGCCCTCTCTCGTCCGCTCCTCTCCGCTGGCCGCTGGCCCGCTCTGCTAAAAGTCTCTAGTACGACCGACCCTTCACCGGTGTTCCACCGACTGCGATCTACACGTCTAGAGAGAGAGAGTGTTTATTGACTTGAAAGGCAGAGAGGTTGGCTTGAAAGATATCTGGCCTGAAAAATGACGGCAGCTTACGATTTTGCATTGACTACCGCAAGCTCAATCAAGTGACCAAAAAAGACGTGTACCCCCTCCCTCGCATCGATGGTTCCCTTGATGGGCTACGAAATGCATGTTACTTCTCTTCAATGGATTTGAAAAGTGGATATTGGCAAATTGAAGTAGATGAGAGGGATCGGGAAAAGACAGCATTCATCACTCCTGACGGATTGTATGAGTTTAAGGTTCTTCCATTCGGTTTAAGCTCGGCACCAGCAACATTTCAGAGGCTGATGGACACTGTGCTCTCAGTACTCAAGTGGCAAACATGCCTGGTGTATCTTGACGACGTGATCGTGTTTTCGGGAACCTTCGGGGAGCATCTGCGCCGTTTGGTAGCTGTTTTTCAGGCCATACGATCTGCGAGCCGCACACTAAATCCCGAGAAGTGCCACTTTGGTTACGAGGAGCTGCAATTCTTAGGACACGTTGTTAGCCAAGAAGGTGTCCGGCCTGACCCAGAAAAGCTCACCGCAATCGCTAAGTTCCCAACACTTACGGACAAAAAGACGCTTAGGCGCTTCCTGGGGCTTTGCGCCTATTATCGTCGATTTATTGCTGGCTTCTCACGAATTGCCTGGCCATTAACTTCACTGACACGCGACAACGCTGTCTTTCGCTGGGGTGAAGAAGAGCACCAAGCTTTTAATGAACTCCGGAGACGCCTACAGATGCCACCTGTCCTGGCGCACTTTGATGACGACGCCCCTACTCTGCTTCATACCGATGCAACAATGCGGGTTTAGGTGCTGTATTGGTGCAGCGCCAGGATGGTGTGGAAAAAGTGATTGCTTATGCCAGCAGGACTCTGTCTAAAGCTGAAGCGAACTACTCGGCAACAGAAAAGGAATGCCTTGCAGTTGTATGGGCGGTTATGAAATTCCGCCCTTACTTGTACGCTCGCCCCTTTCAAGTCGTTAGCCACCATCACTCTCTCTGTTGGCTGACGAACTTAAAGGACCCTTCAGGGAGACTCGCGCGTTGGAGCCTTCGGTTACAAGAGTTCGACATGACGGTTATTTACAAATCCGGAAAGAAGCATGTGGATGCTGACTGCCTTTCGCGAGCACCAGTCGGACCCTCCACAATGACCGATGAGGACACTGCTTTTTTAGGAGTCATAGATGACGCAACTCTTGCCCAACAGCAGAGAGAGGACAAGGAATTGCTCCCTCTTATTGGTTTCTTGGAGCAGCGAACTACGGATGTGCCTAAGAATTTCGCCCGCAGCCTCTCGTCATTCTTTCTTCGCAACGACGTAATTTACAAGAAGAACTTCCGTCCTGGGGGGAACAGTCATCTACTCGTCGTCCCAACAGCTCTTCGCACGGAAGTCTTGCAAGCGTGTCACGACGAGCCAACCGCCGGCCACCTAGGCTACACCCGCACGTTGGCTAGAGTACAGCGCGGATACTACTGGCCGAAACTACCGGTGACAGTGAAGCACTATGTACGGACGCGCGTAGACTGCCAACGTCGTAAAACACCCCCTGAAAAACCAGCCGGTCTACTCCACCTTCTTCAAGTGCCAAAGACACCTTTCAAGCAAATTGGCATGGATCTCCTGGGACCATTTCCGATGTCTACTGCCGGGAATAAATGGATAATTGTCGCCACCTATTATCTAACTCGCTACGCGGAGACAAAGGCTCTGCACAGGGGTACCGCCGCCGAAGCAGCTCGGTTCTTCGTTGAGAACATTGTCCTCAGGCATGGCGCTCCTGCACTAATTATAATTGACCGAGAAACTGCCTTTACGGAAGAGCTTTTGGAAACCGTTCTCCGCCTGAGCGGTACCAGTCATCGTAAAGCGACGTCCTATCACCCCCAAACCAATGGATTGACGGAGCGCCTCAATAAGACCATCGCCGACATGCTCTGTATGTACGTGGACGTAGACCACAAGAATTAGGACGAATTTCTTCCCTACGTCTCGTTCGCCTACAATACGGCACAACAAGACACCACTCGCATGACGCCTTTCAGCCTTCTTCATGGCCGACCAGTGACAACTATGCTAGATGCCATGCTGCTCCTGAATGCCGACGGCGATGATGTCGATCAGGACGCCGAGGAATTCGCACAGCGCGCAGAGGAAGCTCGCCAACTAGCGCATGTGCGCATCAGAACTCAGCAGGAGGCTGACGCACGACGCCACAATCTTCGCCACCGACATGTCATGTATGAACCTGGCGACAAAGTGTGGGTCTGGACGCGTATTCGCCGTCTTGGACTCTCCGAAAAATTATTACGGCGGTACTTCGGGCCCTATGTTGTGCTGCGACGTTAAACCGACGTGACGTATGAGGTGGTGCCGGACGGGTTATCGACATCCAAGCGACGCCAGCAACAAGTCGACGTCGTCCACGTTGTATGTATGAATCCGTACTACTCGTACTGATCTTGACCTCCTACTTCCTTTTGTTACCATCGAGACTATGCTTCCTGAGGAGGGGGGAAAATGCCGCATGCAAGAAGACGCCAAAGATGAAGACTTGGTCTACGAGCGCGAGGCAAGAATAAGGAGAAGCTGAAGTGCGCAGGGACTTTTTCTGGTTAACCAGTAAACCGTTTTACCTTCAGCTCTCCTCGGGGTTCTACCGAGTCCTGACAATATCGTTATTTGACATTGAGTAGTACAAGTCCTCAATGTCCACGCTGAAAGCGGGATACTGTCTTAGGTTACTGTTGCTGAGAAGACTCACCACTGCCTCAAAATTTGCAACCATGAAAGGGTCCTCGACGCTCGGGCTCCCCAGCTGCTTCTGAAGGTACATGGTCATCAATAATTGCCAAGTGTTCCTCTCGGACATGACTGCTCGGAACGGAATTCTTTCCTTGTGGGTTTTTGCCGTAAAAAACGCGGCTAAATGAGGGTCTAGAGCCTTCTTGATGCCACTCGCTAGTTTCTCCATGTTGTGTCGGAGCACCAAAGCGAGAGCTTCTTCCTTTATCTTCTCCTTGTAGTCAATCTCTGAAGTTCTTCGCGAAAGCTGCCTCGGCTTTCTCCGCGAACATTCCTTCAGGAATAAGCACGGACCCCCCTAGCTTATCCGCACAAAGTACTCGCAACCTGGCAGATGTCAAGATGTCGAAAAGCCGAGAAGTGCTCCAACTTTTTCTTTCTTCTTCTCATGGGTCCTTGCCACCACGTCGACGCATTCCTCGGAGCATCTTGCCTGGACCTCACTGCGCGAGAGCCGCGAAATTGTCCGCGCAGCTGTTATCTTTTCAGCTGGTTTAAGCACCAAAGGCAGGCCCAACTTCGGACCACGCTTGAGGACTTCCAGGTGTTGGGCAGGAACCTCAGCGTTTCCCAGTGTCACGACGTCCTGAATCGGTCTCTGAGTCTTTTGTGGTCTTGGCAACGTTGGGAGAACACAATTCCAGAGCAGCTCAGTCAAGCACGACGAAGTGACAGTCCAGTGACGGAATATCCAGTCATTTGTCGTTTGTTTTCTCACTGACAACATGCAGCTGGTCCTTAAAAAATCTAGCTTGCCTGCACCACTCGACCTCAACATTCGGCACAGTCGTTTTCGGTGTTCAGCAGAGGGTTCCAAGAACGCTGTGAGCACAAACACATCTGTAGGACACAGACCATAGCGAGAATGCCAGGAAAAATCCTCGCCTTGCACGCGCACACAGAAACGGCTGCAACAACCACTGCTGGGTCATTGAAGTTAAATAAATTACAGAAAAAAGAACCAGATGTACTAGAAATTACACTTAGGAGAGCAGAAAGTTTGGTAGTGTTGGTTGACATGCATACTGAAGAAGTTGGCGCAGAAAAACGAAGACAAGCGAGACAAAGACGAGCGCTACTCACAACTGGAGCTTTATTCCAGACATATGCTCGAATAAATATTGAAACCAACAAGAACAAAACAAAAAACGTTCGGAACATCACAAGTTACTCCGTGAATCCCAATGATTTGGTCAGGAACAGATACTCCTGCTCAGAGAAGCAGATGGAAGTCTGACTAAGGATCAAGGATGGGTCTCGACCCAAACTCCGGGAAACCGAACGTCGAAGTTTTGCCGTCATACCATACGTGCATAGCTTTGGCACATGGACTTAAAAATATAGCAGGGCGTTACGAGATTCCGACTGTGTTTTCCGCCCCTCGTAAGTTGGGAGCAATCCGTTCACAGGTGCACAGCCGGATTGAAGAAGGCAAGAGAACGGTACGAAAAACAAAAATGAATGCAGCATCAAACACAAAGCCCTGTTCGTTACCTGCGCCAGAGTGGAGTGTACAAATTGCCGTTATCCTGTGGCACACAATGCATCGGCCAAACTGGACGATGCGTCAACGAAAGATTAGGAGAACGCCGAAGATTGCTCGGGGGAGCCTCCCTTGATAATCTCCCTAAACATTGCCGCACGGGCAGCACAAACGACAAGAAAAAGAAAATCCAATGCAAACTGCTTTTCGAAAAAACGACCATCCTATTTAGGCACAGCGACCAACTCACGCTGTAGCTCATGGAGGCCTTACATATGCGCATCAATGGAGATAAGTGCGTTTGTCAGACTTCCGTCTGCTTCTCTGATAGGGAGTGTCTCTTTTTGACGAAATCATTGGGATTAGCGTGATGTTCATGACGTTTTTGTTTTTCGTTTTGTTCTTGTTGGTTTTGCTATTCATTAGAGCCTATGTCTGGAATAAACCGCCAGTTGTGAGTAGCGCTCGTCTTTGTTTGTCTCGCTTGCACTCGTTTTTCCGCGCCAACTTCTTCAGTATGCGTATCAACCAACTAGCCCAACTTTGTGCTCTCGTAAGATGGTAACAGAGCCTATTCGACATTCTTTGAAGCTTTCCTTCTCTTCTACGAGAAACAGTTCCCGCTTAGAACAAAAAAATGCGATCTCGGAAAACTAAGAAACCCTGGGTGACTTCAGAAGTTCTAAAATGTATCAAAGAAAAGAACGACCTTTTTTATGCTTGCAATGTGAAGGCCAGCTCAAGGATTTTAAGACTATGCGAAATAAACTAAACGCGGCACTTAAAGAGCCAAAACGTTTGTACTACAAAAACCTTTTAGCTTAAATCCTACCTGCCGTATGGAATATTGTAAATGAAATTCTTGACCGACAGAAGATTGTACCGCCAAAAACAATAGTTAATAACGGGCGAAGAGTTGTGTGCTGATCACTTCACCTGGCACTTTGCTAATATGGCCCCGGCAGCTAATTTAGGCCCACCAAACATATGCGAACTGAACTACAGTCTCACTCACAGTTTGTTTCTTGAGCCTACTGAAACCCAGGAAGTTCAGCATACATCCACTGACATGAATAATAGTAAAGCTTTAAATCCCAATAACAAACAAATGAGGCTAGTGAAAATTGTAATAGAATACATTCCATATGTTTATTCAACATTTGTAACTTACCTCTTGCAGCTTTTTTCCCGGTGGTATGAAGAAGGCTAGGATTACTGTAGTGCACAAAGGAGGCGATAATTATGTGGTGAATAATTACAGGCTAATATTTATCCTACCAGTGTTTTGCAAATGACTTGAAAAGGATATATTTGATAGATTTATTAATTTATTTGAGAAAAACAACGTAATAACTGATTGCCAATATGGGTTTAGGAAATCACGTTCGACAGAAATGGCCTTACTTCTACTTAAAGAACAGACAGTTCAAAACATCTCTTTACTATAGGTCTGTTCATTGACTTTAGTATAGCCTTCGTCTCCCTTAACCAAAGCATCCAAATGACCTAGTCCTTCAGTGCAACAGAACGCTCGAAAAACTGGCACGGTGGTCCCAGTCTAACCGCAGTATAATTAATCCTGCAAAGACTAAAGCCTTACTGTTTAGACCACGAAATAAAACATTGCCACTAGAAAATTTGATCCGTTATATGAATGACCATGTCACAATACTAGATGAACATAAGGTCCTTGTTGTTACTCTGAACTCTCACTTAATCCGCGATCACCACATCAACAATGTGTACAAGAAGCTCTCTGCGGTAGCAGGCACTCTGTCCTGCTTCGAAATATCTCAACTGAACAAATTAAACATCAGTTATACCATGCGCTATTCTCACCTCACATATATTACTGTAGTCTTATGTGGGTCTCCACAAAAAAAAAACTAAATATTGGTAAAATAATTGTGCTTCAGAAAAAAGCTTTGCGTTATTTGGGAACCATTGACGTAAAGACAGCCACAAAGAAACGATTCCCGAAATTCGGCATCTTTAGATTCATACACAATTATGAACATCAGTTGTTCAACCGGGTTTATTTCTCCTTCGCAGAATCTGCAAATTTTATTAAGCTTGTGGCACCATTACAGCAACGAACAAATTTGTGCATTAGAGCCTTCCATATTGGTCAGTTTTCTACTTCCGCACCAATACAGGTATCAGTCATGAAAACGTAACCTACCATCACTTCTAAACAAATAACCAAAAGAGTCTCTATCATGTAAGAGAAAATTTAAAAATTGTGTTGCAACCTAGGTCCGGACGCGCAGAAAACAGTTGCTATCGCACTGTTTCCGCCGCTGGCGATAAGAAAGCTGCGCGCAGATTCCTCGGACTCTGCGCGTATTACCAACGACTTGCCAAGAACTTTTCGTGCATCGCCGAGCCTCTGACCCAAATGAAAAAGATAGACATGCCCTTTAAATAGGAACCAAACCATTCGACATCTGAGGAGTGCCTTGCCATCATCTGTGTTACGTCGAAATTTTACCCCTACCTGTACGGACGACCGTTCAGGGTGGTCAGCGATTACCACGCAAGTTGAGTTTCCCCCTTCAAGGTGCTGATGACAGGAAACACCTTGCTGATTATGAAATTGCGGTTTCTTGATGGCCCGGTGGTTCTAACACGCAAACATTCACGTTACTCGAAGAAGAGGAGAAGGTAAACTATTTATTCACAACATGAATAAAACGAGAAGAAACAAAGCACGTTCCGAATTTCCTAGTTAGGTTACTCTTATAGCTATGAAAAGGAAGAATCGAGTCGTCACTTGTGATATTTAAAGAATGAGGATGTAGCATTGTGCATGTTCGCGCTCGTGGGTAGCTGTAGCATTACCCACATGGACAACGCGATGAAAGTCCTAAACTGAAACATGAAGACTGCTGAAACGTCTTTGATCATGAACGTAATTTGGTTAGCAGGGCTGTTGTAAGTTGCTTTGGGCATATAAATAGTGCTTCATAATTGTCTTGAACCCATGTAACAATTGCGGATGCTCCTTTTCTGCATGATGTTTAGAGCCGCCGCAGTGAAAATTCCAAAATTCTAAGATAAAGCTGAGCTAGCCACAGTGAGACTTGTAAGACGTCAGCGCACATTGCTGACCCAGCTTTACTTCCCTGGTTGTCTTAGTAACAGTGAAGGCGTGAGAATCTTTAGATATCTGCTTCATGAAATGTGGACGTAAAGCGGAAGTAAAGAAGTCTGATTGCATCCGCTTTTTAAGCAACGCATGCTCCGCCGCGTCAGCACTCATGAGAGCCACTGAAGGAGGTGCTAGCTATCTCCGGCTGAGCTGCTGTACAGTGCGTGTGCAAAGATGGATATCATAAAGCTCGAAATAAACAACAGACGAGGCAAGGTACGGACAGTTATTGAATAGCGCTATCCTTGATAAAGGGACACGAACAAGTATCAGGCATCCGCAGTGCGGCGGGGACACAGAATATTAGCCAATAAAAAAAGTTAGGCTGTAATTTATGATATCAAAAGCGAGAACCGTCGGCGTTCATTGTGTTTATTGGCGTTGGCTGCGACGACGTTCTAGATTCCGACGATTTGAGGAAAAAAAAGCGCGCATAACTTGCTCCATGGGTCAGTGGACGCATCAATCGCGCTTTGAGGTATGTACGCGATGGCGGTGAGAGAGAGATGTGGGCTGCATGCATTAGCGCTAACAACGTTGTGACGGACACACGGCACTACAGCAATAGCCGTGGCGCTCAATGGCTGACCAACCTCTCGCGATCAACTATTAATTTAACTCCCACCTGGTAAGGTGGCATGGTGGGAGAGCTGCGGAACGCACTCAACGCTACAGACGCCAAGCCGCGTCTACTTGCTCGATACACCTCAGCTTTCGCTCTCTCACTTGGTTCAGCAGTGGTTAAACCGCAGCTAATTTTTTTTTTATCCAGCGCATGTTCGGCTAAATCGCGTGACCAGGAAGCAGCCGCTCCACGGCTGTGGAGTCCCGGAGCAGCGACGGCGAAGACTCGGCTCAACGGCGCGGGGAAGTCACGTGATGCGCTGCGACAGCAGCGGCTCACCAAAGACGTTCAAGATCAAACATGCGGCGACGGCGAAATCGCTCCGACGAAAGTAGTAAAAGCTTTTGCCTTTAAAAGGCGCATGATAATCACAGGACATTTCTTTCCAAACTTACAAACCAGAGGGCTAGGCATGCACTTCTGACGTGCGCTGCTTTCTGTGTAGAAAAGATCTGGGTATGCCCCTGCTGCCTGTTTGCCCCTCTAATAAAGGGGAGGGGTTCCCGCTGTCATTACTCTATGCCTCTCTCACTCTATGCGCAGGAACCGACGGAGCAGTCGCCTCCGCGGCAAACTCTGTTACCTGGCTGCTTTTTCCTGCGCCTCTACTTTGTATCGCGTTCACATTGCAAAGCACCTAAAACAAATTCATCTTCCTTGGAGAAACGGTAGAAATGCTACACCCTCTAGAAACATTACACACCTTTAGCATACCGTGTTACCGTTACCAGAGCACCGGGGGCCCACCCAACATCAGTACGCACGCGCCGATTGGTTCCGAGGCGCCAGGCGTCCACGCAGCTGCCAGGTACCTGCTGCCCACAAGGCGATCTGCGCATGTGCACTGACGGCGCGGGGGCTCCCGATACTACGGTAACGGTAACACGGTACACGGTGTGCTAAAGGTGTCTATTCGGAAGGCGATCAGATGCTATAAATGCATAGTGCCGCAAAGATATGCATGTGTGACTTCTTTTAATACGATGGGGCGGGGCTACCGAGTTAACTTTTCTCTCTTTGATGAGGTTGCATGCTGCTTTACATGGAAATTTCGCCAGGGAAGCTCGCTGTGCGCGTTTGATAAACTTGTGGCGCACTGAATACTACCTGATGCTTTTAGGGATCTTAGAACGAAACATTTGTTTGGGGTGGCTTCCAATAATTAATTAGACTGTTTTAAACGAAAAACATGTGCTCAGCTTACTTCTCCTGGGCGAAAATTCTCGCTGACTCCTCCCCTTTTTCTCCCCCCCCCACCATAAATCCGCCAGCGCAGGCATGTACGCCTCTCAGAGGAAACGCTTATTAACCTGGTGTATTCGTATTTAGAGTGTACTGACGCGTCACTGTATCCAGAAATCAAGGCAAGGCTCGGAAGGAGAGGCCTGCCATCCTTCCTTCCTGCATGCGGAATAACGTACCAGTTCCTTGGTGAAAGGCGCCAGGATGGCTCCCACGCGGCTCATGGTTATGGTGAAGCCCATTGCGGTTGTTCGTAGCTTGGTCGGGTATAGCTCGGTTATCTGGACCACGTTGACGCAGTGCGCGGCTATGATGCCCATCTTGGAAAGCAGAGCGGTGGCCATCAGAGCCCAGGAGGCATCTGCGTCACAGTCGCAAATGGGAGGACTGACTGTGCGCACTCTAGAGACACTGAGCTTCTTGGGGAAGTGTATAATTATGAGACATCATTCCAGCGTACGGAAACACACGAGACAAAGAGAGTAGATACCATGAACACCGGGCCTAAACAATGCGTTTGGCATCACGACAAAACCACCCTCTTTGTCCGCAACCAGCATGGCTAGATCGCTGTTCTTCAGGTAATGGACAGTGGACCAAACGTTGACCTTGGGGGTAAGTGGTGCGCCCTTTGCCACAAACACTCAACGCCTTCAGCAGTACAGCGGTCCTGGTGATCTGAGTTGGCTGCTGCTACCACATTTTTGACAATAGAGAGGCATCGTACGGGTTCCTATTTAGGCTCAGTACACAACTTTGGGCCCCGACTCAGTACAGCTTCAACATTTTCGGGTAAAGAACACTCACCGATGCAGGTCACTTTGTTAGGCGCAGCTTGCTGCCGCACTTGAGCTTTCTTCAAGGCACACAACTTAACAAGACACACATTCCAGAGCAATTCTCTAGTCCTTGCCGCCTCACGAGTAAGCGTCCAGAAAAGTGGTTCACCATTCTCTTCAGGCATGATCGAAGCAGAGTAGCCGAGCGGGCAGTTCTGCAAATGCTAATCTGCCTCCACAGCTCGGAGCGAACGATCTTCATCATCCGTCTGGCATGCCGCACAGATGAAAAACACGGCGTGAACAGGGCAAGAACACCATGTAGAACGAGGCGATGGTCGAGAGCGAACATCAGTTCCCTTGCAGGACATGTGGTCATGGCTAGAAGGTTCACGAGGATCACGGTTGTCGTGATGCCAAAAGCATTGTTTAGGCCGGGCGTTCGTGGTGTATACACTCTTTGTTCATGTGCTTCTGTACGCTGGAATGATGTCTCATAATTTTATCCAGAACGAACTAGTCCAGCTCTTTACGCTTAGCCTTATTCTTTCTAGTACACTGGACCCTGTCATCTCTCCCTTTATGTGTGTGAATCCTTCCTCGACCCCCGTGAACCTTCTAGCCGTGACCACATGTCGTGCAAGGGAATTGACGTTCGCTCTCGGCCATCGCCTCGGTATACCTGGTGTTCTTGCCCAGTCCACGCCGAGCTTCCCATCTGCGCGGCATGCCAGATGGATGATGAAGATCTCGTGCTCCGAGCTGTGGACGCAGAATAGGCATTTACAGAACAGCCCGCGCGGCTACTCTGCTTCGATCATGCCTACAGAATGGTGAACCAGTTTTCGGGACGCTTACTCGTGAAGAGGCAAGGACTACTGAATTGCTCTGGAATGTGTGTTTTGTTAAGTTGTGCGCCTTGAAGAAAGCTCAAGTGCGGCAGCAAACTGCGCCTAACAAAGTGACCTGCATCGGTGAGTGTTCTTTACCTGAAAATGTTCAAGCTGTGCTGAGTCGGGGTCCAAAGTTGCGTACTGAGACTAAAAAGGAACCCGTGCGATTCCTGTCTATTGTCATAAATGCGGCGGCAGCATCCAGCTCAGATGACCAGGACCGCTGTACTGCTGAAGGCGTTGAGTGTTTGCAGCAAAGGGCGCACCCTTGCCCCAAGGTCAACGTTAGGTCCATTGTCCATTATCTGAAGAACAAGGATCTAGCCCTGCTGGTTGCGGACAACGAGAGTGGTTTTGTCGTGATGCCAAACGCATTGTTTAGGCCCGGCCTTCGTGGTGTCTACTCTCTTTGTCCGCGTGTCTCTAAACGCTGGAATGATGTCTTATAATTTTACCCAGAACCATATAACCCAGCTGTCTACGCTTGGGGATGTTTGCCTGCTATGCGTCACCGGCTCGCCGAAATCGTGAGCAGTTCCTTAACTACTGCTCAATTTCGAAAACATCAGGTGCTTAAAAATATGCTAAGGTATTTCTGGAACTTCCATCTTCAAATACATTACATGCTTGTGGCATTCATTCTTTCTGTCCTGGTGTGCTCATGTTAGGACATTTTTTTTAATGGCTATATTCATGAAAGTCACAATCATCAGCAGTGAAATTGGTAGAAAAAGCTCCTGTTATTGACATGGGCTGAACTTTTCACTTTTTCGTGCCTTCCGTTGAATACCAGGAAAAGATGGCGCATAAAAGAAATCATGGATGCTGATGCTTTCTGTCCCTCAAATGCTTCCTTAGGCGCGCTGGTAACATTGTAACGTTTATCAAGTTTACTCTAGATGACAGCCTAAATAAAATTTTATACCCTCACCATAATAATAAATGTAGCGCGCGACTCTTTATACGTCTTCATATCTGGGCGTCAGTGCTTCCCGCATAGGCTGTCGCACAAGCGATGCTAGCAAATGAATGTTAATAAAACTGGTGAGCGTTTTTTTAATACCGAAAAGTTTTGCCGCGGATTTTTTTTCTCTAAGAAAAATGCTGTGGTGTTGGATCGCGGAAGTACCAAAGTTGCAGAATTAAAAAAGATCTGTAGGTAGAAACAGAAGCAGAACCAAAGAAAAACGAATTTTTACTGGTAGACGTAGCTATGTAAGAGTCCAGAAGTGGCCTTGCCCGCGAGTGTAGTGGACACAGTGACAAGGAATTATAGCAGTAGCTGTCACCATAGAGGTATAGGAGATCTACCATATTCCGCACAGCACCCACATACAAAACCGAACTTTTTTGGGCGGTAAACGTAGTGAGATGTTTGATACGATCCAATGGGATACTTGCTATGAGCGGCCACAAAGCATAAATGTTACAAGCTACATGTTTTGCCGTACGACCAATTGGAATGAGGGAGTACACAGATTCGTGGAAAAAAAAGACTGTTTCAAAGCTTTTCGTGCGAGCTCATTGCTCCCTAAGCTTCAGCGCTCCGGTTCATCAAGTTGATATCGTCGGTGAAAACTTTTGTGTGGTGATAGGCATAAGCCGACTACATGAATACTACGGTTACTGGCCCTAGCGTCGTCGCATGAGGGCAGGGTCCCCGTTTTCAGCGCCCGCCCCTGCGCGCGATGTCGTTACACTTTTTCGGTTACAAGGGCGGTAACTAAAAAAAAATAGCCAATAAACTAATTTCAAGAGATGTACAAAGCATTCAGGGCTGGAAGGATTAAATATCAGCAACGTCTGCACTTTATGAGTTTGTTTGCCGGTTTGAATGAGAATGAGGCGTCAAAATCAGAGAGACCGGCGGGAGATAGGTGTTCGTTAAGACGGCTAATGTTTTTGTGAAGCTGTGAAGTGGTAAATTCTGCCTGCGCATTTTTCTCATCTGGCAGCAGGCCCCGAAGTCGCATGCTATTGAAGGGTCAGATGAAGATCGGAGACACGCGCAAACTCCGTGCTTGTGTGTCGCTCTTGGCTTTCGTGACTCACGTGGCGGCACGAAGATGGCTGCCCCCGAACAAAGCGAGGCGAAGATGTAGAGCGCGATGTATGACGTCCTCCGGCGCAGGTAGTTGACGGCCACAACGCCCAGAAGCCTGCCCGGATACTCGGCGGCGGCCACCAGCGCGAAGCTCAGGTACGGGTCGCCCAGAAGGATGCTCGAGTAGGTGAGGTTGTAGTACACCAGGGTGTCCAGCACACTGCCCATGCAGGAGGCGTCTGTTAAACACAAGCTGCAGCGAGGCCCCTCGGTGGAGCCGAATTATAGCGGCGAAATAACGGCCATGCAACCGAGCGCAGCTTCGTGGTCACTGAGAAATGCAGCTGTGCAACATTCCGAATGTTTATCGTATAGAGGCGAATCTCGCCCGCTCTACCAGACGTATAAAATAGCGCAACAGCAGACAAGGACATGAAAGAACAGACACGAGCGCTCGTGTGTGTTTTTTCATGTCCTTGTCTGCTGTTGCGCTATTTTATACGTCATACACTACCAACAAGCCCAAACTGCCACCTTATTGGGCTCTACCAGAGGAGAAGGCAAACAGTAACCAATAAACAAAAACTTGGGGCCTTCTTAAACACATTCATCAAGGAGAAAATCCGACATCATTTGAAAGTTAGCGCTTGGACGTTAGCACAAGAAGCATTTCGAATGGTTGGTCGATTGCAATTGGTGATTATGTATGCCAATACGCCGATGATACGGTCATTGTAACCATGATTAATAATTAATATGACGCGTACAGCTCCTTACAGACTAAGGCAAGTAAAGCGATGGACTGCTGCGCAGCTAATTTAGTTAGCATCAACCCTGCTAAAACAGAACTTGTACGTTTCCACAAATGCATGAAAAAAAATTCTCTGTGAAACCATTAATCTTACATGCATCTGACTGCTGTACATACACGTGTAAACCTGTTAAATAAGCATTTTCAGTTAAGTATCTTGGGCTACGTTTTGACATAAAGTTGAATGGCGCAAAAGAAAATGTGGTGTCCGGCCTTATCACCGCAGTCGTTAATGCGCAGGCGCGCAAAACGACTAAGAGGCGTGCGCCGCAACCAGCACGCGGACTTATCTCGACCAGCCACGCACCGACGAGCATGTGGCAATAAACGTCACTTCTCCCCTGGAAACTTGTCTGCTCCTTCGCATGAACAACGCACACAACTGGCGACGAAGATGGGACATGAAGACGTCGTTCTTCAGTTTGGAAGGCAAGTGTTTCCGAATTTCACTCGGTGAAGAAGACTGTCTTTTTGCAGTGTGCGGAGCCTGTGACTGTCGTCGTGACTGGGGCGGGGCAGCAGTGACGCACTTCGCTGGGCGACTGGGCCAGTTGGAACCTTTCGACGAGTGCGCCAGCGATTGGGCTTCGTACGAAGAGCATAGAGAAACATACCTCGTAAAGAGCGGACACTCCCGTAGGGTCCTTCGGCTGAGCTACTACACTGCCGCCAGCGCCCCGAGCGGGTGGTCAGACCGCTAATTTCGTCCTCCGAGATTTTAGGCCGTGCTTCATCTCTGTTTCAGCTTCGGTTTCGATAGCAATTCTTTCGATTCTGCTTTAACTTTGGCTATTAAAATATTCAACTACATCGTCCAAGTTAACAAGGGCTTTAATATTTCATTTCTAAGCATGCAATACATATAGAGGTAGTAAACTGTCGGATCGCAGAGGATCACAGACCTTTACTCGAAATACCACCTAGCTAGCTTCTCGAAGTACGCAAGCTGAATTAGCTCATGCAGGTTGGAATAATTCAATTAGAGCTGTTCTTACTTTAATTTTGTGCCGTCATTGAGCCGCCTCTTTCAGTTGCAGACATACAAAGGAGTGTTTTCACACAAAGAGTTTATTTTTTTTTACAATTTCAACTGTACAGAAATAATGCTAGATCACACACATTTTATAATATACATCAGAATACAAAGCCAACAGGAAAGAACTTATGGTAAAGCGGATGGCACAATGTCACGAACAAAAAATATTGCACATACGCTCTGCGAGTTTATCATCTAAAACATCGTGCGAACAACATAACAGGCGTTGTCAACAGCTAGACACAAGTAAGCTGTTAAAAAAGTACGTATAGCGCGCCAGATTCCTGCATATCAGCAGCTTTGAGCGATAGGCATAGGTTTATAGGCTGTTGAGAAATACAAGCACAGCATATTCAATACATCATAGTAACACAATAGTAAGCTTGCACTCTTCATAAAAGGCGATTATTGCGATTTTTGGTAAAGGTGCAGACACCACGCAAAAAAATCCACATTCGGGCTGCACACTCTTGTTCTAAAACAAGACAAATATAGACAAATGGCAAACAACAACAACAACGTAAATCGTCTCTTCAAAAAAGGCTGCAGTTGCCTTCGAGAACAATAAAAAATACAACTTTCTACAAGCATCTACATGTACAGAATTAAGTCAATATCTTCACTAATTATTGAATCTAGCACAGAGAAGGAAATATGTAATGAATGATCAGCGCAATAATGAACATAGCGAAGGGTACATGTAAGCGAACCCTGTGTTCTATTGGCAGCGATGAGAAACATTCAGACATCAGGCTTTAAATTGGTCCAGTTGTCTGCCAGACACTGATTTCTTGAAGCGGATGTTAAGTTGCTATTGATGAAGCGTACATTCCAGAAAAGGCGAATTCTATATATTTCATTGCGATATGTACGTTTCAATCGCTGGGATTACATCGAGTGGGTTCTGGGGTAATCATAAATTGTGCCTAGGAAAAGAAAATTCAAAGCTTCATTGGCCGGGCGATTTTGTCAATCGTTTAAATACACGAGAAGCGCACACTGAAAATTACCTTCAGCGACCTCACAATTCGAGTATCCTGCAAGCTGAACAGTAGGGATAGCCGTCTTCTTCAGCGAAGTCATCCCGGGATCCAAGAAGTCATCTTCGGTGAAATGGTCCCCGCAGGTGCGGTAGGTGGTGTATATAGCTGGGTCGGTGACTTTTCTAACCGGCCGCCCCTCTTGGCACACTCGATCCAAGCCTTCGACCTGAAACAATTTTGGCGCAGTATAAACCTGTAATTATTCGCTTCACTGGCTGACTAAAAAAAACATACGCATAGTAGCCGGTTCTAACAAAAGATTAGCAGCACTGTTTTATATTTTCTTTAAAGTACACAGAACAGGCGTCAATCACCTGCTGTCATGAGGAATGCATAAGAGCTTCATCCCCAACTTCCTTTGTCTTAGCCCGTTGTTCTCACACCATGAAACGAAGCAGTAGCTCCCGTAATTTAATCCGCTCCGTGGCATATTAGTGTGGGCTTCTGTACACTGTAAAGATTGTTGCATTCATCAAACGGCAAAGAGGAATATATCGCAGCAAAAACAGATAAAAAACAAAAATAAACTCCCTGATGACAGTTATTTATAATGTTTGTAGGCAAGCATGTTAACATATCGTTCATGAAAAATTATGTTTAGCTTCAATCGCTTGCGGAAGCGTGCTGACGTAAACTGATTTTGGTCTATAAAGCAATGACAAAATGACTGTTGTCAATGGTTGTCTCTATGGTTTTCTTCCAGACCGTACCTATATGCGCTACGGACCAGTGATAAACTTTCATTTTATAGTTATCGCACACTGTCGTAATGATTGCGTAGATCGCAGTTTCCGCAACGATTTTCTTATACCTTCCCGTGGGCATTTTCGATTGTGATCCAGCCCTCGACCGGATCGACTTTTAATCGCGATGGAAAATGATCGCTGATAGAGCGGTTCAAGGGTCAGGAGTTAGAAAAGCCCTAGCGCAACAGATGTCACTAAGTAGGTCAGAAGTACGCAACAAAATTTTTCAAGTTCGCAGAAAAGAGTCTTTGTATGTTACTTTTTCCAGAAAAAAAATATTTCAATTTGGCATTATTGCTTAAAAACGTACAGCCGCGGTCAAAAATACGCGGCCTACGGCTCCGGCGCAAGGAGCGGCTGCGGGGCCGCACCGCGGCGCTGCTGCCTGCTTCGGGCGCTCAGTGCGAGGGTGCACGGAGTTACGACAAAGCTTCGCCCTCTCTCTCCCCTGAGCACGCCACACGGCTGATAAATGTCAAGTGCGGCGTTCTGCTGAAGGGGAGTGCGCGCGGTTCGCCGTTGCCGCCTCGATTCTGCTTCGCTCTCGTATGCCCCACGCGCCCATGCGTGGTGAGCCTTGGTGCAAGGGCATTACGGTGCTCAAGAAATAGCGCAGAACAAGTTATTGTCGCGTCAGAAGCCCGGTCTGTGAACTCGGTGAAGCCCTGTTTTGTTTCTGGTAGTGTGTTACTCGTAATTTCGTTGCAGCAGGAACGTGCTTACATTTTTTTTAGCTTTGAATTAACGTTTTTAAAGGAGCGAGCTCCAGCTACTAATTAGGGTTAACCCGACCCAGCGCCGGGCACTGGAGCCCGGCGTACCCGGACGCGAGACGCGCGTAAGTATAGAATGCGAACCGAACTTGAACGCTTCGCAGGCAGACGCGCTTAGTCGAACTGCAGAAGCCCCGCCGCGGTGGCTCAGTGGTTAGGGCGCTCGACTACTGGTCCGGAGTTCCCGGGTTCGAACCCGACCGCGGCGGCTGCGTTTTTATGGAGGAAAAACGCTGAGGCGCCCGTGCGCTGTGCGATGTCAGTGCACGTTAAAGATCGCCAGGTGGTCTAAATTATTCCGGAGCCCTCCACTACGGCACCTCCTTCTTCCTTTCTTCTTTCACTCCCTTCCTTATCCCTTCCCTTACGGCGCGGTTCAGGTGTCCAAGGATATATGAGACAGATACTGCGCCATTACTTTCCCCCAAAAAACCAATTATTATTATTATTATTAACTGCAGAACGCGCGCCTGCTGTAGCCGTTCTGTGCATAGGGAATACGAGATATCCGAGTAGGCGATGAAAGTCACACGCAGCACGCATTGCAGAGCTCTCTTTCGTACGGAACGTCCGCCGGGAAACAGTTGAACGCTGCACTTAACATTCATCAGCCGTGTGGCGTGTTCAGGGAAGAATGAGGGCGAAGCTTTGACGTCACTCTCTACACCCTCGCACTGAGCGCCCAACGCAGGTAGCAGCGCCGCGGTGCGGCCCCGCATCCGCTCCTTGCGCCGGAGCCGTGGGCCGCGTATTTTTGACCGCGGCTGTGTTTATCAATGCCAATCACCTGAAATTATCTGAAATACATAAAGTCGGTGGTATTCACACAGATATGAGAAACGCATTTGCATTTGTTGTACTGCAGTCTAAAACAACCTTTTTCGTTTATATCTAGGCTTCTCTCTTTTGCTGTTCGTTTCCTAGCACTCTATGACACCTAAAAAGCACACAGTAGGTTTAGAACGCAATCGGGCAGCTCGACTGCGATGCTCCGAGGGCAGTCAACTATTCCTAAACGCGGCTCAAACGATATCTGGGCATATTGAAGCCCGATTAAGATCTGACCGATCACGATCAAAACTGCCCGCTTCCCGTGTGACGAAGGTATCTTTACGTGGTCGATTTCAAATGTGCATTACACTCTTCGACCCACGCCATATAAGAGATTTGTGTTACGATACGGGTGAACCATCGATAAATTCTGTCTTTTAAACCGAACGTGTTGCCAGTGACTATTCGAAAATTACGCTTTCGAAGTAATGCACAAGCTCTTCCGGAAAAGACAACAAACAGATGACTCACAGCTCATATTACATACTACGCGTGCAAAATACTTTCACGCAGCATTACAAACGACTTCCTACAATTTTCTTATCTCAAAAAACATCTAAATTAATCCTGGGGGCAAAAGGAAACAACTTACCGGAAAAATGAGGAGACGCGTTGAAAAGCGCGGTGAGGTGGGTGTAACCGGCGGCACATGACTGGCGCAGCACCAGCTTCTATTTGGAAATAGAACGCTTGGATGCAACCCGGTGGACCTGTGATAAGCTGTCGACCTTTGAAGTAGAGTGGAAGCAAACATAGGCCGCCTGGCGGGTGGTCAGACCCTTTTTCGCTCTTCCGCGGAACGGCCTGAGTGTACACTCTTTACAAAGTATGTTTCTCTATTCGCAGAGCGGCTTACGTCGTCCCTGAGTACCCGACGGCGGCAAGGTGCACGCCTTCTTGAGCATTATAGGTCCGAAGACCTGCGGGTTGTTCGTCATAATTTCCCCAGAACTGCCTTATACGAAGAGTTTTGAAGACGTTACAAAAAGTTTTATTTATTTATTTATTTCAGTACCCTCAGGGCCCGAGGGCATTACAGAGGGGAGTGGGGTACAATAGACAAAATAACAAAGGAACAGCAGTCACAAGTAACACAAAAATGTGAACAGAAATATGGCTCGCGCAAATCAGTAGGTTACAGCAAATACAATCAAACAAATTAACAGTCATTTAACACGAAATTATGAGCAATGAATAAAAGTAAGCATAAAAGTAAGCATACCACGCAAACAAGCATACCACGCAGACCAGGTCTGTTTGAACAACCACATAAGCTGAAAAGAATAAACGGCAGGGCGCAAGAATTACATGTACTATGTTACCATCAAGTTAGTTAAAGCCGATTTAAACACAGAATGGTCACTTATTTCGAAGACCGATCGGGGAAGGTGATTCCATTGTGCCGATGTGCTGGGGATGAATGAGTTGTAAATGTGGTTTGTTTGGCATGAAAGAATACCAACTTTATGACGATGATCGATCCGAGCTGAAACGTAGCAAGGTGGCGTTATAAATTTTCTCTTAAGGATGGGGTTATCGTAGTAAATCTTATGGAATAGACAAAGGCGGGATATATTTCTACGTTGCGACAGTAGTGGGAGTGATAAGCTTGATTTCATGGCACTGACACTAGAGTTACGGTGATAATTCGAGAGAATGAAACGGGCCGCACGGTTCTGTATAGATTCGAGTTGATATATTAGTGTCTCTTGATAGGGGTCCCAGATAGATGCAGCATAATCTAGTTTACTACGAACCAACGACTTGTAGAGAAGCAGTTTTACGGAGCTAGAAGAAAGATTAAAGTTTTGGCGTATGTAGCCCAGCATGCGGTTAGCGTTATTGCTTACATAGTCTATGTGTACTTTCCAAGAAAGATTATGGGAAATGAAGACACCTAAATATTTGTAAAAAGGCACAGACTCAAGGCTGCAATTATTAAGACGATATGAAGGCAATGTGGTGTTACGACGAGAAACCCGCATGTACTTGCACTTTTTTATGTTTAGTTCCATGTTCCATTTGTTAGTCCATTCAAGAGCATGATCAATATCCGATTGAAGAAGAGCTATATCAGAGTGACTGTTAATTTCGCGGTATATGACGCAGTCATCAGCAAAAAGATTTATTGTTGAACATAGATTTAAGTCATTGATATATATAAGAAAAAGCAGAGGCCCTAGAACAGAGCCTTGTGGTACTCCAGATCCAACTGGAGAAGTGAAGGAAGAAGCATTATTAGCGGTGACAAATTGTGAACGATTAGTGAGAAACGAATGCAGCCACCTAAGAACGTTAGGGTCGAGGTTAAGTTTACTAACTTTAAAAAAAAGCAGTTGATGAGAGACCTTGTCAAACGCCTTTGTGAAATCGAGGAATATGCAGTCGACAACGGAACTCCTGTCGAGGAGTGAGTTTAGATCATGTGTGAAGGTTAAAAGCTGTGTTTCGCAAGAAAACCACTTCCAAAATCCATGTTGACTGTCCGTAAAAAAGGCATTAGAATCATGGAACGATGCAAGGTGAGAGTAAATAACATGCTCCATGATTTTACATTGAATGCTGGTAAGTGAGATGGGTCGATAATTATGCGGGGAATGTTGATCACCAGATTTATGCAAGGGAATCACCTTCCCAACCTTCCAGTCATCAGGTATACATGCTGTTTCACGAGATTGCTGAAATAGGTTAGAGAGTATTATTGCGCTGTATACTTTGGTTTTAATCAAGAACTTAGAACTAATGTTATCAACACCACATGATGAAAAAACCTTTTGTTTTTCGACTATTTTTTCCACTCCAGCAGGACCAAAGACAATAGAATCCATCGGTAAAAACTCAGCACTGTTATATGCAGGGGTTACCGAACACTGATTTTTGGAAAAAGCTGAAATGAATACACTGTTTAGATCATTTGCACATTCATTAGGATGAACTAGTTGGTCACTGGAGTCTTTAAGGCTGATGGATGAATTGTCTTTTTTGTTAACTACGCTCCAAAATTGCCTAGGGTTATTTATCAAAAGGGAAGGTAATGTGTCATTGAAAAACAAATCTTTGGCATCCTTCAGTGCACTTTTATATTCAAGGGCCGCGGCCTGATAAGCATTCCAACGTTCTTGGGAACCGGTTAGTTTTGCAGAGCGGAACATGCGTTTTTTCTTATTACAGAGCCGTTTTAACGATTTAGTGAACCATGGTGATTGACGGTTAGAGGTGACGACTAAGCGTGGAACATATTTTTCAGTGAGCGCAGCAACTTTTTCTTTAAACAGGCTCCAGTTAGCATTCACGCAGCGATCATGAAAGCTTAGCAAGTAATGGTCTAGAAAAACAGACAGTTCAAGGTTAATAGCATCAAAATCAGCATTTTTGTAATCATGGATATTTTTACTGTGGTTACGTTGATGGGGAACTGCGCAGGTCAAAGCAAAATGAAGGAGTAGGTGATCACTTAACCCTGGCAAGTGTGATATGGGCTGAAAAAAATCAGGCGATGTGGTGAGTACCAGATCGAGGATATTAGACGCAGTAGGTGAAATTCGAGTTGCCTGCGTTACAAGCTGGGATAAGTTAAAATCACTGCACAAATTCAAGAACATGTCGCATTCACTTGAAAGCGGTTCACAATAAGAACTCACATTAGACCACACTATGTTGGGGAAATTAAAATCACCCAGTAAGATAAAGGGACTGCTCGGATAACGGACTGTAATCATATGAATGACATCATGAAGGTCGTTTACAAAGGTGGGGAAGGTAGACGGCGGACGATAGCAAACACCCACTATCAATTTCCTAGAGCATGTGCGAATTTCAACCAGTACAAGTTCCAACGCGCTTACAAAATGGATCGGAAAAGACATACAGTATCAGCAACAGCTACAAGCCCGCCTTCGCCACATCTAGAACCCCTGTCGCACTGATAAATGTTATATCTCTTTTTACAGGTAAGAAGTTCACAGCTATCTATCTTCGCCGATAGCCAGGTTTCAGTAAGACGTACAATGTCAGCATCGCAAGCATCAATTACAGAACAAAGATCATCTCGTTTAGGTATTATGCTGCGAATATTTGTGAACAAAAAAGAAAGTGGGGTAATGGCCGGGGACTTAGTTCCACTGTCCCTCGCGCAGTGCTAATTGGTAAAAAGTTCGGTCGGTGGCGCGGAGGCGCTGTGGGCGATCGTTGAGCGATCACCAGTCCCCGAAGCTGTCCGCCTTTGGACAACGTGCCAAGTTTCCCCGGAGGTGTCAACGAGAAGGCAAGTCCTTATCTGGTTATGTTGCCGAGCTTCGTAAACTGTCGTCGCAAACGTGCGAGTTTGGAAGCGCCCTGGACGAGAGTCTCTTCGGGACCGCGTCGTGTGCTGCCTGCTACGAGAAGACATTCAGCTAGTACTTCTCACAGAAGATAGCAAGCTTACGTTCCAGAAAGCGGTGGAGCGGGCTCTTGCAATCAAAGCGGCTAAGAAGAGTGCTGCTGGGGCACGCGGCACCACCGCCTCAGTCGGCGATGTGCACAAGGTGTGCAAGCTGAGGCGCAGAAAACATGCAAAAGCAGTTTTCGCTGTGGTTCGCCAAAACACGAGTGAAGCATGCCCTCACTTGGACGCAACCTGTTTCAGTTGCAACAAAAAAGGGCATATCCAGAGAGCCTGCTGAAGCAGTGGAATAGTTGCTATAGCAACTATTAGATTAGCAAACTTCTTTAACTTTGTCTGCTAAACAAATGACATTGCTGCTCAAAGGGTAAATTGGAAGGCAGATACATCACGTGTGTACGTCGGCATTTTGGATTTTGTATCTCATCATTGATGTATGACCGTGCGCATGTGTGCTCAGTTTTATACGTATAAATTAACTTCTGCTTCTAATACAACAGTTGTAAGTTCAGCGTCGTGTTTGTCTCGTCCTCTTTCTGGTCCTGTTGTCTAGCGCTGTTTGAATTTTCTTGTTGCCATAGACTTTAATCAATCAAATGATCTGGCAGGCTTTCGTAAAGGATATTTCACAATGAATTATATTCACATATGAGTCAGGAGATAGAGAAATGCGCCGAATATTAGTCCTTCTTAAAATTAAATTCATTTATTGCCAGAAAAAGAATTATGGTGGGACACGAGAGCTACAAGCTGCTTCTGTAAGCTTGACTAGGACCGGGGCCCAGCTTATTGCATGGCAGGGCAAGTCATACAAATATTGAAAACAAAAAGAATAAAGGAATATAAAAATATAAATACTTAAACACACAGCGCAGATAGACATCTAAGGTGTGGTTACAACTAGACTGTGTATACAATTTTGTAGTAATGTAAAACTGAAAATTAAACATGCATATGGATGATTTTAAACAGATTCAAGCTCTAAATAAATAACTTGAGTCCAGCACGAGGTACAAAAACAGTGCAAAAGAAAAAGTTCATAGAATGTGGTTAGAATGGTTGTGTGATGAAAAGTATAAAGAAAAATATTTGGAACAATGGAAAACAGTTATTCACCAGAACATCTATAGGGATACAAAGTACTCTCGCAACTCGTTAAGGCTGGGATTGGTAAATTGCGAATGTTTTTTTATTAAATCAACAGGAGGTTGCGCTTAACGGGCTGTAGTTTGGAATTGGTGCGGAAACGGGGAATTTGCCATAAATCAGTGCTGCGAGTAAATGCATTATTGCTGCTAAATTGAAGGGATGCAATTGTAGAAATAATTTGTCTGAAAGGGCCTGATGAAACATAAAATTAGCACAAAACGCGAAATTCATACATATTTTGTATGGGGACGATATTGTGGTGACGGAAATATTGTTCAGTAGAAGAAAAGCAGGCAATGTTAGCTATGTTGCGCACAATCTTCTTTTTTTGTAACATGTGGATCTTTTTAATGTTCTCTTTAGTAGTTGTTACCCACACTAAATTACAAAAATTAATAAGTGACGAGAACACGCCTGGTATGTTTGAAATTTATTATGAATAGAGAGAAAAGAACGGCATCGCGATAAGGCACCGGTTGTTCTGCAAAGTTTTGTGAATAAGTTGTCAAATGTGTGAACCCCGCGTTAATGTTTCTGAAAAGGTCACTCCTAGAATTTTATGTTCATTAATTATAAAAATCTCCTCTCTTTTGCTCTGAACAAGATATTGTAGGTTCACTATTTTGTTTCGCGACCGAAAAGTAATTACTTTTCTTTTTGTCTGATTAATCTCTGATTAAAAACTTTGCGCAGAATAACAGGGGACGGGAGGGAGAAACACGCACACACACACACGAGCGCTCGTGTGTGTGTGCGTGCGTGTTTCTCTCTCCCGTCCCCTGTTATTCTGCGTAAAGTTTTTAATTATGTCGCTACACCAAGTGGCCCAACGTTCTAACCTATTAATCTCTAGTCTGTTACATTGTGACCACAAAACCAATTTTTCGAGCCGGTCATTACACCATATTACAAGTTTAATTTCATCAGGGTCAGATAACAGAATGTTACTGTCATCGGCATAAATAATAAATTGAGCCTTTGAATCAGTGGTTACAATGTCATTATTATGTACATTAAAAAGAAAGGGTCCTAAAATACTGCCCTAAGGCTCTCCGACTTTGAAGGGTAGAAAAGAGGACTGCTGATTACTAATATGCCCGCACTGGCTTCTGTGGCATAAATAAGATCGGATGAGAAGAAGGGGCGTTCCTCCGTACTCCGCGTAGATGTAATTTGTGTAAAAGGGTGCCTTGACTGAGGGAATCAAACGCCTTAGAACAATCGATGAATAGGCCGAGAGTGAAAAGCTTATCTTCTATATTTTACAGGCTGTTTTCTTTCAGTGTTAGCAAAGCACTTTCAGTAGATCTCCCCTTTCTAAATCCGTACTGCGCGTCCGAAAAAGCCTCATCTTATAAAAAAAATGTTATAATCTAGATGACAGTATTTTTTCTGGCCCTTTCGAAAACACCGGTATTACTGATACTGGCCTGCAATTCTTATCATTTCGGTCGCCACCTTTGTCTATGACTTTTAGCCTTGATTTTTTCAATTCCAAAGAAAACTCGCCGTCCTTGATGATGAAATCGAAAATGTATGTGAGAACAGGAGCAATGAACTGTGAAACATGTTTTATGGGTTTTATTTGCAAATTATTAGTGTCAAGAGCTTTGCTATCGTAAAGTTGCATAAATGTTCTAGATACTTCTTCATCGCTTATTGGGTGACCAACAAAACTGTCAACTGAGCCATTGATTGCCGGTGCTGTAAATATTAGACTGTCAACTGACGAGATGCTATCGACAAACGCTTTATTGAAGTGATCAGTCAGTTCTTGGTCAGAAAGTTCACGGTTATTCAATAATATCATATCAGGCGTGGCATGTCTAGTTTGGCGACCTAAGACCCTGTTGATCGCTTTGCAGGCAACTTCTGGTTTTTTCTTCGTTACATCAAGAAAGAGGAGCTCAAAGTAGGCTGTCTTTACACGTCGAAGTTCATGAAGTTCACTTATTTCGAGCAGCTTTGAATTCTTTGAATGCATTAAGTGTGCACGCATTTAAAAATGCGTGATACACATCGTTTTTATTTCTTATCATGGCTAAGTGAACAGGCGTCACCCATGGCTTTTATATCTTTTTTGATTGGTGAAATGTTCTGAAGGGAAAGTATGCATCATTCGAATTTTGCTTCCTAAATGTAAATGACCAGTCATGTGTTCCCATGACTTGCTCGAAATATTCAAGTGCTTCGTCTGAAATGTGTTGGAAAGTAAAAGCGTGGGGGCAATTTTCGTTCAACATTTTGGGTGAACGATAAAACATGAAAACAGGGCAATGGTCATTTATATTTGCATTGATCGTACCAGCGTGGGACGCAGTTTTTTCAATGTTTGAGATTAACAGATCAAGAGTGCAGGATGCGAACACTGTGGCAAGGGTTGGTGTTGTGATCACATTTGTGAAACCGGTTGAAGTGAGTCTTGTCACAAAATCATAGGTACTTTTTTTTGTGCCGGACACCCACCGGTAAAAATGGGTACAAGCGAACCCGGCCCGGCACCCGGCATCTTCATGGGTGTGCGTTTGGAGGAGGCTCCGCAAACACCGCTGCGCCCTTTCGGGGGCAAACCCAGTTTGGAACACTCAGCCTGCAAAGGTGGTTCGTGTTTAACTCCCAAGTGAAAGGTTCGACTCAAAGCTCGTACGCTCTAACCAGCGTCAAGCTATACACTAAGCGATCCTTCGTCAGAAGAGATTCAGAATATCACTGCGGTGCTCGGCAAGACCTGTTTTTTCCGGCTGTCCGACTTTGTGAGAAAAAAAAAACCTATATATAGCCTTCATTGATTACGAGAAAGCATTTGACTGAGGTGAAACCTCAGCAGTCATACAGACGTTGCGGAATCAGGATGTAGAAGAGCGTTTTATAAAAATACTGGAAGATAAATACAGCAACTGCACAGCTACCATAATCCTCCATAAAGCCAGCAATAAAATTCCATAAAGAAAGGCGTCGGGAAAAGAGACACGATCTCCTCAATGCTATTCACCACCAGTTTATAGGGGGTTTTCCGAGGCCTGAATTGGGAACAGTTGGCGATAAGTGTTAACGGAAAATGCCGAAATTATCTGCGATTCGCTGATGACATAGCCTTGCTGAGTCACTCAGGAGGTGAACTGCATATCATTATCAATGAGTTCGACAGACAGAGCAGAACGCTGGGTCTAAAAATTAACATGCAGAAAACCAACGTAATGTTCAACAGTCTTGCAACGGATGGAAATAATGAGAGAAAATAATGTAATAGTGAGGATAGATGAGATGGTAATAACTATAATGATAAGAATGGGGTGGAGTGCATATGGCAGGTTATCTCTGATCATGAATTGCAGTGTACCAATAACCCTCCAGAGAAAACAATACAACAGCTGTATCTTAACGGTACTCACCTATGGGGCAGAAGCATAGCGGCTAACAAAAAGGGTTATGCTTAAGTGAAGGACAACGCAGCCAGCTATGGGAAGAAGAATGATTGGTGACCCTTTAAGAGACCTGAAGCGGGCAGAGTGGGTGACGGAACAAATGCGGGTTAATGGCATCCTAGTCTAAATCAGGAGGAGGAAATGGGCTTGAGCGGGGCATGCAATGCGAAGGCAAGATAACCGCTGGTCCTTAAGGGCAACGGAGTGGATTCCATGAGAAGGCAAGCGTAGCATGGTCTACAGGAAGTTAGGTGGGCGGACGAGATGAAGAAGTTTGCGGGCACACGGTGGGCGCAGCTGGCGAAAGACAGGGTTAATTGGAGAGACTTGGGAGAGGCCTTTGCCCTGCAGTGGGCGTAGTCAGGCTGCTGCTGATGAGATGAGCTGGTGGGTTAAGGTAGATTAGTAGGGCGGATTGATTCATTCACATAACATAGCCAACTGGAAGGTACTCGAACATTCTAGTCCTCGGGTTTTTCTATTTGTCGGCGCTGATGACGTCACGAACATATCAAGTAATTTGATAATTTCGTTAGTCTTTGGACGGCGACAACCTAAACGCTACCCTATCGCATTAATATTGCATTTACTATAGGCAGCTGTCGACGAATCTCGCTCTACACATGTGGCGACCGCCGCGTGAATCTTGACGCTCTTCTCACGCTTTCGCGTACGCGTCCCGCGCCTCAACTCGCCGTCTCCGTCGCACTGCACAAATCCCCAGTGGTTGGTTGCGCTCATTGCGCACTGATCCTACGCCATCTTTCGGGAGGAACCAAAGTTTGCTTTCAACATTCTCAATAGACATGACAGATAGCACCACTAGAAACGCCGCAACCAAACTTGATTGATTCTATGATGTCCTTGCACAACAAACAATTGACTCGACACACAACACAAATCGACAGACAACCATTTGCGTGTTAGAAAAGAAGTTCATTGGCGGTGTACTAAACGGCTCTGAACCACTCTGTCCGCGTTTACATTGGGGGCTACTCAGCCTGAACATCCCCCTCCCGACGGCCCGTTCCGTTTCCTGCCTAACCTCAGTTGCAGTGCCATAAATTTTGTCGTGTGTTTGAAGGCAGCAGTTGAGGGAGCGAAACGATGTCGGCAACCACAACCGATGCCATGCACTGAGAAGCCCCACGCTTCCTGTGACTCGATTCGCGCGTTGGCGAATGATTTTCTAACGTAAACATACAGTTTAGCAGAAATAGGGCACGGCAGGTAAAACACAGCCACCGTGATTCTTTTTTATGTCTTGAAAGCCTCGCTTGCTTTTGACGCGCATATGTCCAGGGCAAATTCATCTGCACTATAGAAGACGACCAGAAAAGAGAATATATAATAGTTTTTTGGGGGGGAGAGGAAAGTGCGCAGTGTCTCTCTCATATATCGTTGGACACCTGAACCGCGCCGTAAGAGAAGGGATAAAGGAGGGAGTGTAAAAAGAAAGAAACAAAGAGGTGCCGTAGTGGAGGGCTACTAATAATAATTCGTTTCTGAGGAAAGGAAATGACGCAGTATCTGTCTTATATATCGTTGGACACCTGAACGGCGCCGTAAAGGAAGGGATAAAGAAGGGAGTGTAAGAAGAAACGAAGAAAGAGGTGCCGTAGTGGTGGCTCCGGAATAATTTCGACGACCTGGGGATCTTTAACGTGCACTGACATCGCACAGCACACGGGCGCCTTAGCGTTTTGCCTCCATAAAAACGCAGCCGCCGCGGTCGGCTTCGACACCTGGAACTCCGGATCAGCAGCCGAGCGCCCTAACTACTGAGCCACCGCGGCTGGTAGCGGAGGGCTTCGGAATAATTTCGAACACCTGATGATGTTTAATATGCACTGCATCGCACCGCACACGAGCGCCTTAGCCTTTTTCCTCCATAAAAACGCAGACGCCGCAGTCGGGTTCGAACCAGGGAATCCCGGAATAGAGCCAGTATTCCGGACTTCTAGTGCAATGACTAAATCAACAGATTGATTTGAGGCGCAAAGTGCCGGCAAGGTTGCTCGTTTTCCTTATAGACTAGAGTCAGTGTAAAAATTTTCAGAGCATCGTGATCCTCGTCTTCCCGCAAGGGGAATTGGAAGCTTCAAGGCTGCCCCTGCTGGCGTTTCCAGCCCTTCAATCTCATCCCATGTTCCTTGTGCATTCGCCTTCGCAACATCGTTGTGACAAATTAAACCTCTACACAGTTGACAAGCTTAACTTCGTCAGTATCGTTAAAAGAAACCTAGAAAAAGGAAAGAAAAAAACGAAGGCAGTCATTTTTGTAGGTCATAAAAACAGCACCTTGTGCATCTATTAAGGTCTTGGAAGAGAGCACGGAGGTTTTGGAAGGCCGCCGCTCAATGTAAATTCCTTGCAAATATTGCTGTGTTCTTTTCCGCCGCGGCAGCTATATTTATTCCAAGCCCCGCGGCGCAGGGAAACGGAATCTTGTGTGTGGTGTGCGTGCGTGTGAGTGTTTTTGGTTTATAGTTTATCGGGGTTTAACGTCCCAAAGCGACTCATGCAGTAAGTACGCCGTAGTGAAGGACCCAGGAAATTCCGCCGAGCGCCATAACCACTGAGCAAACCATGGTGGCGGCGCCTGTGTGTGTGTGTGTGTGTGTGTGTGTGTGTGTGTGTGTGTGTGTGTGTGTGTGTGTGTGTGTGTGTGTGTGTGTGTGTGTGTGTGTGTGTGTGTGTGTGTGTGTGTGTGTGTGTGTGTGTGTGTGTGTGTGTGTGTGTGTGTGTGTGTGTGTGTGTGTGTGTGTGTGTGTGTGTGTGTGTGTGTGTGTGTGTGTGTGTGTGTGTGTGTGTGTGTGTGTGTGTGTGTGTGTGTGTGTGTGTGTGTGTGTGTGTGTGTGTGTGTGTGTGTGTGTGTGTGTGTGTGTGTGTGTGTGTGTGTGTGTGTGTGTGTGTGTGTGTGTGTGTGTGTGTGTGTGTGTGTGTGTGTGTGTGTGTGTGTGTGTGTGTGTGTGTGTGTGTGTGTGTGTGTGTGTGTGTGTGTGTGTGTGTGTGTGTGTGTGTGTGTGTGTGTGTGTGTGTGTGTGCGTGCGCGCGCGCGCGCGTGCGTGTGTGTGTGTGTGTGTGTGTGCGTGTGTGTGTGTGTGTGTGTGTGCGCGCGCGCGCGTGTGTGTGTGTGTGTGTGTGTGTGTGTGTGTGTGTGTGTGTGTGTGTGTGTGTGTGTGTGTGTGTGTGTGTGTGTGCGTGCGCGTGCGTGCGTGCGTGCGTGCGTGCGCCCCCTTACACCACCTATTTATTGCAGGCTACAAAGCACGGCTGGTGTCGTTTGGAGCAAGCGATTGCCGTGACCTCAGCGTTAACCCTCGTGCAGCTTCTCGACAGCTTCTGAGATGCCGGAACAGAACGTGAACTCCAGATCTTTTGCTGATCTTTTTTTTGAAGTTTTCCGATATCCCGTGAAAACACGGGATAGCCGCAACCTTCTCTCTCCTATCTTTCTGATCCTTATTCAGCTTGCTCGCTGCTACGTTCATGTTTTTTAGCATCTCCTTGGCAACTGACGTCAACAGGGCAGGATGGTATCCAGCGCTGGACAGGCGCTGCGCCTGGTTGGCGAAGCTGCGCCTTCGCGCGAAGTGCAACCAAAGTGGACAGATTTCAAGATACTCTCGTAGTTTTTCCAAAAGCGCAAAAAGGAATGTTAAACAGACTTTCTGCGCGTAGGGCGTTTTGACCTCGGAAGCATGCTCTGGCGTTAAAAACGTGCATTGGAATAAAGCTTGTTTTTTAAGAGTGTTTCTTTAGCGGAGTGTACATAATTTTCTGCGCAAATGCTTCCGTCGATTACAGGCAAACCGGAGCTAAACAGTAGTTTTGCGCCGAAACTCCTAGTGCAGTATCAACCGTGGCATGCTTCCCGCTATGCAGTTACAGCAATGCCGGTATCGATATTGGCTAGAAGCTGCGGCGATCAAGTCGTGTCGCAAAACTAATCTCGAAAAGCTCTTGCTATTCTGGACAGTAAAGCTGAGTCAGAAAGTCTACCAACGCAACAGAAAGCCGAGGAGCCAATCACCACGCCAGCCACGCTCCAGCGCCTCGTCAAGTCCGTCCTACAATGTGATTGCTCATTTTAAAACCAGACGGCGCTGGGTGCCAGAACAGGGATGCTGATGAAATTGCACTGGGAACATACAGGATATTTAAGCAGAGAATTGCCAAAGAAAATTTATATAGTAACTGTGGGGGAAGCTCTTTGTTGTCTGAGGCCAGGACGGGAGTTTTGCGGACTAAGACATATATATATATATATATAGTCAGGTACCACGAGATAGACACGTTGTGCGTTGCGTGCGGAGAGGAGGAGGAAACGGCTGAACACTTCATACTTTTCTGTAAAGGGCTTCACCCTGCAGTGGAAAGCAGCGAGGTTGATTTATTTAAAGCATTGGGGTTTAATGGCAGTGAATGAAAAAAAGATTTTAAACGGGTAGAAGTATCCAAGCGAAGGTTATCTGATTGGTGGCTAAAATCAAGGAAAGAGTAAAACTTTAGAAGTCATGGCTACGTGGCTTGAACCACAGCCTGATTTAAAGGGCCTCATCTATCCATCCATCCATCCATCGACCCTCCCAAACCCACCCACTCATTCATCCATCCAATCCATGGATGGATGGATGGATGGATGGATCGATGGATGTTTACGGCTGAACCCTTTAAATCGGGCGGTGGCTCAAGCCACCTAGCCATGTCTTGTGAAATTTTACTCCTGTCTTGCTTTTAGCCACCAATCGTATAACCTTCGCTTGGTTACTTCTAACCTCTTAAAATCCACTTTCCCTTCACTACCCCCAAACCCCAATGCCTTGGGTAAGCAGCCCCGCTGCTTTCCACTGTAGGGTGAAGCCCTTTACAGAAAAGTATCAAGTGTTCAGCCGTTTCCTCCCCCTCTCCGCACGGAATGCACAAAGTGTCTATCTCATGGTACGTGACTCTATATGTCTTAATCCGCAAAACTCCAGTCCTGGCCTCAAGCAACAAAGAGCTTCCCCTACAATTATCATAGATATTTTCTTTGACAATTTTCTGTTTAAAGGTCCGGTATGTTCCCAGTGCCGATTTCGTCAGCATCCCTGTTTTCCACAGAGCTCTCTGTTTTTTTAACCTTTCTCTTAACCGATAATTGCTGATTTGCCCCCTTACTGCTGTCCAGATATTTGCTTGTCAATTTTCTAGTTCGCTTTCTCCATTTCGTGTCAACATTCTTTATATACAGGCATGTGAAAACTTTCCTAGCCCACTGCTTTTCCTCCATCTTTCACAATCGTTCCTCAAATGCTAACTTACTGCTAGCCTTTCTGCTCTCGAAAGACGCGCATCCCATATCACCCTGTACCCCCTGATTTGGTGTATTTCCATGTGCTCCCAAAGTTAACCTCCCTACTCCCCGTTGTTTAATTTAGCCTCGCTTGAACATCTGGCGTCATACACAGGACCGCATTACCGAAGGTCAGGCTAGGGACCATCACCCCTTTCCAGATCCCTCTTACCACCTCATACCTATTGTTATTCTACAGTGCCCTATTTCTCATGACAGCTGCATTCCTACTAGCTTTATTCATTACATATTTTTCATGCTCTGTCAGATACTCAGCACTGTTATTTATCCACACCCCAAGATACTTGTACTCATCCATCCATCCAGGCGCGCCCCCTGTGCAGCGCATAGTCCACAGGGACGAATTTCAGCTGAAAATAAGTTTTGTAGCGAAAGCTACACTAGACTAGTCAGCTGCGCTTTTCGGGTAAGCGTCCCTAGCCACTATTGCGCATGCGCCACTAGTTGCACCGAGTCACTGGTTTGCTGCCGCGGCGCCGCCCCTTTACTCAAAATCCAAGTTTCAATTTCCTCTTTCTACCCACCGCGGTGGCTCAGTGGTTAGAGCGCTCTACTACTGATCCACAGTTCCCGGGCTCGAAGCCTGCCGCGGCGGCTGCATTTTTGTGGAAGCAAAACGCTAACGCACCCTTGTGCAGTGCGATTTCAGTGCACGTTAAAGATCCCCAGGTGGTTTAAATTATTCTGGAGCTCTCCACTACGGCACCTCTTTCTTCTTTCACTCCCTCCTTTAGCCCTTCCCTTACGGCGCGGTTCAGGTGTCCGACAATAGATGAGACAGATACTGCGGCATTTCCTTTCCCCAAAAACCAATTATTATTATTACGCCCACCCTGCCACTCTGGCAAGTGCAGTTAATGGTTGATCGCGAGAGGTTGGTCCCCCAGTGAACGCTGCGGTCTATTGCTGCAGTGCCGCATGTCTGCCACAACGTCGTCAGCGCTAAAGCATGCCGCCCACATCTCTGTCTCACTACCGCCACGTACCTCAAAGCTCGATTGAGGCGTCCACTGACCCAGGGAGCCAGTTATGCGTCCTTCCTTTCTTCAAAATCATCGGCGTCCATCCAGAACTCTGGACGCCGATGAACGCCGACAGCTTTCGCTTTGTAAGTCTTGAATTAGCTGAGCGAATCCACATTCATTTTTTTTAGATTGTCCGCAAGCAGTATGCAATGGGTAAGCAAGCATTTTACTGTGATGAAGTAAAACTGCGCGTTTTATGAGACCGCACTGATTGCAGTGCTAGGACCCGTCAAAATAACTTTCCCCAGGGTTGTCTGAATTAAACAAGTCACTAATGTGATTCATGTCAGATTCGACGAACGGCTCATAACTATCTTCATCGCCGTTAGAATCCTATTGCTCTGTTCCAGCAGTTTTTGTAGCGATATCTACATTACGGTAACATTTCGAGCCTTCAGCGCGGCGGTGGCAAGTGACCGTGGCGGCGGCACGTGACGGTGGCGGCGCCGCCACCGTGCCGTGGTCCCGTGGTTGGTCACGTGACCAGCCATGTAGTGCGGAGCAACTGCTGCTCCCGGCGGCGCGGTGCGCCGGCGACGTCGAGCTGCAACAGCTGTGCGCATAAGCCGTGTCAAGTGGGACGAAGATGAAGGAACACCAAGCGATACGGAGCGGCGAAAGACTGACTTTTAAATTCAACTAAGTTCCTCTCGGCCAGCTGTAGCTATCGCGTCACTCCAGGTTTAACCACAGCTATACCACCGCCAATTTTTAATCCAGCTTTCCTGAAGCCGTTGACAACAAGCTGTTGTGGCACGGCGTGCCACGAATCAACGACCTACTTGCACGCATCCACTTGTACACCCACTAGCACAAATATTATCACTGGCATATCGAAGTTGATCGCATATCGGAGCTGATATCGCTATGTTAATCAGCACGGCAACATGTTGTAGGCGCACACTCGGGGCACGTTTTCTTCTTTTGTAGCCACCGATAGACTTCTCCGGCTCTGACAAACGAACTAAAAAATAAAATTATGCACAGTCCGCAATATAGATAGTGCGCCGCATGACGCAAAATTTCAGCTTTGAAACACTTATAGTCCGCTGTCTACAGTCCGGAAATTGCGGTACTCATGGCTGTCGTTTATCCGCCGCCGTCATCATTGCTGAATCTATGCCGGAAATCGAAATGTATAGTGGTTGTGGCAGAAAAAATCACGCAGCACAACCTAATGGTTACAATTCGCTCAGCATGCTGTCCATATAGATGAGGTATGAGAAGCATTTCAACGGTTCTGCCCGGCCTCACCGCCCTATATCATGACGCCATCATGTACAAGCGACTGTAAAGAAGATTGACTGCAAAGTGTGCCAGCGCGCGACCACGCCCGGGTCGCCAAGCGCCCGGGTCGTTAACGGATGAGTCCTGCGCTGGAGTCTTTACGGCGCCCTTTAAGGTATTCAAAAGGGAAGACAAGGATTATGCTGAACACTACACAGCTTTAGCTAAAGCTGTACGTGTCTGCTTCTCACGAGGGCCCGCCTCACAACTGGGGCACATGACACCTGAGTAGCTCAGGGGCGCGCACACCAAGGTGTCACGTTTCAGACACCTGGCGTTTCCACCCGCTTTGTTTTGCAGGAAAAACACAAGGTGGGGCATCTTACTTACGCCTTAGCACACAGGAGGCATGACGTCATTCTAATGCATCTAGAGCGAAAGAGATCCGTGAACGTAGGCTTTGCCGTGAGGTTGTCCTGTGACAGACGAGAAAAAGAAAAGGGAAGGTAGGTAAAACGAGCGAAATCAAACAAAAAAAAAGGCAATCAAACAGAGTGTTTAGTATTGCTGGCCACTCGTCATCCCCTTTACCAATCTTGGCGGCTCCGCTCGCGAAAATTCCCCGTGTTAGTGGGCTTTCAACGATTAATTTATTATCGACGTATGTTCCCTACAGATTATTGTTTCAAGGAACCTCACGCCGCCTGCGCCCAAGTCACCCCGTCGAAGCGCGCGTTACAGGCGGCGATTTAGCTTTCGCGTAATGGTGGAACGAGCGAAACAGACGCAGGACAAGAACAAGGAGGCACACACACAACACCGCTAGTCTTACAAATGATTTATTGAGAGGAATTTAGCCACATTTATACCTGCTTCCTGCGCAAGCGCACACTTGGGACAAGGTGAGGGAAACTTTACGATCATAAGAACTGAAACTCCCATTCAATGATTATGATCGAAGGGTCGCTTACGCATATCTGCTTATTTTTCCGGATTAGAAACGCTTCCAGCATCTGGCGCTCACATCTTGATTTTCCCCGACCGATATTACTGACCAGGTGAAACCGAAGGGAAAAGCGGCAGTGTTTGACATGCAAGGCTAAATTGCTTCCCGTTCCCAAGCCCAGAGTTGTTCTCTGCTGTCTTAAACGTTCATCTATAGGCACTCTCCAGTTTGCCTAATATATATTTTGCCGCAGGACAATGGAGTGAAGTAAACTACCCACACTGTGCACGTGGTGAACTTCGTCACTAAGCACCAGCCGAACTTCCCCACGTGCGCAGTGGGTGTGGTTTACTCCACACCCACTTCAAACCAGTTCCGCTGCTGCTCCTCCCATCGCTCGAGCGCCATTTGCACACATCAGTCCAGCGAGCAATGCGGCAATGCCCACGGAGCCCTAAATGTAAAGGTCTATGTGTACGTCGTGTGGTCTTTCACTAAAGTCGTATCTTAAAATTGTATGCTAATGAGTATGTGTATAATTTGAAAGGTCCACAAGGCCGCTATCCCATAGTGCTCTTAAGGCATAGCTTAAGTGTCCCCCTAATTTTTGTGTCGAAACATCTGAGTTTTTGGCAGCAGCCGCAGCACCATTTATGCACATGGCAACTGTGCCACTTCGAATGGGCAGTCGCTGCTCAGCCGTGCCGTTGCACTCTACTCGGATTCCTGTTCCTCCTCCTGGCCATCGACTCCAATCGCCGGATTCCTACTGTGCTGCTTCCAAGCGTCAGCGTTCGTCACCGTGCATCGCTGGGCCCTGCGGTGGCACTTGAATGCGCAAACGCCAGGAAAGCACCAGCCCCAGATAAACATCTCCACTGGGCTAAGAAGCCGTTTGGCAGCAGCAGCACCACCGTCTACAGATTGTAACTGTAGCGCTACGAATCTGCGGGTAAATGCGCTGGTTTATTTTCTTCGGTTATTTTTTGTTATCTACGTAGCTGCTGCTGCCATTATTACGACTGTCGGTATATGTTCCGCGCGCTTCAGAAGTGTGATACCAGACTACTGTTAGTGCAATGTCGGACACATTCCCTTCGTGCGAAACGGCCACTGCCGCTAAATAATCCAGTGTGAGTGCGCTGAATGTGGTCATAAATAGTATAACGGTAAAAGCGCCAGACTGGCCGAAAAGCAGCATTCCGGTTCTGGTGAAGAGAGTAATTCTGTAACGGATATAAAACTCGTTCTTGCCTCTATCAACACGATCACTGCCCCGTATGTCACCGGTGGGTCACATCATGCATTCCTGCTCTGCGGCACGAATACCAAGTCCCAAAATGAAGACACGGAACAGCTCAGATTTTTTAAGGACCCTGTAATAAGCATTATCGTTGCAGCGCAAAACCCGAGCACGAGACGAGTACACGTCCTCGTCTTTGGCGCGGTCGCGATAATGACACGCCATTGTACCTTGTCTGCAAAAAGCACGCATGCTAGGTCGCAGTTGTCATCTCTTTGCGGTTCCAAGGGGTTGGCTTTGCCGGTGGCTGAGTAGTGGATCTCGCTATACCGAAGAAAATTTAAAGGTGGCCCACCGGTGGGCCATGACGCACAGCGATGAGGGCGTCGAAAATTGCTGCCGCAGTGAACGTGTTAAACAAAGTACCTACCTTCCCTGAAAGTAACGGTTGAGAAATTGGAACAAGCCATCAGCTTCATGTCGGATAAGTTCGATGAATTTCAAAAAAGGAGACAGACCTTCAAGACACCGATATAAAGGCACTGAAAACTAGGGCTGGAGAGCTAGAACTGGTGGATGATTACAATGAATCATGCTAGCACAGCTGAACGTATGACTGCATGAACTTGAATTCTGAAATGGGCGTCCAAACCTGGCATTATTATCGCCAGCAAAAGTTTACAGGACGTCGGTGTGCGGAAAAGAAATTTATTACGGCACAGTCATGCAAGCCAACTGAACATACTGGGGCCCTACATGCTCCTTTCTCTCGTAGCAATATCAGGCGAACGGGTAGCGAGGCGAAGCTACTGTAAACGTTTTTTTTTTCAAAAACTCGCGTTCGGCAAAGTTTCGCTGCCGAAAGGACGCATAATTTTGATGGTACCGGATGAGGACGTAATTGGTTCATTAAACACAGTTGCTTATGAACTTGAGGTTCCGCTCATTACGCAATGTGATGTTTCCGTTCAGACTGCCCTCTAAAAAAGATATCCCCGTTTCGTGTACAAGGCAAGCGGCAAGAGACGCATGGCTGGCAAATAAAAGTAAGCTAAAGGATTGTACTCTATGGGTGTACATTTAAAAAAACACGACTGGGCACGATTTGGAACTACTTCGGTCGATAAAGGCTGCGGCCAATGAAAAGGGTTGTCGGTTTGTTTGGCATGTGAATGGCAATATTTTGGTGTGAAAAACAGATGGTGCAATACCCATACATGTCAAGGGCAGTGGAAATTTCTACCGGCTTTACCCAATACAAAATTTTAATTGCCACATGAACTAAACGCTGTTGCGTAACAGTTACTACCTGCTTCAGTAAAATGCATTCATCTGAATGCCACTTGTTTTAAAAACAAGGTTTCATCCTTAGCAGAGATGTTTGCTGCATTTACTTTCTTATTTTCGGCAATCATGCTGGCCGAAACGCGGTACACAAATGGCCAAGATATTTGCAGACTGGAGCATTACAAAAAATTCAGCCTCAATACAATCAATGCCGGAGTTGGCGGTTTTGCTGTATTGATTCTGGGAAATCTCGAATGTGAGCAGGTTGATCGTTATGGCTTTATTAAATCTGACTTTGAAGTGTTTACAGAAAATAGCTTTGTTCTTATTGCCAGTGGGGAGTTTATCATTGACACGGGTTATAATAACCAGCACGCAATTATCACTCCGAATGATTTTTCCCACGAAAAAGTCAGTTCTAATCACTGGATTGGTGCGCCGAACTGAACTACTTGCACCCCCCCCCCCCCCCCCCCCCCCCCCTATATAAGTCAATTTTATATTCTCACCTCAACTGCTGTCCACTAGTGTGGGAGACCCCAAGTCCCTCTAGCTTGCAGCGCATTCATCTCTTGCGCAAAAAAATACATTCGTCACATTTACAATGAACCCTACCAATCACACACTCCTCAACTTTTTCACAATGCCAGAATAATCAGTACAATCGGCTTATTAAATACCAACAAAGCGTAAAGTTTAAATGTGAAATAAAACAAAACCTCAGTAATCTGTGGGTGCGACGAAACTATAGAACACCTTATTTGTAACTGCCCTCGGTTTCAGCGTGAGCGTGCACTTCTGGCTGCAACACACCGCCGTTTAGATCCTCGGCCCCCTTAGTGAAGCCAAGATTCTGGGTTTTTGGAGTAAGCCTTCATCGCAGAGGACCGCTTTCTTGAAAATTAGGAAGAAAAGAACACACTACCCAGCTAGTTATGCAGAGGTCTGCTCTTACGTTACCCTCTCTTTTGAGCGCCTACAAATAACATGGTTTTGATTTATTTTGTTCCTCCTACCGGAATCTCCGCCTTTTGTATAGAGCTTAATTTTGAATATACCCTTTCTTTGTGACTACATGCTCTTCTGTTGTTTGTACTGTATTGATCTTAGAATTTCGTTTTCTTCCAACAAAAAATTTACCTCGCTTATGTGACATTCATCTATTGTGCCTGTTTTATGCATATTTTTCTTGTCCTGCTTCTGCCAAAAAAAACGAACCAGGGCTCTTGGCAGCTCAAGCTCGCTGCACGTAGCTTTCTTCCCGCCGCCCTCGTAACTCATACATACGATGGCAAGTAAACATTATTATTATTATTATTATTATTATTATTATTATTATTATTATTATTATTATTATTATTATTATTATTATTATTATTATTATTATTATTATTATTATTATTATTATTATTTTCAACAACATGGCGCCCAGTAAGGACGCATGTGTGCTGTGCTCCCGGCCGTTTTTTGGTAAGCAGCAGTTTTTTTCTTTGTGCCGATTACAACAAACGTGTACACGCGAAGTGTGTCACTTGGAGTGACGACGAGCTGCAGCTTTTGAAGTCCGGCTCGCGACCGTTCATGTGCAATCTGTGTTTGTCGTCTTGCGGCGGTGCTAAGCCTAGCGACGGTGGCGTGTCAGCTGCTGCATTCCTTTCTTCCACGGACCACCAGCCCCATCACCCGACCGGCCCGACCGGTTCCCTCACTTCCTCCCCGACGGGCGAACCTGACGGTGCGCTTGCCTCTCTTCGGGCTCTCCTCCTCGACGCACTTGAGGGAACCTCGTTTCTGAGCGACGAGGTCGCCCAGCTGCGGCAGGAGAATGAACGCCTTCGTGGTGACAACTCGCGGGCGCTCGCTCTCCAGGCCGAGGTCGTTGCCTCTCTGCGGGCTGATGTTCGCAGCCTACGCGAGGAGCTTGCAAGGCGCCCTGCTTCATCGCAGCGTGATCCGCCTTTCGTCGAGCCCCTGTCCGCGAGCAGTACTTCCCGTATGTTCCAGCCATCCAAGAGCTACTCTGCTGCCCTTCACTGTGGGATGGCACCCATTGATTTGGCCACCTGCCCGACATCTGTATCTGTTCCCCCACTTATAGTTAACTCGCCTGAGGCGCATAAGACGCACCGAAGCCCACCCATCACTGGCTCGTCGAGCTCATCCAGCCTGAACGTCGCCAGACCTCAGAAGCGCCCGAAGGCTATTTTCGTCTTCAAGCTGTGGCCTGAGACAACGTCGGCTGATCTGACGAACCATCTGAAGTCCGTGAACGTCAGCCCCTTTCCTGTCGGCAGTTGAAAACGAAATATGACTCTTACTCGTCCTTCTACCTCGCAGTCAGCGCGGAATTTTACGATCAGCTTGTTGACCCTTCGATGTGGCCTACGGGCTGCATCTTCAAGGCTTTCCGTGGAAAGCTCCTAGATGGTATGCTGCATCCTTCCGAGCTGACGGTTGATCGCAGTCAACCCTAACTTGGATATATATTACCAAAATGCCCGAGGTCTTCGGACTAAGGAACCTGTATTTTTTTTCAATGTATTAGCCTCTTGTTATTCGGCTGTTGTAATTACTGAGACCTGGCTGTCTGGCTAAGTTAACTCAGGTGACTTCATCCCTAATAACTATTCTGTTTTTCGAAGTGACCGCCCTGAATCAGCTTCAAAACAAAAGGGAGGGGGAGTTCTCATTGCTATTGACAGTTCCGTGCAGTGCGTTTGGCGTTCCGACCTGGAAACCATCGAGAATTCTGTCTGGTTAGAGCTCACTTTAACTCGACATCAAAAAATTTTATTGGCAGCTTTCTACATTTTCCCTAATCTGCCTCCTCCTGCCTACGAGGATGTACTACATTCTATCGAATATGTTATCACTTCTCATAGCAAGCACAAACTACTCATTTTAGGAGATTTTAATACTCCAGGTATTAACTAGAATACCTTTACATATTCTCACAACAATCATTATGTAGTTAGTAAGTGCAACCGGCTTTTAGATTTCACAGCTTTTAACACCTTGCAGCAACACAATTTAATTCAAAACTGTTGTGGTAATGTTCTTGACATTTGTTTATCTAATTTTGAAAATGTTCGAGCCTCGACATCTGACATCTTACTTACTCACTGTTACAAATTTCATCCTCCAATTCTAATAATGGCTTCGGTTTCTGTCCCACCTTCTGCTAATTCAAATCGTTCGGGGAATTCCCCCCGTTTCGCTTACGCACTTGGCGACTATGTTGGTCTCTTCGATTTTTTCTCTTCTGTCGACTGGTCCGTTTTAAACGAAATCAGCGATGTTGACGAACAAGTCAGTCGCTTCACTGAAATAGTTCTCAATGGTATGCGCCAGCACATACCTCTGCACACTCCTACTCGGAGCAAGTCTTCGTTCTGGTTTTCCAAGGAACTTAGAACAGCGCTGAAACTCAAGGAGCGCGCCCACCATAAAGCGAAACGCCCTGGGCTGGATACATGGGCAGATGAATTTCGCCGCTTGCGTTCCCTTTGCAAACGCCTGTACAAGCGGGATCATGAGTCCTATCTTGAATATTTAGAGAATGGTGCCTATAATCATCCTACTAAATTCTGGCGATACGTTCGCAAGCGTTCGAATAAATCTGATAATCATATTCACTTAGTTGACTCTCCTGGGAATGAAATTCGGAATTTCGCTGACGGCTTTGCTCAACACTTCCTCTGCGTACAAATCTCCACGTTGCGATTCCGTATGCCTTCCAGCCGGCGCACCAAATTCCGTTCTTCTTGACGAGAAGTTGGTAAGTGAGAGTCTGTGTTTGAAACCATTTTTGTCCCCTGGACCTGATGGCATTCCAGCCGCCATAATAAAAGCCTTCAATAGTACCTTCGTCCCTGTTTTAACCACGATATTTGATAACTTTGAAAAATTCTGCCCTTCCCCGCGTGTGGAAAACGGCGCGTCTTTTCCCTGTCTTCAAATCAGGAAAAAAACCTGATGTTTCGAACTATCGCCCCATTTCTCTTCTTTGTGCAACCTCTAAGCTTTTAGAATTACCTTTGCACAAAGTACTTTCTTTCCACCTCAAACATGTAATCATACATAATCTGCATGGTTTCATAAAAGGGCGTTCTACTATAACTAACCTTGTGACTTTTATGACGTATACATCAGCTGAAGTCCTTCAGAGGAGTCAGGTAGACGCTGTGTACTGTGATTTGAGCAAAGCTTTCGACGTTGTTACTCACTCATTACTTCTTCAAAAGCTTCTGCTGTTTGAGATCGACGTTTCAATTGTAGCCCTCCAACGCAACTATCTTCTTGACCGGTCCTGCTTTGTCAGTGTAAACCTCATTTGTTTACACTCCAACCAGCGGAGTTCCTCAGGGCTCAATATTATGCCCGCTTCTGTTCTCTGTTTTTATCAATTACGTTTCCTCCGTGGTCAAAAACTCCTCGTTTCTCCTTTATGCGGACGATATAAAAATGTTCAAGGCAATATACTCTTCAAGATTGCTTGTCATTGCAATCGGACATATCCGCCTACTCTGATTGGTGCTTGAAGAATGTGCTCACTCTCAATTCATCTAAAACCAAGATTGTCTCATTTACGCGTAAAACTCAGTCTTCTCTACTCTTATTCAGTGAATGGTAGGCCGCTGCCCAGGGTTGATGAAATTTATGACCTCGGAGTACTTTTCGACCGTAGCCTCAGCGTCTCCTCTCATACAAAAAGCATTGCTCTACGGGCAATGCGTACACTCGGCTTCATCTGCAGGCTTTCGAGAGAGTTTCGAGCCCCACTTCCATTCTTAAAGCTCTACCTATACATATGCTTGCCGCTTTTCGAATATGCGTCTGTTGTTTGGAGCGGCACTTGCCAGTCGAACTGTGAAAAAATCGACAGAGTTAAGCTAAAGTATTTACGCATATTTCAACATCGGTTTTCTTGCAAAACTTCCAGCTCTCGTCCCAGACGGAGTAAGTCACTGCAGCTTCCTTCTCTTAGCTGCCGGCGTGTGAGGGCAGATAAAATTTTCTTGTATAAACTTCTTCATGGTCACATTCTATGCCCTCAGCTCCTAGCGCGTATCCTTTTGCGTGTACCGCGAAAGAGCATAAGGGAATTCAGACCATTCAAAGTTTCTGCGCTCCTGCACTCCCTCTCCCCTCTGGACAGAATGCAAAATTGTTTAATTCTCTTTGTCCTCACCTTGATATATTCGAAAATTCTCTCCCTTCCTTTATATTGAATGTCCGTGACGTTCCACTTTGAGCACTCTTTTTTCTCATGCATAACTTCCCCTTTCATGCGTTTTGTCTTTACTACACTTGTGCATTTGCACCGGTATTATATTGTTTTTTTTTCTCCTTAATTGTTCATCACGTCAACTTGCTTTCATTAAAAATATTTTTTTAATACTGTGTACTCACGCCTGATTGTCTGTAACGCGTTCAATAATTACATTTCTTATTGTGTATGATTGTATTTCTAGCTTGTATTTCAGAGGTTTCATATTCGTTCATATTAGTATTGGCTTTATTCTTGTTTGTAATTTGCTATATGCTGGACTTAGCTGTTATCGGTCGTTCTTGTGTTCATCCTCTTTGTTTATTGTTTCATTAGTTATTTATATGTCTGTTGCCTGTTCTAGCTGTTTTCATTTACCGCAGTTCTCACTGTTTTCTTGTTTTCGCTTTTTTGCTTCATGCTTGCTGTCACGCCTAATTTATGTCTTTTTTTTCTATCGCCTTGACTGCTGCATTACCTCCCCTGAGTGTCTTCCTTTGTGGTGAAATAAATTTACATTTTTTGCGTGTGAATGGCGTACCAGAACCAAGATCTTTGGGTTGTTCCTGGGCACCTAATAATAATAATAATAATAATAATAATAATAATAATAATAATAATAATAATAATAATAATAATAATAATAATAATAATAATAATAATAATAATAATAATAATAATAATAATAATAATAATAATAATAATAATAATAATAATAAAAACAATAATAATAATAATAATAATAATAATGATAATAATTATTATTATTATTGTTTTTATTATTATTATTCCTTCCTACGATCTTGAGATGTGATCTGAAAGGAATTCTTTGCAGTTTCCGCCCTAACAAGCCTACTGGATATGATGGGATACCATTACACATCCTTTGCAGAAACTTTAATGTTCTGTCATATATTCTCCTTGGCATACTGAATGGTTTTTGGAAGGTGACGAAATTCCTGAACGCCTGAAAACTGCAGTTATTTTACCCCTGCACAAGTCAAGACATAAAGATAAGATTGAAAACTACCGGCCAATTTCTATCCTACCTGTAATTGCCCAGGTCTTGGAAAATTTTTTTTTTTTGGCACTATGTCTTCTTTTCTTAACAAATTTTCTATCCTGAATGATCGCCAGTTTGGCTTTGTGTCTGGGCGCGGTACTGTTGCCCTTCTTGAGGAATTTTCCGATGAACTGTTTACAGCGTTTGATCAGAATCTTTTCACGTGTGCTCTCTTCTTAGATGTAGCGAAAGCATTTGACTCCCTGGACCATCAAATCTTGTTGTGCAAGCTATATTTGTCAGGATTCCCTGGGCCTTTTTAACACTATCTCGAAGACTACCTCAGCAATCGTTATCAAGTGGTCGCTACCGGTGATAAGGGCGTTTTCAATTGTAAATTGCCGCTGGATGCGGGTGTACCTCAGGGGTCAATTTTATCTCCGTTATTGTTCAATATTTTTGTGAATGACTTTCCTTTGGCTATTTCCAACTGTTTAGTGTTCCAGTATGCAAATATGCTGATGACACAGCGTTATTGGCAAAGCATATATCCTACAAAATGGCATCTGTTTTGTTGCAAAATGGCATTTACAATGCAATGCGCTGGTTTGCTGACAACAGAATTGCTTTCAACTCCCAAAAAACACCGCTTATCTGTTTTCGTTCTCCAATAAAGACAACTGTTATTAACATTCTTTTTTGCTTGCATATTTCAAACGGTGTTTCTTGTAATTGATCCCCTATTGAATATGTGGAATGTGTTAAATATCCAGGAGTCTCTATCGACAGCAGCTTAACCTGGCATTACCATTTATCTAATGATTGTTGTAAATTGAGGTCAGTGGCATGGCTGTTGTCTAATATCAAAAGTTTTGTCCCTTTATCTACAAAATAACGATTGTACATGCTTTGGAGTACAGTGTCATAAGATGCAGTATTACCATCTTTGCCTTTTCCTCGGATTGTTGGGTATGCAGGATCGAGAGCATTTTAGAGAATATTCTTAAAAACGTGACTTACAACACACTCATTTTGTCAGCTGAAAATATCTCCCGTGAACCAGCGCTACCAAGCTTCAAATTTGCAAGGCCACCTGTCCCGACAGCAGGCTTCAGTATAGTTGTACGATTCGGCATAGAAACCCCTTCGTGCAGTGCACTGAGGAAATAGTCTACAGTATCCCGCTTTCATGCGGCAAGGCGTACATTGGGCAGTCAGGCAGATGCCTTAATGAGCGGTTAAGTGAGCACTATAGGGAAATTAGGGATGGCGGTTCCCGCAATTTGGCACGGCACTGTCGTGCTTATAAATGCAAGCCTGGTTTTAAAGAATGCGTGGTGTTTGGCAGAAATGCGGATAAATTAACAAGGGAAATTATCGAGGCTGCCGCAATCGAAAGAGCTGGACCTGAAAGCTGCGTCAGTAGTCCGTTGTTGTCGCTGACCAAGAAAGATATGGCATATTCGGACTCTGAGCAGTATGCCAACCGGTGAAATGTGTTGCATGTGCTTTTTAAGTTTTTGTTCACAAATTATCTTGTCTAATCTGACAGGTATCTATCTTTTCTTCATGTATAAATTCTGAGTGCGCCAAATAAAGCCTTAGTGGAAGTTTAGCGCTTGTGTTTGTCCCGAGTTTTGTTGCTGCGCTATGGATCATAACGCATACCCACTAGCCCGAACCATCACCTTGTTAAGCTCTATTTCGCGCCGAGCACGCCAGCCGCCGCCGGCCCGGTCAGACTGATTCGGCTCCGAGGCGAGGTGCGCGTTGTGACGTAATTCAATGCTTTGGCAGTTGGGCGGAGCTGTTCTTTTCGAGCTCTCGGCTAACTTAATCCATTCACCGTACACATCTGAAGGTACATACAAGTGGGCGATAGAGCCCGATCGAGTGGACCCGTTAGATCTAGCGGAAAACGTTGAAGCCACATTGAAGCGTCGTGCATCGGCTTTACTTTCAAACCACCAACTTTAAACGCGACCACCCTTGAGCACCCATTCGGTTTTTGTGTCAAAAAAACAAATAAATAACTTGGCCCTCGCAACCGCGGGAAACCTCGACGCCGCCTGTTGCACCGTGCAACCGTGCCGTTCAAGGAATCACAATCCGTTGGCCCCAAAGCCCCGGCCTGCCTCCGATGGGCGCAACGCGCCGACCTTAAATGTCTTGGCCCCTCGCGACTCCCCGCACTGGGGTTATGATATTTAGTTTGCAACGGCTGCTCACGGCGGAAGGGGGGAAACGACCCGCCGGCGCCTAACCTAACCGTGCTCCCTCAAAAGCATCGCACGCTTTGTGGGGCTGAGGTGGCTGAAAGGCAGGCCGGAGATTTTGCGAGAACTACGTCGTCGGTTTGGGGAACGGGATCCATCGTAACGCTGTCAAGACGCCGGTGCAAACGTAAACGAAGCGACGGTAGCGATCCCCGATATATGCCTTCAACGTGCGGCGGCGGTATCCTTCATTTCGGCAGCTGCTAGACCGCACCGCTAGCAACCATAAATCACGGAGTCTGCGTTTACGTCACGTTTCACGTCAATGGGTCCAATGACGTCATACGAGCTCTCCGTGACGTCATAAGAGTTCGCGAGTTTGAATCGGAGCAGCGGGAAAAGCTTTTTCAACTTCGAATCCAAATTTCTTTGAAATAAATGCATCTTTCGCACCCGGACAAGCGGAAACAAAGCCATGAAATGCCGAAATATCAGATTTTGCTAACAAAAAAATTTGATAGAGTTCTCCTCAGTGTCCCTTTAAGGGCCTGATGAGTGTTATTGTAATGACCGCTAGGTTTGGTAGATTTTACCTTGCGATGAATATGAATAATTTGTCATGTCATGAGATCTTTTTGTTAGTTTGGACACCTCTGCATGGTACACGGTTTTCGAGTCAGAAAAATACACTTTCCACAAATTACTTCCATAATGATTTCACATGACCTCACAGATTATCGGAGATATGCCACAGGATGTCCAAAATGGCTTGGTCATTAGGTCGTGAAATTTCTTTTTGAATACGAGCAGGTTGTTGCTTGCGGCCTTGTCGATTTTCTATCGGAAAGGAAAAGTTTACGATATTGTGATCACAAATACCAGCGTCTACTGATACCGTATAGTCAGACACACTCCTGTTGTCAAAGATTAAATCAAGAGTAGAACGGGCATTCCCAATTTTACGAGTATAATCAATTACAGTTTGCACAAGATTGTACGCGAGAATAATATCAGTCAAATGGTTATCAATAACATCAAAGATAGATTTTGGGTTACTCCTATTGATTGTGAACTTGTTCATCCAAGTCCAGCTTTCCGGGCCAAAATTTCGAAAATTGGAAAGTTGTAAGACACTGTTATTCAAATATTGAAGGTAATGGTCAATTATTCTGATATGTAGCAAAATCTTTTAAAGTGTTTCCAGCGATCGTATCGAAGAGTGAAAACTGCCATAGAAATTCAATGGTGTTCGATCATTTTTGACGATAGCAAAAACGTGGATAGAAAAAAAAATTTTAAGAGTGCCGTCAGGTGATCTGCAGATATATTGCTTGTTATAGTGAAATCTTACATTATAGGAAACAAATTGCGTTCAGAAAAGGTTTCCCGTTCAAAAATGCTTTTGTCCAGAATTTCTGGGTATGAGTAAAAGCGGCGTCCCGATAGCGACGCCACAGTAGAAGTCGTAGTGCTTACCAAAGAGATTTTATCCTTGTATTCCTTGACGATGGCCTCCACTGAGATCCCCTTCACTTTGTTCTTGCGTACAGCCTTCTGAAGTTCTTTTCTCGCTTCATCGTATCTGCCCATAGCCAGGAGCCACCGTGGAGACTCGGGAATAAAACTGAAAGAATTTTAAACGACAGTTTGAAAATATGTGGCGAATGAAATGGCGAGAAAGCCAAAGAAAGAGCGAGACAACCTGTTTTTAAGCACAATCATGAGGCTGCTTTAAGGCGAAATCAAGAAAAGAACAAATTAACAACTTTTGCTGCCTCGATATTTGAGTTGATCCTGACGGAGTTGCAGATAATCAAATCACGTTGCTAGTTAAACTCACACAGGTAGAAACTGATCACGGACACTAATTAGCAAGACACTAGAAATGCTGCACAACGGGCCTACTGAGTAGAACGCTTCCACGCGTGAAAGAAGACGGCGCTTCTTTAGCCTCTGCTCCACTCTATTTTGATCTGCGCAATTGTTTTTGCCGCTTCTCTTTTTATCCTTGCCCATCATGTCAGAGCGCCGACGCCTGAACAAATGAGGAGTTTTTTCTCGCAATAAGCCAAATCCAGAACATGAAATTATGCGAAATCATGATGTAATTGTAATTTCGCCAAAAGGTATTTTCTTTGCCAAACCATCAAAAAGAAACGGTCCAAGCAACTAGGCAAGAATAGCACCTAACAGCTCAAAATGCGTTGTTGCGGATTGAAAAAAATCCTCGTTTTTCTCGGTTTTGTCTTGGTATATTTGGCTAATTTCAAAAAAAAACTCATGCAACAGCGCCGTTTCATTTGGCGCGCACGTTTATTCGGTTGCTCTGCCCGCGAAGTGTATCCTCCTGCTTACATCCAGTTGACGATGCTGGCCAGGGCAGCAACAGTGATGACGCCCTGCAAAAGCAGCCAGTCCCTGCAAAGCCACGCGAGTCCCGCGAAGGTCAGCAAGCCCGTGGTCCAACCACCGGTCGAGATGAACGAGCCAAGGGCCCGGTTCGGGGCCGACAGGACTTCCAGCGCTGCGTTGCCGTAGCGACATTTGTCTCACACAGATGCGATACCTGTCTCAGTAAGGCCGAGCGGGGTCGCGGGAGCCGGAAGTGGCGCCAGCTGTTCACTACTCGCAAAATAGTTGGTGTTTTGTAAATGGCCGTTGTCTCGCATATGGCTGGCCGTCATGGCAGCAGCATAGGCTTGCTCGCCACGGTCCGCATTATCAAGTTGACAGCAGTATTGAGTTGGGGCACCCAATATCGCCGACGTCGGCCCTGGCTTCCGCTCTCCGCACAGTTTTGCTGAGAAAGCGCATAATCTAAGCGTGGGCAGGAATGTCTCATGGAACTGCTGTGTAAACGCGAGCTTGCAGAGTATTCTTTTGTCCTCTACAGTTACCTTGACACTATGTCTTACTTTATGTTGTAGCGGTGTTTGACGACTGGTGCTTACTGGCTTACAGCCCTCCAATTTTGCAATAACCCGGCGCTGCGGCTGCCGATGGCAAAGGCGAGAGAAATCTAGGGAGGGTACGGGCGCGCGAAGAAATCCTGCTGCTGGAGGGGCGTCGTCCGGTAGGCTGTTCTTCTTGGTGCATGCGCACCAACCCTAGTCCTTGCTTTGTTTCATATACTGCGCGTTTGTGGCTTCAGGTTTCAAGTACGACGCTCCGCCTCCGCTGCGTTTAAGGGTACATTTCCGAGAGGTCGGTCTCAACGTCAAAGTCCCCGAGAATTATTTTTAAACCGTGAGCTGCATATGAGACACCATAAGCCACAATCGCGCGAAGGCCGCGTTCACGTGACCAGCCCGTGCGCACAACTCGTGCCCCGCTCCTGCCTCCAATTTCATTGCCGGACGCTCGATTGTATAGGACGCTGCCGTAAGCTCCGAAACGCCACTCGACCACTCTGCGTGCGTATGTACAGGTAGCTCAAAAGGTAGCCCTGGCAGCGTTCTTACAGTATGGCACACCTGGATCGTATATCATAAATGAAGGGACCAAGGAAAGCATGAAATGGAACAGATGACAAAATAGCGTTTACGCGCTATCACTGGGTTTCGCGATTCACGCAGCATAACACGAGTGTAGTTAATTGCATATTATCATATTTTCACTCTATAACGTCTCGAAGTGACACATCTGCTATATGAAGGATGCCGTAGCAGATAACTCCGCATTAAATTAGATTAGGTGTTTACTCTAAAAAAGTGTAATTTTAGTCTTTTTCGGAGTACACCACTTGTCGCTGAGCTAACACCTTTAAGAGGGTAACATTACGCTATTTCCTCCAGACTAAAGTTTTAGTCCACGACAAACAGTATAAACGTTACTCTTCCTAGTGTAAAGTTCCACCTTGAAAGGCAGTGCACGTTTACACTGCCAAGACCATGTTTTAGTCTACAGACAAACAATGTAAACGTTACTCTCTCACTATTGTAAAGTTACACCTTGAAATGCACTGCAAGTTAATGCTGCAAAAGACTTTTAGTCTCAGACAAACAGTGTAAACGTTACTCTCTCACTAGTGTAAAGTTACACCCTGAAAGGCAGTGCAAGTTTACACTGCCAAGACCATGGAGGAAAGAAGGAAAGAGGAGAGGCTGCTACGTCACATTTTTTGAAGCCGGAAGCGAGGGCTCCGCCATGACACTTGGCAGTTTTCTCAGCCAATGGCATGCGAGCGCCGCGAAAATCAACGCGAGCGGCGCGAGCAGACGATTTCGCGCCGCGCCAGGCTGTCGGCAGCTGTCAGACACGGCGGAAAGACGCTGCGACAACAAAGACAACAGACAACAAAGACAACAGACAACAAAGACGCTGCGATGCCCAGCTGCTGCGTTCCTGGGTGTCGGTCGCGCACGCCAGGACAAGAACCGGGCGTCACATTCCACAAGTAAGTATACTGCATTTTGTTTTCGTATTTAATTGACTGCGTAATGAGTAAAATGCATGCTCGCAGAACATAACGCACGACACGGCGTGAACGTGGTATTCGTACCGCCCCGGCCTTATTGGTGGCTCTTCGTCCGAATGCAGTGAATAGTATTGTTTTCAAACAGGTTTCCGAAAGATCCAGAGCGAAGGAGGCAGTGGACTGAGGCCGTTAGACCACGCCAAAGAGACTGGGAGCCAGCAAAATGGACCTGCGTATGTTCAAAACATTTCCTGCCCGAGCACTTCGATCGGATGTCGCCGCTCGTAGTTCGTATACGTGCGGATGCCGTCGCCCTTTAGGTGAAGAACCACCTTCTATACATTCTCAAGAGATTGGAAAGAAATGCGCTTATTGAGAAGGTGCTTTATTATAACTTGACTGCATAAGCATGCGTTCAATATGATGTTTTAGGTGTCCGTGCAAGAAATAGAACGATTTGTGAATAAATGGCCTTAGCTAGACGTTATGATCGAGTAGCGCGGCAACAGTATTCCCGCACTGATAAAAAGTAATTATGTCATTATACACCTAAACTGGCTTCGGTTTATATATGGCTCTGGTGAAATTCTGCTTACTGTACATGATAATTTACTTATTTGTTAGCTTACGCACTCCATCATTAGAAGAAAATAAAAAAAAGAGCATCGAGCACACCACAGTTTTCCTTGGGGCATCATTTCTATTTAATTATTACTTGTAGTGTGCAAATGTTTGCGCCTAGCAGTGGGCGGTGCATTTTTTGTTGTCATCTCGGCCATAGCACCTGGGAAGTGTCACTGAGAGAGCACTGTAATTCCTTAAAACTATAGTTCGTTTACAAAGGAAATCACAAAGAAGTTCCATAAGGCATAGAGCACCGTACGTATTTGCTCTCGTGATTTGCGCACGTTTTTTCTTTAATTAGGGCTCCAAAAAGAGGGTGCGCAATTTACGCGCAAGCGAGTTATCCGAACACGTCCTAAAAAAAAGGTTGGCACCCCTCGCCCCATGGCAACAAGGTTGACACGTCCCCCCCCCCCCCCTTCCCCACGCTATAGCTCCTCGTGGGGTGGCATGGCATGACGGCTCGTGCTTAGCTCAAAGCAATAAACGCGCAAAGATTCAATCGCGAAGTCAGCCGTGGGAGGAGATAACGGGCAATAAAACGGGGCCCTTGCGTGTGGCCCGACTGACTAGCGGCAAACCGTATAGCAAATGGTACGGTAGAGTTTTGGATTCGGGCGCGCGCGCAACTGTTCGTCCGGGACAGCGACCGCCAGCGCGAGCAAGCCGGGTAAACGGCACAGTTCGCACCCGCGTACATGCTGGTGGTCTGGCTCAGCATAGTGCGCAAAATGTGCGAGTAGTTTTTTTTTTTATCGGGTTAAAAGTTTGAAACTTTTTGGGGTGCACAATCCATGTGCGGGCGCAAATAACGCGAGTAAATACGGTAAATGTCATACACAAAAGGAAAAAGGGAAGCATGAGACAAAAAAAGACAAAACACAGACAGAAAGCTTGGCCAAATGTTTAGGGGAATCCCGTTTTCTTTTGTGAAGTTTCTGTGGAAACAATTTATAGCTTTCCTTTAGCCGCATAGCTGCGCTTGGGTGGATGCCAATGAGTATAATTAGCTCCCTTATTGTACAGATACGGCAGTTCTGCATATGCATATATAATTCCTCATACACATACCATACACACTTCATGGGGTATAGCTGGGTGAGCCTGAGGAGAGACACCCCACTCTCCCTTCTCAAAAATATGGTAGACCTGCTGTACTAACAATGCATTTCTCTGCTGTTGCTTTCTTAAGAAATGGGTGCACTCTCGCCCACTGGCTGTGTTCCATATTGACAGTCTCAGATTGGTACATCTGTCTGTTGAATTACATGCGCCTTTTTAGCTAAGGCTGGCGTTCCACTGCGAGCATGTGATGCACCTCATTATTCATTTACAGCAGGAACCCCTTTCACAGCAGCCAGGCGATGGCACAGCTGTTGCTGCCACTGCTCAGCATGGCGCCCAGCAAGCACGAACACAAAGTCACACATCTCCAGCGTCTCCACTGCAACAGGTATTTTCAAACAGCGCTGTTTTGTGACTACTACAGCTATTCAAAGCATCACAGTGGCTGTGTATATGTTGCAGTAGGAGCTACAAAGACTGCTTCCTGGCACGGGCTCACCAGAAGATTTATCCGAATCCTATGATACACTAGTCATCATATTTCTTAACCCTTCAGACAGCACTCAAAACAGTCTTAAAGTGTGATGCTCCACCTCCATCTTTCACTAGCTGCTTAAAGCTGACCACCTTGTATGCTTGGTACATGATGTATGCGTTAGCAGACAAAGAGGGCAATATCATTAGAAATATGGATAAGATATCAAATAGCCAAAGAGACACAAACCTATGCAGTAGCCAATGCAATCAGAACGTTAATGAGAGAAGCCGCAGCGCACAGCAATGGGACATCCGTAGCAGTAAGAGAAGAGGAAGTAACGGAAGCCTTAGTAGGAATGAAAAGCGGGAAAGCAACTGGTGAGGATCAGGTAACAGCAGATTTGTTGAAGGAGGGAGGGGAGATTATGCTAGTAGAACTAGCCTTCCTATATATGCAATGCCTTGTGACCTCGAGAGTGCCAGGAGCTTGGAAGAATGTTAACATTATCTTTATAAAGGAGACGTCAAGGACTTGAAGAATTACAGACCGATCAGCTTACTGTTCATTATCTATTAAGTATTTGCTAAGGTAATCGCTAATAGTCAGGACAACCTTAGGCTTTAATCAACCAAATAATTAGGCAGGCTTGTGTAAAAGATACTCAACAATAGATCATGTTCACGCTATCAGTGAGTGATAGAGGAATGCACAGATTATAACCGACCCCTATATATGGCCTTCATTGATTACGAGAAAGCATTTAACTCAGTGGAAACCTCAACTGTCATGCAGGCACTGCAGAATCAGCGTGTGGAAGAGTGTTATGTGAAAATATTGGAAGATATTTATAACGATTGCACGCCTACTATAGTCTTCCATAAAGTCAGCAATAAAATTCCAATAAGGAGGGTGTCAGGCAGGGAGACACGATCTCGCCAATGCTATTCACTGCCTGTTTACAGGAGGTATTCCGCGGGCTGAAATGGGAACATTTGGGGATAAGAGTTAATGGAGAATACCTGAGTAATTTGCGAGTCGCTGATGACATTGCCTTGCTAAGCCACTCAGGACAAGAACTGCAAGGCATTATCAATGAGTTAGACAGGCAGAGCAGAATGGTGGGGCTAAAAAATAATATGCAGAAAACCAAAGTAGAAACAGCAGTTCGCAATTGGTAGCGAGGTGCTGGAAGTAGTAAGAGAATATGCCTACTTAGGGCAGGTAGTGACCGCTAATACAGATCATGAAAGGGAAATAACTAGAAGAATAAGAATGGGTGGAGCGCATATGGCAGGTTCTCCCAGATCATGAATGGCAGTTTACCATTATCCCTCAAGAGAAAAGTCTACGACAGCTGTATCTTACCGGTACTCATCTATGGGACAGAAATGTGGAGGCTAATAAAGAGGGTTCAGCTTAAGTTAAGGACAACACAGTGAGCTATGGATAGGAAAATGACAGGTGTAACGTTAAGAAACCAGAAGTAGGCAGAGTGAATGAGGCAACAAACGTGGGTTAATGACATCCTAGTTGAAATCAAGAGGAAGAAGTGGGCTTGGGCAGGGCACGTAATGCAAAGGCAAGATAACCGCTGGTCCTTAAGGGTAACAGAGTGGATTCCAAGAGAAGGCAAGCGTAGCAGGGGGCGGCAGGAAGTTAGGTTGGCGGGTGAGATTAAGGAGTTTGCGGGAATGCGGTGGCCGCAGCCGGCAAAGGACAGGGTTAATTGGAGACATGTTAGAGGCCTTCACCCTTCAGTGGGTGTAGTCAGGCTGATGATGATGACATTCCTCCAGAATAATTTTTTTACAGGCACCTATGGATGTCGCTGAAAGCCAGGAGACTTTGGCAGGCCCATCACAACAGGTATTTTACAATATGCCATTTTGTGACTGCATCAATTCGAAGAACAACAGTGTCTGCGTTTATGTCGCAGCACGAGCGACCAAAAACAGATTTCTGTAACAGAATGCATCCTGGCACTGGCTCAGAGGAAGTTTTCTCTGAATCGCCTCAACACATTAGTCAAATTTTATAATCCTTTTGACAGAACTGAAAACACAGCCTAGCAGTGTGATGCTTTTCTATTTTTCAGTAGTTGCTTAGAACTGAATACATCTTATGCTTTGGTAGAAGCATATTTCTCAAGAATAAAATTTTTTCACAGGCACCTATGGATGTCACTGAAAGCCAGGAAACTTTACCAGGCCCATCACAACAGGTATGTTACGATATACCATTTTGTGACAGCAACTGCTAGAAGATTGACAGTGTCTGAGTTTATCTCGCAGCACGAGTCACGAAACGGGTGAATTTTTATGTGAGAGAGAGCTTCCTGGCGCAGGCTCAGAGGAAGTATTGACTAAGCCACCTCAGCACACCAGTCATATCTTTATTCCTTCAGACATAACTCAAAACGGTCTAGTAGTGTGATGCTTCTCCACTTTTCACTAGGTGCTTAAAACTGAATGCTTGTTATGTCTCGGTACGCACACATTTCTCCTGAGCAAATTTTTTTTACAGGCATCTATGGATGTGGCCACAATGCTGGACATTCAGCCAGGGCCATCTCAAGCCTTTCAACTTACACCAGTAAGTTTCATATCGTCCTGTGTGGTTTCCATCCAGGTTTGTTCACTGCATGAGGTAGGATGTCGTTGCAATTCTGCAATGTAAAGTGCAGTAGAACCTGCAGTTCTTTGTCAGGCCCCGTGCTTACCGGATAGAGTAGCAGAGTGCAGTAGGTTCTGCAAAGATCCTTCATATAGGATGGTACCTTTTTGTGGAACCACATAAGCACATTAGTAACTGCCACAATATTCTTTCATGTGCCTTCATTGCTTATGTTCGTCACACAAATCAATATAGTCATCTCGTCAGAGTTCCACTACAAATAATCTGTCAGTATCAAGAAAAATTTGGCTATGCAAGACATACTCCACCAGGTCAGTGATCTTTTCTACAAAATTTTCTCACGTTATTCCAAACTAGTTTTACTGATTTTGGACAAGGTCATTGACAGCTATGTAGAAAGTATTCGGTGCAAACTGGCATGCGTGCTACATGAAAAATTTGTACTGTCATGTTTTCTTCTTTTTCAGTTGTTTTTTGTATAAGTTTTCATGAAATACTTCTTATATGGGTACATGCCAACCTCTTTAACGTCAGTTCCAGTGGGCATTCAGAAAAGAAGATTGCACGACACAAAATTTAATGCAATAATTTTTAAAGCTGTATGTATTCACGCTTCTACACAGTTGTGCTATTAACCCTGCTTTATTTCTGCAACACTTTGAGAGTATAATAAAAATAAAATGTGTAGACATATAACATTACCTAAACATGCTAGCTGATATGAGTTTAACAATGTGCGAGCGTTTTTATTTTGCAGTGACATCGAAAGGCATTGAGTACATATGCACTGAAGCTGTTGCGTGGCCCAGTAGTGGGCATGCCGAGTAATTTTGTGATTAGCCTCATGTCCTGCTTTCCTTCTTGTGCCTTGATGCATGGCGGAGGAGAACAGGGCAACAGGCATTCTAAGATGGGCTGCATTACTAAACAGTTTATCTTATGCAGGAACTTCCGACTTTGCCAACCGCCCCAGCCTCTGTTGGGAGGCCACGAAGAAGGAGGCCAGCAATGGTAAATGGACCTGTCAAATGTGCCTATTTCTGAAGCAGAATTCAACACCATGAATGTCAAATGCTTGTGCATATGCCAAGAGCGTATTTGATAGCGTGAGTGGCCCATCCACAGCATGCATTATTAGCATAATCTTTAACACAGCATGTGCAGGCACCCAGACTGTGTGAATGGACATAGCTTGATTTCGCCGTGGCAGTTTTTACTAATATCTACTAACTGATCTGCATGGTATATTGTATGCAATGATGAATCAATAAACCAATGAATTTTTAAGTGTGTGAGTGGCCTGCATATCAAGCTGAGGAGCACATTATGGAATCTTCTTGGACACCTCTCCATCTACCAGAGGAGAATCGGTGAGTCACAGCTTCATTTATTGATCTATTCAAGTACCCTAAGGGTCCACTAGGGGCTTTACATAGGGGGAGATGGGGGGACTCAAAGCGGAACAAAATTGTTTCAAAAACAAAAAAGCAGCGTAGGTACGGCACTCAGGTGCAAGTCGAGAAACATCATTGCCTAGTAAATATTCTTAAGAAAATTCACAAAGAAAAAATAAACAGCAGGTGCGAATTAGTCATCTGAGAAATAAAATTTTGTTACTGAAAGTCTGAGGAATCCATATAAGAAAGTGATCCTGACTGAAATAACAAAGACTCTGTTATCATGTCAATCCTGGAAGGTAAATCATTGCATTCTTTCATCATTAAGGTTACAGGTGAATTTTTGTACTTTTCCATCTGGACAAAAACAGGGTTACCCTTGTAGGCATTACCGGCTTGATGCGAGGTGAGGTGCTGGTAAAATATGTGACAGGGCAAATGATCTGTTGCTACGGTACAATGTGCGAGAAAAAGATGATCAAGTGAGTTTTCTGTACGTCGTGAGTGATGGCATGCTGAACATTTCCATAAGAGGTGAAACACTTTAATATTAAAGTAGGACGAGAAGATTAACTGAGCTTCATTCTTCTTTTAATGAAACATTCAGAGTGCATTGTGTTTTATATGTGCACACTGTTGTAACTGTGGTATGCAAGGATTGGGTGTGCATTGTTCTAATGATACATTGCATTTTCTATCTCTCTTCATAGGAGGACACACTCGAAAAAGCTTACTTGAGAGCAAGGGCTGCATGGTTTTCTGCAATGCATGCTCAGTCAAGAAAAAAGCATAAAACACCTGCAACAAACAAGGCGGAGACTGCAAAAGAAAAATGCGGAACTAAAATCTGTTCTGTCAGCTTTAACTACGGAGAATATCCTCCTGACAGAGCAAGTGTCTGTTTTAGATGGCCTGGGTAAAGTAAATAAGCACCTACTTGAAAGACAAGTCGGAAAGCATGGTGGAATTGGCACTCCAAAGCAGTACTCCCCTGAACTGAGAACTTTTGCCTTAACTTTAAATTTCTATTCCCCACGAGCCTATCAGTATGTCAGGAAAGTTTTTGACACGTGCCTCCCACATCCCAGAACTCTGCGAAAATGGTATGAGACTGTTGATGGCCAGGCAGGACTTTCAACAGAAGCTTTCAATGCACTAAAAATGAAGTGTGCTGAAACAGCAAGCAAGGGGCACCGAACAGTGTGCAGCCTCATGGTTGATGAAATGGCTATTCGGCAAAACATCCAGTGGAAAAAACGCAACTTTGAAGGGTTTGTTGACTTTGGCAGTGGCATTGACAACGACTCTTTGCCACAAGCAAAGGCTGCATTCGTTATAATGGCTGTGGATATTAATGGGCGATGGAAGTTGCTCTTGGGTACTTCCTAGTTGATGGCCTAATTGTGACACAGAGGGCTAACCTTGTCACCCAGTGCCTTCATAAGGCACATGATGCTGGAGCTATGGTTGCTTCACTCACTTGTGACGGGGCGCCCGCAAATCTGGCTATTTTGCAAGAGCTTGGGTGTGATTTCCTACATGTGGGAGACCTAAAAACAACCTTTCGACACCCAGCTACCCAGGAACCAGTGGCAGCTTTTTTGGATCCCTGCCATATGCTGAAACTTGTGAGGAATGCACTGGCACACAAGAGGTACTTTATTGACCACCAAGGAAGGACAGTGTCATGGGAGCATATTGAGCGGCTGCATACTGTGCAGCAGAAAGAAGACCTACATTTGGCTAACAAGTTGCGCAGAGCTCATATTGAGTGGCAGCGGCAGCCCATGAAAGTTAGACTTGCTGCCCAAGTAATGAGCACTTCTGTTGCGACAGCACTAGCCGAGTGCAGGGAACTTGACCTGGAGGGTTTTTCTGGCACACAGGCAACAGAGAATTTTTTGTTGAAAATTAATGAGACATTTGATGCCCTAAATTCTAGAAGCCCATATCAGAAAGGTTGGAAGAAACCTATAAATGAAAAGAACATGGAAGCTTTCGAAGGCATGTTCAAAACCACAACCCATTACCTCTCTTCCTTGAAGGAGTCTGCAAATGGAAGACGAATGATTGAAACAAACCGAAAGACAGGTTTCTTAGGTTTTATCATCTGCATGCAAAGCCTGATTAGTCTTTTTCATTTTCTTGTCACTGAAAAACGAGTGCTGAAGTACATTCCGGCCCACAAAATTTGCCAGGACCATTTGGAACTGTTTTTTGTCCTGATTCGAGCACATGGCGGGCATAATGACAACCCTACTACACAGCAGTTTCGTGCTGCCTTCAAAAAAGTGATTGTTCAAAGTGAACTGGCTGATGTATCAACAGGCAACTGTCTGAGCCTGGACAGCATCTCCATATTGTCATGCAGCAGTGCAACAGTTATTTCTTCTCAGGTCTTGAATATATCTGCACCAAGGAGGCAACTTCTAGACAGTGATGCTGTTCAGCAGTCTCAGGTAACAGCTGCAGACCATGACTACATCATAGCTCCAGGCTACATCAGTGAATGTGGAGGCCGAATTGTGGCTTACATGGCAGGTTATGTAGCTAATAAATTGGCTGCAAAGCTGACTTGTGAGCACTGCACAAGTGCACTACTCACAACAGAACGAGGAAACTTTTACTCACTAATTAAGAGGAAAAGCAGAGGAGGGCTGAAATACCCATCAGAAAGTGTACTGAAGATCTGTCAAAAATCGGAGGCGGTGATCAGGACGGCAGTGCGCCTGAACAAATTGGCATCAAGAACACTACTCACTGATCTTCTCCACGAGAGTTTTTACGCAATCCACGGTAGAGAGCTCTTCAATAAACTTCATGAGCACATGTTCGACAACTCTCCACTCGACAATCATTACATACACCTTTTCAGAAGTGTTGCAGAAAATTACATCAACATGCGCTTGTTTCATGTTGGCAAGCATGCAACCGAGAGCCTGCACACTGCTCAGGTCCGGCAGATGATTAAAAAAATAACTCAATTCAAGGGGCAGTGACTGATGCGACAGTGAGAATTCAAAAATCAGACTTGGTTTTCGTCAGCACATGTCTTAATTTACCGTAGAGTATGAATGCAACCAGCCCATAGGGGTCCCATGCTTCATGTTGACACTGCAGCTTGCTGCCGCATTATGAGCTGAATAAGAATCTTACATGTAAAAGACTTTCATGTCTGACTTTGTCAGAATTCAAACGGCCGCTCACAGTTTAGAATACATTACAACCTGTCATACTGAGTATTGAAAAGAATAGCTTTTTAATGTGAATGCGTCATGTACACCACCGACTTAGGCTCATGCTTGATGGCAGTCACTGTCAGTTTTTTCAGGAGTAATCAGGGTTTTGATTTAGCTTGATTGCTACTGAATCAACCAGAAATTACCTGCTTCCTAAAATCAGATTTTCGTCTTTTGTGGTAGATTAACAATACGCACATTTTAAAAAAGAAGTCAGTTAAGTAAAATCAGTACATGTCCAGAGCGCAAATGCTACTTCTTGTTCATGAATCTATATGCTGTAGATTCACAGATGGACATGTACAATTGGTCACTGATCTTCAAGAATAGGGGCTGCAGTAAGCAGTCTCCCAGGGCTTTGTTTACAGCGTGCTTGCACTACTGTCCTTTAGGGTACAGGGTGACTGAAGTATCTCGTATTTTGTAGAAAATATGGAGTGCATGTTTTTATACTATAGAAGCCGGAATATTCAAGAGAGTAATTAGTGTACCATACTTACAATTTTATTTCTAGATATTCAACACAACTGAAGGTGATTTTGGCCTTTCAAAGTAATAGTGTCAAAAGGGGGTGATCATCCCACTGCACGCAGCAACAGAGTAAGCACTAGCATATAAGTTTTGCAACAAATTCATGTTCTTAAATGATGAAAACACTTTTCCACATGCACTTGGTACATTCATGCATACAGAGGACAACCTTATCATTCTACCAGCTGCAATTTGTACATTATATTAAACATTCTTTAGCTGTCATCATGCCTTTGTTGTGCACAGCTCAAATTCCCGACTTATGTGCTGACTATGTTGGTTGGCTCGTGGTTTTGACAAATATAAAACAGCATGTGCACACAAGTACCACATAGTACACAACAAACAGAACAGAAAATTGGACAGAAAACTATGCTATTTCTATACTGTTTCAGGCTAGGCAGATAAGTGTCAAATACAACAATGCAACAATAGAAACAGTGTCAGCAGGGTGCTCTCTTTCTTTACATATATTACAGAAAGGAATACATGAAGCAGAAGGGAGGAAAATGATTCACTTTTTCCACTACCTGCTACAACTGTTACCAATTTTTCAAGTCACTTCCATGCAGTGCTCTAATTACTTTGCATTTGCATCGCTTAAATTTTATCAACTTTGTGATGCAGAAACAACTACCTAGAAATGAAAGCTATCACACTATTTGGCAAGATCGGTCCACAAATATTTTTCTGTCTCAAAGCCCCCATTTACTGCCTTCCTATATGTGTTTTACTCTCTCTGTTCGAATGGTCCATGGTTGCAAAGTGATCTAATTCAGTTGTGCATTTCTTCTTCTGGTCTTTTTTGTTGAATCCTTTTTATGTGTGTTCTCCTTCCATGTGTTATCACTTTTGTTAAAAGATTTTGCTTGCTTCAGGTAGCAAGCTATGTTTTGTAATAAGTGTTATGCTGTATCAAACCTTTTTAAAGCTAATATTTTGATTGTCCAATAATATACAAATTTTGGACTTCATTAATCCGTTTAATCAGCTGAATGCAAGAAAGTGCAACTCGGCGAGGTGGTCGCGAGGGTCGACTCGGCATCTCGGTAAACGGTAAGTTGCGAGGTACACTCAATCTTACAGAGGCATGGCCTCACACTTCACCACCCTTAAGCGCAAATGTTTTAAACCTAACACTGCGCCTCCTAAACCCGGCTATGTGTCCTTACGCTCGCACAACAGCACTCGATCGAGACAGCAGCGCGGGTCGGTCGACCCACTGGGTCCATATCGGAGAAAACTTGCACGCAGTTGACATATCGCTCGCACAGCGTATAGTAAACATATGGTACGCATCAGACTGCTTCGCGTATCGCTTTGCTGACGGATACCATCGCATGCGGCGCGGCTTCCTTGGCACTGCACGCTTCGGTGAGCACACCGCGGCCCACGCATATCGGTCGCCACCAGTTGTGACCGTCATGCATAGGGGAATGTAGACGCAACGGGTATGCTTACAAGGATACGGTCAGGACGAGTTTGTATTTATTCGTGGTTAAAACAGCGCGGGAAAAATACACAGAAATGAAGGAACACGCAGAACACGTATTCACACACAAAACAATTAAGCGCCGACTCGCACTTTTTCTTCCCGCGCTGCTGTAACCATAAACCAGCGTGTCACCGTCGTCTATCGCTTTATGAGCCGTCGGCACTGTCAATTTCTCCTTGGAGCAAGGCTAACAGCGTTGAGGGACGCAACCGCACAAAGCCGAAAGAGAATAGCGCCAAGCCAAGCCTTTTCAGAGAAAGCTGTCGCGGGCTTCCAAAACAACCGCTTTCGTCAAGACGCCATCCTGAATGAACTAAGCGCACAGCAATGAAGACCAGCACCGACTACAGGCCTCTGGAACTTTGTGCCTCCCGCGGACCACAACGATTGAATAAAAATGCGAATTTCCAACTCTACTCGACCGGTCTGCCGACATGGGCGATGCGTGAAGCAGACGACGCCGCTGCGCCCAACGCTGCTATTGGCTGCGCCATCGGCCAACAAATCCCAGTAGGCCTTGCAAAACCCCGTGACTTCCTGCACGTTTTTTGTCATGCGGCTTGGATAGCGAGGGCCTCTCCTATGGTTTCCTTCCTCCGTGGCCAAGACTATGTTTTAGTCTGCAACAGACAGTGTAAACGTTACTCCCTCACTAGCGTAAAGTTACACTTTGAAAGGCAGTGTAAGTTTTTGCTGCCCAAGGCTATAGTTACACGCTTTCAGAAAGACTATATTTAGTCCACGACAGTGTAAACATTACTCTGGCAAGCGTAAAGGTACACCTTGAAAGCAGTGTAAGTTTATGCTGCCCAAGGCTATTGTTACACCTTTCAGGAAGACATTTTAGTCCAAAGAGGTTAAACTCTTACTTCCCCAGCAGCGTAAATTTATTCCAGCAATACCAGTGCAACGTTATGCTCTCTAGGAGTATTGATACATTTTTTGAAGAGTGTTTTTAGACAGGCTAACTTAATTCCACAGCAGCATAAAGCTATGCTCTATTCGATATTTTTTAAATAGCGCAATGTTATACTTGGCCAAACAGTGAAAATTTGACCTAACAGGAAAAGTTAAGGTACATTTGTAAGCATAAAGATATCCTTTCAAAGCTTATTGTTATCTCACAAATAACAAGCTATGCACTACATTGCCTTAGTGCAACCTTGCTCTCCATTAATATTGATAATGTACTCCCCCTAAGGCATAAACCAACACTAATTTATGAAGACCACTTTCGCACCTTACAAGTGAAAGCTTAAGCCAGCTGCAACAAAATGGTATGTATGATCAGGTCTGGCTTAAACATGACTCTTAAACTATGGATTAATGTTTCTCTCCAGAATGCAATGGCTGACCTTCTAATCATGTAGAGTAGTGGTGCAATGTGTACACAAGAAGCAGGCATGTATCGTGTGTAGTAGTTGCAGGTTTTGGTTTTGGTGCAGTGCAATAACAGAACAAGATTTTTCACTACTGAAAAGAAAACATACCACAAATGGCCTTTATTTTAAGTAAGGTTACAGCCAAACTGCTCACAAGTCCACCGATTTCCTATCCTGCAGGACAAGACAGCAGGACAGACCTGGGCAGCAGACAAAAATACACATGCACTTAATACACAGACTCCACATAAAGAGGCATGAAATTTTGTAAAACAGTAACGTAAAAGAACTGAAGTTTTTCGGTTACAAAAAATGAAACAACATGTGCTCAAGTTTTTACATGAAAGCAAGGAAGAAATAAACTGGCGCAAAAAAGATTAGTTCTCACAATCCTTCGTTTCGTGAAAAACTAAGGCAGGTGGGTCCATGTGCCACAACATTCTGCCAGTTTAAGGTTCAATCACAAAATGGCATCAACCGCTATAAGTATTTCATGCTCTGAAGCTAATAGATGTGTCCACCAATAACTTAACTAAGGCTATATAGAGTAACAATGGCACTGCCTCGAGAAGAGTTTTTTCAGATTCCTCTATATACCATAACCTCTTTGCAATAGCTACACAAAATTTAATTTATACATTTCAGATGACAGCTATATGGGGACTTCCTGCATTGCAATTAATATGGTGCGTGAGCATCTGTGCAATGAAGATGCAAAAAATGACATGAGTGCCATCAGAGCATGCTACAGTCAGAAAGAACAAAAGAACAAAGCAGCCGCTCAAAAAAGGCCCTTCAAACAATGGCACTGACTGCTTCTTCTGATGTCACGGTTAGTCTGATTAAGCCCTGTTTTATCCCCGTTCATCTGCCGCCCCATGGCGATGTCACACTAGGAGGTCTAAGGTGATTAACCAGGACATGGAGACAGTCGATCGACATCATTGGCTGGTGGGCATCCATTAACGGGCATTTGCTGCCTCATTCTCGGGTTATATCCAACTACAGGCTGCGAAAAAAGGAAGTATTGACGAGTCAGGTTACATGATAAAATCACCATCAAATGGCAATCAGTAGCTTTCTTTTAGTGCACTTGCTACAAAGAAGAACCTCTGCATATGCCTGGGCCACCATCAGCAGTGAAATGACTGCACAAGGGCTTTTACCTTGCCTTAGTGCCACCATGTAGCTAGTTTACTTTGATGTTCCAGTGCTGTGTTACTTGAGGTTTGTGCACCACACAAAAAATCAGCATTATGGCGAATGTTTTGTAGTGCACTTTCTTGCTCGGTGAGCCCGTACTTAGAACGCCACCTCTACAAAGGTTGAAGTCTGCAGTTGATAATGCCTGCATTTAACTGCTGTCCAATGATGTTAGTGAAAAGCGTGTGGGTCTAAGCTATATGCAGCTGGGGGGGGGGGTGAGAGCTTTAGAAAATGTTATAAGGTGGGTGCACTCAATGGGGGCAGGCTATACAAAGCTATTGCTCTCATTTTCCATTTTGACTGCTTTATACTTATTCTCTCTGGCACCTGCAGTCAGCCACACTGGTTACTGTGACAACCAAGGTACTGTGTATTTTTAGTGATGACTTTAGAGTAACAGTGCCAAAGCTTTGGTTAACCAGAAATGCAGGGTTTTTTGGGAAACAAACTTATGACTGGTATTAAGACTGAGCAGAAATGAAATTCAAATGTAACTAATTACATCAAGAGAAAGGAGCACTGTGGGAACATTGATCACAATCAGGAAAGCTAAGTATGAAAGAAGTCACAGTTCACCCCAAACATCATTCCTTGACTGTCAATGATGGCTCATTCCAAGCCAAACGTCCCAGAGTTAATCTCAACCACATCCCATTTGCTCAAAAATTGATGTAAAATTTTTGCAATGTTTGAAATCTAAGCGAGATGCAAAAAAAATTTAATTGTGAGGTGAGTGCAGTTTGAACAATGCGAAAACGTTTGAAACTGGCAGTGATCGACCAAAAATCTAGATTTATAAGATACTCCACAAATGTTTTGATGACATTTGCAAAGATTCTTGCTGTTGATATGATTCAGATGTTGTAGTTTTGAACAGTATAGTTATTTTATTATTTACATATAAATGTAAAAATTCTACTACTTTGACATTAAAAAAATATCTACTTCTCTTTGGAAATTAAGAAATAGCCATCTTGCTTCCCTAGATGTCAATAACCCATAAAAAATAACAGCTCATGCAACTGAATGAGTCGATGTGAAATAAAATGTTGAATTTGCAGAAAAGTGCGTTTGGGAACGTGAAAACTTGTTCATTTCACTCTGAGGTGGTCCAAGTAAAAATACCAGCGATGGCAGGTTAAGTAGAACAGTTAACCGTGTTTAATTTTTGAAGTTTTAATAAAGGTGATTTCTGTTTTAAGCGAGAAAAAAATTTTTGAAGTTAGGCTCATCCGCCGCAAGCTGCGCCGTCTCTTTGCGCCTTTTCATCACAGATCACAGCACAGCTCTCAATTCTAAGTGAAGTTTCCACTGTGGACAGGCATCAGAACATTGTGTAGACGAACAGATAATCATGGGAAAAGATTTTCTTTGTGCTGCCGGGGTGGCACGTGCACCAGTGACATTATTCAGAGTGTTCATGCCATACTAAGTCATTGTTGTGAGGGATGTAGTGGATGTAGATGTAGTGTGGATGTAGTGTGTCCGCAAAACCATTTTTCTCCACCATAAATCATCTCTTCTTCTCAAAGAATCGCTCAGTGTTTGAATTAAAACAAAGCGGTATAAAATCAACTGGTATCACTGAAAACCACGCTCAAAGCTGTGAGGCGCTTAGTGTTCAGGACCTCTTGATATATTTTCACTGAGTGAGGACTAGTTATTAGGCACGGATGGTGTATATGCGATTCACCCTTTGAGATTCATATCGTATCACCACATATCATTTTTACTTCTCGAAGCCTCGATGAGCCGCAGGACAAAAATGCGGCAAGAGGTAAAACGAAGGGCAGGAGGCTGTCACTCATGGTAATTGTCAAGGCGTTTATTTGAAGCACAGGTCGGTTGGTCTTGGTTGACCGGCGACACGACGGGCACACT